>NC_140932.1:63121837-63746837 GCF_014529385.1 Adiantum capillus-veneris | reverse complement strand
TAGGTGATGCAATGAAGATAGAAAACTTCATGCATCACGATTATAACATAAACTTTGCAAAAATCATTAACTATCCCAAGCCTCACTCCCAAGGCCTGAAAAACCTTCAAAGGTGGAGAGAGCTAGCGCGGAATGAGTGTAGGGAAGAGGAAGAAGAAACATTTGATAGTAGAAAGAAGTAGTTCCTCACTTATCATCACTCTTCTTGCTAGCATACCTAATAGCATAGTAATGAAGATGGAGAATATGACAAGCTTAAGCATTGAAGCATGGCTCTTGTTGGATTTGCGTTACATAGCCAAGAGTGTTGGTGTAGGCTCTCAACTTCTCTACTAGCTTGGAGCAAGAAATGGAGCTCTTGCACTTTGCACTTCGAGTGTGTGTGGGAGAGTATACCCCCCAAGAAGCTCCCCTTCTTGCTTTAGTCGACCCCCCTTGTAGCTCATGCTTGAAGCTCATTGGACCCCTCAAGGCCTAACCAATCACATGCAAGAGGCATATCAAGCAACAAGGGTAGTCTTGGGATAAGTGTCCCCCTTTCCCCTTTGAGAGAGAGGACTTGATAAATGAAAAAACAATTAATTATATTAACTAATTTATCATTGGACCCCTTGGGAGAGGCTTTAGACACACCATGAGGTAGGGGCTTGACATGTGGCCTTGCTACCTCTTGGGGCTTGGGCTTCCCTTGTGTGTGAGTGTGTGTGTTCTCTCTCATCCCCCTAGCTTTAGGGTTTGCCCCCTCTTGAGTAGGGATTGGATTCGACTTTTTGAACACCTAACCCTCAAGCACCTTAGTCAGCAAGCATGACAATGCACCTCAATCTTGGGTAGTGTTCCCACAAGTACCTCAATCTCCCTAGTTGGCAAGCATGACAAGCACCTCAAGCATCTTAGTCAACAAGCACGCAAGCACCTTAGTCATCAAGCAGGACAAACACCTCAAGCTTGGGCTGGGTTCCCAGATCAAGCTCAACCCTAGCTTACCTAAGGTCAAAGGAATTTTTAAAAATAACCTTTGGAGGTCTTCAATGAAGCTAAACCTAAGGTATTTTAAGCTCCATTGGTTAGCCTTTCTCTTTGACATACCATCTCTCTGTTGAACCCCTTTACCATTGGCCCCATGTTGAGATAGATCTATGAGCACATATTGGAATCTAGATGAGGAACTAAGAGTTCTATTGGGATTGTAACTCCTACAAGTCTCTCTTTCTCTCCCTCTCTCCCTCCCTCATACTCACACACTTGTTGATATCATGCCATTGACATGTAGATTCACCTAATTTGAACAAACTATGAATTCACAATATTTTTGTTAGTCTTCAAGTGCAGAAGCATGCCTTGTGAGTATTGGCCATCCTTTCAAGTAGCTATATATGTAAATAACGTTTGATGGTTAGATCGTGCATCAATATAAAATTCAAAGGTAAAGTTTCAATCGTGATGAAGCTCTATAGAATTTTGGGGTCCTATTGATTGCTTCGATATTATATTACACACGAATCTAGGAGAATTGATTAGTCTATCAATCCCTGCGCTAACCACCTCTTCAAGGTACTTTCAAGATTAATTTTCAACACCTTTAATTTAAAAAAAAAGAATTCGCAAGCTCCTCCCAAGCCCTCCTCCATCTACGTTGCCACCTCCTGTTGAGAGTGACACCGCCGCCATACTGCTCAGGTCCACGCCACGTGTGTCGATAACCTCTGCTTTGGTTGCACCCCCAATATGCGTGCAGTGACGTCTTCTTTGGTTGCTCAAGGCATCCACGCATAACAATACATGTATATGTATTGGATTGTCCTTTCTTTTATATATTCATTTAAGAAATTCCTCTCAATTCCATCCTTAAGTCCCACTCCCAACCTTGGAATTCATATCTCTTACCCTCTAAAAGGGAGAGTGTAAGACTTGAACACACGTTGGCGTGCTCAAGCCACAATTGTGAGTGCTCTCATAGCCAACCCAGCATTCGCAAGATCCTATTACAATGGCAGCCCATACATTTAATAAAAAAACTATGAACATCGTCCCTGATCTATGTCTGCAAAAGCCAACTCCATTGCGTGTTCGCTATTGTACCTTCCTTGTGTGTAGCCCTTAGCCTCTCCTGAAACCTCGTGCCCCCTTGTTTGTCCCCACCTTGCCCGACCCCTCGTGCTCTTTCCAAAACCACCTCCACTTCGTCGCACGCAATATTGGTGCCCTCATATTCTCAACATTCTACCAACCCTCATATTCTCTCCCTTCCTCTAATGCTCTATTTTTAAAATTAATTTTAGATGGGACCCCCTATTGGAGAAAAGGATAATTGTGAGCTTGAGATTACAATAAATTAAAAGGTAAATAAAAGAGAAGAGAAACACTTCTTTATATGGTCACACAACGCAATATTGGTGCCATCATATTCTCAATCTTCTACCAACCCTTATATTCTCGCCCTTCCTCTAATGCTCTATTTTTAAAATTAATTTTAGATGGGACCCCCTACAGGAGAAAAGGATAATTGTGAGCTTGAGATTACAATAAATTAAAAGGTAAAATAAAAGAGAAGAGAAACACTTCTTTATATGGACACATAAGATCTTTTGACTTTCCATCTTCTTATGTCTTTTGACTTTCCACTTTCATCTATCTTTTTATTTTTGAAACTCACCCTTTACTTATGCTCTTAATATGTTTTAAAAGAATTTTTATTTTGACTTTCTATCTTCTTATGTCTTTTGACTTTCCACTTTCATCTATCTTTTTATTTTTGAAACTCACCCTTTACTTATGCTCTTAATATGTTTTAAAAGAATTTTTATTTTGACTTTCTATCTTCTTATGTCTTTTGACTTTCCACTTTCATCTATCCTTTTATTTTTGAAACTCACCCTTTACTTATGCTTTTTATATGTTTTAAAAGAATTTTCATTTTTTTTTTGGGATTGGGGAGACCTAAAGGAGAAGAGAAACACCTTTTTATATGGAACATAAAGTCTTTTGACTTTTCACTTTCATATGTGTTTTGACTTTTAACTTTTATCTGTCTTGTCATTTTCGAAACTCACCCTTTACTTATGCACTTAATATGTTTTAAAGACTTTTTAGTGTTTTGAAATTGGGGAGACCTAATGGAGGAAAGGATAATTGTGAGCTTGAGATTACAATAAATGGAATAGCAAACCCATTTAACTTTTGTCTTGCAAATTATACACTTCTTGCACTCTCAACTCAGTGGTGACCATATACAACACTATGTTTTCTCTTCATTAATTGTGGTTCCTCATATTAGCAAGAAAAGTTGACTAAAAGTTTGATCTATTTGACATTCCCATGCCTTACATATAGAGTCTTGGGTATTATAATCATGTTAACACTAGGGTTGTGTAAGCATGAGCCACTTTTGTGGCTATAAGCAACTTTTTTGTAAATTCTTGTTCTCATAGATCACAAAAACCTCATCAAAACCTTTGAGGGATTTGTTCTCAAAACACGTAGGGAGTTGAAAAAAATAGAAATAAAATTTTTTATTTAAACTTATTAGTTTTTAAGATCCATCTTTTATCTTTTAGGTACAATAAAACAAAATTCACTCAAAAGTTTTGATATGCCCTCTAGACCATTTAAAGACCTTTGAAGAACAATGAAACTTTTTTAAAAAATGCATGGATATATATACAATGAGAATCTATGTATATACTTTTAAATAAAAAGCACTCGATTTGCTTTATGTCTCAAATACGTGTATGCCAATAAATTTAAAAGCCACTTTTGTGGCTTCTTATTATTTTTAGATTTTAAAAAAAAAATTATAGTCTCCTGGGATAAATGGTCTACTAGAATTTTTCCCTATGTCATAAGATCTCATTGGTATCCTATGATGATGATTTCTTGAAAATAGACAATTGTAGAACCAATTTTCTGGAATGAGGGTGCAATGTAATCAGCTATTTCGCTTTGTGCATAAGGTTTAATTTATAACATAGCCCCAAGGAAAATACCTTCAGAGAGATTTGAGATCCCGCCATACAACATTTAAAAATCTCTTTTCTTCTTCTCCTTCTTCTTCTTATAACCTCAACTATGAAGAACCACAACTACACCACATCTAGTGCTTGGTCCTGTTGATGTAGGAGCAGGAGTTGAGGGTGGAAAGGGTTGTCGTATTGGTAGATTTGAAGATGGTCAAAGGTTGATGTGCGGAGGGGTGCATCTTACAATCCTCTCTCTTGGCGTGATAATATACCTCGGCCTTCCATCACTCATGCGGCCTTCCCTCGTTCCTGCTAAGCTTAAAAGGATGGAAGGTAGACCTTGTGTTCACTCCAATTTGCACAAGCTCTATGCTGCTGATTTAACTGGCATGCATGCAGTTTTTGCCATGTCCACGACTACTTGCAGCAGAGCGTCTATTTCTTGAAAGTTGAGCTTTGTCGTGCCTTGCCTTCACCTTTTGCCTTTTCGCATTTGGGCTGCCCTATTTATTATCACGTGAAGGCGACAGAAAGTAGAGAGTGAAGCCGTGTCACAGAAGCACGCGCTCGTATTAGGTGACCAGGTTTTTTTATTAAAAAAGCAAATGGTTTTTAAAAGCAGAACGATTTATTTTCAAGAATTTGGACTACCGGATGGAATCTCTAAGCACGCAAAGTAATATAAAGTGTAAGAGCCGAGTCCCGCCTAGGGGGAGTGGGAGAAGTGGAGCACTACTAATCCATGGTCTCACTCTGGGAGTAAAGTTCTTACAGTGTATTCCCACTAAAATTGAGTGAAAAGCAAGGGAGCAAGCGAGGAATTTGTGCAACTAAGTTGTGCAGCTAGTGGACGTTTTCTGTGCACCTGTAGATGCCAATATCTGTATGATTGTCTCCTCGTCCATCGTTGTCTGTGCCATCTCTGGCATGCCTTGTGTGCCATCAAACTAGCCATGACTTTTGCAGCTGGCAATGCCCAACACCATGGCAATAAAAACCGAGGCATGATTCTAAAAAATGCAGCACAATCCTCAGTGCAAGAAAGCAGCTAAATTGTATGTTGTAGAAACACCAAGCAAGGCAAATGCTTTTCCCCTCCTCAGCTACACGTACTTTGTCTTGATGCACGCACGCGTGCGTATGTGTGTGTGTGTGTGTGTGTGTGTGTGTGTGTGTGTGTGAGAGAGAGAGAGAGAGAGAGAGAGAGAGAGAGAGAGAGAGAGAGAGAGAGAGAGAGAGAGAGAGAGAGAGAGAGAGAGAGAGAGAGAGAGAGAGAGACAAAGAGAGAGAGAGAGAGAGATGGTCTTGCCGCAAGTTCAAGAAAAGCATCGACAGAGCCCTCCCCACTCAGCATCACAACATCAGTTCCATAGAGCAAAACATTTGCTACATGCATACCTTTTGATCATGTTGGACAAGCAGAGCCTTCTCTTGCATTTTGAGCTCTTCCTCTGCTTGATAAACCTTCAAAGTGAAGGTTGTGGGTTCATGTGCTTATTTGGCAGAGTGGGGGTTGCTCTTGTGTTATAATAGTATGTGTCTTTCAAGATCATGAGCCAAAAAAACACCTTTCGTGCGTCACAATTTGCAATCAAGTGCCTTGTGATAATCTTGGAGAGAGAGAGACCCATCTCTTACAATGCTTGTAGGTGACATATCATTTATGGGGTGTCCATTTGCAGCACAGTAGGCTTGGAAGCTACTGCGTCGCCAGGGCTCTTCTCGCTAAAGTAAAATGCATCTGAAAATCGTTTGACTTTGTTTCTTGTTACATCTAGGAAGAAAAATTGTTTCAACTACCTTTCAATAGCCCCCATTTGCTGGGACAAACATCCATGCAATGGTCCCTTGTTGTATTATGACTATTTTTTGCTCTGTAGGTGCAAGAGTTATTGAGTGTGCTGAAGGAGACCACAAAATCTTGTGTCTACTCATCTAGGATGGATAGCAAAGGTGAGAACACCATATTAGAGAGTTTGAGACTTTAGAGCCAATTTGGGAATCACTAATGTCTTTAAGATTTGGCCATATGGACAAATCTCAAACTATTCTTTTTAGGCCAAAGACTTCCATAAGGTATCACTTGGAAAAGCTCTTCCGAGCCATGCTTTCAAAACTATGGCTACGATTTGGCCATGTGGTCAAATCTTAAGCTTGTGTTTGAGTGAGTATATCTAGGCAAATGTTATTCCCACAAGTGTTTTTAACTTCACACTTTACATTTGATATGATTCATTGCTTGCTATTTGCATGCGTTCTGTTATGAAAAGGCCATTACTAAAATTTCTAGATGATTGCTTTGCTGCCAAATCAAGCCGCCAAACACCATTTGAATGCTTGTTGTTTGCAAGTGTGCTGGTTTCATCGATTTTCATAATTTGCATATGATTGATTGGCTACCACATTCAGGAAGTGGATTTCATGTTTAAGCGTTTGAAACACTACATTTACTCCTTCATTGCTTGCCAAATAGTAGATATATTGCTTCACTTCTTGTTGTATGCATGCGTGCTAGTTTCAAAAGCCCATTTTTAAACTTTCCAGATAATTTCTCTACTGCCAAATTAGGGAAGTGGTACGGAAGGCATGCGAGAGATGGCACGAAAAATGTTGGACGAGGAGACAAGCATACGGATATTGGCATCTGCAAGTGCACGGACAGTGTCCACTAGCAGTGCAGATTCGTTGCACGAATTTGTCGTTTCTCCCTTGCTTTTCACTCAGTTTTAGTGGGAATACGAGAATCCTAGCCAAAAGTTAATCTCATGGCCTTTCACTAGGAATGCTCAAGATCTAACCACCAGGACAAGCTCGTTTGGATGCTGGCCTATTGAAAGTTACACTCTATATTACTTCCCGTGCTTAGAGGTTACGAACACGGTTGGCTGTCTGAATTGTTGAAAAATAAACCATTTTGCTTTTTGAGGCGATTTCTTTTTATCTTGAATGATCACCTAATGCGAGCGGTGTGCTTTTGTGACGTAGCTTCGCTCTCTGCTTTTCGTCGCCATTGTTTTGCTTTTCACATGATAATAAATAGGGCAGCCCAAATGAGGAGAGGAAAAATGTGAAGGCAAGTGACGACGAAACTCAACTTTCAAGCTCTGCTGCAAGTAGTCATGGACATGGCAGAAACTGCATGTGCGCCAGTTAAACCAACATCACAGAGCTTGAGCCTTTGAGGGCCACCATTGAGGCTACCTTTTCTAGCCAAGAGCTTTGGGTGTCAAGCTAAGATCATGAAGTAGTCCGACATGCGGGACATCCTCAGAACTCCCTCTAGTGATGAACACTATATAAATAAGGTGAGGATGGCCCTGAGCCCCTCACTTAGCCTTGTCTTTGCGTAGTGTGTGTTTTTGTGTAAAAAGAGATTTGAGGGCTTGTTTGTGACCTTCCAACTGTCTAATCATGGAGGTAGTGGAAAAAGATGGTACTTCTCAGGTCCGCATTCTGCTAAAAGAACTCCCTTTTTTGGGTTTTTTTTCTTCTATCATTCCAGATGTTTCTATACTGTGCAACATAAGGTAAGCAACAGAATGGGTATTCTATGGACATGGTTCTTAGCCCGGTGGGCTTGGTTTACAGGTTATAACTTGGGATGTTATTTTTTCTATAAGAGGCTTTTTATTGAGCTTATTCTAGCTAATCATTATAGTGAGCTAATTTGGAAACAGGTATCTCATGAGTTATGGGCTCTTTTTTCTCTTGAAACCCCCTATATAATTAAAATTCCCAGCTCTATATTATGTTGTTTTCTATGCGGCCTTTGGGGACTTGGGATAGGTTACTCATTGAGACCGTGTTGCATGTGCCTCGATAAAAAAAGGAGGGGAGGTTGATATGAAGCTGTGATTTGTTAAAAGGAGTTGATACTCCCAACCCAAAAAAACATAAAGCAATGGTATTGTTTGAGGATCAGAGCTTTGTTGCATAATATCGATATCTCCCTCCCTTGGTTCCACGCTTTAAGAAGCCTTTTGCTCCATGTAACTAGGAGCGAAGTGTGGATATCACCATTCGCATACCGCTCATTGGTTTTTTTTGCAGGTTAAAAAAGAAAAAATCGTATGATTGGGTAATCAATGTCTTGTAAAGGTTTTTTTAGCACGACAGTAATTGATACAATATGTTGTGATATATGAGACAACATGTTTGATTTGTTCTTTGTATTATGTTTTTGCTTGATATACTCAACCAAATCGGTTGCTGAGACCCAACATGGGGTTGGTTTGAACAAATGAGTATGATATCAGACTACTGTGACTTTATGGTGAAGCATAACGTGGTGATGAGTTGTTTTGACTAAATAAACACCTTGCAAAATATTTTAGGGGTTTTGGGCTGATTTTTTTTCTAAGGAAAATTACCAAAATACCCCTCTAATTTGTGGAAATTCCCAAAATACCCTTCAAATTTCAAAAATTTCCAATATACCCCTCAATATTTTGTCATAAATTTCCAAAATTCCCATGGTTGTGAGAGTAAATTTATCCAAAGATAAAGAAAATTGTAACTTCTCATAAGAAGACTGATTGTCTATCAATTCAAGATACTAAAACTAGAATTTGAGCTGGTTATGTACGCTTTGGAGATGAATTGTTTCATTATTTTTAGACATAATTGTATTTTTTGGGGAGGTAATCTATGACAAATTACATGTTAAGCACTAAAAGACGAATTTCCATTGTCAGAAAAGAACAAAGATTAGGAAATCGTAAACATTCCAGCTAAAATAGATATAAGGGTATTTTAGGAATTTTTGAAATTTGAGGGGTATTTTGGGAATTTCCACAAATTAGAGGGGTGTTTTGGTAATTTTCCTTTTTTCATTAAGAGAAATATGGACCTTGCATGGGCCTTGTAAGGAATCCTAATTTTTAGGAATTAAGGCTAATGGTGTGTAGGGTTAAGGGGACAAGGGCATTCAAGAAGTTAGTTTTGAGTAAGATTTTCTAGCCTTTTTTTAGACACATGTAGGATGTGGACCTAGGAGGTCACCTTCTCTCTCTACCTTTTTGAAAGTAAAGGGAGTAAAGAGGTGTGGCCACATCATAAAAAACGTGGATCACTAAGAGTCAAAATTTGACTTAAAAAAAAGAAGAAGTTATTTTTACTTTCTTTTGACTTAAAACTCCCCCCCAACATATATCCATATCAAAAAAGTATTTTTGTACCTTTTTTAAAACTTACAAGTACTAAAAGTCCAATTTTTCAAAAAAAAAAAACTCCCCCCAAAAAAATACCTTTGTTCTGTCTTCTTCCTCCCTCCTTTCTCCCTCTCCTCTCCCTCCGTGCCCCCTTCTCTCCTCCTCCTCCCCTCTCTCTCCCTCTTCCCCGCTGTCCCCTTCTCTCCTCCCATGTTCCTCCCTCTCCCTCCTTGCCCCCTTCTCTCCTCCTTCTCCACTCTCTCTCTCTCTCTCTCTCTCTCTCTCTCTCTCTCTCTCTCTCTCTCTCCCCCACTACCCCCTTGTCTCCTCCCATGTTCCTCTCTCTCCCTCCCCCCTCTCTCTTTTCATCCTTTGCTTCCTCACGCAACAACTACCATGGTGCTCAAGGACATCACAAATCGTGTGCATACATATTTGCTTGTTCGCAAAGTTTGCACCGAAGGCCGCACGTGAGGGTGAGCAGAGGTCATCCCAGGAACGTGGTACCATCGGTGAGATGAATGTTGATGGTTCTTCAATATCTTTCCAATACCATCACATATTTGAATAGAACACCCCTTTATGCAAGGTAACAATATACTTCTTACTTTTGATTGTGTTCTTCTTATCATAGACTTTGAAGTCTAAGGTGTTGCCTCTACTTGTTTTGTAGTGCTTGGCACAAAGGTTGCTTTTATGCACAAATAATGAAAGGCTACAGGTTAGAGTGGCTAAGTGTCACCACTTTTCCTCTAAAATAGTCTTCTTTGTTACATCTTGCAGGTAGGTGCTTCAAATCCATGCTTATTAGGGATGGTAATCTCATCCTAATGTATATTTTAGGATTGTTTATTTCTAGTTAGATAGAAATACTTGCAAATTTGTACAACATATACTTAACAAGTGTCTTTATTATACAGCTTGCAAATGTTGAATTCATACATGTTTTTGTTACAAGGTGACCTCTTGCTATGCTAGTTGAGTGGCGTTGTTTGCAAGAATGGCTCAAGGAACTAGCATAATATGAAGCTTTTACGGTGGCACAAAGCTCTTCTCAGCGGCAATGTGGCTCCTACTACACCAAAAATCATTATGCTAACATGGAGAGATCCCTAGTAGGACAATGCAAAAACTTTTCATCAGCAGCAACACACCCTTTCCTAACATGAGGGCACTCCTACCAAATATATTTTTATGTGATAGGTCACCCCATGAGCATACCATGTCATGGAATGGATGTAAGAACTATGACCGCACTACTTCTTGGAAGTTGTTCACAGATGTATGTTTATCAAAGTTAATGAGAAGAAATTTGGAATTTTTTGTTTGTTGATGTGTAAGAGCACTCTAGGTCTACCATATTTTAGATTGTTTGATAAGTTAAATAAGATTTGTAGTCATTTAAAGTATAAGTTTGTTTTTGTTTGGTAAGATTGTACATGAGAAGACATGATAAAGTATAAGAGATCTTGACGTAATAAACCTCGATTAGATTCCTACCATGCACTTGTGACACCAGACCTCTCCTTGAACCCTTTGATTTCTATTGTTGTGGGAATTCCAAGGGTAGTCTATTTTCAAATTTTTAGCAATAACTTTTTTTAAAAGAAAATTTTGGTTATTTTAAAGTTTGTACAAAGTGTAGGAGTTCATTCCGATTGTTTTCCTTCAGTTTCAATTTTTGATCGAGGGCACTTCTTGGAAGCCACTTTTGAAGGTGTTAGGGTGAGATTTTGAGAAAGTTTTGTATGTAGGAAATACAGTCCTTAACACAATAAAAAACATTGGCTCTTTGAGTATTTTCAGATTCCATGGTTTTAATGCTCGTTCGAGCCCGTAGATTAAGGAAAAAGTAAGAAATGTCTGTTTTACATCATTTTTTTTAAGAAATTGCCAACTTGTACGTTAATTTTTGGAGAATCCGAGTAGGATATGATTTTTTTGCATCACACGATGGTCGAAGAGCGCGACAAGATGAATAAATTTATGTGAGACAAGCCCAGACAGATTCGGAGCCAATTGAACACTAGAAGCTCTTGAAAACAGCCTAAAAGTTCAACACTTAAAAGAATAAAAATAAAAAATTAACCACTTGAATTATGGCCATGCATCAAAAAACTCTTGTACTTGTTATTTTAGGACCCCAAGGACCCTCAACATGAGGGGCCACAAGGGCGCGCAAATTTTGGATGGCCAATTTGCGCGCCCTTGTGGCCCCTCATGTTGAGGGTCCTTGGGGCCCTAAAATGACAAGTATAGGCTTTTTTTTATGCATGGCCATGAGATAGAATTGGGCAGTTTAATGTATTCATAGCAAACTACCTCCCCCCCCCCCCCCCCCCCCCCCCCCCAAATGGAAAATAGCTAAACCTTGTATTATGCCATGCATTAACAAAAAGCTTGTACTTGCCATTTTAAGGCCTCAGGGACCCTTAGCAAGAGGGGCCACAAGGGCGCGCAAATTGGCCATCCAAAATTTTTGGATGGCCAGTTTGCACGCCCTTGTGGCCCCTCTTGTTGAGGGTCCCAAAATTTTGGATGGCCAGTTTGCGCGGCCTTGTGGCCCCTCTTGTTGAGGGTCCCTGGGGCCCTAAAATGACAAGTATATGCTTTTTTTAATGCATGGCCATGAGATAGAACTGGACAGTGTAAAGTGTTCATAGCAAGCCCCCCCCCCCCCCCCACAAATGGCAGATACCTAAACCTTGTATCATGCTTATCAACCATTTTTTACTTCCTTGTATCCATCCCCTGTTCTTGGAAATATCTTGGCCCCTATTTTTCCCTGGATGGCCATTCTGCGCGCCGTTGTGGTCCCTTTTGTTGAGGGTCCCTGGGGCTTCAAAATTATAAATAGGGGCTTTGTTTTAATGTATGGCCATGAGATAGAGGTGTAGTGTTTGATGTCCATAGTATTCACTATGTAAAATTTTCCTATATCATGTGCGTTCACCACAATGGATTGAAAGTAGCCCTTATAGGCCTTACCTACACATGTTTCTGTAACTTTACAAGAATATAAATTCCCTTCTGTTGAACACATGTGTTATGTTACATATACTTTAGTGAACTCCCAAGGTCAAAGGCTTCACAAATTTTGTGCATTGAGAACATTTAGCACTAGAAATCAACCAAACAAGGAGCCAATGTTTACTTCCTTGTGTTCACCTCGTGTTCTTGGGAATTTTTTGGCTAAGCCATTTCTTTGGTATTTGAAACCACATGTGACCCCTATTGTTATAGTATCCAACCAAAGGTTTCTTGATTAGCAGTTATATAGGTTCGAGTGATACATATCTTCTATGTTAACAATGCATGTATCTATAATTTATGTTTACAATTTCTCTATCCAATGAGCTACATAGTAAAAATCAAATCCGCAATTCAACAATTAAGTTCACAAGGTGATAGCTATTGGTATGCTCTTTAGCAATACCAAATAAATAGCTACCAATAGCGAATGAATAGGGATATTTAAGAAGGTTTGATACCAAAAACTTGTCAACACTACTCAAAAAGGTGAAAACTCAAAGGCTTTATAATATATATGATGAAACAAGAATCAATAATAAGTCACCCCTATATATCTACACCTCTATCTCAAGTTGTCATTTCTCTAAGTCAAGCTTGGCACAGGCATAGTATGGAAACAATAACATTTTGGAAAGCAAGAATTTAGCTTTCTCAACTTTTGAAATGTTGCTATTGATATATATTCAACATCCCTAAACGAGGACATCTTGACAAAGGTTATGATCCACTTTAATAAGAATAACCATTAGTGATTAAACTTTCAAATCAAAATATTGCATGGATTTCTTCATGGTGGAATGATTAAGACTTGAGGCTTCAAACATCTTACATACAAATCAGAACATCCATAAAAATCAACAATATTTCTCAAATCTGTATGAAACTCCAGTAATCTAAATTAAATACTCTCACTCAGTGCGACACCATTTAACAAAAAAAAATATTTATATTGCATTTATAGAGGAATCTAGCCCCATAAAAATAATTACAAACGGAGACAATGTTGTTGCTGTTAGGCTTCTCTTACAAGTATTTGTCTTTCTCATCTAGAGATTCATATACACGAGTATTTGTGTGTCTATGACACTAGGGAAGATAGTAGTACTATAGGGATGGCTTTTCTAAGAGCTCCTAGAGAGTACCTATTGGTTCAAGATTCTACAAAAATCTTACTATTCTTATCAAAATCTTTTAACATGGTAGTGAAAGGTTCCTCATGAAACAAAAATACGGTGATTTTCATCTTTGCACATGGTTGCTTGCTCACGTCCTCTCAAAACAAGTTGACTCTGTAAGTAAACAACAGATTATGTGAGCACAAAGTTATAAAGTACAAAATGATATCATTCTGATAATCTAATGACAACTAATAAATTATAAGAAAAATCTTTGATGACTCTCCATAGATAACACAACTTACTTACATTGTGAGACTCAATCACATGCTACAAAACTATAGATGGCGCACCAAAGCCATCAACAAAATAGCACCACCCAATGTTATGAGGTGTGAAGCCTAAACATTGAAAGCCATAAAGAGGTTAATTCCCTCCAGCATGATAAACTTAAAGATGGAGATAATCTTAAGCTCTGAATGTAAGCTACAAGGGTAGTTTTCTCACCATTCTATCTTTATGTTGGAGATGAATCCTTGCAATGCCCATACACTATTCACACCTCCTGTTCTTGTGGTATGCAAGTCATGTGAGTTGATGCTTTTTCCACCTTCGGGAGTAGAGGTTTCCATGTAGTGCTAGTGAATGAAAGTAGAAGGAGTAGAATCTTGTTTCATGATGCAATGGAGGTGAGAGAAGGGAGAGGAGCTAGCTTGGTGTGGAACTATGTGGTGGACAAGGGGAAGCTGAGATGGGGGAGAAGCTTGCTTGGTGCTACAATGGAGATGGGAGAAAGCTGGTAGAGAGATAATGCTGGACTATAGGGGGTGCATGTGATTGTTGCAGCCATGGAGATCTTGGAAAAGGGTTTGTAGAGAGAGAAAATCACTTTTTAGCTATAGAATAGGTTTGGAAAGACTTTGGAGGGTGGAAAATGATGTTTTAAATTTTTTTGGAAAAATTTAATTTTTTGGAAATTTTTAGTGCACGTTTTTGACTTTTGGAGGTCAAAAATACTTTTTTGACCATGAAATAGGTTAGGGGACCTTTTAAGGAGAGAAAACTTGAAATTTGAAATTTTTTGAAAATTTAAAATTTTTAGTGTATTTTTAAATCCGGGCCAAAAAGTGGGGGAAAAGAGGTCAAAGTGGTCCCCCCCCCCCCCACCCCCCCCCCCCTCCCCCTTTCCCCTAGCCACCTCCCTTACCTTCTCATTAGGTAAGAGGTCATTAAGAGGTGTAAGGCTACCTTGTCCCCCTACTTTTTTGAGGGTATAGAGTGTGTCCACCACCCTCTTCCTATTGGCTGGCCTTTAATTAACCTTAATCCCAAAGGGCCCCTAGAGGGTTCATATTTTTCCTAATGTTCTAAGACACTTTGATCAGAAGGGGTTGTGTCCTTCTGATCAGAATGATATATACCTTAATTATATTTAAGGGCTAAATTAATTGGGGCTATATAGGAACCATACATATAATTACCTCCATAAATCAAAGAGACGATGACATGGATAACAACTGATATAGTCCGTTAACACTTGTAAAACACATTCAAAGCTAACGTATTTGTTGTCTTGTTTGAATGAATGCAGGTGATGACTCTATCCTTTCTTGGAATTTTTTGGCTTAAAGCAAATGTCCAACCTTGGGAAACTAGACTCTTGTCACTTCATGGAACAAACATCTTAGTTTAACCATCGTACCTTTACCCTAGAATGAGACCTGATCCTGATAGCCATGTACAAAAATAATTATAAGCTTGAGTTGTTTTTATGCTTTACATTGTCACTTTTCTAAAGCCAGATGTCCTTTGAACATTACTGCTCATTTATGTTTTATTATATCAGTAATACACCTAAACACGTATACACACATGCTGAGGAGGGGAAAAGCACTTTTCTTGCTTGGTGTTTCTGCAGCTTACAACTTATATGCTTTCTTGCACTGAGGATTGCGTTGCAGTTTCGAGAAGCATACCTCGCTTTTAATTGCCATGGTGTTGGGCGTTGGGTGCCGATTCAGCTGTGCAGAAGTCATGTCTCCTGAGGGAAGTGGCCTGGAAGGCATACGAGAGATGGCACAAAAAATGTTGGACGAGGAGACAAGCGTACGGATATTGGCATCTGCAGGTGCAAGAAGAACGTCCACTAGCTGCGCAGATTAGTTGCACAAATTTGTTGCTTCTCCCTTGCTTTTCACTAAGTTTTAGTGGGAATACGAGAATCCTGGCCAAAAGTTGATCTCATGGCCTTTCACTAGAGATGCTCAAGATCTAACCACCAAGCCAAGCTCGTTTGGATCCTGGCCTATTGAAAGTTACACTTTATATTACTTTCTGTGCATAGAGGTTATGGACACGGTTGGCAGTTTGAATTGTTGAAAAATAAATCATTTCGCATTTTGAGGCCATTTCTTTTTTATCTTGAATGATCACCTAATGCGAGTGCGTGCTTTTGTGACGCGGCTTCGCTCTCTGCTTTCCGTCGCCTTTGTCTTGCTTTTCATGTGATAATAAATAGGGCAACCCAAATGCGGAAAGGGAAAAGGTGAAGGCAAGCGACGACGAAGCTCAACTTTCAAGCTTTGCTGCAAGTAGTCGTGGACATGGCAGAAATAGCATATGCACCAGTTAAACCAACATCACAAAGCTTGAGCAAATTGGAGCGAACACGAAGTCTACCCTCCCATTTCTCCTTCCATCCTTTTCAGCTTAGCAAGAACGTGGGTGCTATGTTGCAAGGCGGTCGCATGAGCGATGGAAGGCCGAGGTATATTGTTGCAGCGAGAGAGAGGATTGTAAGATGCACCCCTCCTCACATCAACCTTTTAGGAAAGCCCATCTTCAAATCTACCAGTACAACAACCCTTTCCACCCTCAACTCCTGCTCGTGCATCAATTGGACCAAGCACTAGATGCGACATAATTGTGGTTCTTCATAGTTGAGGTTATAAGAAGAAGAAGAAGAAGAGAGATTTTGAAACGTTGTATGAGAGGTATCTATCCTATAAGTCTTGACCTCAAGGCTTGCTACTTTTTGTATAGAAAGAAAGCTCTATGAATGTATTTGCCTTTAGCCTATGTTATAAAAGATTATGCACAAAGCGAGATAGCTGATTACATTGCACCTCCATAGTGAAATCAGACAGCACTCTACTATGTTCACGGAGGGTCCACTATCAAGAACCCCTCAATATAATGTTTGTTTGTAGGGTTTTCAATCGGGGAGGAACATGCAACCGATAGGACCCCAAAATTCTATAGAGCTTCATCGTGATTGAAACTTAACCTTTTGAATTTTGTATTGTAGGCTACTTGAAAGGATGGCCAATACTCACAAGCCATGCTTATGCACTTGAAGACTAACAAAAATATTGTGAATTCATAGTTACATTATATTAGAGGGAGAGGGAAAGAGAGAGAGAGAGAGAGAGAGAGAGAGAGAGAGAGAGAGTGTTTTATAGGAGTTACAATCCCAGTAGACCTCTTAGTTCCTCATCTAGATTCCAATGAATCTCTTGAACTCTGAAGCAAAAAACAATGCATGCCCGTTCACACACCTCTTCCCCTCTGCACTCAAGCCTACCTGTGACCTCGCCTGCCTACACAATCTCCCTCCATGCTGAGGCGCCACCCCCTTGAGAGGTTTCTGCCTCTCTGCCTCCATATGCATTGCACGCTCTGGCTTGCGGCCTCTCTTGCTTGCGATCTCTTGAGCCTCTATCATCTCCCTCCAGGTCGTGGCCCCACCCCCTCTCGAGGTTCTTGCTTCGGTCCCGTGGCCATCTTTTTTTGAGTAACACATTCACACACACACACACACACACACACACACACACACACACACACACACACACACACACACACACACACACACATTTCTTACTTAAGTGGACCCTGCACTTATACAAGATCCCACTGATAATCCCGACCATGCATTACACTGATATCAATTGTTTCACATACCATTGAAGCGTCACTAGCCTATTATCTCTTGATGTATTATATTTGATGCAGATCAACCAGATATCGAAAAATGCCGAATATGCCAACAACATCACGTCTTTTGGAAGTGCATGACAAATTGATTTGCTTTCATGGATACAACAGTATGCATAAGAAAATTATGTTGGAAAAGCAAACTTCTTAATTTTGCAAAATCCTTTTTTTTAAAATGGTCGACTCCTGTTGTTTATCTCGCAGCTACAACTACATCCATCTCGACTATCGATTTATCTCAATGCCAGCCTTTTAATAAATACATCTCTTCTTTACAAGCTATGAGGTTTTTTTACCAGCATGTTAAGTGTGGTAATGCTAATTTTTTGATAACTCCTGATCATATGTTGAGTCTCACCTCGGGTGCTGTAAACAGGACTTGATTTGAAGTGTTTTAGCAATAAATTTTGTTTTTCTAGGAAGTTTTGGCCGTTTTAAAGTTGGTCCACTCTGTAGAAGGATGTGTGGATGGTTTTTGATCCGGAAGGCACTTTCTGAGTCATTTTTGAAGGTGTTAACGTGGGATTTTGGAAAAGTGATGTATGAAACGATTGAAGCCTGTGTTATAAGGAACAACTTTGGTTCTCTGAGGCTTTAGAGATTCTAATGTTTTGATGCTCGTTGAGGGCCAAAGATTAAGAAAAAAGTGAGATTTGTTGTTTTTGCATCGTTTTTGTAGAAAATGCTGTTTTGCAGGTTGATTTTTTAGCAAATCAGAGCAGGCTACGGAAATTTTCCATCACATAGACGTCAAAGAGCGCAACGAGAGCAACAAGATTGTGTGAGACGGACTTGGGCTGTTTTGGCTCCGTTTGGGAGTTATGTTCAGTTGAAGGCAGCTGAAAATTTTAGGACTTAAAAATAAATAAATATTTTAAAATCTAACCTTTACGGATCGCTTCGCGATCACGTTCTTCTCTTATTCTCGCAGGTATACTTGGTGCGAAAGTCAAGGCGATCGAACGCCAAAAGTAGAAAAGCGTCTATTTTGAGAGGTCGCATGCTTTTCGAGGAAAAGAAAGACGGGTGGTGCGTTTGGGGATCATACACAGATCTCCTCTTCTGGGAGTGCGAGTGCGAGTGAGACGCTGCATGCAAGCGTCGGGGGTGGTCGAGAGGTTCGAGCTCCGTACAACGGAGTGCGCCCATATATTTTATTGCTCCTCTGTTGTATCAAAACTCTGCAAAAATCCATCAATACAAAGATCTCTTTCTCTATCTTTTGGTGTCTATTTCTATTATTCTGTTCCTGTGGTGACAGGTACACTAATTGACTTTTACCGTTTCACATCAATTTATGTATTGTCCAGAATGGTTCTGCTAAACATCTCGTAGAGAAAATGCATATGGTATCCACTCTGGGAACCATGAATTTTGATTCCTATATCACATTGAATTTAGATGGCTACCAGAACTCACAAAAAATAGGTATACTTTATCCGAGACCTGTTCAGTTTTGAAAATACCAACTCACGTTGTGGTGAAAAGGAGTCAAAGCTAACTCAACTTTTTAGTTTTTAGATAAATTTTCTTTTACTTTAGGCATCATTTTTCTCCACAAATGTGTCATACACTGGCTCAGTTAGGAATTGGTTTTATAAGACAATTTTCCCAAGCCGAGATGGAGTTCCTACACTAACTAGGCATGAATGGCTCCTCCTTTGATAAAGGGAAAGCGCCATTATCCAATGATGGGTCGCTTCACATTTTGGTGCTTGAATGCACCGTATTATTTTCTTACTTAACTTAGATAATCTAAAACCTCTTATTAACCTTGCGCTTGATTCTCTGCATTGTATTGCATCGTCGTGCTTGCCTTGTCCTACAAACTCATTCATCTCTCTCTCTCTCTCTCTCTCTCTCTCTCTCTCTCTCTCTCCCCCCAAACACACACACACACACACACACACACACACACACACACACACACACACTTGTGAATGACTCTTCCAGAGGTGCTGCCCTGTGACACTGAGGCCCATTGGTTCTCAACCGAATGCAGTCAGCTTGACGTGAGCTTGACACCCATCTGTGTATTTGTTGCAGATTTCTCTATCCATTTGTTACATAAGCTTGGAGACTCCTCTATTTTCGAGATGGCTTTGCCATCAGCCAACTAGGTAGGAACGTCTGCCTATACTAAGATATCTAGTTGTTTATTTAATGACCCTATTGAGCATGTTTTCTTTTGTGAATATTGTCATCAATTAGTGTATTGGTCACCTCTCCAAATCGTTACCTTAATGCAAAATTGTTGGAGAATATTAAAGAATGTAATCTCCTTTATGAGTCTTGTATACACGAAACTCTTTAAAACCACCTAACATCGACCTATAAGGACACAAGTCTGCAAGTGCTTAATTGTTTTTGGAAAACAGACTAAACTAACACTACAACATAACATCAAGATATCGAAGCAGTATATATCGACGGTCATGCTTTTCCACGCAGATATCGACGTACTTTCATTTCGTCGATATATACGTTGGAATATCCGTCGATATGCGCGTGGAAATACGCATGACAAGGCATAATTTTTTACGCGTATATCGACGGATATTACCATGAGTATATCGACGCACATTTTGATGCAAAAAAATTAGGAGAAAAAAAAGGGAAACCCGCGCGCAGAGGCCATTTTCGCCTACGATGCGCGCGCTCAGATCTTGGCCGAAACCTGCTGCGCAGATATTATGAAACTCTCTCCCGCCAACCTCCCCTCTCTCTCTCTCTACATCGTGTGTGTGTGTGTGTGTAGGAGAGAGAGAGAGAGAGAGAGAGAGAGAGAGAGAGAGAGAGAGAGAGAGAGAGAGAGTGTGTGTGTGTGTAGGAAAGAGAGAGAGAGAGAGAGAGAGAGAGAGAGAGAGAGAGAGAGAGAGAGAGAGAGAAATGTGTGTGTGTGTGTAGGTAATCAAAGAGAGAGAGAGAAACGTGTGTGTGTATAAGAAACTAGAGAGAGAGAGAGAGAGAGAGAGAGAGAGAGAGAGAGAGAGAGAGAGAGAGAGAGAGTGTGTGTGTGTGTGTGTAGAAAATCAAAGAGAGAAAGAGAGATAAATGTGTGTGTGTGTGTGTATAAGAAATTAAAAATCTAGAGAGAGAGAGAGAGAAGTGTGTGTGCGTGTAGGAAATTAAAGAGAGAGAGAGAGAGAAATGTATGCGTAGGAAATTAAAACTAGAGAGAGAGAGAAAATTAATGTATGCATAAGAAATTAAAATTAAAGAGAGAAATGAAATAAAATGTTATATTAAGGTCTTTAAAAGGCCAAATTTACCTATGAGACCAGAAAGTTACAATGTGGTGGATCTGATACAAAGTCAGAGTAACAAGATGACAAAATAAAATATTATGGAATCCTAAACTACTGGGTGTGGACGAAGCAGCTAAAACAGCTAGCTGGGATAGGTAGATCATAGGAGATCTAGCATCGGTCGCGCTGGCGGATCTCATCAATCTCCTCCATGGTCAGTAGTCTGACCGGGTGTTGTGCATGTCGAGCCAAAGTGACCTAGATCCTCTGATGCAGCCTCTGTCGATGTTGTGTAGTCCTTCGCAGTCGTGGCGTCTGGATCTCCCTAGCTCAGTCACTCGTTCGATCAATAGAGAGATAAGGAAGTAGAGAGAGAGAGAGAGAGAGAGAGAGAGAGGAAAATAGAGAGAGAGAAAGAGATAGGGAATAGAGAGAGAGAGAAAGAGAGTGATATATATATATATATATATATATATATATATATATATATATATATATATATATATATAGAGAGAGAGAGAGAGAGAGAGAGAGAGAGAGAGATAGGGAAGTGGAGAGCGAGACAGAGAGAGATAGGAAAATAGGGAAATAGAGAGAGAAAGAGAGATAGTGAGAGCGAGATCGAGAGAGAGAGAGAAAGAGAGAAAGAGAGATAGCGAGAGCGAGATCGAGAGAGAAAGAATGAGAGATAGGTTACATAGACAGAGAGAGAGAAATAGAGAGATAGAGAGTGATATATATATATACATATATATATATATATATATATATATAGAGAGAGAGAGAGAGAGAGAGAGAGAATTAACTAGAGATAGCTCTAGAGGTAGAGAGAGAGATAGATAGTAGATAGAGAAAGAGAGAGAGAAAGAGTTAGGTTGGCTGACCAATTGTGTGAAAAGGACAGAAACTCTCTCTATCTCTCTCTCTCTCTCCCTCTAGAAGAAACTATGGAACTAAAAGAGGCAAAGGGGTTTTTCCCGCTACATGCATTGCCATGTACACCTGGGAGTGCACGTATGTGTCTACCCATATAGGATTTGACTAATAAAGACGAGATTTTGACCCGGTGGTCCTGATCTTCGTACACCTCTGGACCGAGGTGTACGAAGATTGGGCAAGACTAGAGAATGCGAGGTAGTTTACATTGTGAGGAGTAAATATATTAAAACAACATTCATAATCATTGTAGAGGGCAACGTCATCAACTAACATGGAGGAAAAGATTGCATGCTCGTGCATGCTCTGCAAGTATCAAATCCTGCGCAAGCGTAGGATATGTAATGAGCATGTGCACAAGTACGGAGAGTTTGCTAGAGAAACCGTACAAAATCTACGATATGACTCCTACGGAACGGGCGTTGATTTTCGCGACATAGCACCTACATCTGAGAGAGAGAGAAAAAGGATTATGCGTGAAGGTATGACCAATATAGAGCCAAGGATGGAAGCAGAAAAGGGCTTGCAGATAGAAGACGACGGCATGGAGGAGATGCTGGATGTCTTCTTCCAGACAAGCGAGGAGAACGCTAACGAAGCAACACCAGAAGCCGTGCGCCTATCTCTTGAAGACATGTTGAGGAAGTTGGCACGTCAACCAATCTATGAAGGCACAAAAATATCTGTGCTTCATACTTGTCTGACGTTTTTGAATCTTTAGTCAGTGTACGGGTGGTCAGATGCAAGCGTCACTGCTTTGTTTAGGTACGTAATTTATAAAAGAGATTTTTCGATTGCAACGGTGACGTGCTTGGAGAGCTTTTTAATTTAATGTGGCTTAAACAGGTTTTTGCGATAACAACTTCTCCCAGTTGGCAATGAAATGCCCCCCTCCAGGCCAGACGCAAAGCAACTATTGACCTCAGTTGGCTTGGACTACAACAAGATTCATGCATGTCCAAATGATTGCATTCTTTTTCGCAATGAATTCGCAGATTGTCTGTCATGTCCTAAGTGCGAAGCAATGCGCTACAAACAAGATGCGGTTGGCGAGACAGTGCCAGCTAAAGTGTTGCGGTATTTCCATATTATTCCTAGGATAAAAAGCATGTTTCGTTGCGGTTCCATTGCAAAGTTGATGCGGTGGCATTCTACGAATAGATCCACTGATGCAACATTTAGGGTGCCCATTGATTCAAAGGCTTGGAGGCACATTGAAGATACCTGGCCACATTTTAAGAGTGAACCACGCAATTTGTGTTTGGGCATGGCAATGAATGGAGTCAATCCATTTGGCTTGAGAAGCTTGTCATGGAGCACTTGGCCTGTGTGCCTTATCCATTACAACCTCCCGCCGTGGCTTGCCATGAAGAAGGGTCATTTGATATTAAGCTTGATTGTACCTAGTAAGTTCAAGGAAAAAAACATGGATGTTTATCTAGCTCCACTAGTTGACGAGCTCCAGAAGTTATGGCATAGGATCGACATAACAGATGCGGTTGAACCAATAGGACAACAACATGCAAGGATCCATGGACTTCTTATGTGGACTATGCATGATTGGCCAGGAGATACGGAGAATCTTCTGGTAGTGGTTCTTGATTTACAAAATTCTCGCTATTCGCAAGCAATTTTCCTTGGCCTGATTCATGCTTTAATATATGCAGGGCTAACAACTTCGGGATACAATGCATGTCCAATTTGTGGGCAGTGTTTGGATGTGCTCTATCTGCCTCTCTTCGAAAGACAATTTATCAAGGCCACCACCGTTATCTTCTAGATGGCCATCACTTGCGCGAAGGTTAGCTTGGTCGCGTCGAATGTCGTCCTATGCATGTACAAGAGTGGCGTCGCCGATGGGAGCAACATGAGGGGCAACCTGTTCCAAGAATGAAACGTTTGTCCATTCTCCATACGTTGTCGTACTGGGGTGATCTACTAATTAACCATTTGCTGGATCCAATGCATATATTCAAGAATGTGGGAGAGCTCCTCTGGAAGACAATCATGGGAATGAAAGACAATAGAGCTTCACGAGATGATTTGCAGTCAGTTGGAAAGATGTCAGAGCTGTGGCCTTTCACCAATGCAGCTGGCCAAACAAAACTTCCAAGAGCACCATGGGTATTGCTAAAAAGCAAAGAGCGACAAGTTAAAAGGGTGATTTCAGAGTTCAGGACGCCAACATGATATATGCGATGTCTCAAGACAACATTCACCCGTGACGATCAACTGTCAGGACTGAAATCGCACAACTGGCATAAGTTCTTGCAATTCATTCTTCCAATTGCGATCAAGGGGTGTTTAACGGAGAAAGTGCGGACCTGCATATACAAGATTTCAGAGCTAGTACGGTGGATCTCTTCCAAGGAGATATGGGAGGAATCTATTGCAATCGCAAGGGCTAACTCCATTGACCTGTAAGTGTTTGTGTGAAGATGTTGAATTAAAATTAAGCTTAAAGTTAATTTAAACAAAGGTGTTCTGACGCTTTATTTTACTTTCTTTGTGCAGGACTTTAGTATGGTAGACCAGTTTTTAGATCTCGCTTCTATGAGTGCAAATGCATTTATGGGCTTCGTCACACGGATGACGCCCAGTCAGATGGCAGAGGCGTCTCAATACTGGGTAGCCAGAGGCACGGGTACTACGCCTCCGGGCTTCACACCCGAGGGTCCGACGCCTATAGGGGGGACACCTATGGGAGGGACGCCTATGGGGGAGGGAACGCATACGGGTACGACGCCTGCGAGATCTCCCATCACGGACGCTTTGACACCTAGGGGTGCAACAGAGGTGGGTACATCCTCATCTCCGTAGCATAGGCGCACTCGCCGATCTCGGCGATCGTCAGGTGGAGGTGGTGGTTGTTGTCGAGGAGGGTCCACAGATGCTTTTACCCCTCCTCGCTCACGACCCCCGTCCTACCCAGGCACGCCTCTCGACACACCTCTTGGAACACCTCGGACACCTTGGGGGGCACACGATCCTAGTGCCTCCAAGCTCTATACTATACGGGCAGATGGTTCTGTTGACATGGATAGAGTCGGGACTGAGATGAGAGAGCGGATTCGCCAGCTCATGGAGCTGCAGTTTTCAACCAGCATTCTGACGCCTTGGCCTGACCAGGATGAGGACAAAATTAGTTATATAGTGGAGACCATCACGAGAGAGTATCAACCTGCTCCGGGCTCAAAGGCTGTTCCGAGGAGGTGGATCAAGGGTGTTGCACGGGACACCATGAAACATCGATGAGATGCAGCTTGGCAGGCTTTCAAGACCGGCTCGCCGAAGCCTTCGAGCATCCCAGAAGAGACGTGGTAGCAGATCAAGGAGGATGAGCGGACAACGGACACGTGGTTCAAACAGCAGCCTAAGGCCGCGCAGATATGACAGATGACCAGGGGGACATCTTATCTTGGCAGCGGAGGCTTCGACACCTTTCGCTATGAGTTTGTGAGTTTCCAATCCAATCCTAGCTATGGCATTTTTTTAAATGTGATGAATCATGGATTCTTATTACTTTGATTTTTTTATAAACGCAGAATCTTGCGATGCATCGAACCCCGACACGCCAGGAGGAGACAGATGGATATTGCAGAGGTATCTATGAAGTATTGAACGATCTTGATGCTTCAGGAGAGCCTGTAGACTGGGAAGCCTTAGAGTCTCGCTGATTGATTGAGGTGAGACGTTAATATGTGTGAGTTGATTTAATTAAATAAGTATATGTGAAGTAATATCAATACTAATTTTGTGACTTGTCCTATGTGCAGGTTGTGACGCCTAGTCATCAATGGATTTCATATATATATGCTTTGTGAGACACAGACACGCTTCTGTGTCTCTTTTTTGTACAGACATATATGGTTATGGTTATTGTTCAGACATGGTTATGGTTATTGTTTTCCTTATGGTTATGGTTATTGTCATCGTATACACATGGTTATTTCTCCTATTCTTGTATAGACATGGTTATGGTTATTGTTTTGTTTATGGTTATGGTTATCTGCATTATGGTTTTGATCAATATGGTTATGGCCGGTTATGGTTTTAATTTGGTTATGGTTTTGCACAAATTAAGTTCGTTATGGTTATGGTTTTGCACAAAGCTTATTTCATTTCTTTCATTGGCCTTTAATCTCATGTGACATCCTACATGGATAGCATGTAGGAGGCGTATACATGATATGATTTTTTTTGAAAAGTTTATGTTAAAACGAAGGGAACTTTGCCAAAATTTCTACGGGAGCACGGTTGATTTTGGTGCTGCTCGCGAGTCTTGGGCAGAGGACAGGCAGTCTGGCTGTGGCTGTGTCCATGTTTTCACTGGGCACAGGCCAGGCTGTCTATCCTCTGCCCAAGAATTTTTTTTCCTATTATGGTCGTCAGAACCTGCGTCGCTAAGCCTGTCAAAATATGCATTGATAACAATACCTTTCGACGCGTATATCGATGCATATAACGACATTTTTGTAGGGACGCGTATATCGACGGTTTTTTCGATGGGGAGCGTCGAAACCAGCGTCGAAGGCCTCCTTTTTTGTTGTAGTGTAACAACCTATTGCTAGAATTGTTTCAAAAATATTGTTTTTTTGCTTTTTTTTAAAAATTATTATTATTATAAGTAAACATCTCATGAACTACGTCTTGGTTCTCTGCATTGCTCTGCATCGCCATGCTTGCCTTGTCCTACAAACTCATTTATCTCTCTCGTATGAGAATGCATGATCATTAGGCTGTGTTGTATGACCTACCAGCTGGATTGAGCTTTCATCTAGTGTAGATCGAGTACAAGATTCCGACCTCATCATGATATTGTTACTGGCCTTTTGTGTTGTTGTGTCAATAAAACAAACAAGATATAATTTTTAAAATGGGTTGTCATATTCAAGTTTCTGGCCTTTCAGCTAGTTCAAACACATGGATATACAATCGTCTTGAAGATGACCTCGTGAAGATATACCTATTGAGAATGTTTTGACACATCGTTACTAAAACCAACAAGATGCTAGCAAAATTTTTTTGTAATAGAGATTAGCAGCTGATGTTGTTTGTCTTTTTTTTTTTTGGTAATGGATGATAATGGTCGCTCGGTTCGGAGATTGAAGTTTCGACCTTTTTGTCAAAACATTATGCTCTAGTGATTTAAACTAACTCCATTGATTGCAGGTAAGGAACCTCCTTAATCGGAGTTAGACACTTAGATGGCTGATTTTACTTTCTTTGTTAAAAAAAAAGTGGTTACATATGAACTATTGGTGTCCACACAAGAATAAGTAGATCACATGATATGTCAACCCCTGGCTGTTAGCAAGTACTTTGGATTTGCTTATTTCTTGAAGTGTCTGTCTAAATACTACCTTAAATTAGCACCTTCTAATTGTTATCAATATCTCATGAATAGTTGTGTGTTTCAAGATAAAGGTAGAACCAGGAATATCATTTACAAATGCACAATTGGAATACATCATTGCTGGACAGACCTAGCCAAGACAACAGCTATCAATGAGAAAATGGCATTATCATGTACCAAGCTGAAGCTAGCTTCTTTTGTAACTAGTCATAATACACACAAAAAATCCCTTGTCTAGGACTAGACCATATTTGGCCCAAAGTGCCAAGAAAGATATACAATATCTAGAATAAATTTCACTATACTGACACTTTAGTGTGCAAGGATTTTTTTTTTGGGGGATTGACAACGATCACAAGCGGCTGAGGCAGCCTTATACCTATCTTCCCACAAAGTTAGAGTGTCTTCTAATACATCTTTCTTGTTGGATGGTGGCATGCTAAAACTTCAGCCTTGCTCCATTGAAGATCCATGGCCACACAATTAATCTTTTTATTTGTATCAAGTTTTCTATGAATAAAAAAATGCAATTATTTCCTTTTTTAAATGCTTTGCACTTATCGTATTAAGAATAATTTAATTATACTTGTTGGTTTTCAAAGGTGATTTTTATTTCAAACACACACTCTACTCTCTCCTTGGTCATCCTTGGTCAGATGACCATGTATAGTTAATTTATACTAGACATCTCTATACTAACCAACACTGAATATTTTCTCTACTTAGTAGGCGGGATGGATCTCTTCTCTTACTAAGCCTGTGTTGGAATTAGGGTTGCAAAGAAACGCACACAGCTTGGAGAAGATGAAGGAAGCTCAAGGCACACAATAGAGAGTGTTCTACTTAGTGTGAAATGGAAATCTAGATAGCCCTAGAGTGATGGGCGTATGTACAATGCCCCGGAAGAGGGAAAAAAATGCCCTGGTGGTCCTAGTGTGTTCACACACATCACTACCACATGTATATGGTAACAAATCCCCCCTAGAGTGATGCGGTGAACTAGAGCTGGCACATGAGTAAAGGGAAGTGACATGCCCTAAGGATATGATCAGTCCACAAAGGGGAGTAAGCCTAAAGCTTTGCGGAAAGCTTCGAGCTCTCACGAGACAATGCCTTTGTGAAAAGATCTGCAAGGTTGTCTTTTGTTGGCACATAAGCCAAGATGATCTCTCCTGCTGAGAGCCTCTCCCTCACATAGTGGTAATGCACCTCAATGTGCTTTGTGCGAGCATGAAAACTAGGTTCCTCGCAACTGCCAATGCGCTCTGACTATCAGTGTAGATAGTGTTGGCAGTGTCCTGTCCAACACCCAAATCAACCATAAGGTGTCTAAGCCATACACACTCAACTGTAGCTATGAAGACTGCCCTGTACTTAGCCTCAAAACTCAAAGTGGCCACAATAGGTTTCTTCTTGCTCAACCATGATATACATGAACTGCCAAGCATGAAACAAAAACCACTTGTGGACACTCGCGTATCAAAACAACCAGCCCAATTTGAGTCCAAAAAAGCATGTAAGTCTGGCGGCAATGATCCCCCCTTGGGATAAAACAAGCCAAGATGTAAAGTGCCACTAAGGTAGTGGAAAATACTCTTAACAGCCTGCCACAACTTAGAACCTGGGCTGTGCATAAATCTGTTGACCTGTGAGACTACAAACTGAATATTTGGCCTCGTGTTGCATACATAAATGAGGCAGCCAACAACAGTTTGATAAAGAGTGACATCAGTAGGATCGCCAACATCATGTAGACTCAACTTCAAACCTGTTTCCATGGGAGTGGAAATAGGTTTTCAATCCTCCAGTCCAAACATACATAGCAATGTCTCTATGTAACTTTTTTGACACAAGGCAATACCACCATCACACTGCTTAAACTGTATACCTAAGTAATGATGCAACAGCCCCAAATCTTTCAACTTGAAAGTAGCATTCAAATCAGCCTTGAATTCAACAATATGTCTCTCATTTGGTCCAGTGATCAACAAATCATCGACATAAAGAACCACAATGAGAAGTACATCACCCTCACGCTTTACATACAATGTTCTTTCTGTTGGACTGTTACAAAAGCCTTGTTTCACCAAATGAGTGTTAGCTTTCTCATACCAAGCACAAGGAGATTGCTCCAACCCATACAAAGACTTGTTACATTTGCACACTTTGTCCTCTTGTCCTTTCTTGACAAAACCGCGAGGGTGTGTTACATAAACGTCCTCAAATGTTTCACCATTCAAGAAAGAAGTAACAATGTCTGATTGATGTACATCCCAACCAAAATGAGCTACCAATGCACATAGAAAACGCACAGTAGTCATACGACAAGTGGGAGCAAAGGTCTCTTCATAATCTATGCCTTTTTGCTGTGCATAACCCTTTGCAACAAGTCGAGCCTTATGGCAATCGATCTCACCATCCGACTTGCTTTTCAACTTGTAAACCCATTTTGTACTAATGGCCTTTTTGTAGGAGGAAAATCACATAAAGTCCATGTGTCATTTTCTATAAGTGCATCATATTTTGATTGCATGTCAGCCATCCAATTTTTTGAATTCTGTGCTTCATCAAAAGACAGAGGCTCCCCAACATCATGTAAGCTAGACACAACCAAAGCATAACAATATGATTCATATGATGCATGGCGAGAGCTTGAATGAGTACGACTAGACAAAGGTGCATCCAATTTAAGATCACGCAAAGTGTGCACCAGCCATTTTGGCATACCTCTAGCTTGGTCATTTTCAGCCCTTTCCTCATCAAGTACATCATGTACATATGCATCAATAATAGGCTGATCTATAACATTTTTAGAAACCCCCATAGGCTGTACATTTGCCTCATTGGAACTTACATTCGTATTTCCACCATTGAAAAGAGGCAACAAAGTGTCATAAATGTGCTGTGAGCTTACATTACTGTCTATAGTACATGACAGCAAGGGCTGAACAGAATCTTTAACAATCACTACATCTCGTGAAACCAAAATACGCTTTGTTTGTGGTTGATACAACCTGTAACCTTTTCTTTCATCACTATAACCAACAAAAATATATTTAACAGCCTTATCATCCAATTTTCTACGCTATGTTTGTGGCACCAAAGCATATGCCAAACAACCAAAAACACGCATGTGCTCAATAGAAGGCTTCTATCATGCCATGCTTCATATGGCGTAATAGACTACAAAGCTTTCATAGGACACCTGTTTTGTATATAAGTGGCACACATGATGGCCTCAAGCCAAAAAGAATGCGGCAAAGCGTGCTAAAAAATATGTGAGCTTCAAATAGACTTCTTCTGCTTATCTCTACTCTTTTTTTCCATCATGGAAGCGGAGCGGCACGACATTCACCCCCTCTGAACCTGCACAGCCTCCGGCCTGTGCCAATTGCACTTAATCAGCTTCATTAAAATCATCATCAGACATATCATCTGATGTATTCATAACATGATCCTCTGAAGGTGGATCTGAATGGGAATCTTCAAGAACAATCTCGCCTTCTCACTTTTTGAATAGCTTGATCCGTTTCCCTGCAATAGGCACTTTGAGCATAGTGCCATCAAGTTCACATAATTGATATGTTGCATCATCAAAAACATGTAGAACCACATACGGTCCAAACCATCGTTTAACCATTTTCCGCATAGCAGTATATTGGTTCTCCAAGCTATTGTCATAGACAAGTACCCAGTCACCATCTTTGATAGCATGTGGTCGTAATCTATGCTTACCATCAAATGCTGCCTTATTCTTCAATCTCGCTTCTTTAAGCTTCTCTTTAGCCTGTTCAATGTCCTCTTGACGCCTCTCAAGCTGGTGAATACGTAGAGCAAGCAAGTCTTCAGTAGACATACCTTCTTCCCATGGCATTATGGTCCAAGTCATAATTTCTTCCTCTATAGGCATAATGGGTTTTTGTCCATGCATCAATTCGAACGGCATAAATCCTATAACAAAACTGTATGTAGTGCAATCAGCCCATAAAGCAAATGGCAAGAGTTTAGGCCAATCACCAATATGTCCTTCACATGCCTTTGCTAAATCTTTAACAATAGGCGGATGTCCTCTTTCAATTTTCCCGTTACCTTCTGGATTATATGCTGTAGTGAGAGCGAGTTTAATACCCATACGAGCAAAAAACTCTCGAGCTTCATCTGCATCCAGCTCGCCTCTATCTGCAGTAATCCTGCCAACACATCCATACCTGGAGATAACATCTTCAAGCAAGAACTTGCATACTGAACTGGTAGCTTTGGTGCGCAAAGCTCTGCCTTCAACCTGATTAGTAAGATCTTCCCTGGCAAGAACAATATATCTCATCTGCCACACTCCTACTGGCATTGTAATAAGGTCCACCACCCACTTGTAGTGCATAGCCAGTGGATAGGTGGGATGCAATTCATCTCTATGTCGCACATTAGAGTACTGTTGACATATTAAGCATGATTCCACAAATTGAACCACATATTTATACATACCTCTCCACCAATATCGGTCTTTAATCTTGACAAAAATTTCCCAGACTCCTCTGTGTCCAGCCCATAGACTTTCGTGAAAGTCTTTAATTACCTGCTGTTGAGTTGCTTTGTCGCAAATAATTCGTTGTGGTACCCCTCCTGGGCGCTTCGGTTGTTTCCATCAATTTCCATCTTTCAGGAAATAGCCATAGGCCTTTTTCCTGATCTTCTTGAATTCTTGATCACTCCATCCTTCTTGTTTAGTGAGAGTACTTAGGTAGCGGCCAATCATAAGCCACTCTCCATCATAAAACTCTTCAGAAAAGACTTCAAAAACATGAGCAATACTTCCACAATTGGCATGTAGATAAGAGGACGTGTAGAACTTCAAACCAACATCATCACTCGTGATCAACATCTCTTCTTCATCTTCAAACCTGGCTCTTGATAACATATCTGCAATAGGGTTATCTCTACCTGCAATATGACAAAATTCAGGGTTAAGAGACTTAATATAGGCTATCCATCGTAGCATGGCAATGTCTGGAGTAGAGCAGTTTGCAATCATCCCTATCAATGGCAAGCAATCTGTCTCTACCACAACAGAAGCTCCAATAAAGTATTCTTTATCGGTCCTTAGAGCGGTAGCAACGCCCCAAAGTTCCCTCTTAACCTGTGGATATCCTCGTTGACGAGCATTGAGCACCTTGGCTCCAAATCTCACTGCATACCTGTGTCCTTCAGCATCATCTTGACCTATAGCCCATCCAATACCTGTCGCGTTAGTGTCAACTGTTAAAATAACTGGCCTGTCGCATTTATAATCAACTTTCCTCAAGGTCGGAACCTCAAGAAGCATCTTCTTTAATTTCTTAATAGCTTGTGTGTGAACTTCTTCCCAAAAGAACCTCTTACCTTTTCGTAGCAATTGATACAGCACCTCTGCAACATGAGCAAAGTGTGGCAGCCAAATACGATAGAATACACATGCGCCTAAGAATCGACGAACCTCAGTAACTGAAGAACATGTTTCCTTCATCTTTTGGATTGCTTCGACTTTTGCTGGACTTGGCCTTCTTCCTTCAGAACTGCACATATGTTCCACAATTAAGACCTCCTTAGCACCAAAAGTTGATTTTTGACCTGAAAGTGTTAAGTTAACTTCTTCAAGCCTCGTTAATATAGCATCACAGTCAGCAATATGTTGAGCAACAAGCTGTCGGCACCCCCTTTGGTCTTTTGCTTCATCTTTTGAGCTTTCTTCACAGCCCTTAATTTTTAGATCATCAATGAAAGGCATAGTAACATGTGGGATAAAGTCCCTTAATACCTTATTCATGCCGTTCATCATATGAGCTACTGAATTAGTAGCTCCCTGTGACAGAGTGCACATCCTTACCAAACCAAGAGGAGTACGCATTGTAGTAAGATCCCTGCTCTCCAAAGCTAACTGGAATTGATCATACCCTGAATAAAGATCACCCATGGAGTAAATAGATCTACCTGCAAAGGCCTCAACAAATTCATCCACAATTGGGCCAGTACCCACATTGCGGACTGTTACCTTGTTAACTAGTTGCATATCCTGAATGAACCTTAATGTACCATTTTTCTTCGGAACAGTAAACCATCGATTAGAATATGGAGCACATGATGGCTCCAAAATTCCCATTTGAATCTTTTCATTAAGCAAATTGATAAGCTTTGGCAAGTGAGCTTTAGGAACTGGAATAGGACGCAAGCTCCATGGCATATGTGGAACAATGAAAATAACCATTGGTGAAACAACACTCAGATCCACACACCCAATCTCACTTGGCTCAAAAGCGAAAGCTTTACCATGTTTTTCGAGCATACCTTGAAAACATTTGATCTCCTCTTCATTGAGGAAACCGTCTTCTCCAACCTTCAGCTGTTGCAGTTTCTCCTTAGTAAACTTATGTCCTATGTTCTTTGGATCTCTGAGTATAGGCTGTCGAGAAGCCTCCTTGACCATCCCATCACTTCCTTCTGGCAGCGGTGTAGCCACTGGCCTCACTTTCTTTGCAACAGTCTTGTATTTTCTCTCTACCTGCGCTTCAACAGTTTCACCTGAATCATCTTCAATATGCATAAGGGCTTCATATATACTTACCTCATCATACATGTCCATTGAATGGACCTTGACCACTTCAGTTCCGCTTTGTAACCTTTTTTTCCTGATCTCTTCAAGCTCTGACATAGTATCTACATAAGATACCTCTTCAAAGACTCCTGAAATCACATCATCGGATTCAAGCACATCACAACCCTGCAACTCACTTTGAATACTTGAAACATACTGTTTTTCCCACTTTGGCAAATCATTAAATTTTCTGAAAGAGACTGAACCTTCAGATGTTAACCCCAAAACCCCCAAAGAGAAAGCTTCTCTTTGCGAGAACTTATCCTCACTTGTACCACCATAGTCCTGCTTTATAATGGCACTCCGAGAAAACCTGTGCAAACCTGTGTTCTCTAAACTGCTTGCGTATCTTCGGCATTGGATGATCACGTAGACTGTCCTTATTCCTGGCATGATCAACACATACAATCAAGAATTGTACTGCTTTCTTACCATCACGGCTCCGAACCCTGGCATAGGCCGAGCCATCATCCAACACTTTGGTTTCCATTCACACAGCCGTAATGTATGGTCACCCCAGAATTAAAGGATAAGAGGAATGCTCCTGTATAAAAAAATTTTGCTCATCTCACAGACATCCCCTACAGTTACCTTAACATTGGCACAAGCACCATAGAGGTCGCCTGGAAGCATATTGGCAGCTCGAATCAGCCAACCATGGTCCACATCAATAGGCCATTTCCCCTTTTTATGCAAGCTTTTAGCCATCAAATTGATCTCCGATCCATGATCTATGAGTGCTAAGACCGGTTCTTTGATGTCGCCAAGCTTCACAACAGTTTCGGTTGTTGCTCTTGCCCAATGAGTTCTTGAAAAGTGACTCCTTGGTATACTTTCATTATCTTCATCTTCATTGAAATGAACATGCCTTACCTCAGGTACGGTTGGATTTGACACCACCACAAACCTCGACTCTTCTTCTTCTTCAAGATTCGCCAAATACTCTTCATAGTCGTCCAAAATTGCTTCAATGTGGCGTACCGCCTGGCTCTTCACTGACTCCGGCTCCTGTTCACTTGGTATCTACCGCTTTCTTTTGATGATGTCAATTATCTCCTCATGAAACTCACGTTTGTCAATGCCCAAAATATCACCCAATGTGGGCTCCACTTTGCTATTCAGAATGCGCTCTTCAAAAACTTTCTTTAAATCTGTAGCTAATTCAATGTCAGACTTAAGCTTATATGAGGGTCCCCTGGGTTTACCTTGCTTTTTGTCCTTGGGTGCCTCCTCCATCACCACTTTAGGAGCGGGCTTAGGAGCAGGACCTTCTTCTTGCTTGCTCTTGAACCTCGTTGTCCTTTTCGATGTCCCAGGAGCTTCTTCATCTCTTTTCCGCTTTTCCTCCACCATAGCCTCATTAGCTTGAGACTTCGCAATGAATGCATACACCGAGAGGGAATCCACTGGATCAGTCCACCCTGTGGTTTCTCGAATTGAATTCCCTACTTGCCGTAGCTTCCCATAAGTTACATGTCCTGTTTCTGCTGTCTTCAAAGCATAAGGCCATAATTGATCCTTGGTACCTGCACCATCATCATCACCCTTCCCGTAGACTTGCAGCCCATATGTAGCTGCTTCCACAAGAGCAACATTATGCTGGATCTCTTCAACTATCTTCTTCAGGCCGCCCCTACCGAAATTCGGGCGGAGCATCTCACCTGTTGCCCTAAGGTGTATCTTCTTGTCCTTCTAGAACACCACGTTCCTTTTATAAGCTTCATCAAAATCATCAAATTCTTTAACGTACTTGTGGTATTTACTGTCACACCACATGCATCGGCGTGGTGGCTGCTGTCTAGGCTCAAATGTAGACCCCTTTGCAGCTAGTCCGTCAAATTTAATAGCTTTAAAATTCAAATTTAATTCTTGAATACCTTTCACCAATTTGTCAAGAACTAGCTCCTCCACTCTGGGTATTGCCGAAGTTGTTTTCTCTTTAGGTTCCTCTTCCGCAACATCCATGATGTCAGCCACGATCAGCTTGTCGACTCTCATCTGTTGTTTCACGATCATGTTGACTGCTTCAGTGACTAACTTCCAATCGGATGTTAAGCCCAATTCTCCTGTTGAATCCTCCAACAACTGCACTAGACTCTTCTGAAGTCGAGGGTCAGCAGCCTGAATGAATAGCTCAACCTTCTGATCCCTCATCAAACGTTGCTCCGTCGAGGACAGTTGCTCGAACTTCTTCTCAAATTCTCGTGCAGACAGATTTTTGTTCTTCTTTTGCACCCACTTCATAAAGCTTTGCCTTGTTACTCTTTGTGAATCCTCAAGGAAGTATTCCTCCTGAAGCGTCTTCTTGAAATCTTGCCAATTCGGGCCTTGAATCACCTGAATTTCTTTAATTCAACTCCTAAGTTCCGGCTCCGCAATCAAATGAAACCCTTCGACTGCATTCTGATCATCAATACCATTCTCTTCCATTGCCTGCTCGTATATATTGCAAAATTTGCTAATATCCCGGCCTTCAAATCGATGCAATTTCTTGGTAACCATGTGCCGAGCTTTATGGATCCTTTCTTGCAAATTGTACTGTTGTTGGGCAGCCTGTTGTTGTTGCATATAAGCAGCAAACTGCTTCATGGCAGCCTCTTGCGGTGTCGACATCTTCTTCCACCACAATGCTCACCCCGGCTCGTTTCACGTCGGGTTCATCAAGAATGTCGGGGGATTTGTGTTCGAAAGGTGAGCCGGGAAGGCGCGGGGCCTCTGGCTGTGAGAGGTGTGAGGAAGACAGTTGCAGCAGACACAATGAATGTAGACAAGCTTGAAATTAACAGCTTGAACAAGATCCTGAAGTTTGATTAACAGTACTGCTGCTTACATTATTTAAAACTTCTTCCATGATTAGAGTGGCTTGGAAGCTTGGATTAGAGTGGCTTATGGCGTCTTTGATTAGATTGGCTATGGAAGATTGGATGAGAGTGGGCTATTGAAGCTTGGCTTGTGATTAGAGTGCTCAAAGATTTTGGCTTCCTCCCCGCTAATACAGCAGAGCACGAAAACTTGGATATCTCCTAATCGGTGCAGAATTAGCCTCTGTGCGTGAGATGCAAAAATGCTCAAAACGCACTTTTCCTTCTGCCATCGCGGCATGTTTTGTCCAGAAACCCGTTTTATTAAAAAAATTCTAGAATAGGACTTTTTCGGCCTCCCTCATGCAGAGATGTGAAGTCTCTCACACACTTTCCTTTTTACCACTGACCACATGTCTTCCTCTACCCAAGTTGCTTTATATGTCCTAAGAGCCCTTTCACATGTACAACCTTTTCTTCAAGCATAAAATCTCTACGTTTAAGCCTTCATAACCACATAAAGCATACACTTTTTGGATCTTCTTGCTTGTTTTCGAGCCCTGGTCACTGCTCAATAAATATGTGAGCTTCAAATAGACTTCTTCTGCTTCTCTTTACTCTGTTTTTCCATCATGGAAGCGGAGCGGCACGACAACGGGATTCTCCAAGCTCATCACCATGATGAGAGAACACCTAGGAAGCCTCCTTGTGAGACTCCCAAAAGAGGTCTCTCTCCGATTCGGGAAGAAGAAGAGAATCCATACGAAGGGCTCAAGAATTCACTTCTTGATGATGCATCTCCTTTTCAAAGGAGAACTCAAGAGCCTCCACCGAAGGAACGAGAAATAAGTGAGTCTCCCGCCACCTCGGCGGAGATGGCTCCACGAAGATGGCGGGCTAAACACTCTCCATCACCACCAAAGCGGAGAAGACCATCGCACTCTTCTCCACATCATAATTGAAAGAGGGATGATAAAAAGCAAGAGAAGAAAAAGGCGAGAAAGAGGACACCCTCTTCTCCATCTTCTTCATCCTCTTCCTCTTATGAAAGTGATGGTGAAGACGACGAAGATCAATATAAGAAAAAGGCGAGAAAGAGGTCACCCTCTTCTCCACCTTCTTCAAATTCTTCACCTTCTGAAGAAAGTGATGGTGCAACCTTTGAACCATAAAAAAGAAGAGGCCATAGGAAATCCTATGGCGCATGGAAGAGGTCGTCCAAGCTGAAGAAATTCAAAGAGGGAGGGAAGAGAATCTCTTTCCTTACCTATGATGGTACCTTTGGTGCTGCGGACAAAGTCTTAGCCTTTATCCAACAGTTCGATGCGGCGTTTGGAGATGAGGGCTTCACGGAGTCCTCTAAGCTACGCCATGTAGCTATGCACTTTCAAAAGTCCGCCAGGCAATGGTGGTCTAGCCTACGAGCCAACGGTGAAGCTCCACGAACATGGAAAGCTTTAAGAGCTTCCATTATGAAGCAATTTTTGGCCACCGATGCCAAAGACAAAGTACTCACCGAATGGCAAAGCTTGAAGCTCTCTCCCTATGAATCCATCCACAGATATGTAGACAAGTTTTGGGACCTACAACTCAAAGCCACTGTCTTCAAAAAGTTGGATTTTGGAGAGCAAAAGCAACAATTTTGTGCGGGCTTAACCGAAGAAATGGCGGAGTATGTCAACTCCCAAAGGCCACGTACCATATCGGCGGTAATACACCATACTATGGTGGCCTCTCGAATCAATTTCCAAACGGGGCCTAAAAGAAATAATAAGCCCACAGAAAACAAGGGTTCCAATGAGCCTAAGGGGAAGGACAATGTCCAAAAGTCTCCTAAGGGAAACTCCAACAAAGCTAAAGAGAAGGGAGTTTACAAAGGTAAGAAAAAACTCTCTCCTGAAGAGCTTGAGCGTTATCGTAAGGATAACCGGTGTTTCAAGTGCGGCGAACAAGGGCATGCGTACCGCACTTGTCCCCAAAAGAACAACCGCCAAGATCCTCCTAGAGCTTCCTTGGTTGAAATCCAAGAGGAGGACACTCACCAAACTCACCACAAAGGATCTCCTCTATGACATGCTTGGGGAAAGGTAAGAGAACATGATGCTTTTATTCTCTTTGACCCTGGTTCTACTCACAATTTTATATCTATAGAGCTAGCCACCAAGCTAGGCATACAAGCCTACGAGATGGGAGGTGTCCTACCCGCAGACAATGCTTTCAAGGAGCAAGAAGCTTCAGTCACTCCCTTAATCGGGAAATTGAGGCTTCATGTTCAAAGCTATGTGGACAAAGAGGACTTCTTTATCTCTTCTCTCAAGCATGAGGATGTAATCCTAGGGGCACCATGGTTTGACCACCTAGCTGCCAATGTTAAATTCCCTGAAAGGAGAATCTCCTTTAAGTTTAGGGAAAAAGACATGTATATAGATGCTAAGGAAATGGGTAACACTATCCCCATTGTACATACACTAGCTTTCAACAAGTCAATAAAGAGCTCTATTTCCGTGTACATGATTTTTGTTAAAGATTCTCAAAATGAACCTAATGCTTTAGCAAAAGAAAATAAAAGCAACCAAAAGGAATTAGAGTTATCCAATTTTCTCAAGGGATTTCAAGATGTTTTTATTGGCGACATCCCTTGTGAGCTACCTCCTAAACGAGGTAATGATGACCATGCAATTGAACTTCTTCCAGGAAGTTCACCTGCTAACAAACCTCCTTATAGAGTTTCTCCAGCTCAACAAGAGGAGATTATGCGGCAAGTGCATGAGTTAGTTGAGAAGGGCATGGTTAGGCCTAGCTCATCTCCATTTTTCTCACCTGTGCTATTAGTGCAAAAGAAAGACGACACATATCGTATGTGTGTCGACTATAGAGCACTAAATAGAATCACTATCAAGAATAGGTTTCCCGTTCCATGGGTAGAAGACCTATTTGATAAGCTACAAGGATCGACCTACTTCAGTAGGATTGACCTAAAAAGTGGCTATCATCAAATAAGGATAGTTAATCAAGACATTGTAAAGACCGCATTTCACACCACATTTGGTCTTTACGAATACATTGTCATGCCTTTTGGCTTGACCAATGCACCAGCCACATTCAACCGCTTGATGGAGAATCTGTTAAGGCCTCATCGAACCTTCACTGGAGTGTTCTTTGATGATATTATCATCTACTCTAATTCATTAGATGAACACAAGAAACACCTCCAGGTAATATTTCAAGTTTTAAGAGAGAAAAAACTTGATGTTAATCGAAAGAAAAGTGAATTTTTCTTGCAAGAGATTCAGTATTTAGGTCACATTATCTCTCAAGATGGCATCCAAATGGATCCATCAAATTTGGAGGTAATAAAAGGATGGCCTAAACCAAGGAATCTTCATGAACTAAGAAGCTTTATAGGTATGCGTGCATACTATAGAAGCTTCATAGAAAAGGTCTCACAAATTGCGGGACCATTACATGACCTAACAAAGAAAAGTGTTAGGTATACATGGTCTGCTAAGGAGAACAATGCTTTCGAAAAGCTTATCTCTCAACCTGTGCTTACACTACCGGATCTCTCAAAACCATTTGAGGTCCAATGTGATGCTTGTGGTGATTGCCTTGGAGCTGTTTTTCTCCAAGAAGGGCACGCCATAGGCTATGAGATTTGAAGGCTCGACCTTGTTGAGCAAGATCTAGGCATATATGAAAAGGAACTCCTTGCAGTTCTGCATGCCTTAGACTCATGGAAGCACTATTTATTGGGGACTCCTTTCATTCTGCGAACGGATCACCAAAGTCTTAAGTACTTCATGACGCATACCAAGATCTCCGACAAACAAATGAGGTGGGAAAATTTTCTTTCGCAATTTCATTTTCATATTGCTCACATTGCTGGCAAGCATAATCAAGTAGCTGATGCACTCTCAAGACGGCCGAGAGTGAATGCGGTTTCCATAGCAACTCACAATGATCTATCTTCAATGATAGATGAGTACGCTATTGATCCCGATTTTAGAGATGTGATTTCAGCCCTTGCTTTAGGGAAGAAAGAAGAACCATTTACTTTACAACATGGTTATCTTCTCTATGGCAATAGACTATGTGTTACTAACTCACTACGTGAGAAAGTAATGTATGAATCTCATGCTCCACCTTATGCGGGGCATAGAGGGATTCAGTCTACCTTAAAGGGAATTGAAACATATTTCTATTGGCCTACCATGAAAGTGAACATACAAGAGTATGTTTCTAAATGTGTGGTATGCCAAAAGACAAAATTTGATAGAGGGAAGCAACTTGGATTGCTTCAACCCTTGCCAATTCCTAATCCACCATGGGAGAGCATATCCATGGATTTTATCTTTGGATTTCCTAAGTCTATCCAGGGGAATACGGGAATATGGACGATAGTAGACAGGTTCAGTAAACAAGCTCATTTTATACCTGTCAAAAATACTATCAAAGCCCATCAAATGGCAACCCTCTTCATTTCACAAATTTTCAAGTACCATGCTTGCCAATGTCCATAGTGTCGGATAGAGATCCTAGAATGACCAGTAATTTCTGGAAGGGTCTCTTTGAGAATTTAGGGACAAGGCTAAACTTCTCTTCGGCCTATTATCCACAAACGGATGGCCAAAGTGAAATAGCTAACCTAACCATTCTCGATCTACTAAAAGCGTATGTAACGGAAGTAGATCAAAGATCCCAATGGGAGAAGTACTTACCGTTAGTGGAGTATGCTTACAATAACACTGTACATACTTCCACGGGAAAAGCACCTTTCGAGGTAATTGAGAGGAGATCAAAAAGCCCCTTGCTACTTAAGGTACATGGGAAGATCTTCCCTGCAGATGAGTATAGCTGAGACCTACAAGAATCTTTTCAAAAGATTAAGGATGCTATCTCTATCTCAAAGCAAAGGCAAAAGGCTGCTGCTGACAAGCACAGAAGAGCCCAAGCCTTTAAAGAAAATGAATGGGTCTTATTAAAGTTTCCCAAGGCTCGATTAAGGCACACGACGGGCAAGAATCCTACGGGACACCAAAAGTACTATGCTAAACTAGCAAAAAGGTACTACGGTCCCTTCCAGATTCTTAGGCCAATCAATGAGATGGCCTATCAACTCAAGTTGCCCAATCATTGGCTCATACACAATGCTTTCCATGTGAGCCTATTAAAGCCTTACAAAGGAGAGCCACCTCAAGAACCAACTATTGAAGACCCGCCAGAGATCGAGGACCAAGAGGAGGTGCTGCAGCCCAAGTCCATTCTCCGACATGAAGACAAGGTATTAAGAGGCAGTAAGACTATCCGACGATATCTTATTAAGTTTAAGAATTATCCTTTTGAAGATGCTAGATGGATGCAAGGCATACAATTAAAGGATAACCTAAACCTTGTCAATGCTTACAATGCTTCCCAAGAGTAAGCAAATGTACAAAATGTTAAAAATGAACAAAGTTTTTTTTTGTCTTATAAGACTCTCTTTTTCTTTACTGTGCACAAAAATGAAGTAGTATGCATGCTTAGATCAAGTTTGCAGAGACGACGTCTCCCAAACACCAAGTAGAGCTTGTCACTCTACTATGGAAGACTGATAGGACTAATGTGCAGACATGCTTGCAGCAGCCTTAGGCTCTCAAGCGCCAAATGGACTAGTCATCCATTGTGGAATGATGTTGTAGGGTAACATAGGGATCCTCTACCCGCTAAGAAAAGGACTCATGAATATGTTTTATCTTCTCTACACCATAGTCGAGGACGACTATGATTTCAAGAGAGAGGTAATGTCATAATAATCAATATCTAATTCTCCTAAATGATTTTCTCATGTTAAACTAATCATTTAATATGGGGAAGTGCCAGGGGATAAAAAGCCAAAATATTGGTTAAGCTAGCAGACCGGCCACAATAGGGATCCAAAGGGGGGAAAATAGGGATCCAAAGGGGGGGGCATCTACAAAAGAGCCATGTGCAACAATGGGCTAAAAAGACCCTAAGGTTTAGCCCATTAAGACTTCCAAAATGCTAAGGTTCCAAAATTTAAAGGTTGTGTCCAAAGGTCAACCTTAGGGGAATTGGATGCTTTTTGTGTGACCAAAAAAGTCTTTGCACATCCCTTCATAGGAGGGGGCGAGCCTAGCATGTAGGGGATGAGAGAGAAAGCCACACACACACACACACACACACACAAGCTCCCTTTACACAAAGGGAATAAGGGACACATGTCAACTCCCTATGCCATATGCCCACAAGGTGTACCCAATTTCTATTGGATGGCCTTGGAGGTGGACCAATGAGAATTAGGCTAGAGTAAATCTAGTTTAATTAATTTAAAAACACTTAATAAAAGAACCAATGAGGATTAAGTCTCCTAGATGACTATTGGACAGTCTCCCAAGGGGTCCAATGAGCATTCAGCAGCCTAATGGCTTGCCTGATTCCTATTGGCCAGGAGGCAAAGGGGTCCAATGAGAGATTAGTGGAATTATTAAATTACCTAAAGCTCTCACAAAAGGGGAAAGGGGGACACATGTCAGAAGGCTATCACTTATGTTGCTTAATAGTCATTGGCTTGACTTGGGGAGGTCCAATGAGGGTAGACCAAGAGCAAATAGCAAGAGGGCTCGCCCAAGAGAGAGAGGGGGCTGATTTTTGCAAGGCATTATCACACACACACTCACACAATCTCATGTGTGAAGAAAGAGAAGACTATCTTTTCCCAAGCTTTAATGGAGAGCTCATCACCTACTCCAAGCTTGTGAGATAAAAGCCTACATCGACACACTCTTGGCATGTGGATGCAAATCCAACCAAGAGCCAAGCTTCAATGCATGCTCATCTCCTCTACCATGCTAATTACTAAGCTAATCTATGCTAATATGAGTGATTATGTGAGGAGATGTACATCTTTCTCATAAGATACTCCTTATTCCTCTCAATCTACTCTCATACCCTGCTAGCTCTCACCATCTTAAAAGGTGTGTGAGGTCTTGGGTCTGAGAACGGGGATAATTAATGTTGTGTTTGCTAAGTGTTTTGCTTAGTGCATGAAGCTTTCATCTTCATTTCACTAGCTAGTCTTGAAGGAACACAAAGAATTGTATTGTACAATGTCTCTCTTGATGGGAGAAACCATAATACAAAGCCTTTTGGAGGGGGGACCGGATCCATGAAAATCCGGTCCTCAACTGTTGTCAATAGATTAATTTCTCTCTCTTTTGAAAGTATTGTTCATGCTATCTAACTAGGTGTTATGCTTTTTGTTGCTTTGTCCACCCTAGCACTCTTGTAATTCTCATTAGGAATCTATTCTAATGAAATGCCCACTATGTTCATGCTAATTTCCGCTACACACAAGTTTTTAAGCCATTAAATGTTACAAAGTGCCTTTGGAATACGGGCATTATTACAGTACTTTTTATCATGGGAAATATTAATAAAGTACTGAAGGGATTATTCAATGATAGATATGGAATTAACCAATCTTGGTCTTCAGTCTTTGTTGTCTCTGAAGACTGCATCTTCATTGAATTCTATATCTCTAAAATCTTATGGGCCATTGACATTCCCATTATGATGTTGTTTGGCATATCCTTTGCTATGATCACATGGAGTTGAGCTATGATGATTTGTGAACTTACTTCAATAGTGGTGGAGATGATTCCCCAACATTCTACTCATTTGTCTCCAGATATGCTCACAAATTTAGGAGCATCTTCCAGTTGTGGTTGGCCACATCCTTTCCAAGTGCAAAAAGACACGATGTCAAGGGATATGTGTTTGAAACGTGAGCTGGGCAGGCGCCGGGCCTCTGGCTCTGGGAGGTGCGAGAGACTAGATGCAAAACACAAAGCAAAAGACTCTGAAAACACCTTAAATGCTTAAAATTGACAACCGGAATGTTTTAAGTTGCTAATGATTAGCCAAAGTGAAATTCGATTACAAATGTTTGCCGTTAACAGCAATGATGGTGTTAGGAGAGTTTAATGATCTCAAATTATATCACGATTATAAATTTCTCACTTATGCCTGCCATTAGAGCCATTTGAAGCTGATCAGGACGTACATATCTCGTGAAATTCCCTGCTTGATGCCCTTGTAATTCCCAGTTATGGTAGAGCAATGTTTTCCTCTCTCCTGGTTACCTTACCGCTCCCTTATCTTGCTACTTAACCCAAGACTCCCTGAATGATTGCTGAGTTCCGACATCTGCTCTTACCGAATTTCCCTCGCCTTATCTTTCCCTTGCCAAGATCTATCGAGAGAGAGAGCTCGCCTTGCTTGGATTGGAGATCGAGAGAGAGAGAGATCGCCTTGCTTGGATTGGAGATCGAGAGAGAGAGAGAGAGAGAGAGAGAGAGAGAGAGAGAGAGAGAGAGAGAGAGAGAGAGAGAGAGAGAGAGAGAGAGAGAGAGAGAGAGAGAGAGAGAGAGAGCTCTCCTTGCTTACCCTCACCTCCTCGCCTTGCTTCCTCCTCTTCACTCGTTAACTCTTCCTCCTTGTTCTTATCGTTATGGCTTGCCCTCGTTGATAGCTCCTCTTTTCCTCGTTTCTCATGCAAGAGCACACCCCTATTAATAGCTCTCTATTTTTATAATCAATGGCGCCAGGTGTTATTGACGTGGCGCGGGAGTTGGCCCAATGACATGGCAACTGACGGGGATGAGCAGCACCAAATCCATCGGGATCAGTACCAAATGATGCGGGCTGGCGAGTTCTAGCTTTTTTCCTTCTTGCTCGACATCGCTCGATGCCCCCTGTGGCCGGCTCAAGTCTTCCTCTTCCCCTTGCGCTCTGCTCGTTGCTGCCTGAGGCTTCGCCTTTCTTTTCCTTGCTTGGCTTCACACTTAAGTCCCTATTGAATTTGGGTGGCCATTTTATTTAAGGTCATGGGCTTGATCGCCTTTGGGCAGCCCTTAGTGGCTTGGGGGGGCAATCCTTTAAGGTCATGGGCTTGATTGCCCTTAGGCGGACCTTAGTGGCTTGGGCGGGTGTCCATGCCCCTTTAAGGTCGGCCATATTATGGCCCTTGAAATGGCAACATTTGGCATACATATCGGCCAAGCATTGCCAAGCACAACACCTTCCTCGAGTGGCCCCCGTTGAGCTAGGCCTATCCCACGATGAGTACTCTCCATGAGATGACATTTAGGACTATGAGCTCATCAAGTGATTTCGTAATGGCACCACTTTTAGCATGCATAATCTAGCAAAGAATTGCTAAGCACGGCATTTTAATGCTTCTCGAGCTTAATCCACTTAGCATAATTATCATCCAAGGTACTGCTAAGCACATCAATCGTATCTTCATTAGCTGGTTATGAAATACAATTTAATTGAAGCACCAGTTAGCACTGCACTGCAAGAGATGAAATACTGAACAAGATTCCAGTTCCCAAAACCTGACTGAAGCTCAAAATTTCTCAGATGGCACTCTGTACGAGCCGACTAGATTGGTATGGCACCGGCCCTCAGTGAATCTTTAACGGCCAATAAATTGGCAACCGGAACTCCGATTGTTGATTTGAAAAGACCGACGCACTCCACAAAGTGAGCAGTTCAGGTTCGTGCATTCCGTTAATTTCTGTTGCCTCAGTTGCAGTTGCCCAATCCGGCATGGATTTGCATTAACTCAAACTTCAAACTACCATAACTTCTTCACCGTAGCTCCAATCGACGAGCCATAAAGACAAGCTGATAGAGCACTTCAAGCACTACAGTTCTAGATCATTATATCCCATCTATGCTCACTTCAAGAATAGTTATTTTTAGAATCATTAAGGCATCTGTTGGCCCTTTTAAACCACATTTGGCATACATTAATCATTAAGATTGGCTTGTTAACAAGCCATGATCACTGCTCAATAATCATGTAAGCTTCAAATAAACTTGATGTGCATCTTCTTGGCATCTTTCCTAGCATGGGAGGGGAGCTGCATGACATCCACCCCCTCTGAACTTGCACAGCCTCCGGTCTGTGCCAACTGCACTTCAATCTACATCTTCTATAGGTACCTTAAGATCTTTGCCATCATCAGACTCACATTATGAAAAAAAAAATAAGGCTTATACCCTATCATCAATTTTCTAGCTTAATAATTAGGTAGCTGCCCATCAAAAATCTTTGAACCGTATCTGCCATATCTTCAAAGCATTCATTCATGGATATCCTGTTTAGTGAACCCCGCCAGACTCAAGTGCTCCAGTTAATGATGCACACGGCTTGACCATTAAGCTCTCTTTAAGGAACCCTATCAAGCTCAAGTATGCCTTACTTTGTCTGCACACGGAATGGCCGTCAAGTCCTTTACCTTAAGTTCTGGTAGCAGAACCAACTCAAAAGATATGAAGACACTTCATCAATTGTCCAAAGAAGTCATCTGGAAGCTAGCCATGTAATCTTATTGAATTCATAACCAAAACTATTCTTACTTAGCATAATCTAGAAAACAAAACCTTGCATCATGCAGCCTGCTACATTAGGCATCTGGTATCCTCTGCATCTGCAACTTGCACTTTAGTAACCCCCAGGATCAAATGGGATAATAAGGAATGGCCCACACACTGGAGCATCATAATATCCACATAAGCATACATTTCCTATATCAATCAACATCAAGCATTTCTGGTGCAAATATGCTACCCTTGGTTCAAATAGCATGCAGTTACTATGCATACTCATCAGTATCCATCCATATTGAATCTGCTTATGAATATCCTTAGAATCTCCTGGATCAAACATCATTGAGATCACATAGCATTGATGGGCTCCGCAATATACTAGAGCTTCACCTGAAGCATAGTGCAACACCCACATCCCATAAACTATTGGCAACTTAAGCTCATTACCATAAAGCATTAAAGAAATCTGACTCCCTTTTACTGGCAGCCAAGACATCACTAACATAAGCATCAATAGGAATAGCATCCAAATCCAGCCACATCTGGCACATTGTCCAAGAAAATGAAAAACCCTGTGCATTCTATGCAGTACCAAGGATGATTTAGCATCATCACCCCCTCTAGCTTCATAGCCATCACGAAAAACCTTGGGAGTTTCTCGACCTGTATCATCAGACGAATTTTCACCTGTTGGGATTTCAGCTTGGTCATGAAAATCAGCTTTATCATGTAGATCTTCATCCATAACATCCTCGGGAAAATCACCCTTGGAAGTCTCAACATTAATCAAAATTGTAGGAGTTATCTCCTCATGCAACCCATCTACAAGCATAGATGTAAAATCCATGTCTATAATCTGTTCACAATCAGCATGATCCGAGCAATCTTTTTATGAATTTTTAAAGGGATTTTTTATTTTTGATTATTTTTTAATAAATGATTCTCTATGTGTTTTTTATTCTTTTTTTTTCCTGTGAATTTTTTATTTTTTAAAAGAATTTTCTAGGAAGTTTTTTATTCTTATGTGAATTTTCTATGTTTTTTTCTAAAAACTTTTCTTTGTAATTTAATAAAAAACACTTTATTTGTTTTTTTAATGATTTTTAACTCTTTTTTATTCTTTTTTCATGATTTTCTATTGAAGTTTTGATTTTTTGTTTTTTATGGATTTTTATTTATTTATAATTGTTTTTATGTAATTTAAATTTACTTAAACTAACCTAACTAACTACTCTAACTTGGGCTTACCTGGCAGTTGACTGACAGCAGAGCGTGCAGCGCAGTTAGCGACAAAGACGGTTAGCAGCTCAGCAGCAGAACGTGCGTGTGTGTGGGAGAGCGGAAAAGAGGCTTGCCGCGCTGACAGCCGGACAGAGAGGGTGTGCGGCGCACGTTGGCAACTCGCTGACGTGGCAGGCATGCAGTAGAGAGGAGAGAGAGAGAGAGAGAGAGCTCGTGGGGTGGGTTTACACAGAGCGGGGAAAAAAGAAGAAGAGAATCTTAATCATCCACAAAAATTATCGCAAGTGATCATAAAGATCTAGTCAACGAAGATTTTTTATGCTCCGCAAGGCACGGTGAGAGCTCAGAACAGCTTTTTATTAAAATGCAAAAATTAACCGAAAATCCAAAAAATCCGCAGAAAATCTCACAAATTTCCAAAAAAATTCAAAAAATTCTTGGAAAATTCTAGGAATCGTAGAAAATCATCGATATTCACAATTGAAGATTTTCGACACGCAAAAGCACACCATAAATAACAAATTTTACAAAAAATGCAATTTACGACACAATCATCAACCTGGTCCTCGAAAATAGTAAAGATCTCAAAACTCGACCACGGAGGGCACAAATGCGAACAAAATGATTCCATAAATACATACACACAAAACAGCTCGTAAAGATCGCAACTTATCAAATTTTTATGAAATTAATCAAAAATTATTGCAAACATTAGTAAAAAATTACCAAAATTATCCAAAAAATACCCAAACAATTTCTACAAATTCTCCACACATAGGGCTATAGTGCAACCAAATAAAATCACACAAATTATATCAATTCAATTGCCAAATAATTTCCTCAATAAAATCAAGACTAGGAAATTAAACCGGCAAAATTAGATAAAAAATTGACGCAATTGGAGTGTGTAAATCCCTGTTTAAAGCACAAAGGCACAACATTTAACCATTACACACATCAATCCTGCAATCAAAAATTGAATCTCATGCAATTTAAACACTTTTTAGGCGCACACACACTAATAAAATTGACAGTTTTTACCAATCTTTAGGTGCGCACACAAAAGGGTTAAATTTGTCATATTTGTAATATGACTTCACAAATCAATAGTTGGGCATGAGCACAACATAAATCAATCATCACAATTGAAAAATCATTAAGGACACATTGATTTTTACGTACACAAACATGGGCAAAATAGTGCACACACCTAAAATTAGGCATACACACACTCAATTAGAATGTACACTCACATGATAGTCCACACACTTTTGAAATTGACCATCCAAGCATGCAATTAACTCAGTTAGTCACCCAATTAGCAACGCACATTCACCAATTAGCAATTGTTACTTGTCAAATTCATACGCCACCAAAACTTAAAAATTTCGACATTATGATGGCATGAAAACGAACAATCGAAAGATATTCAATCCGACATAGCATCACATTACATTGCATCAACATAGCATAGCATTACATTGCATCATCATGGTGGGATCTCTACACAATTCTACACATCTTTAGATTCTAGGGAGGTTGAGAATACCACCTTGATTACCTTTCATTGAAGATCAATTGAATGGTTGAATGCTCCAATCCTTCATAGCAATTTGTAAGTTAGCAAAAATCAGTCAAATTAGCAAGGGGTTAGTGTGAAATTAGAGTGTGTAAACACACAATTGACAAGATACGGTGACAAATTAGGGAATTATGAACACATTGCTTCATGCACACACATCAAAATCCACAAAAACATAAACATACAAGTGAAATTAGTGAGGGAACGCATTCGATTATGCCACAATTACACTAGCGTAGGCCATCATAGGTCCAATGCTCCAATCCATCATTGCAATAGCTCCAATGACCAACAAAATTGTCAATACGGAGGGATGAGCTACCCGGCTAGGGCATGGAAACACTCACACGATTAGTGAGCTAATTATGGCAACACAAATGGTTAACTCTTTGAGATGATCTTCTCGGCCTATGGAGGAGCTAAGCCGCAATAAAGGGCAATCTCCACATCCACTTCTCTTCACCTCTAATCAACCCAATCACACACACTAAGATTGCAAGATGCAAAACTAATCCTATCATGCAACACACTAATTGCAAGCACACACACATAGATCTATCGAGCACCACACTCCAATCAAACCTACATGCATACATGATCAAAAGAGGGAAATCACACAAGATTAGAGAGGGATTAACCACTAATTAGTTAAGATCTAGCAATCTAAGCATCATAGGTAATCATAAGAAGTATGAGAGAGGCATAGTGAAGGAGAATGAATCATTGATTAAAGTGTTAATCAAGTCTTATGAGCAAGAAGAAGCTCAAGGAATCCATAGCCACACACCTCAAGAGCTCTCACAAAAGAGTGCTCTCAACAAATGAGCTTGAGAACCCTAATTTTTTTTACACACTGCCTTATATACCTAGGCTAAAAATATGCAATGTCCGGGCGCCCAAGGCCTTTAGGGCTCCACCACTTTCTGAATCTGCAACCTAGGCACCCTAACTGACCTGGTCTTTACAACTTGGAACTGCCATTGAGCCCATAACACATAAAAATATTACAATGGCTTGAAATAATTCGAGAATTTACAATACGTGACCATTTTTGGAAAACGTGAAAAATGTATATCTTCCAATCTTTACTGCTTCTTCACTTTGATCTTTGATGTGCATTTGTACGTCTTTGATCTTTAGCAACTTCTATAACTGATGTTGACTCAGTTAACAAGACCCTACACATGTCAAAATGAAGGGTCAAATTTGGAGATAGGTTTAAGTCCTACTTGTCTTTCTTGACTGCAACCTTCAAAACATGTCTTTGGATATCTACTAAAATGCTTATCACACCTTCCAGATGGTGTTTGGACAAACCATTTGAATCATAGAGGGTTAGCAAATTATATGGACTAGATGGGCACCCTCTTAGTTGACCACCTCGTTATAAAGCCGCCAATTTTTTACTCCCATCATTAAAAAAAAAAAGCATTGTGAAAAAGAGGAACTCTGATTTTTAGTTGAGTTATCATTGAGTCTGACTTTTGTAAAATCTGATGGTGTGTATGCTAGTAAGCTTGGTATATATACTACTTAGCATGACCCATATACTACTGCTAGTATGTCATGTAAGGTACCAAGCATAGTGTATATATGCTACTAATCATGGCATGTATGCTACCAACCATAGTGTGTGTGCTACCATGCGCGTAATGTAAACTAGTCAAGATGTCGTGTATGCAAGGAAACATGCGGCCCATATGCTACTTATCATGGTGTGTATGCTACTAGGCATGGCCTCTATGTTAGTGAGCATATAGTATAAGCTAATAACTACTAGGGAAATATGGTAGCAATAATGAACACAAGGTAGTTAGAATATATCATACATGATCAATATCAGTAACTATGCTAAATGGCATCTCCTCTATGGTCCTTAGCATAAGACAAATGGTATAAGTGTGGCTCATTGAGTTATTTGATGTGATTATTCCTCTCCCTAATCATTTCTACAAACATATTTCTTATTGAGAGAAACACGTGACTCCCAATTGCCAAAATGAGTAAACTACTTTCTTCAATTCCTTAGATATGGAGCTCCCACATTGTTGCTTCCAGCATACCACCAATGAGAAAAAGGGAGAACCATGATTTAACACTAGGTTGGTAACCTAACAGGACATAAAAGTGTCATTTCAGGGTTTTGAAAAAAACCTCCAAAACCATAGTAGATCCACTCATTTTGTAAAATCCTTTCATGAGGTTATAGTTCAAAGCCTACTACATATGGAAAAAATAAGAAACTTGTAAAATTTCTCATCTTTTGGTCACACAAAGCCTCCAAAGTTGATGGACCAGTACGTTTTCATCAAAACAGTCATTTCTTACGTTTTGTTGCATAAAAATAAGATTAGGGATTTTTGTAGGACATGAGATAAATTCCCTAGTTAACTTCAATGGGTTGGTGATTAGAACATATGATTGCTTCTCACTCACTATTTTTTGTTTTGCCAAAAGAAATAGGTACAAAAAAGTTGAATTTTTACCATTATGCAAACCTACCATCAAAGTTTCTATAGCCATGCTCAATACAAATAATATATGCATGTTTTCTTAGGTTCCTAATGTCCTTTAGGTTGATAAGGAGCCATGGAGCATGTCAAAAGAATAATACATCTCTTACCAAGGGGAATCTTGGGGACAAAGATGAAGTGCTAAATACAACAAACATGAAAAAATTGGGTTCAACATTATGAGTTGTAGAATCCCATAGAACCTATTCAATATCTAGCCGAATTTGATCCTTATGACTAGATATGGTTACTACCTACAAAATGCATGTAGTTGTCACAAGAAACTAACAATATTGAAAAAGCTATACTTGATATACTAGAATGTTTCGTTTTCATCTATAATTGAAAAAATCAACCATCGTTGTCTACGATGCAAAATAGGGTATTAGGTGCCCCAAAACTCAAGGAATATTAGCTTTATGTTACAATATGCGACATAGAAAATCAAAACTGCATTTGGATATCATGAAAGCCACCAAAAAAATTATAGAAGAGCTAAAATTGGCTAAAAAACAGGATTTGACAATTTTTGTAATTTGGTCATAACTTACAACTTTAACATTTATTTCTCCCTAGAAGCATCAGGACATGTTGAGGACTACTAAAGATAGTTCTCTAGCATTATATACCTCACAAACATGAATTTTAGAGTGGTATATTTGCAAAAAGTTGAAAAAAGCCAAAAACAGGACCCATTTTTTCACACAGTTTAGGTTGTGAAATGTTGTGCAAGGACAAGGTTAAAGATGGAATTGATATTCCAAAAAAATGTCAAGTTTTTTTCAGCTCATGAGACAAATTTCTAGATAGATAGCACCTCAAAATCCATTTTGAAAATCTTGACATAATTCAAGGAAAATGGTCACTTAACAGGACATAAAAGTGTCCCATTACCAACCTAGTGTTAAGGTGGCTTGGACACTAGACCTTGCCTTATACAAGGATGGATTTAAGATCTGCATAACTCTTGCTGTCTTAGAGCCACGAGAAAGTCTTCAAATGAATTCATTAGCATGGCCAAATTACTTTTCTTAAGAAACAACTCATCTTTCTTTGAGGGCTGCATAACAACTGCCAATATGTTGTAGACATTGACTAGGAGAGTTGCCTACCCTTTGTGCTCCTCCCTCAAGGTTCTATCAAGTATTCTTAACATTTTTGTATGGTCCAAAATTTGATTATGGGTCTCCCACTTTATTGTTTTCTCCATGCTTTGGGTTCTATCACTGAAGTACTTTACTATCTCAACAACAATTGTGTTGTTTGATTGTTTTTCGGCATCTGAAAACCTTGAATAGCTCTTGCACTTGCTACACTCCTGATATTATCTCTTCTTTAAAGCCTTGTGCTCCCTGATGATGGCACATGATTTAAGCTTCTTCTCCCAATGGACATAATGAGTTAAAATGTTGGGTCTTATAGGACCTTCTTCCATCAGTTATGTGAGTGCACCCTCGTTGTCCTTCTAGCTTCTCCTCAAGTCTCCACACTAACTCACACACAAGCTCGGGGGTGTCACTTACTAATTAGGTGACTATCATGTGAGTCCAAAAAAAGGGGTTTTTAAATTTCTTTTCTTCTCACATTTTCACATACAGAAGGGTACTGTAAAATGGAATTGGGGAAAAAAATATAGATTGGATAGGAAACGTTTGTACTTTATGAAAAATTGACAGATAAGGAGTTTTTAAAATAGTATTTGAATGCACACGATATACACAATTTATATACAATGACCCCCCGAGCACGAGAGAGAGAGAGAGAGAGAGAGAGAGAGAGAGAGAGAGAGAGAGAGAGAGAGAGAGAGAGAGAGAGAGAGAGAGAGAGAGAGAGAGAGAGAGAGAGAGAGAGAGAGCTTGCAAGGAGAAAGAATTTGAGCTCCAAACCTCTCCCACAAAAGTTGAAAAAAATGAGCATGAAATAAGGTCAAAAATTTGATCTCATTGACTTTCTCTGTGGATGCTCAAGATCTAACCACCTGGCCAAGCTCGATTGGATGTTGGCCTATTGGTAGTTACACTTTACATTGTTCTGGACACGGTTTGGAAACCACTCCATGCATTCGACAGACTAAATTCTTGAAAAGAAAATCATTTTGCTTTTAGGGACCATTTGCTTTTTTAAAAGAAAATGATCACCTATTGCTTTTGTGACGCGGATTCACATGCTTTGGAAATAATTTCTCACCCTCTCTCTCTCTCTCTCTCACACACACACACACACACACACACACACACAAATACACGAGTCGTTACTCAAGCTTCAACACTTTAATTAGTTTGAAAAAACTTGGTTTTTTACAAAAAACCCCCTCCCGGTCTTCACCTTTACATGTCTAGTAAACCATCCATTACATGATCACACAAATAGCTGTCATAGTAAAAACAGGTGTTTGGACGTTCCGACAAAGGTAGGATATGGGAAGATAAGATTACACCATACTCCATGGTACGTGGCGTGCTGTTGAAATACCCTCTAAGTGGTTGGCCATAACTGTGATACAAAAAAAATCTTTTGCGATGGAAGAAACTGCGCTAGCAGATATAATCGTTTCTGGAAAAACCTCGCTTCATTGAATATTCTACATAATAGTATTGTGGCCCTATGCCCATTGCTTCAGTTACCATCGCCAGACAAATATTATTCCTAAAATGCTCTTGACCCCAAAGAGTCACCCTTGTCACTCGGTTCTGATATGTCCACCACTTCGTCTGAGTAATAGATGTTCCTAATTGCGAAAATAAAAGACGTTCATAACGGAGTAGTGTGGTTCGCTTAATAGACTCACTTGACTACTGAAGATGTGCAATAGATATAGCTAAAACCTGGTCTCCATTATGAGACATAGCAGATAAATATGTAGTACACACCTGATGACAAATTTAGAAGTTTGCTATAGACTCTCCAATAGCTACTCTCGACAGTTGCTATGCACTGGGTTGATAAAAAGATTCCCGTCTTTTATAGACATATTGGTGACTGAACCCAATGGTTATGTGGTTAAAAAAAGCACTAACCAATTTACTTCGTATGCCTCACCTAGTAGGCATTAGCATATGTCTCAAAATTGGTGCTAGTGGACTAATCTTTGACCACAGACTCATGTGTGATGTAGGTTTTATGGTTTACCGTTGGTTTATATCCACCCAAGGTTGCGAGCATTGGCTCGTATGTAGACCGAGTATCGGTATTACGACAAAATGGCAAAAAAACACTGGCTGTCTACTGCCACTCTCAATTAAACACATGGGACACATAATGTGTTTTGTTATTTTGAAGTTTTTTTAATTTTAAAAAAAGAGGGCTTCCTTGTACATAAGCTCAAAAAAAAGAGTTCCCTTTTTTAAAACCTATTACCTGTATGAGGTTTCGTATTATAACACCTCTGCAGTACTTTCTCTGGTTGTTCCTATCGCACGCTGTCATTTTGCCGCTTGTAAGGAGTGCCTTAGCTTGCTTGTGCTGATACGTATTTGAGCTGTGCACTTGCTTCAAACTCCCTGATCTCTTGCTGAGTGTAATCCCAGAATAGAAGGTCTTGAAGGCCGGCCTCGATGGCGGGGGAAACGTGCAGATTTCGTGGCCCTTATGAAGCATGACAGTATCTCGCCTATAAATACCTCATAAGGTGAGCGCCTATGCTCAGTTAGCACTATGTTCTGTGACTTTTGTTTTGCATTCAATTCTGCTTTGCTGTGGTGACTTCATCATTCCGAAAAAAATTGAGAAAGTTGTGATGGAAGCTTCTGCATCAAATTTACAGGTCATCTATTTCTACTGGTTTCTAAATAAAAAAAGGGGGGAGATTGTGAATCTGAACTACCTTTTGCTTAATGGGAGATGATGCTTCAAATAGTTGATTGGCAGTTTCTGTTAACATTGGTTAAATTAACTGTTTTTTCAATTTGATCTATGGCTTGAGAAGTGGATTCGACTAGTTACTTGATGTAATTTGGGTATTATGATTGGGGCATATTTCTACCAGAATTAGAGACTAAAGAGTGGTGTCTCGGGTTGATGACTTTAGGACAACCATGTTGGATTTGATGTTCTGAGGTTGTTGAAGATGTTCATATCAATAAACGTTTTTGATTAGAAGCTTATAAACTTGAAAGCTTTTGCAGACATGATTTTTGTCGAGGTTGTTGCTTACTGGTTGTAATTTGGAGGCTAAATGCCCATGTTTTTATAAAAAGTATTAAGTCACCAACTGTTAATCCTAAAGATGGTTATTTCAATGTTGACCTATACCTTCTCTCTTCGATCTATACTTGGGAGTATGGGTGCTTACCTGCAAGATGATATATTAATTTTTTTTTAATCTCTCCAGCTTACTATATAGACTTTGACTGAAGGTAAAAATTTGACTCCATTTTATGCATAAGGTCACTTTTTCCAAGCCATGATATGCCTTGGTGTATGTCTTTTGCTGGATTCTTGTTCGCGAGAAGTAGACCCTCCTTGTAGGTCTTACTGAGATTGGGTCAGATCCTACCTAATGAACTACTCATAGAAAAGAGTGGGCATGTTCTTTGCTTTCGGTCGCGTATGAACTTGGATATTGTGAAGCCTGATCTTTTGATTGGGCCAGCTGATTTGCTTCATCTCCTGGTCTACTGGGTTAGTTTTTTTCCAGCTTTCTTGAAGCTTAAACACATGTTATGCTGGATGGTTTAGCAAAAAAGAATTTGCTGAAAATATGATATGTTGTTAATTAGAAAGGAAAATTTGTTTAAATTCGGGAGATGTGACCCCAACTGGTTTATTTTTAAAAAAATTAAAGGTTTTTTTTTATGATGAGGGATGCCAAAATCTCGAAACTATTTCAACATTAGTTAATGTGTAAATAGCCAGATAAGGAAAACTTTGATGAATTGGTTATAAGCTTCTGAATGGGGTTTTCGATAAAAAAATAGAATGTTATTTACCTGCAGATATTTAAGGCCAGATGGTTCACATCTTAAAAGTGTATAACATGTATAGGCTGTAATGTCATACCAACGATATATTTCGTACTCGCTAATATGTGCTGAGTTTTTTAGCTTATGATGATCTCTGTCACCTGTTTTTGGCAGATTGCCTATCCCGTGCTTGTAAACCTTCCCGACTGGTCTAACTGAGATTGGACCATATTTCGCATAAGTTGGGGGGCACTCTTAGGAAGAGTGGGAGCACTACGGCTCGAGATTTCTTGTGCCTACTTCTATAGAGTGAAATTCTCTCCAATTGGATAATTTTTTTTTTAGTTTTGAAAATCTCCTTAAAACTCCTAAAAACTAAGATTAGGCAAAAAAAACTTTATATATTAATCAGGAACAAAAGTAGATATGTAGCTATTATATGAAATTTTACTTTCCTTTTCGGATTGGCAAAAGCCAAGGAATTTTTTTTCAAAAAAAAAAAACATGTTAAAGAACTGTGTGTCTTTTTTTATTGTGACATGGATAACAACTGGGATGCCCAGCATCACCTGTATACAGTCACGTGCTAACGAATTGTTTTCTTGTGGCTATGGGTGCAGGTGAGGGATACCTTTGTTGATAAAAGCATTCAGTTCTATGTTATTAATGACTGGTGGATGTTCGCTTACCTTGAAGCAACATTACTCCAAAATTGGGGACGACTGCTTCCCATGTTTTACTTTGATATCTTTAATGCCTTGTACAAAATTTATTTTCAACTGCAAATAAATTATTGTACAAATCCATTGTATTGTCCTAGAATTATTGGTCTGTGATTGTAGTGTTCGTTTGCATATATATATAGGTATATATAATTAGAACTACTACACACACACACACACACACACCCCCCTAAGTACTAATACAATTTAAGCTATGTATACACAAGAATACCTACTCTCTAGGTTTAAAAACTAAAACTCTCTTTGCATCTCATGACTATTACAGGTCAATATAAGATGCTACCCTTTATAGGGTACATGAGCTGTGGGACACCACCCCTTATGGGGGGTAACTGGCTCTTTTTTTGTGTCTAGGGACACCGTATTAGTTGTAATGGAAATGGCCTTTGAACTTTGAGAATAGCGGAACTAAGAGAATTAGAGTGAGCATTTTTGTGAGACTACTTTAAGAACATAGAGGGTGAACTTAATTAGCAATAGCAACATAACCATTATACTTAATTAACTTCGCAAGGAAAATACTTTAAGAACATAAATGGTGAACTTAATTAGCAATAGCAACATAACCATTATACTTAATTAACTTCGCAAGGACAATACTTTTGCAAGAGAGAGAGTTAGAGAAGAGGCTTTTGTAATATAGATTCTCCCATCAAGAGTGACTTGGTACAATACAATCTTTGTGTTCATTGTGACCTAGGTGATGCAACGAAGATGGAAAGCTTCATTCATCACGAGCATAGCATAAACTTTGTAAAAGAATTAACTATCCCCGGTCTCAGCCCTAAGGCCTCAAAGACCTTCAAAGGTGGAGAGAGCTAGCGGGGAATGAGGGTAGAGAAGAGGAATAAGAAGCATTGATAGAAGAAAGAAATAGTTCCTTACTTATCATCACTCTTCTTGCTTAGCATAGCATGATAGCATAGTAATGATGAAGAAGATGGAAAGTTTAAGCATTGGAGAATAGATCATAGTTGGATTTGTATTCCATATCCAACAGTTTTGGTGTAGTCTCTCAACTTCTCAACAATCTTGGAGAAGGAAATGGAGCTCTTGCACTTTGCACTTCACACAATGAGAGAGAGAGAGAGAGAGAGAGAGAGAGAGAGAGAGAGAGAGAGAGAGAGAGAGAGAGAGAGAGATAGTGGGGGGGGGGGGGAGTATACCCCCCCAAGCTAGCCCTCTACTTGCATGGTTGACCCCCTCTTCTAGCTCATGCTTTGTGGCTCATTGGCTCTCTCAAGCCTAGGCAATCACAATCCTTGGTCACAAGTAGAAATATAGGTAGACTTTGGACAAGTGTCCTCCTTTCCCCTTTGAGAGAGAGGACTTATAAATTATTAAAAAATTCCTTTAATTAGCTAAATTATCATTGGAACCCTCTAGGGATCAACCAATAGGCTTTAGGCACACTACGAGGGCAACCTATTAGTCAACACACCCCCACTACTCTTGGGGATCTCCCCATCCTTTGTAGACTCATGCTTGACTTTTTGGAACACATTATTAATCCCCTCTAGAACCTTAGTCATGAAGCACCTCAAGCATCTTAGTTAGCAAGCACGACAAGCACCTCAAGCACCTTATTCAGCAAGCACGACAAGCACCTCAAGATTGAGTCGGGTTCTTACCTCAAGCACAACCCTAGATTGCCTAAGGTCTAAGGAATTTTAACATTAACCTTTTGAGGTCTTTAATTAAGCTAAACCTAAGGTATTTAAGGTCCATTAGCTAGCCTTGCTCTTTGATAGACCATCTCTCATTTGGACCCCTTTAACCTTGGCACTATGTTGAGATAGATCCATAAGCACATGTCTATATTCTAACCCTTGTTCCCATTTATTCCCCCATATTAAATGGTAAGTTTGATATGATAAAATCATAGGGGTTGGTTAGATATTAGATTTTATGATATTACCTCTCTTTTGAAACCATACTCCTCCTCAACTATGAGGTAGAAGAGATAAAGCCTTAGTCATTAGTCGTTGTTTCTTTGGAGGTCTTTAATGACGCTAACCCTAAGGTATTTAAGGTCCATTAGCTAGCCTTGCTCTTTGACAGACCATCACTTATTTGGACCCCTTTAACCTTAGCCCCGTGTTGAGATAGATCTATAATCACATGTCTATATGCTAACCCTTGTTCTCATTTATTCTCCCATATTAAGTGATAAGTTTAATATGATAAAATCATTTAGGTTGGTTAGATATTAGATTTTATGACATTACCTCTGTCTTACAACCATAGTCGTCCTCGACTATGAGGTAGAAGAGATAAAGCCTTAGATATTAGTCATTGTTTCTTAGTGGGTAGAGGATCCCTTTTTACCCTACAACATCATTCCAACATGGATGAGTAATCCATTTGGTGCTTGAGAGATGTAGTTTCCGCAAGCATGTCTGCTCTTTAGTCCATTACATTCTCTCAAAGTAGGGTGACAAATTCTCCTTGGTGTTTGAGAGAAGACGTCATCACAAACATGATTCTAAGCATGCATACTATTTAAATTTGTGCACAATAAAAAGAGAATTAGTCTTATAAGACAAAAACATTGGTCCTTTAAAAGAAACATTTACATTTTCTTACTCTAATGTTGCATTGTAAGTGTTGACAAGGTTTATACTTTCCATAATCTCTATTCCTTGCATCCATCTAGCATCTTCAAAAGGATAATTTTTGCGCTTAATAAGATACCATTGGATAATCTTACCATGTCATAGTCCTTGTCTTCATGCCAAAGGATAGCTTCAGGTTGTAGCACCTCTTCTTGGTCTTCGATTTTTGAAGGGTCTTCAATAACTGGTTCTCTTGGTGGCTCTCCTTTGTAGGGCTTAAGTAGTCTCACATGAAAACCATTGTGTATAAGCCAATGGTTGGGAAACTTGAGTTGATAAGCCATATCATTGATTGTCTTCAATATTTGAAAAGGACCAAAGTATCTTTTTGCTAGCTTAGCCTAAAATTTTTGATGGCCCATAGGTTTTTGCTTGTTGTTTGCCTTAATCAAGCCTTGGGAAACTTGAGTAAGACCCAATCATTTTCTTTGAATGTTAAGGCCCTTTTGTGCTTGTCAGCAACAACTTTTTGTCTTTGTTGATAGATGGATATAGCCTCCTTAATCTTTTTGGAAAGATTATTCATGGCTATACTCATCAACAAGGAAGATCTTCCTAGGTACTTTAAGTAGCAAGGGACTTTTAGGTCTTCCCTCTATGATCTCAAAAGGTGCCTTTCTGGTAGTAGTGTGGAAAATATTATTGTACACATATTGTACAAGGGGTAAGTAATTCTCCCATTGTGAGCGTTGATCTACTTCGGTAACACAAGTCTTTAGTAGACTAAGAATCGTAAGATTGGCTGTTATCTCACTTTGTCCATCCATTTGTGGGTGATAGACCAAAAAGAAATTCAATCTTATACCTAGATTTTCAAAGAGACCTTTCCACAATTAGTGGTCATTCTAGGATCTCTATCTGACACGATGGATGTTGGAAATCCGTGGTGTTTGAAAATCTGAGATATGAAGAGAGTTACCATTTGGTGTGCCATAATAGTATTTGATAGGAATAAAATGTGCTTGCTTGCTAAGTCTATTAAATATTATCCATATTCTCATATTCCCATGGATAGACTTGGGTAATCCAAATGTAAAATCCATGGATATACTCTCCCATGGTGAATTAGGGATTGAAAATGGTTGGATTAATCCAGGTTGCTTCCCTCTCTCATACTTAGTCTTTTGGCATACCACACACTTTGAAAACACTCTTGTTTGTCTACCTTCATGGTAGGCCAATAGAAGTACGTCTCTACTCCTCAAAGAGTAAGTTGAATGCCTCTATGACCCTCAAAGGGGGGAGCATTGGATTCATACATGAATTTCTCACGTAGGGAGTGGGTAACACATAGCCTATTTCCATGTAGAAGATAATGATGGTGCAAGGTGAATAGTTTCCATCTCGACTATCTATTTATCTCAATGCTAGTCTTTTAATAAATACATCTCTTCTTTACAAGCTATGAGGTTTTTGACCAGGATGTTAAGTGTGGTAATGCTCATTTTTGATAACTCCTGATCATATGTTGAGTCTCACCTCGGGTTCACTAATTGACTTTTAACATTTCACATCAATTTATGTATTGTCTAGAATGGTTCTGCTAAACATCTCGTAGATAAAATGCATATGGTGTCCACTTTGGGAACCATGAATTTTGATTCCTATATCACACTGAACTTAGATGGCTACCACAACTCGCAAAAAATAGGTATACTTTATCCAAAACCTGTTTAATTTTGAGATTACTGACTCATGCTGAGGTGAAAAGGAGTCAAAGCTAGCTCAACTCTTTTAGTTTTTAGATAAATTTTCTTTTACTTTAGGCATCATTTTTCTCCACGAATGTGTCATACACTGGCTCAGTTGGGAATTGGTTTTATAACACAATTTTCCCAAGCCGAGATGGAGTTCCTACACTAACTTGGCATGAATGGCTCCTCCTTTGATAAAGGGAAAGCGCCATTATCCAATGATGGGTCGCTTCACATTTTGGGGCTTGAATGCACCGTATTATTTTCTTACTTAACTTGGATAATCTAAAACTTCTTATTAACCTTGCACTTGGTTCTCTGCTTTGCTCTGCATCATCGTGCTTGCGTTGTCCTACAAATTCATTCATCTCTCTCTCTCCCCCCCCCCCCCCCCCCCCCCCCCCCAAACACACAAAAACACACACACATACTCACTTGTGAATGACTCTTCCAGAGGTGCTGCCCTGTGACATTGAGACCCATTGGTTCTCAATCGAACGTAGTCAGCTTGACGTGAGCTTGACGCCCATCTGTGTATTAGTTGCAGATTTCTCCATCCATTCATTACATAAGCTTGGAGACTCCTCTATTTGCGAGATGGCTTTGTCGTCAGCCAACTAGGTAGGAACATCTGCCTATACTAAGATATCTAGTTGTTTATTTAATGACCCTATTGAGCATGTTTTCTTTTGTGAATATTTTCATCAATTAGTCTATTGGTCACCTCTCCAAATCGTTACCTTAATGCAAAATTGTTGGAGAATGATTAAAAAATGTAATCTCCTTCATGAGTGTTGTATACATTAAATTCTTTGAAACCACCTAACATCGACCTATAAGGACACAAGTCTGTAAGTGCTTAATTGTTTTTGAAAAACATACTAAACTAACAACCTAGTCTAGGACTAGACCATATTTGGCCCGGAGTGCCAAGAAAGATATACAATATCTAGAATGAATTTCATTGTACTGACACTTTAGTGTGCGAGGCGTTTTGTTTTGGGATTGACAACAATCACAAGCGACTGGGGCAGCCTTATACCTATCTTCTGTCTTGTTGGGTGGTGGCATGTACAAACTTCTTCCCTGCTCCATTGAAGATCCATGGCCACACCATTTATCTTTTTATTTGTATCAAATTTTCTATGAATAAACAAATGCAAATATTTTCTTTTTTAAATGATTTTTGCACTTACCGTATCTAGTACAATTTAATATACTTGTTGGTTTTCAAAGGCGATTTTTATTTCCAAAACACACACTCTCCCGGGTCATCCCTGGTCAAATGACCATGCATAGTTAATTTATACTAGACATCTCTATACTAAACAACACTGAATATTTTCTCTACTTAGCAAGTGGGATGGATCTCTTCGCTTACTAAGCCTAGCTATGCAATACAACAACGGATGTCTATATCACCTATGACCACACAATGCATTTTATTATGTTTCAAAGACCAGGAGTTTCATAAGAAACTTCACAACTTTGAGTGTGTTGCGATCTCTAAATATTCTTTATCTGTACTTACTATTGCTTCACTCGATGATTGGATTTCTCTCCTAGCCTCTTCTCATAAAGATCCCTCTAGCCGGATCTCTCTTTGACAAATGTGTCATGAATATACCTTTTGTGCACACTCAAGATAGCACGGACCTTGACTTCTACTTTTCTTCTTTACCTACTATTGTCAATAAATTATATTTTATTAATAATATTCCCGTCTTACCTCTCAAAATAAGGCAAGCTGAGAATATCATTGATCCTCTACTTGACCTTGACCTCTTGGATCCGGAGGAACAAGAAGCCCTCTCACTTCTTACAGGTGCTCATCTGCCTCTAAACCTAAAAAAATATCTCCCACCTTTTTACTGGTGTAGTTCCTCTTTTACCTCCCAGACAAGTTGAGTTGATTTCCATTAGACTCGACAACCAAGTTTGAAACTTTTAGCTTATAAACCAATGTGAACCTTTTACTATTAGCTCTCTCACCTTGTTTTGTAGTGTTACATACGTTAGAGGTCCTATAACAATGTAGGACCACTTCCTTGCAATCAAAGCATCTGCTTTCTACAAACCTTAGTTTTGAGCTTCAATAAATTTCGCTTGCTTAGAATCCCCCCCCCCGCCCAACCCCTAGGAAGAGATGGTTCTTGAAGAATTCTACCAAGTCTTTTGCGTCCAAACTTGCATTTTTCCAAAAAAAAAAACACTAGCATCTAGATTCCTATCAAAACAAATACGTTCAAAATTAAACCCACCGATAATATTTTGTCCTTAGAGAGTGTGAGAGGAAGTTGAGAAGTCTTCTTAAGACACCCCTTTTTAAGCAAATCAAACTTCTATAATTTGAAATATATTGTAGGGGTTCGTGTGTACTGGTCAGTAGTCTCAAATCCCATGAGGGGCTTTGTGCCCATTGAACGAACTTTGTTGTAAATGTCCACTTGTTAGAAGCTACATGCACAACAAAAAAAAAGAAATGCCAACGAGGCAATACAAGCATCAAAAGTACTAAATTGTGCTACTTATAGTCAATAATAAATGAGCTACCATATTATATCCTCATCAATTACAATTTCAAATGGAGAACATGTTACTATGATGAAGCCGTTGCCTAATATATCCATACAAAAAGAGCACCCAAGCAATACACTATTGCAAAAATGCATATCATTTTGTGACATCCAAGCCAATTTTCTCTTGACCCTGCAAAGGTGATACTTAAAGCATCTTTCACAAGTGATGAAACTACAACAAAGCCTTCCAAAAATGGCTATGTGTCCAAGTCGAACACTGGCTCAATATACAACAAAACGCTTACACATGTAAAAATGGTGCATCTTCACTTGGGAATCCATGTGTCCAATTAGGCAAGTAATATATAATGGGCCAATCATGACCTCTCAACTATGAGCATAAGTTTTGATTGCAAGAAGGCAACCGCCAAATCTCAATGCTTACCAAACAAGAACCATATATTGAACCAACACAACAAACAAAATTAGAACAGAGTCTTACGCAAGTAATCCCAAAGAATCCCTATAAATATATTGAGAAAATGAACATTATGAAGCTAAAGATCACAATCCGAAGATGACTTGTTCTACAAATGTAAAATAACACCTCAATCAACTTGAGAGAGATATTTGAGAGAGATATCCTTTTGATAGTCCATAAAAGCTACAAAGTAGTCAAAGCAACTCTCATAAGAGATGCAACTCAAATCAAACTCTAGCTCAATATACAATAGAGACTCTACACATGTCAAAGTGAAGGGTCAAATTTTGAGATAAGCTTAAATCTTGCTTGTCTTTCTTGACTGCAACCTTCAAAACATGCCTTTGGATATCTACTAAAATGCTTATCACACCTTCTACATGGTGTTTGGACAAACAATTTGAATCATAAAGGGATAGCAGATCACATGGACCAGATGGGCATGCTCCTAGTTGACCACCTCGTCATAAAGGCGCCAGTTTTTCACTCCCATTATTTTTCCAAAAAAAACATTGTAAATAAGAGGAACTCTGCTTTTTAGCTGAGTTATCATTGAGCCCGACTTTTGTAAAATATGATGGTGTGTATGCTAGTAAGCATGGTATATATACTACTTAGCATGGCCCATATGCTACTGCTAGTATGTCATGTAAAGTACCAAGCATAGTGTATATATGCTACTAATCATGGCATGTATGCTACCAACCATGGTGTGTGTGATACCATGCATGTAATGTAAACTAGTCAAGATGTCGTGTACGAAAGGAAGCATGCAACCCATATGCTACTTATCATGGTGTATATGCTACTAGGCATGGCATCTATGTTACTGAGCATATAGTATAAGCTAATAAATTACTAGAGAAATATGGTAGAAATTATGAACACAAGGTAGTTAGAATATATCATACATGATCAATAACAGTAACTATGATAAATGGCATCTCCTCTATGGTCCCTAGCATAAGATAAATGGTGTAAGTGTGGCTCAGTGAGTTGTTTGATGTGATTGTTCCTCTCCCTAGTCATCTCTACAAAAATCTTTCTTATTGAGAGAAACATGTGACTCCCAATTGCCAAAATGAGTATTTCTGCTAGTAGCATTGCGGGTTGTGAAGTACCTCAGCTAGACGAGGTGGAAGAAGAGGAGTGCATTGACAGAGTAATATGTATGTCTTGTATATATGGGGTAGCAGATGTGATGCAGATGACTCATGAAATTGTGCCTTAATTAGAGCTAGATGCAGCAAGCTTTCACAATTCCATGGTAGAGGAAGGAATGACAAATGCAGATTCTCTGCATGAGGATTGGGGTTCTACGGATGAAGAAATGAATCTTCAAGATTCACAAATCAAAGATAGAGAAGTGTTTGGGAATGCTATATAGGTTGAAGTGACATCAGAGGATAGAGTAGAAGAGCAAGAAACCTCTTCGGATATGGTATGTGATTGGGGTGATATTTCTGATCTGTGTGAAGATGAAAATAAAGATTCTTGCTATAAAGTGCCTACTATACAGGGTTTTAAGAATTTCGGTTGCCTGCACGTATGCAAACAATATCTGAGTCATAAAAGGGATTTAGGTCTTGTGTCACAGGGTATAAATTGCAAGCAGGTTTGTGAGCATCTATCTACTATGGATAGGAAGGGTATACATGGTGATGCCTTGAAGCAAGAAGAGGCTGCTAGCTCTATGCTGACACCAGAGTCATGTAATGAAGAAGGGTTCTCCCTAGATGAGTGGAGACATGATTCAGTTGAAGATAATTTAGGGATGGGTCAAAAAGGAAGAAGGGGTGAAGATATTGTGTCAGAGACTAACTCCAAGGAGGTTTTTGAGCAGTCCGTTACAAGTGACCGGGAGCATACCTACCAGGATTATTTGGAAAGGGAATTAGACACCATATTTGAGAGGTATGCAAAGTTTTATGATGTAAAGCTGGAGAGGTATTTGGTAAAAAGTGAGAGAGTTGATGAGAGGTTTACCATGCATATTTTTGAGGTTTCTCTCGATGTTGAGAAAGGCTATCTAGAGGATTCTTTTGAGAATGAAGATGCAGATTCAGACTTCTATGCGAAAGAGGTACATATGGATTTACAGGTTGGTGAGAAGGTTGAAGTGCAGTTTCAAAAATATTTCGAGTATATTATAGGAAGCCTGGAAGTGTTTTTTGAAGAGGAGGATGAGGAACTTATGTCTCTTCGTCATGAAGATTTTGCGCATAATGGAGATTTGTTACAGATGTTTTGGAGACAGATGTATATAACAATTCCTTCTGATTCAAGAGGAATTAAAAGATGCGGAGAATCTCAATGCTTAGTACAATACAAGTTTTTGAGTTACCCATATGATCCTGGAGGAGGTCATGGGATGACAGGGGATTCAATTGCTTTCACAAGTTACCATGAGGCTGGCACATGCCGGAGGATGTGCAGGTTTAGAGGGGGTGGTTATCGTGCTGTGACACATACATAGTGGGAACGCATGCTACAAGATTTATCTTGTAACTTTCTAGATACATAGTTATATTTACTATAATGTACATATACATATTTAAGTATAATAATATGCTTTCTATCTCATCCTATTATTTATATCAGGGGTAACCTATTCTTACTTTACCATCAGAAAATACTATGGGAAAAGCGTCAATAGTGCCGCCTCTTTAACTTGGCGAAAAAAAGGCATTGATTCTTTATTTCTACTATCTCATTATCATCTCACACCCTAGCTAGATCCTATATCTAAGGTAAACTCCAATATATATATATTCTATGTATTTTTTATATTTTTCTTATATATTTTTTAAAATAGCTACTAGGGGGGAATCAAATCCTAGTGGGACACTAGGTGGCATGATTTCAAAGATACACTTATTTTAATGCATTATTGCAAGCATGATTACAAATCTTTGTCAAGGAGCAATGTCATGCTTTCATATGGCACGAGGTGTCCTTTGGAATGAAATGAAAGTCTAAGCTAAGGGGACCACAAGAAAACTTTTGCTGCCCGAAATGGACCCTATTTTGATGATTTTTTTACACAAGGTTCCAATCCGAATTGGAAAACAATTTTAGAATGAAAATCGTAGCTAACAAGCTGAAGTTTCCTTCCATATTTTTACTTTTTTATTTGGAGCTACGGTTGACGAGATATGATCAAAATACTAGACCCCAATCTGCCCACATCATGCAAGGACAGCTCATTTCCAACTTTTCCAATTTCTATTCACAGTGGCTCCTCTCTTCTTGTGTAAACCCTTGGGGGTTTCCTTCATCTATAAAAGGGGACCTATTCTTCCTTGAAAAGAACTCAAGCATTCAAGCCATTGATGAGAGGAATTCATGAGGGAGGGAGTAGTAATGCCAAATTATGCTTAGTCATTAACATAAGCCTAAGCCTACACTTTCTCCTAGAAGAAGACTAGCCATTCTTGCAACAAACTAACCTTGGAAGATCAACTCTAATCAAAGAAGGTATTGCACTTGGTGTATCAATCAAAGTGGAATTATCCACTCTTATTGTCTCTCCATCAATAATGGTGCCGAAGGGTTTGTCAAGTAAGATGTGTTCTACATTGATGTTTTCTTGATTTCTTGTTGTTTTATTTTTCATCTCTAATCCTACATATATATATATATATATATCTAATCTCATCTCCTTAACCAAACCTATCTCTCTCACTCTTAGTAGTTCATTCTCTCTACAAATTAGGTTCTCTTTGCTACTACAGGTAGATCTCTCCCCACAGTATCCTTATTGCCTACGGGCAAGAATAGAGCTTGGGAGGGAAACTTCTCATCTCTTCACTTCTTTCATATCTACATTTCTCACATACTATCATAGATGAATAATCCACATGATGATAATTTCTATCGCTTTCACTCTTTACGATCTATTAGAATTAACGTATGGATTAGCCGTAAAATACACTTTTAACAACGTATAGTGTTTCTCTTTGGCCCAGAAAGGCTCAATGAAATACTTCTATCACCGGATCCCATCATACTACCTCTCATAGACTATAATTTTTCTTTTGATGTAAGCGTAGTTATCTTGCTATGAACCAAGAGGATTTGTACACACAATTAATCCCAATCACTAAACAAAATATATATATTATGGTAAGTATAAAACTACAATTCCAAAGAAAAATTCATAGCCTATTTGGTCAGCCAAGATTGAATGCCATGAACTCATCTATTAACCCTTTCATACTACCCATGATACGATATGACCATAGCCTTGATGTTTTCATCTTTGTGTTGTTTTGACACCCTCTTTTGTGTTCTTTCTTTGTGTGTGTGAGTGCAAGAGAGAAAGAGTGAAACTTCTTTGATTGCACTTCCGTCCAAACCCTAGTCTTCATGGCATCTATGGTTTAACTCCTTCATATAGTTTTTTGGAACTATGGGTTCTCTCTGTCCACTAGAATAAGAAAGCGGACTCCCTTTTCACTCAAAAGCACTAAAAATCATGAAAATCTAAAAATAGTGTGAAGAAAAAGCACTCAAAAAGATAATTTTTACAAAATTGAACAATAGCTTCTGTGGAACACATAAACCAAAGGATCCGACCTTGCATTCTGCAAAAAAAGCACCTAAAAGCATAAAAAGCTTAAAATAGCGGATTTTTCCAAAACTGAACCAAACGTCCGTCTAACCTACTGAAACATGGAAACGACCTTTCTTTTTAAATTTAGAAACTTTCAACACTGTCAATCAAGCCTCTTAAGTTAAATTTTGGCAAAGTAGATATTGAAAGCTATTTTTCTTATTTTTAGAAGAGACCCAAAAATTGGGGATTTTACACCATCCTACAATACTTACTTGTACTTTGGATAATCTTTCAGGACCTCACACAGTATAAGTTTATTGTTCTCATGAGGGGAATGCAGGACCCGAAAAAGCATGTAAAAATTTTCGAACAAATTAGAGTTTACCTAAAGGACCATCCTCCAAAAAAAGGCCGTAGCTTTGAATCATCTCACCTTCTGACACACGATGTAGCTCCATCTCCTTCATATAATTGTGCAAGTACTTGGTTACATTTTTGCCATTGTACTGATCCATCCTGTTGACAACCGCTTGTATGGATTTGGTTGCTAAAATCTCCCTTCTTTCAGTGGCATGTTTAAGCTGCATGAACATTGCAAATGATTGAAACATTTGCATTGTTGCTGGGTCAAAATGCATACCATGTTTCTCCACATGATAACCCATGGTTACCCACAAAATCTCACCCTGGAAGATTCACGTCAGGTTCACCAAAAATATGTCGAGAAGTTTGCGGTCTTGCCAGGAAAGCACCGGGCTTTTGGCTGTGAGAGTTTGTGAAAGAACTCTAAAAACTATATGAAGGAGTTATACCATAGATTCCATGAAGTCTAGGGTTTGCAAGGAAGAGCAATCAAAGAAGCCCCACTCTTTCTCTCTTGCACACACACACACACACACACACACACACACACACACACACACACACACACACACACACACACACACACACACACAAAGATGAAAACATCAAAGCTATGGTCGTATCGTATCATGGATAATATGAAAGGGTTAATAGATGAGTTAATGGCGTTCAATATTTGCCAGTCAAACAGACTATTTTTTTTTTTTGAAAGTGTAATTTTTTGCTTACCATAATATATATGTTTTGTCTAGTGATTGGGATTAATTGTGTGTACAAATCCTCTTGGTTCATAGCAAGATAACTACGGTGGGATGGGGTAGTATGGTGGGATCCAGTGAAAGAAGTATTTCATGAGCCTTTCTGGGCCAAGGAGAAACACTATACATTGTTGAAAGTGTATTTTACGGCTAATCCATACACTCATTGTAATAGATCTCACAAAGTAGAAGCGATAGAAATTCACATAATGTGGATATTCATCTAGGATAACTCTAGTATGTGCAAAATGTAGATATGAGAGAAGTGAAGGAAAGAGAATTTCCCTCACAAGCCCTATTCTTGCCCATAGGCAATAAGGATACTACGGCGGGGAGAGATGTACCTATAGCAAGGAGAACCTAGAATTTGTAGGAAAAATGACTTTCTAAGAGTGAGAGAGATAGATTTGGTTAGGGAGAGAGATGAAAATAGAGATATATGTTTGATTAGAGATGAAAAGCAATAAGAAACCAACAAAATACCAAAGTAAAACACATCTTACTAGATAAACTCTTACACATCTTATTGGACAAACTCTCCGGGAGATATGCACCATTATGATGGAGAGAGAAGAAGAGGAAAGACTTCAGGCTTGATTGATGCACCAAGTTCAAGACCTTCTTTGATTAGATTTGATCTTCTAAGGATATCTTACAAGATTGGCTAGTCTTCCTCTAGCAGCAAGTGTAGGCTTAGGCTTATGTTTACGGCTAATTACAATTAGGCATCAATCCTCTGACTCCCTCATGAAGGAAGTTCAAGGAAGAAGAGGTCCCCTTTTTGAGGTGAATGGAGCCTCCAAGGGTTACACAAGAAAGAGAAGAGAAGTGTGAACAAGAACCGGAAAAGTTTGAAATGGGTTGTCCCTGCATGATGTGGGCAGAGTGGGATCCACCTTTTTCATCATATCTCCTCAACCATGGCTCCAAAAAAAAAAAGTAAAAGTAGGGACAAAAATTCAGCTCATAAGCTACGGCTCCCATTTTATATACCTTTTCCAATTCGGATTGGAACCTTATATAAAAAATCATCCAAATAGGGTACATTTCTAGCAGTAAAAGTCTTCTTGTGGTCCCCTTAGCCTCGACTTTCATTTGATTCCAATGGACTAATGCATAGCAACGTTCGGTCGTTATGAATATCTAGTCATGCCTTTTGGCTTGACTAATGCACCAGCCACATTCAATCGTGTAATTGAGAAAATATTTAGACCATACGGAAAATTCATTGGAGTGTTCTTTGATGATACCATCATCTAAGTCCTTGGAGGAGCACAAGCAACATCTTCAGGTGATTTTTCTAGCCTTGAGGGAGAACAAGCTTTTTATTCATCAAAAGAAGAGTGAATTTTTTCTTCAAGAAATTCAATACTTAGGTCAGATTATCTCTCAAGATGGTATCCTTATGGATCCATCAATGTTGGAGGTAATAAAATCATGGCCTAATCCAAGGAATCATCATGAGCTAAGAGTCATTATTGGTATGTGTGCATACTATAGAGGCTTCAGAACCAGATTCTCTCAAATAGCGAGACCATTGCATGACTTAACAAAAAACAACGTTAAGTACTCATGGACTGCTAAAGAAAAAACTTTTGACGATCTCAAAGAGAAACTTCCCTCCTAGCCAGTGCTTTTGCTTCCGGATCTCTCAAATCCATTTGAGGTCAAGGTGATGTTTGTGGTGATTTCCTTGGAGCAGTCTTGCTTCAAGAAGGGCATGCCATAGCATATGAGAGCCAAAATATCAATGCCAATGAAAGAGTCTTGGGCATATATAAAAAAGAAATTTTAAGTTTTCTACATTCCCTAAACACATGGAAGCACTATCTATTGGACACTCCAATTATTCTGCGAACGGACCGCCAAAGTCTCAAGTACTTCATGATGCAAACCAAGAATTTTGACAAACCAATGAGGTGGAGAAATTTTCTTTCGCAACTTTATTTTCATATTTCTCACATTGCTAGTAGGCACAATCACGTGGCTAGTGCACTTTCACGACAAGCAAGAGTTAATGTGGTGTCTATAACAACTCAAAATGATCTATTTTCTATGATAGATGAGTATGCTACTGACCCCAACTTTAGAGACATAATGTCAACCCTTGCATTGGAGAAGAAAGAAGAACCATTCACCTTGGAGCGTCGTTATCTTCTCCATGGAAATAGGCTATGTGTTACCCACTCCCTACGTGAGAAACTTATGTATGAATCCAATGCTCCCCCCTATGCGGGACATAGAAGCATTCAGCTTATTTTTTGAGGAGTAGAGACGTACTTCTATTGGCCTACCATGAAGGTATACATACAAGAGTATGTTTCTAAATGTGTGGTATGCCAAAAGACTAAGTATGATAGAGGGAAGCAACCTGGATTAATCTAGCCATTTTCAATCCCTAATTCATCATGGAAGAGTATATCCATGGATTTAATCTTTGGATTATCAAAGTCTATCCATGTGAATACGGAAATATGGACAATAGTTGATACGTTTATAAAGCAAGCAAATTTATTCCTCTCAAAAAGACTATTAAGGCACACCAAATGGTAACTCTCTTCATATCTCAAATTTTCAAGGACCATGGATTTCCAACATCCATCGTCAGATAGAGATCCTAGAATGACTTGTAATTTGTGAAAAGATTTCTTTCAAAATCTAGATACAAGATTGAATTTCTCTTTGTTCTATCATCCACAAACTGATGGGCAAAGTGAGATAGTCAATATTACGATTCTGGGTCTACTAAAGACTTATGCTACCAAAGTAGATCAATGCTCACAATGGGAGAATTACTCACCCCTTGTAGAGTATGTGTACAATAATATTGTCCATACTACTACATGAATATCACCTTTTGAGATCATAGAGGGAAGACCTAAAAGTCCATTGCTACTTAAAGTACATGGGAAGATCTTCGCTACTGATGAGTATAGTCGTGACCTATAAGAATCTTTCCAAAAAGATTACGAAGGCTATATCCATCTCTCAACAAAGACAAAAAGTTGTTTTTGACAAGAACAGAAGGGCCTTAGCATTCAAAGAAAATGGTTGGGTCTTACTCAAGTTTCCCAAGGATTGATTATGGCAAACGATGAGCAAAACCCCTACGGCCCATCAAAAATATTATGCTAAACTAGCAAAAAGATACTGTGGTCCTTTTCAAATCTTGAAGCCAATCACTGATATGGCTTATGAACTCAAGTTTCCCAACCATTGGCTCATACACAATGCTTTTCATGTGAGCCTACTTAAGACCTACAAAAGAGAGCCACCAAGAGAACCAGTTATAGAAGACTCTTTAGAAATTGAAGACCAAGAAGAGGCTACAACCTGGAGCTATCCTTCGACATGAAGACAAGGTACTATGACATGGTAAGATTATCTGACGGTATCTTATTAGGCTCAACAATTATTCTTTTGAAGATGCTAGATGGATGCAATGAATACAACTTAGGGATAGTATGAACCTTGTCAATGCTTACAATGCAACATTAGAGTAAGAATATGGTCGGCTCCGTCGGAGTGCTATCTAGAAATTTTTGAGCTTTATCTAGGTTTTGGAATGCAATGATTGTGGGAAGTGCCCAATATGGATGCGGTAAGAATCTTCGGGCTATTTTTAGCAAGTGCAAAAGGAGTGCTCTCAGGCCAAAGTAATCATCTATGCTTGCATCTTGGAGGCGTAATTGCACTAAGAAACTGATAAGGGCATTAAAATTCTTGACAATATTGTTAGTCAAGGACTGCTGAAGGAAGTTGTCGTGCTTGGCAATGCTGTGGCCGGCGTGTATGCCTAAAAAGTGGTGCCATTACAAAAGCACTGATGAAACTCATAGTCCTAAATTTTATTTTATGGAGGGAATTGGTTGCTGGGATATGATAATGTTAGATAGTGTCTGATCGAGGAAGATGCTGTGCATGTCAATGCTTTGCCAATATGTGTACTAAATATGGTGCCCTTGGCCGCCCACTAGGATTAAAAGAGGCCGCCCAAGGGCCTAACTCAATGCCCGCCCAATTTAACCAAAGGGCGCCCTCCCAATAAGGGCTAAAAAAGGTTTTTTTTTTAGTGTGTAACCAAGGGGAAACAAAGAAGGGCATGGTGGGCAGCAGAAGCCGCTGGCAGTAGGTGAACTGATTGTTTTGAGCTTTGTTTCTGCTAATTTTGTCTGCTGCACCTCTTTTCCCCGCACCTCTCACAGCTAGGGGCCCGGTGCCTTCCCGGCTCACCTTTTGCACATTTATTCCCCGACAACGCCTTCCCTTGCATTTAATTGCCAAGCCAGAGCTTCTTTGACATAACCTTATCAACATCTAGCAGCTCCTAAATGACAATAATGTCTCAAATTTCATTGCTCCTATCACTGTCTTGAATAATGCCAAAAATTCATCCAGCTCAGCAGTGCCGACAACTGACACTGGCCTCAAGCCGTATTATCTCATCAACCCGGTCTCTATGTGACGAGCCATAAATTCCTATAGACTTCTCAAGTTGCACAGAATGCATGCAAACCCCTGCTGAGGCTGTAAAATTTACAAATGGCACTCCGATCGAGGCGACAGACCTGGCACATAACTGGCCCCCTAGGAAACTTAAACGGCCAATATCTTGGCAACCAAAACTCCAATCGTTGATCTTAAAAGATAGACACACTCCACAAAGTGAGCACTTCACGCCCATGCATTCACTTCATTTTTGTCCCCTCAGCTGCAATTGCCCAATCCGGTACGGATCTGCATCAACTTAAACTTCAAACTACAATAAGCTTTGCACCGTAGCTCCAATCGACGAGCCATAAAGATAGGCCGGTAGAGCGCTTCAAGCACTACAGTTTTAGATCATAATCTCCTATCTGTGCTCACTTCAAGCATATTCCTTTTTAGCATCATTAAGGCATCTGTTGGCCCTTTAAAGCCGCGTCTGGTATACAGTAATCATTAAACTTGGCCTGTTAACAAGCCTTGATCACTGCTCAATAAATGTGTGGGCTTCAAAGAAGCTTAGCTTGAATTTCTTTGCTCTTTTTCCCATCATGAAAGCGGAGCTGCACGACATCCACCCCCTCTGAACCTACACAGCCTCCGGTCTGTGCCAACTCCACTTCAATCTGCATCTACTATAGGTACCTTAAGCTCTTTTCCATCATCAGACTCATGTAACTTGTAAACACATGAAAAATAAAATATGGCTTATACCCTGTCACTCATCAATGTTCTGGCTTAATCATTAGGTAGCTGACCATCAGAAATATTTGAACCGTATCTATCGTATCTCCAAAGCATGCAATTATGGAAACCTCTTTAGTGAACCCCGCCAAACTCAATTGCTCCAATTAATGATGCACACGGCTTGGCCATTAAGCTTGCTTTAGGGAACCCTGTCAAGCTCAAGTATGCCTTAATATTTCTTGACACGGAATTGCCGTTAAGTCCTTTACTTCAACTTCTGGAAGTAGAACCAAATCAAAAGATGTAAAGATACTTCATTAATTGTCCAATAAAGTCAACTGAAATCTATCCATGTAATCTTATTGAACGCATAACCAAAACTCTTTTGACTTAGCATTATTTAGAAACCAAAACCTTGTACCATGCAACTTGCTACAAGAAAATGACTCATATTCTTTGAATTTGTAGCATGTACTTTAGTAGCCCCCAGGATCAAATGGAATAATGAGGGATTGCCCACAAACTGGAGCATCATAATACCCACATGAGTATACATTTTCTGTATCAATCAACATCATTTGTGGTGCAAATATGCTACCCTTGGTTCAAATAGCACGCAATTACTATGCATACTTAACATTATCCATCCATATTGAATTTTCTTGTGAATATCCTTAGAATCTCTTGGATCAAACACCATTGAGATCACATAGCATTGATGGGCTCTGCAATATACTAGAGCGTCACCTAAAGCATAGTGCAACACCAACATACCATAAACTGTTGGCAACTTAAGCTTGTTAGTAGAAAGCATTAAAGAAATCTAACTCCCTTTTACTGGCAGCCAAGACATCATTGACATAAGCATCAATAGGAATAACATCCAAATCTAGCCCATTTGGCACATTGTCCAAGGAGATGAAAAACCTTGTGCACTTTATGCAATATCAAGGATGATTTAGCATCATCACCCCCTCTAGCTTCATAGCCATTACAAAAAACCTTGGGACTCTCTAGACCTGTATCATCAGAGGAATTTTTACATGTTGGGATTTCAATTTGATCATGAAAAATAGCTTTATCTTGTAAATCTTCATCCATAGAATCCTCGGGAAAATCACTCTTCAAAAGATCAACATTCATCAAAACTGCAGGAGTTATCTCCTCATGCAACCCATGTACAAGCATAGATGTAGAATCCCTGTCGATAACTTGTTCACAATCGGCATGACCTAGGCAATCTTCATAATTATCAATATCATCCTCTGCATCCATGTTACTTAACAATCCATCATAGCACTGCAAAGGTTCATCTGGCACCCCCTTTGAAGGGGTACACGCATCAAAAAGCTCTTCTATACTGTTATAATCATCTCTTTCAGATCTAGAAAAAAAAAATCATCGATTATGGCATCCTCTTCTGTGATAGAAGCAAACATATTGTTAGTATCAATCATAGGTTCATTGACATTTTTAGGCTCATCCTGTGTTGGGTCCACAATCTTGGTCACTTCATCAACCTTTTTGTATATAGTAGCTTTATTTATGCACTCATCTGCAACAAGTATGTTGTCTTGCTCGGCTATAGTGCTGATAGTTTTAGTAATGTCCTGTAGAGGCTTATCTGCTTGATGAACTCCTTTAGAATAACCCATGTCAAGGTCAATAGCTTGTGAACCACTTGCTGTACAGTCTATGTCTTCACTGGAACCATTATTGGAGGTAGCATTCATGCGAGCAATCTTTGAAAAAAATTCATGTAAGTCTGTTTCAACATTAAATTCATCGTTTATCTTTTCTTTGTTGCTCAAAATATGCTCCTCTGAAACTGCATTTGCTACTTCTAGCTTAGCATTTTCTTTGGCTTTGCTTCTTGCAAAAATGTGCTCCCAAAAGTCATCATAGTTGAGGAACTACATCTGATCCCCTTCACCTTTACTGAAGACAACCAGGCTTCGTTCGGTAATCTCTTTTATTTCCAAATCTAGAATCCTTGAGCTTTTGCAAATAAATTCCTCTCCAAAATAGTCCCACCGTGTGGGATATGCTTCTGCCAGTTCTTGAATCTGCTTTTTAAAATATGAGTTTACAACCTCTTCAAAAGTTGCAACCATCCAATTTTCTAGAAAATTTTGGCTCTTCATCTCGGCTTCATAACATGCAATAAAATCTTCTGGATCATATCCCTGGAAAATATGATACTGCTCCCATACAACATCAAGTGCTAGCTCTACAACATCATCAATCTACTTTTCTATATGCATGGATCTTGCTTCCTGTAGACATCCCTGAACTAATTCCATCATTTTTGAAAAATCTGCAACTACTGGATTATTATCAAATCCATTGGAATTGCAATCATCAATAAAGTGCTTCAATTGTTCTGGCATCTCCATCTTTACCTCCCACCCTGGCTCTTTTCACATCGGGTTCACCAAAGATGTCGGGGGATATGTGTTTGAAACGTTAGCCAGGCAGGCGCCGGGCCTCTAGCTGTGGGAGGTGTGAAAGAGAGACAACAACAGATACTGAAAGGTCTAGTAATCACCATAACCATCAGTTGATTGAATAATGCTTTGAGTTCAATTTAATCAATGACCAAGGCGGGCTGTTAGCAGCACTGTAACTCAGATTAACTGAAATTTAAGAGTTTAAGCTCCCTTTTTACAAGATTAACCGAGCCGTTAACGACATTAGGACTTAACAAGATGATTAATCAATCTCTAGCTGATGAAGATGATGTTAATTATCTTGTTTTTCTTTATCTGCTTCAACTGCTATTGGAGCCCAACTTGTCCAACTGTTGTAATGAGCCCACCTTGTAAACCCTATCAAATTCCCATTTTTATGTCAAAGACTTCTTATCATTTTGATCCACTTGTCTGGGTTATGTAAAGATTAATCACTCAGTCAGGACCCGGATGTGTTTCCACTTTAAAATTATGATGAAGAGAACCCCATGTACATTTTTGAGCTAAGGTGACTAAAGTATAAAAGTCACCTTAGAACCATTTTTTAGACAACATTTGAATAATTAATCCTATGTCGTACGAGTCTGAGAGAGAAAGAGACTGTGTCTTATCCTCTTCGTAGTGCTCATCTCCCTCACCGGATTCACGACACGACCACACCATCGCGGTAGCCTCTCCGAGAGCTACGCTCCCACGCCACGCATTCACATTTTTGAGCTGTTCGCGAGCTATCCTTCCTCGAGCTTGTTTTGCTTGTAAGTAGCACAAACAGTGTCTGTTTTCAACAATCAAGTACTTTATGGAATGAGTGAGAGATTAGCTACATATAGATACTCATAGACTTAGGTTTCACACACTTTTAGATTATGACCTGTGAGTCTATCGCGACTGTATTCGAGATAACTAAGGTTAAAATCTGGTGAGATTAGACTTATAGGTAAGAATATCGTATTGAGAGGATGGTGCCTAGCAAGATTGATGCGATTCCGAGTTTATCTGATGTGTAAACGGTGTTGTGAGCATTTAGGGATAGAGTGGGTTGCATTCAACAAGGGTTAATGATTGATGCATCATAGAAGTGTGTATGTGTAGATTGGTCTCAGCCTGACAAGCTAACGAGATTGCCTCTGTGCACCTACGGGTTTGTCGTGTCATCGGATGATAAGTATGTTGTCTGTGTCGTGCCTGTGAGCATGAACAGGGGAGTAGTTTGCCCTAAAACATTGGCGCCGCTGCCGGGGACACAAGACTTTAAGTAGGGAGATCTACGTCACTCATGTGATGGTTAGCTTACTTTAGTTTTGACTAGAGAGAGCTTAAACTTTTAGAACAAGATCTAGGATAGGGTATCCTGAGGTCTAGTGGATAGCCAGGAAGCCTGTGTCTTGCTGAGAGTCTGTGACTAGTTAGATTTAGTTAGGTAGGATAATGTGGAGCTATGGTTTTTTGGTTTTGAGTGCTTGTTATGGTTGTGTAGAAATAGTGTAGAAAAACGCTTTAAAAACGTAAAACAAACAAAACAAAGAAACAATAAAGCTGTTTGCTTGCCTTGAAAGCAAAACCCACACCATATACTCTTTAAGGGGGTGAAAAGAGTATACATTGGAATTTATGATCCAACGCTTGAGAAAACATAAAAATTGCGACCAAAACCAACAAAAAGAAACAGGTGATAGTCATAAGAAAACACTAAGTGAACCTAAAGAGGCCAAGAAGAGATATAACCACTAGCATAGGGTAAACTGATTGTGTCATGTGGTACAACTGATATTCACAAGCTTAAGATGAAGTGTCATCAAATTTGCATCACTTTAAGTGCATTTGAGTTGTGAATTGCCATAGAAAAGTGAAATTTGTGAAGTGCTTGTGTCCAAGGTCAAAATAAGTCCAAACTTCATAAAACTTGAGGGATAGACTTATATGGGCACAGAGAACACAACTGTCCAAAAACAGACAAAAATCAAATCCCAATTTCTCTCTACTGAGTCTATCGCGATAGATTGGTGAATTTGGTGATTGACCAACAACTGGAAGAACCCTATAGACCACAGGTTTAACACATCAATACAAGGGTGCTCACAAAAATTGAGTGAAATTGAACACCATCTTGACCACAAAACTTCAAAACTGGTGTTTTAGAGTCTGAATTCAGAGATAGGGACAAGAAGGCTTTGACCAAATGTCCAAACATTGCAAAAACTTGTCAATGCACTACACAGGGAGTGGGTGAACCAGCTGTGGAGATAACTTGTGAAAAATGCCAACAGTGGAGAACTTGTTGAGTGTATCGCGATAGACTAGGGAAGCTGCTGCTGAGGACCTTATTTTTCAAATTTCCCCTAGGGAGAGCTTTAGCAGAGCCTATATAGCATACACACCAAATTTCAAGGTATTTAGATCACTGAAAGTGAATCTAAGACCCAGATAGAGAATCAGGCTCTGACCAAAATACTAAAATTGGACCAAAACCCAAACCAAGTGTCCAAACTTCATAAAACTTAAGGAATAGACTATAGAGAGTAAGAGGAACTCGAAGGTGAAGTCACAATTTTAAATTGACTTATGCTGAGCGATCTGTAAGTCTATCACGATAGACTCGGAAAGTGGTGATTCAGACAATTTTTGCAAGTTGTGACTATACTGCTAGGACATACTCTTCACATAGATCCCAACCATCATTTCATATTTGAAATTGAACCACCAGAAGACTGACTAAGTGGTTGTTGTACATACTTGAAAGATTTTTCTTAGTTCAAGGAAAACCCTTGTGAACAGACTAACCATACTTGTGTAGATCCCAGAAGGAGATAACAATAGAGCCGCACAGGAAGAAGGAATCCAGGTAAGCTTTAAGTTTGCAACCCATCTTTCATTCTTATGTATTTAAGGTAAGGAGCCTTTTTTAAGTCAGGAGCTAGAAGTGTCAAAAGTCAAGTAAGAGTGTAACTCAGACGAGACTAGACCCATTAAGACCGATCATTGAAGAGGGTAGTGATACTGACACTTCGTCGGAGAAGTCCTTCTTCATGATGGGGAGTCAACAGCTAGGAGGTTTCTACGGTGAAGGACCAATGCCAGGGGGAAGCACCTCCCTAAATCCTTTAAACGAAACCAAGTTCACTATAATCTTCTTAGAAGGAACAAACTCGAGGGGAGCCTTAGTTTATTCTGACTATCAAGGACGCAAGTGTATTTGTATTGAAGAAAGACCGGCTCAGAGACTGGAGATAATTCGAGTCTATGATGATGGAGACAAATTCCGAGACGAAAAGGGGAACCACTATTTGATAGTTAGTAACCCTGAGGATTACAACAGATATGTAGATAACATGGAAAAAGGGAAAATGGTTTCAGAAACCCAAGAACCGCCTCCTAACATTGATCGACCTGGAGCGCTTTTTATGTATGATAAGAAAACAACCAGGGTCTCAACCTATAATGAGAATGTGGGGATTTACAAGCATGAGAGCGAGGGAATAGTCTCTTACTTTCGATGCAAAGAACCCTACCTAAACGAATTAAGCAAAGACAAAGTTCTTTATTTATTCTCTTATGAAACTGCTATGGGTAAGGATATTGTCTTTGTTGATAGGTACGAGTGAGAATACAAACGTATTCTCCCAGAGGAGGTTGAGAAGGCAACAGTTCCAGGAGCATCAACATATGTCCCCAACAAAGTACCAAGAGCCACCTACACCCCTAGCAAGTCGGCAAATCCCTTTTCAGAAGAGTATGATGCTACCTCACATTCTACTCGACAACCGACGTTCAACTACCAGGACCAATCAGCTACTGAGTCATCATTGCAGGCATGGCTTCGAAAGAGTGCTACATTAGAACAAGACCGAACTCGAGAGGGTTATCAAACCGCACGAGGGCTAAGGGATTTACAAGAACCACCACTCTATGCACAATATCAAGGAGAGAGTAAGCCAAAGACTCAGGGGTCAACAGAGCCTGGAAGACCACCCCTAGAACGAGTTCGGAGAGATGAACCATCTCTTGCAAGAACTGTTAGAAATTATGGATTAGGAGCACCATTGGGAGAGGAACCTGGCCACTACAGAAGACTAGAGGAGGTATATCGACTAGGAAGTGGAGATCCAATGATGAGATTTGTAGACCATCGTAGAATTAGACCTTCTCAAGTGCAAAAATGGGCAAACAAGAAATACACAAGGATAGGGATCCGAGACATCATGTAGCAGCCTTTGTGTGTGTAATTAGAGCTGAAGAGGTGTTAGACTTCCCTACCCAATTTGCAGGGTTTGGATTAACCTTAGAGGATGATGTTGCTACCTGGTTTGACTCTGTGGAGCGAAGAGACTTTGAGTCTATGGAGGAAGTGTTTGACGAGTTTATCGAGGAATTCTCACAAAGGGGAATAGCTCATAATACAGTCTCACAAATCCATAAATTCAAACAGAAAGATGGAGAATCTGTGCAAAAGGCAGCCCTACGACTAAAAAGATATGTTAAGTTTTGCCTTGTGGAAGAACTGCCAACTCAGTCTAGACTTATGCTTCTATTTATCCAAGGACTATGGAATGCAGATCTCCAGAAGGACTTACATATGAAGAGGAGCACGACGTTAAATGAGTTAACCAAGGAGGCTCTATACCTTGTGGACAATTGTGTGGTCTACATGTTAGGAAATAAGACGTAGCTAAAGAGATAATTGAGTAGATTACTTAATGGAGAGAGACAAATTTATATACACGAGATTATAGAGTAGAGAGAGAGAGAGAGAGAGAGAGAGAGAGAGAGAGAGAGAGAGAGAGAGAGAGAGAGTACACACGATATACGTGGTTCACCCAATGTGGGCTACGTCCACGGGAAAGCAGCCACTCAATGGCTTTAGTACTTCAAAACAAGAAGTAGTTTACAAAGGGATTATACCCTTAATGGAGTTCCCGCCTTGCTTCACTCTCACCACCTCACACTCACCTTGTTGCATCAACTTCACACTATATAATGTGTGTAGAAATGGCCTCCTTTTATAGGCCAAAAGGGCTGCCCTCTCTTATGAGAGACAGCCATGTGTAGCCGCCCTTGTGCTAATAAGTCCAAATCGGACCCTCCAATCCGCCCATGTGTGGCCGCCCTTGAGAAGACAAGTCCGCTTTTGAATTCGGCCACCGGCCACCGGCCATTGACTTCCGACCACCGGCCATCGGCCACCGGCCAACCGACCGGTTGTTTTCCGACCACTTTCCGGCCGCCGTCCGGCCATAATATTCCGCCCCCGAGGCCTTTAAAGTTGCCCCTGATTCTTGTCCGTGAAAATTTTGGTTTCCGGCGAGTGATTTTCCTTCACGCACGATGGCTTCTCCTCATAATGGGGGCCTTACAAATGTGCGCTTTTACCACAAAAAATTACAAGGGTAAATCAGGCTCCATACTTAACAATCTCCCACTTGGAGACTGATCTCCAAACCAAACCTGTGACTGCTTTCCATTCTGGCTTCTTATCCTTGAATGCCAATTGAAGATGAGCAAAAGCTCAACTTCTCCTTGTTGACCACCTTTGTAAACATGTCTGCAGGATTTTCACTTGTATGCACCTTTCCTAGCTTTAGTTGTCCCTCTTCCAAAAGAGTGCGTATGAAGTGATATCTCACCTCAATGTGCTTTGTCCTTGAATGAAAGGCTGAGTTCTTTGCAAGATGGATAGCGCTTTGGCTATCACTGTACAAGACACAATTGTCTTGTTTGAATCCAAGCTCTTCTAAGAATCTGTGAAGCCACATAATTTCTTTGCTTGCCTCCGTCATTGCTACATACTCTGCTTCCGTGGTAGAAAGTGAAACCACTTTCTACAGCTTTGAAGCCCAGCTTACTGCTGTGCCTCCAACCGTGAACACATAGCCAGTAGTGCTCCTTCGAGTATCTTTGTCACCTGCCATATCTGCATCAGCATACCCTTCTAGAAAAATATCAGTTCCTCCAAAATACAAAGCATTTGTTGTTGTCCCTTTTAGATACCTAAGTATCCACTTCACAGCTTGCCAATGCTCTTTACCTAGGTTGTCCATGAACCTACTCACAACTCCCACTGCATGTGCAATGTCTGGCCTTGTCCAGACCATAGCATACATTAGAGAACCTACCGCTGCAGCATATGGAACTTTAGACATATAGGCTATCTCCTCTTGTGTCTTTGGACACATATCCTTAGTTAGTTTAAAATGACCAGCCAAAGGTGTAGAAACTGGTTTTGCATTTTGCATTGCAAACCTTTCTAGTACCTTCTTGATGTAATCTTCTTGAGATAGCTTTATTGTCTTCTTCGTCCTGTCCCTTGATATTTTCATACCAAGTATCCACTTTGCAGCACCTAAATCTTTCATTGAAAAAGATTTGGACAGCTCCTCTTTTAGGTCTTTGATGTCCTGCATGTTAGCACTTGCAATCAACATGTCATCAACATACAACATTAGGATGATGAATTTCCCATCTCCCAAATTCTCCGTGTAGACGCAGTGATCCGAGTTGCATCTTGTGAATCCATGATCCAACATCCATCGATCAAACTTCAAGTACCATTGTCTTGATGCTTGCTTTAAACCATACAAGCTCTTCTTTAATCTGCAAACCATTTTCTCCTTACCTTTTACTTCATACCCCTTTGGTTGAAGCATGTAGATTTCCTCCTCTAAGTCACTGTGAGGGAGAGCCGTATTTACATCCATTTGCTCGAGATTTAGATCATGAGCAGCCACAAGGCTTAAGACAAGCCTAATTGAGTTCATTTTTACAACATGAGAAAATATTTCATTGAAGTCAATACCTTTCTTTTGAGAAAAACCTTTTACCACAAGCCTAGACTTGTACCTTTTCTTCCCACCTTCTTCTTCCTTTAGCTTGTACACCCATTTGTTTTGAAGTGCCCGCTTACCTTTAGGCAACTCAACCAACTCCCATGTTTGGTTGCGATGTAGTGAGTCCATCTCCACTTGCATGCTCTTTGTCCATTCTTCTTTGGATTCATGTTGCATAGCTTCTTCATATGATTCCGGCTCTCCAGAATCTGAGATCAAGAGATGGTTGAAAGAAGGAACAAACCTTTCTGGAGGTCTAATTGCTCTTGTAGATCTTCGGGGAATAGGCTGAGGCTCCTCATTTGGTTGACGTTGTTGCACATTGTCACCGTTTGCAGTCCTTGAGTCTTCACCGTCCTCAAGCTCCATGTACTCATCACCTATTTCTTTTGTTTGTTTTCTTTCCAAGTAATCTTTGTACCTATTTTGTTCGTTAAAAATTACATCCCTACTCCTTAAGATTTTACCATCTTCACGATTCCATAGGCGATACCCAAAGTCTCCTTCTCCATAGCCAATGAAGAAACACTTTTTGGACTTTGCATCTAACTTTGATCTTAGGCTTCTATCTATGTGCATGAAAGGCTCACACCCAAACACTTTGAGAAATGCATAATTCACCGGTTTACCTGTCCATGCCTCTTCTGGAACTCCCCCATCCAATGCCTTTGAGGGTGACCGATTGATTAAGTACACAAACGTACTTACAGCTTCCGCCCAAAGCTCAAGCGGTAGGCCTGCATGTAGCCGCATGCTTCGTGCTCGTTCCATGATTGTCCTGTTCATCCTTTCCAAAATCCCATTTTTTTGAGGTGTCCTTGGGGTTGTCCTTTGCCTCTGAATGCCATTGCTAGCACAAAAGCTTTCAAAAGCTTGGCTGCAATATTCGCCTGCATTGTCGGATCTGAGGCATTTAACCTTGGTACTTGTTTCATTCTCCACAAAGGCTTTCCACCTTTGAAATATGGAAAATACATCGGATTTATTCTTCATGACATAAACCCATGTTTTTCTAGTCGCATCGTCTATGAATATTACATAGTACAATGAGCCACCAAGTGATGGTGTACTTGCAGGACCCCTAACATCAGAATGAACCAACTCAAGTTTTTTATTTTTTCTTTCATTTCCTGATTTTTGAAATTTTACCCTCTTTTGTTTACCATAAACACAATCTTCACAGAACTCTAAGTCCACTTCTTTCAAACCTGGTAGAAGCTTCTTTGTTTGAAGGATTTGCATTCCTTTGGCACTCATATGCCCAAGTCGGTAGTGCCACACCGCATTGTCAACTTCTGTAGTTGCTGCACAAGCTGAAGGTTGCGTGCTAACAGTACACAAGTAAAGTGTACCAACTTTTTGACCCTTGGCAACCACCAAAGATCCCTTTGAGATCTTCCACCGTTTGTTTCCGAATGCAATGTTGTGACCTTCATCGTCCAATTGTCCTGTAGAGATCAAATTTTTGCGAAGAGAAGGAACATGCCTAACATCTTTAAGCTTCCATTCATTTCCATTAGCAATTTTGACAGAAACTGTACCTTTGCCGACAATCTCACAAGATTCATCATCTCCCAAGTATACATACCCAAAATTACCTTTGGTGTAGTCTTGGAAATGTTGCTTGTGTGGTGTCGCATGGAATGAAGCCCCGGAATCTACTATCCAGGAATTAGACACATTGTCTAATGAGAGAATTAGAGAATCTTGCTCTACTTTACCTGCCACATTGGCCTCCGATGTTGGCTTGTTGTCTTGAGACTCTGTCTCCTTCTTCTTCTTGGACCAGCAATCCTTCTTGACGTGGCCCTTCTTGCCGCAGTTCAACATTCAAGAACTGACTTTGTGCGTGACTTGCTCCGCCTTGAGCGATCACGAACCTTTTGGTCAACTGAACCATTCTCTGCCATCTTTAGATTAAACAAGCGCTTCATAAGAAATACCTTATTGGATGCCGATGGTTTCTCGTAGAAGTAGTCAAGTGACTTCATCAAGTCCTCCCTGGTCTTCATCTCCGAAACATTGAAGGCCACCGTTGACGCCAAGCTTAGCCGGATTGTTCCCAGTGCCTTTCGATCAAGGACAATCCATGCTTCATCTGCCATTGTTGCGGGCTTCTTCGCAAGACCGCCTAGTGGCAAATAGAGGTCCTTTTGGTAGAGATAGTCTTCAATTTTCATCTTCCAATGTTGGTAGTTTTTGCCGTTGAACTTCTCAATCTTGAGCTTCCCTTCCTCCGCCATAACTCCCACTCAATTCAAGGAATCCTTTCCTTGAGATAATTTAGCTACGAGCAAACCTTTCTCTGATACCAGTTGTTAGGAAATAAGACGTAGCTAAATAGATAATTGAGTAGATTACTTAATGGAGAGAGACAGATTTATATACACGAGATTATAGAGTAGAGAGAGAGAGAGAGAGAGAGAGAGAGAGAGAGAGAGAGAGAGAGAGAGAGAGAGAGTACACACGATATACGTGGTTCACCCAATGTGGGCTACGTCCACGAGAAAGCAGCCACTCAATGGCTTTAGTACTTCAAAACAAGAAGTAGTTTATAAAGGGATTATACCCTTAATGGAGCTCCCGTCTTGCTTCACTCTCACCACCTCACACTCACCTTGTTGCATCAACTTCACACTATATAATGTGTGTAGAAATGGCCTCCTTTTATAGGCCAAAAGGGCTGCCCTCTCTTATGAGAGACAGCCATGTGTAGCCGCCCTTGTGCTAATAAGTCCAAATCGGACCCTCCAATCCGCCCATGTGTGGCCGCCCTTGAGAAGACAAGTCCGCTTTTGAATTCGGCCACCGGCCACCGGCCATTGACTTCCGACCACCGGCCAACCGACCGGTTGTTTTCCGACCACTTTCCGGCCATAATATTCCGCCCCCAAGGCCTTTAAAGTTGCCCCTGATTCTTGTCCGTGAAAATTTTGGTTTCCAGTGAGTGATTTTCCTTCACGCACGATGGCTTCTCCTCATAATGGGGGCCTAACAAATGTGCGGAAGCAAGTCTGCTAAGACAACACCGAAAGGAGAAGTAGCAGTAAGCCAAGAGCAGCTTGTAGAGGAACTGCTCAAAAAGATTAACTTGTATGCCAAACCACAAGCTAAACAACCAAAATGGTGTGCGATTGAACAAAAATGGACAAACCATGGGACGGAGGAATGTTATTATAACAAGGGATATGTGAGAGAACGACCATATGCTCCGCAAGCGTAGGCAGCATCCCCTCAAGTTCCACCGATGCCTAGATATCAAACATGCAACCTACCAGGACCTGTAGGTGTAGAAAGACCACAACCAGTGTTGGGACAACAACCACCCCTACCAGGATTACGACTAGTCGTTATAAGATACACACCAACAGTAACTGAATCAGAAGAGAAGGCTTTGGTGCCTATGCATGCATACTACGAAGATCCCAATGGGTATGCTGCAAATCCTGTCTATTATCCACCGGAAGAACCCTCCACACCAGAACCATGGAGCATGATAGGAAATATAGGACCACCAACTGCTGCACAGGCAGCGGGAGAAGGAAGATATAGCTTGGATGAACGAACATTGTTGCTCATAGCCAACGGAGGCATGGGCGGACAGAGGCTTGCACACCAACAAAGAGGTCTGAAGGAACACCTCAACAGCCTAAGGGACCATGCTACAAGTATGGAGCAGACCATTGGCTGAGGGATTGTCCTCATGATGAAATCATTAGGGTCAACGCATATTGCATCGAGTGTGGAATTACTCACTTGATCCCTAATTGCCCTAAGAACCTAAGCAAAGGAGAAAAAACTACCTTGAATATGCTGGGAACAGTGCCTTCCAGTGGAGGGTCAGAAAACAAAACTCCGATTCCTGTTAAGGTCTTGACGAGAGCCCAAACAAGGAAAAATGACAATCAGCCCAAGAGTAACGATGAAAATCAAGAGGACATCAAGACTGACAAGTCTAGCGCCAGTCGTTGTAATCCTTGGAAAGAACGAAGAGCGAAAATGAAAGCTAGACGTGAGCGAAAACAGAAAGCTATAGAAGCTGAGCTAACAATGGCTCGAGAGCAACTTAAACAGCAAAGAGAGTCTGACTCTCTAAAATCAACGGAGGGACCAAGAAGCGCAAGCTCAAGAGGGTCTATATTGGTAGATAAGGTCAATGAATCCTTAGATGAAATCTTGCAAGCACATGAAGCAAGATTGAAGAACCGACAGACTCTAGAGCAAAGGTGGATGACATATCCATATCCAGAGATAGAAAAATAGAGACTAGAGATGTGGAAGCACTTGATTGAAATTGCACAAGCTTGACTAGAGCCTCCACCTATGGAAGTGAGAGATAGAATAATCAAACCACCAAACAATGAAACACCTATCAAAACTGAACAAAGGGTACCTGACAAGATAGAAAACGTTAAATCCTTGCCTGATGTAGAGGATGCAAGAATCGTGCCTAATAGCACTGATGAATCACTGAAAGATTTTCCACCATATACACCTATTGTGTAAGAAAATTGGCATGAAGAGCTATGGGAAACGGTGAGAAAAACTCAAGAAAAATATGAGACAAAAACATTCGAGTCAGCGCCTTTCTCAGAGTTGAACTTGAATAAGCCTCCATGGGATTTAGATGCTAAATCATTTCAAGGGGATAATGGCTCAGTTGCATCCAAAGAGAGCAGACCAGCATCACTCAGAACTTTGCCGCCATAAATGGGAGACTACGAGGCAAGGTCAGAAATTCGAAGGGTACCTTCTCAAGGAATAGGAGGGTCAAATCAATTGGACACTAAAATCTTGACAAACTTGTTGAAAACTCCGGTCAAGTGTACAATCACATTGGCAGAATTGTTAAAAATTAGGCCAAGCATGTGGACGGAAGTGGGTAAATGTCTTGAAAAATTTGGTATAAGGACGCCTCTTAAGTTCTTTGAAACTGAGCTTAACGACACAGAACCGAAAAGAGTCAACACTAGACCAGTGGCTCTCAACAAGGTTGGAGAGTATTGTGAAGGTGAAGACGGTAACACTACTCTACCAGTCAAATATAACGGCGTAGAGACTAAGGCCATACTTGATAGCGGAGCTGGCATTGCCATTGCGACCAAATTGCTATGGGAAAAATGGGGAAAACCGGAAATACGAACAACTAGAATGAAATTGCAACTAGCAGATGGGCACATAGAAAGGCCTATAGGATTGTTTGAGGCAATTGTGGTATCTTCATGTGGCATAGAGTATGAACATACATTTGCCATAGTAGATTTCGGCAAAAAGAACAATTATGAAATAATCCTTGGTAGGCCGTTCATGAGGCAACTCAAGATGGTGCAGGACTGGGGGTATGATTATTTGTATCTAAGACATGCTGAAACCACTACATGTGTAAATATGAGGAATCATAGCTACCATGATGTCACGAGAACAACTATGGAAGAATACGACTCAGCCACCATTAGTGGATCAGAAGTCCCAGCATGGCTCTGTAAGAAAAAGGAGATATGGATGTGCGGAGCATCTCAATGTAGTGAATTCGATCACAATGAAAGGACACTAGAGAGAGTATTGGAAGACGATGCCTATATACAAGAACTTCCCTGAAAAGAAGCTAGAACCCCTAGAATGGTCTCAAATTTTGGCTACATTAGATGTATGTGTCAATGAAGTCACTCCCACCAAATTTTGTGACGAGAATGGCTACGATATCGTACCATACTACATGTTGAGCAAAATTGTGGAGGAAGACGAGAACGAAGGAGACACTGAGAATACGAGGATCAATCAAACGGAAATGAAACCTGAGATTAAGATAGTGGGCTATGTGGACATCCCCACTAAAGAAATCGAGCAGGATGGAGAAGAATTTTATGATTCTTCTGATCAATGTGAAAACAAAGATAATGCGGATGACGAGAAGTCGGAAAATACGGAGGAAGACAACCATCAGGATCAAGACAATGACGTCTTCTACAACTTCCCAAACCAAAGTGTGAGACGCCAAAAAAGGCGACACCATAACAGTCTACCAACTAGGCTTAGACCTATGCCTGAGTTCAGGGGTAAGACACATTTCCTTATGAAATTCATGTTGTTGATTGTGCTAAGGATAAGGTGTCAGGAAGATTTTTTAAGGTTGCTAAAGACCCAGGCTTTAAGGCAAGACTGTTGACACTTAAGAAAACCAACAAGGCAAAAAAAAGAGTTGCAACCGAAATATTGGATGTCTTTGGAGCTCCAATTATAACGAAAGTTGAGCGGAAAAAGAGATACAATGATTTGAAACAAAAGCTGAAAAATGTACGGACAACTGAAATGGAAAGTAGCGATGGAACGAACGCTAGTGATGGAAGTAAAAAGATAGATGTACCTCCTCACTATTGTAAGTACACCATTCAGGAAAGAAAATTGGTGGTCCAGCCAACCGATGAGAGAGCCTAAATCCAACGAGTCCTATGATGGGCCAGAGAACGCCAAGAAAATAGACCTAGCAGAGCCGGGAGAAAGTCCTCGACCTGATTACATTGCCACAGATCTAAGCCAGGAAGAAGAGGACTTACTGATCAAAACGCTTAAAGAATTTCGGGATGTATTTTCCTGGTCGTACAAAGATCTGAAGGGGGTGGATCCTAACATTTGTGAACATTCAATCCCTCTGAATTCTGATGCAAAGCCAAGCAAACAACGCCCATACACGTACAATGAGACATTCGCCAAAAGGATCAGGGAAGAGATAGACAAACTTATGGAGGCTGAATTTATTTATGAGATAGAGCACACGGACTGGGTGTCGCCGATAGTGGTGGTACCTAAGAAAAATGGGAAATTACGAGTGTGTGTGAATCTCAAGAAGGTAAACGTAGCAACAATAAGTGACAACTATCCTCTTCCTATCACAGAACACGTCCTGGAACGAGTAGCAGGCAAGCAGGCCTATAGCTTTATGGACGGATTCTCTGGTTATAACCAATTGGGAGTCAAACTAGAAGATCAATAAAAAACAGCGTTTGCAACAGAATGGGGCATATATGCGTTTAGGGTAATGCCATTTGTCTTGACCAATGCTCCAACCACATTTCAGAGATTAATGACACATGCTTTTAAAGAATACTTGTGAATATTCTTGGATATTTACATGGATGACTTGTGTGTCTATTCTCTATTGAGAGAAGACCATATAGATCATCTTAGAAAGGTATTCGAAAAATGCAGAACATATAAGATTTACCTCAACCCAGAAAAATGTGTATTCATGGTATGGCATGGTAAGATCCTAGGCCACATAGTATCGGCTAATGGAATTATCACTGATGAAGACAAGGTAAAGGGGATCATAGAATTGCCAAGACCAAACACTGTATGAGAGGTACAATCATTTATGGGACATTGTGGATACTACCGAAGTTTTATCTACATGTACTCTATAATAGCAAAACCCTTGTATATTCTAATCACGATCTTCATATGGACCAACGAATGTGAGGAGTCATTCCAGAAACTAAAAGATGCACTGGTATTTGCACCAATTCTAAAAGCACCAGATTGGTCAAAGATCTTCCATGTACATGTAGATGCTTCGGCATTTGCAATAGGCTGTATATTAGCACAACCGGGGGAGGGTAATACAGATTTTCCCATCAGTTATGCTAGTAGACAACTCAACAGTGTAGAGAAGAATTATACCACCACTGAAAGAGAAGGATTGGGTATGATATATGCGGTAAAGAAATTTCGACATTACTTACTTGAGAACAAATTCACATTTTTTGTGGATCATCAGGCACTCTTGTACTTAGTAAAAAAACCTTGTAACACGGGATGAATTGTCAGATGGTTCATTGTGTTGCTGGAGTTTGATTTTACGGTAGTAGTACAGAAAGGAAAAACTCATCAAAGAGTAGAACACCTTTCTCGATTACTACATGGCGAAAAGGCTACTGGGGTAGATGATGATCTCCCAGACGCATACCTGTTTAATATAGAGATGGTACTGAAATGGTCAGAGCAAATTATTCCGTTGTTGACATATGGAATGAATGTTGACGACAGACACACGGTGGAAGATGTTAGACAAGCACAAAATTATACAATGCTTGTGGGAAGAATGTACCATCATGGAAACGATGGGATTCTAAGGTTGTGTATAGGCCCAGAGGAGTACGACGCGTATCTAGAGGAGGCCCATACACAAACAGGGGGATTCCATCGGGGAAATCAAATGACCGATGAACGATTAAGAAGACTTGGAGTGTATTGGACAGGAATGGCAGGCGATGTAGCTAATTACATCAAGAAATGCAACTTTTGCACATCCAATACCACTGTGGATTATGCCACATTATACCAAGTGCCAATAGCACCCGCATGGAGTCATGCTATTGTGGAATATTTGACTAATAAGGAGTTGCTAGGAGATTGTTCTAAAGCCAGACAAAAGGCTTTACAAATTGAAGCGAATAGGTATACCCTCATTAGTGACCAATTGTATAAAAGAGGAACTGATGACCAGTTGAGGTTAGTTCCTCATGAAAATGACTACTTTCCATTATTGGAAGAAGCTCATGCAGGCATAGCAGGAGGTCATTTTTCAGCGGGGGAGAGAACTGTAAAAATCATTATGGTTGCAGACATATGGTGGCCGACCATGATTCAAGATGCAGCAGAATTCGTGAAAAGGTGCGATGAATGTCAACGCACTAAGGTACCAGTTAAAAGAGACGAAATGCCTTTAAGACCAATGATGAGTGCTCGAGCATTCGCAAAATGGGGATTGGAATTTGTTGGTCCTATTACTCCACCAGCGTATCATTCACAAGCACAATACATCATAGTGGCCACGGATTACATGACCAAATGGGTGGAAGCAAAAGCCACAACGAAAGCAGACGCTAGAACCATGGCACAATTCTTATATGAATATGTGTTTACACGTTATGGCCTTCCAATCGAGCTGGTGAGTGATAGAGGGACATACTTTGTAAATGAAGTTATCCAACATCTCTTAAATGAGTTTATGGTAATTCATCGCAAATCTGCACCCTACCATCCACAAGCCAATGGCCAAGCAGAAGCGACCAACAAAATATTGTGCACAGTTCTTACGAAAATGGTTAGTGAAACAAGAACGGACTGGGATCAAAAACTATATTCAACATTGTGGGCTTATCGAGTTGCATATAAAACAACACTCAATGCTACACCATTTAATATGGTATATGGGTTAAATGCAATATTGCCTATTGAATTTTTGATTCCCACACTAAGGGTAGCCAAACAGATGGATTGGATGGGGCATGAGCTTTCAGAACGGTTAGCGGACCTTGAAAAATTAGATGAGTTACGACTCAATGCTGTAGCAGCTATTTATGCAAGAAAAAGACAACAGAAAGAGTTTTTTGACAAAAATGTAAAAAACAAGGACTTTAAAACGGGCGACTATGTCTTAGTATACACCCTTAAACAACATGCCAAGAAGCTAAAAAAAAAGAGGAATGGCAAGAAATATCGTCCAGCAGAGCAGTAAAACTGTCACTTCTTATTATATGACCAATACATGTCAAGGTGGAGACAGGAGTCAATACATCCGCAAAGCATTGACCAACAACAAACAAAGTTTACATGTCAAAAAATGTATTATAAAAAAATCAACAATCATGCAGGGAACCAGACAAGTTTGGGTACGACAGACAGATCTAGCCGAGGCACAATTTCATCAAGGGCGGAAATATCAAGTTTGGATCAAGCAAGATAGCTTAATTCCTGTAAAAAAGTGGACAGAAGAACAGACAAAACAACCAAATCCAGTAAAGCTTCAAAGAACAATTATCAACCAGTCGAATCCGCAACGGACTATATTGGTATGGCGTCCAAAATTACCAATTCAGAACGTGCCAACAACACAAGTATGGATGCCTAAGAAGACCAACGAACAGTTGTCTAGAACTGTCAATGACAAGCTAGATCATACAACCAGCACGGGAAAACACGCAGCATCCACAACAACAACCACGAGGATCTGTACAACCAGAGTAATAAAAAAGATATGGAAACGAAAGAATGTTCATCCAGAACATGCAACAAAGAATACAACAATATCGACTTCAACAGAGCCACAAACACAAGTTCAAAAACCTTGGAAAACCATCAAACAAAGAGCGGCAGATTTACAACTTCTTCTCGCGAAGAAAATCTGCCAGCCAACTCAGGCTACCACGGGAAATCTCAACGACAAATGCCAATAAGCGAATCGCTTATACCTTCCTCTTACACCGCATAAATTTTTTCTAAATGCATTGACTGTGCATGCATATAGGGCTACATTACAAGGCTTGCATTAGCACACGTTCACGCCCATGCACAACACATACCCTTGAGGATACCCTGTCGTCTGGGAGGACTCCAACTAGGAGGGGGGGAGGCATTCCAAATGCGGACTCACGTCATATATTGGAGGGCAATGTTTGTGATTAATTTTTCAACCATTTTTGCGTTTTATTGCGTGATTTTTGGGAAAGAAATATTCCCTCATAATTAATCAGAATTGGGGACCAAATGATCATATATGAGCCCCTAGGGATGTGTATATACTATAAAGAGAGTCAAAACTGGCCAAAAATCGTCGAAAAACAGCAAAAAATAGGCCAAGGTTGACGATTAAGAGTGAGAATGTACATAGATGAGAGAAAAGTGAGCTACAAAGTGTTTTTCTTTTCATTGGTATTTCTATAGGTTAGAATTGCTATTTTTGGGTTATTTTGGGGATTTATTTGCTTTATTTTAGCCATTTTATAGCAAAAATTATAGAAAAAAATCCATAATCCAGATGGAAACACAACAGAAGAGACGCCTGATCAGAGCAAGATAAAGAAGACACAAAAAAATAGGGACTGCAAAGGTGACAGGGCAAGAATGACCACCGTCATGACGGGACCTCCAAAAGGAGAAATCTGCAAAAATTGTAGAACTGGAGCAAACGAGGTCCAAATCAGGAAATTTGCGAGCCTAAACCCCATCTTGCAAAAAGTTATGGCCACAGGTAAAAGATGGGAAAATTTCGTGTCGGAGTCTCGATTACATATAGAGGGGCTAGGCTAGAAATCTCTCATTTGAATCATTTTCCATTATAAGAGAGAGAGAGCTCCCTACAGCAGTTGAGACTTCCAGGAGCTCATCCATCGCGCACGGTCACTAGATCGACATCAGATATGAGAGGTATGCTCATCAACAGTGACTCTAAGTGTTGTTTACTTTAGTTAGTCGCAAAACCTCGCCAGCACCACCATCACAACCTGTGCACACATATTGTAGACAGATTGTTAGGAAGACCTAGAGGCCACCAAATGGAACCAAAATTGAAAGGCACAATGCCTATAGCTTAGGGATCAAGCCTATGACCTCGAAAAGCGTGAAGGAAGCCGCCTAGAAAACCCTAATTTCACAGGACCTACAGAAGGGCAGCTGAACCAAAGTGATCGGAAATGAGCCAAAACTCATAGGCAGCAAGCCAATAACCTCGACAAACCAACTGTATGGTTAGACCATGAAAAAGTTCTTCAAAACAGAGCCTAAAGTTCCTATGACGGAAACTGCGCAAAGCGTCACGATACTCTAACGGGCCGACCAAGTGACCAAATGACACCAAATTTGACAGGGTACATCCAAAAGAGGTCAACTACGAGTTGGAATATGTCCACTCAAGAAAAAGCTCTTCCAGAAGGGCAAACGCCAGCAACAGGCTAGAAAGACGTCCAAATGGTTGTTCTTGGTGAAGTAAGCACCAAAAGAACAACCGACTGCTTTGACGGAAGGTCAAAAGGAAATGAAAGTCAGCCTGAGTCATACAATGACCAAAAAGAACAGCGACCACCACCTAAGTGGTCTACTCCGACTCCAGGAACAGCTAAGTGCTGCAAATAGGGAGTACACTTTTCCAAATTGGTTAAAACTTAACGTGTGTGTCTAGGAGAGCCTACTAACACCATTGTGGTCAACTAACATAAAAAAACTTGTAAAAATGACCAGATGTTGAGTCGATTGCGATAGACTTGATCATACACTTAGACAAGTAAAATTTTGATTGTGACTTCATAAAGGGTACTAACAAGGAATAATGACCTCAAATATCAAATCCAAATGCAAAATTGCTCTCTCTTGACCAAGTAACTGCGTCTATCACGATAGACAAACTATTTTTATCTTTGGGGGGAGGCTTTTCAAAATTTTCACAAGGATAGACTTGGGGAAGCAAATGGAGGCAGTACACCAAATTTTGAGACAAGATGGACTCATAAGGGAAGCCGAGATAGACTTGACAACAACTCAGAGTCAGAACAGGGCATCTCAATAGCAGACAGTTAAAATTCACATGTGAGAGGTCAAGAAACCTTACATCAACTAGGAGAAGGCAGACAGATGACTACAGAGCCAAAATATAACAAAATGACACTAAGTCTTAGTCTATCGCAATAGACTCAGCAGAATGACAAAGGGGCATCTGATCAAAAATCGGAATCAACAGTTGGCTTCAGCATGATTGAAGAGGACTACCCACTAAGTTTGAGCCCAAAACAACACAAAATGAGGGAGATAGACCAATATCTCCTTGGAGGGAATCTGAAAAAATGGAATTTGATCCAAAAAGGGGTCGCTTGACATCCATTTGAGATGGAAATGGGATCAGATCATGTACAAGACATGAGGAACCAACTGGTGGAGTCACATGGGGAAAATATATCTCTTGTCAAAAGATAGCCAATCTATCGCGATAGACTGGGCAGAAGATGCAAATGAGCTGATTTTCAGTTTGTGACTATAGGGTGACCTTACATGCCCTATGCACATACACCACAAAAAAATTTCAAGGCATTTGGACTTGTTCTCCTTCATCAACAACATTAATTTGAAGCCGTCAGAGTCGGACAATGAAAGAGCTTGTCTATCTGCTAACATTTTAACTTAACTCATCTTGGATTAAGAAGGCTCACCTAGATGCATGATTAAGTGGTAATCAATTTAGAAAATAAGTACTATGTTTGTACATTAACCATTACTTGTGAATACAGGATCCATGGATGCTTCTCCGGGAAAAAGAAAAGGCAAGAACCTGGCAACGGAAGGTGCAATACCCTATGCACTTCTACCCAATTCATTAAAGCCAACAGCCACATGGATACCTGCAGACGTGCGACATGCAGCAGCCTTCCAAATCTACCAAGGCTCCTATGTGGATGATAAAGGAAATTTAGTGGATACAGTAATGATCCCCAAAGAGGCAGAAAATTACCTGAAAAGATCACCGCAAAGGTCATGGCTGAGAAAAGTTGGCTTGTGGAACTTTGTTTCACTACCACTAGTGGGGATAGACTTCAAGAAGGTACAACAACTAATTGAGAATATCCAAGAAGACGGAACTTGCAGGGTTGCAGGCATGGATAATGAGGTGATGGAGATTCAGATCACCAAGGAAATCATCACAGAAGCATTAAAATTGTCTGATTAGGGAGCCAACATGAGAGAAAGAAGGAAGAATCTCACAGTCTACCTGCAAAGATCCAAACTGCCTTCTTTTGAACTCATAGCAAACCCGGAAGTAAGAGAACTGACACATGTATACAGTCAATGTTTGTTGAGCTACAGCAAGAGACCGCCTAAATACACTACACCCCACGGGGTCATCTCAACAACAATGACCTGGGCTATGGGAGTGACACATGAGTTCTATATAGATCATGCATCATATCTATTTGAGGAAGTGACAAAACTACGGCAGGACAAGCTGAATTACATTGCAGGAGGAGAAGTCCTCACCAGAATAATATACCAGGCCATAGGCGCGGCATATCAGATACCACCTGCTCCTCATCAAAATGGCTGGCTGGTATTAAGAGAGAATATTGAAGACAGATCACAAAGGCGAGTACCGGCCTCTACTAACACCATTGGAGGACGCAGGCTGGAAAGAGTCACCAGAAGGACACAGGAAAAGATGGAAGAAGAAAGAAAAGCACCGGAAGAAGATTTGAGACTAAAAGCGGAAAGCGGAAATGGAGAACAACACCAGATTGCAGAAGGAAGCAAAAATGGAAAGAATGCTAGAAGGCTTTGTACTCGAGAGATCTCTACGAGGCGATGTAGGTGCCACTTGGAGACCCTCTAGTAGCACTTACACATTGAGAACAAAGAATAAACACAATCCAACTTTTGAGTTGGATTGGTTTGAGAGGTACATCCAAGAGAGGAATGCTATGGATGAACCAGAACTGCTACTTGAAGAGGAGGATCTCCAAACCTTGAGAGATCAGTTGAGGCCAACTTCACGAGATCAAGAAACACCACCTCCATCTCCAAGGCCAGAGACAAGTGAAACGAAATCAACCCCACTTGCTGACTCTCCTCCGCATTCAGAGAGCTCACATCATGATGAGAGGGTTCCTACACCACCCAATGAAGGGGAAGAAGAAGAAAGGACAGATGACCACCCAAACACTGGAACAGTATCAAACATTGATAAAGGCAAGCACATAGAGGTAGATCTGACAAGAGAAAAAGCTTCCTCCTTGCAAGAAATTGAGTTGGAAGCTACTATAAACCTGGATTTACAATCAATGGAGACTCTACTAAACCAAACGAGACTGCACAGTCGGTCGTTAGCCGACCATAGCAGGGCAAACAAAAGGAAATTAGAAACAGCCCATCAAGAAGTTCTGAAGTTGCAGGAGCAAAGAGATGACACCCTTAAACTGGTCAGCATTAGAGATGCTGAGATCTTGGGGCTCAAAAGCAGAGTAAACCTCCTCAAGGAAAATTTACAGGAGTCACAAAATTTCAATTCCATTTGTGAAGATACAATCAATGTATTTCTTGAAGACGTCAATGACAGAGATGAACAAATCCAAAGGTTGGAGACAGAGAAGCAAGATGCCCTGGAGATCGTCAAAAGTTTGCAAGTCGTAATCGATGACTTACAAATTGAAGTGAAGGATTTGAGAGCAGTAACAGATATACATGCAAAGGAGATAGAAAGAGCAAAGAAACAAAAAACGTTGCTACCAGCAACACCGGTGGTCCAACCGCAAGAAGAAGTGGCGGCACTAAAGAGAGAACTGGAATTGGAAAGAAAACAGCGATTAATGATTGCAAAGGCAAATCTCGGACTTACAAAGTGAACAACAACAAGGACCAGCTCATGACAATGAAATAGAAAAAATTGTTTCCAAGTCCCTCAGGGAAGAAAATGAAAATTTGCACATCACGATAAAAGAGTTAGAAGAGTCTGCAACCCAAAAGCAGATGGAATTTCAAACACTCCAAATCAATAATCGAACAATGGCTGCACAAATTGCAAGTCTCCAAACTACAAGGCAACACCAAGGGCATGTACGGGTGCACCTGGAGCAAGCAGCCACGGATTTGGATGGACTGGCAGAACTATATGGGGGTGATGATGACTATGAGGAAGAATCAGATGACCATGGGGCCCCAGATACGCAGACTGATCAAACTGGCTCTAATAGCCAAGAAGAAGACGGGGATTTAGTCACAAAATTTGAAGAGAAGAAGTTGGCCGAACAAACGGAAAAGCAATCAGAGATGATGTGGTACAAGGCCATGCAACTAGAGAAGGAGATGCTACAAGGGCTCTCCACATCAGGCAAGACAGCAGGCAGAGCTACGGGAAGAGTGGAATGCCCTGATGTTACCCTATGCTCTGCTGAAATATGAAACTCTGACACATCAACGGCAGCTCGCAAACGAAGAACAAGTGTGAGTATTCGAAGGAGAATTACAGGATCGGGAATAGCAAAACAGGATAGTAGATAGCCAGTCAAAGTGGAGGCGTCAATGGCTTTTGGATCATCCTAACAACCTGATCCACCTAGTTAATGCACCGCCTGAGCTGAGAAATGATAGGAATTTTTGCCCAATGCCCCGAACTTATACTTACAACCAACACAAAGCCTTACAAAGTAGAAATCCTACATGGTTGAACTATCTAGTATTGCCACGGCCTGCCGAAGGAGAGAAAATATCCGGTTCTTACATGGTGAAAACCCTTCAGAGCTCCATCACAGAATTCGGAGGCTCTCCCGACCTATCCTGCAAGATGCTATGTAAAATAGCTCGGACTTTTTTGGCCTGTCTCACAGTGTTCTCAGAAAGCATGAACAGGGGAGTAGTTTTCCCTAAAACAACTGCCCTTCGATTCTGCAAGCTTTAATTCGGCTCACTACCTCAATCATCATGATTCGATTATTGTCAAATATTCTGCAGCTTCCTACTCTATTTGCTCTACACTCAATTTCCATTCTCGAGTTTTAACTTTCTCCTACTCTTCAATTGCTATCCGAAGCTTTAACCCTTGCTTGGTTGCTACACTTGCTTGACCTCTTGCTCCTTTAGGTTGAGTCCCTTGCTTATGCATGAGAGAGAGACTACCTTCTCCTCCTTAGACTTTCAAGATTATCCGAGAACGAGAGGAAGTGGCTTCTTCCTTGCTTATGCATGAGAGAGAGACTACCTTCTCCTCCTTCGACTTTCAAGATTATCCGAGAACGAGAGGAAGTGGCTTCTTCCTTAGTTCCAAGAGCGAGAGAGATCTCCTTGTTTTGCTTTGTTTCTAGAGTGAGAGAGGAAAAAACCTCTTCTTTTCTTCCATCCGAATAGCCTCCTCTTGCTTTTGTTGACCGAAGACGAGAGAGAGAGAGAGAGAGAGAGAGAGAGAGAGAGAGAGAGAGAGAGAGAGAGAGAGAGAGAGAGAGAGAGAGAGAGAGAGAGAGAGAGAGAGAGAGAGAGAGAGAGAGAGAGAGAGAGAGAGAGAGAGAGAGAGAGAGAGAGAGAGAGAGAGAGAGAGAGAGAGAGAGAGAGAGAGAGACGTGCCTTTGCTTTGGTTCCCAAGTACAAGAGAAAAGAGACCCATCCCTTTCCTATCTCACCCTCTTGCCTTGCTAACCCTCTTTCACTTGCTTCTCTTTGTCGCCATGGCCGAGAGAGAGAGTGGCTTTAGCCTTGTGTCGGAGGACGAGAAAAGGAGCCGGAGAGAGCCCTCCCTTTTCTTCCCCTTCTTCACTTGTTGATGCCTTTCTAAATTAGCCCCACCACACTAAATCCCCCAACTTTCTGTCCCCACCACGTTGTCACAATGCCGTGACTGACGTGGCTTGGGAAAGAGGGTTTGATGATGTGGCAGGTCGGATTGTGGGCAACATGAAAATCGATGGGAGTGGTGCCAAATGAGGTCGCCATGGTCTTCTCTGCACTTTTTGCTTCAAAATAAAACTTGCCAGAGGCCCACAACACCCACTACGAGTGCTTCTTCTCGCTGCCTGCACTCGTGCTCGCTGCTGAACACCATGGCCATGCTTTTTCTTCCTTTTTCCCCTTCTTTTCCCACTCAAAAAACCCTCCTTTTAATTCTTGGGTGGCCCTAAGGGCCCTTGCCTTGGGTAGCCCTTGGCCCTTTTGATTGGGCGGCCATTTGGCCCCTTTTCTCCTTAAAGGCACCATATTTGGCATGCGGCATCGACCAAAGCATTGCCAAGCACGGCATTCTCCTCCGACTTTCCACTGCCATTTTGAGCATTTCCCGCATCTAAGGCTCTCCAAGATGCAAGTATAGGTAAATGCATTCGAAGAAACGCCTTCTCTTGCATTTAATTAACAAGCCAAAGCTTCTTTGCCACATCCTTATCAACATCTAGCAGCTCCTACATGACAATAATGTCTTGAATTTCATTGCTCCTATCAGTGTCTTGAATAATGCCAAAATTTCATCCAGCTTAGTAGTGCTGACAACTGGCACTGGCCTCAAGCCGTATTATCTCATCAACCCGGACTCTATTTGACAAGCCATAAATTCCTATAGAATTATCAAGTTGCACTGAATGCATGCAAACCCCTGATGAGGCTGTAAAATTTATAGATGGCACTCCGATTGAGGCGACCGACCTGGCACAGAACTGGCCCCCGAGGAAACTTAAACGGCCAATATCTTGGCAACCGAAACTCCAATCATTGATCTGAAAAGACAGACACACTCCACAAAGTGAGCACTTCACACCCATACATTCATTTCATTTTTGTCCCCTCAGCTGCAATTGCCCAATCCTGTATGGATCTGCATCAACTTAAACTTCAAACTGCCATAACTTTTCCACCGTAGCTCCAATCCACGAGCCATAAAGACAAGCTGATAGGGTGCTTCAAGCACTATAGTTTTAGATCATAATCTCCTATTTGTGCTCACTTCAAGCATACTCCTTTTTAGCAGCATTAAGGCATCTGTTGGCCCTTTGAAGCCGCATCTAGCATACATTAATCTTTAAACTTGGCCTGTTAACAAGCCCTGATCACTGCTCAATAAATGTGTAGGCTTCAAAGAAGCTTAGCTTGCATTTCTTTGCTCTTTTTCCCATCATGGAAGTGGAGCTGCACGACACCATGGCTCTACGCCAAACCTTGCTGCCTCTGTGAGCGGCAATCAACATCCTTGTATAGAGGAAGATTCTGCTGACCGAACCTTGGTCCCTCTTCGACCTGTAATCTCCCTCTGTGAGTTGCAGTCAAGGTCTTGAAATATATCCTTTGTTGCGAGCTGTGACTATCTCCTATGATCTTCAATCAAAGGTCATCACCATGTCTCTCCCTATTGCTTTTCAATTAAACCCTAGAGATGCAGCTCCCCATTCCGTTCTAGGCAAATCATCTATGTCTTTTGATTCGTTTGTAATGTCTACTGTTCTAAAGGATGCTCTAATTGTTGATGCTGCTGTGAATGGGGATCACAAGGTTTCCCTCAAATTTGATGTTGTTATATTCTTCACTGGTAAACTCCCTACCATGAATGATATCGCTTTCCAGATAGACATGGGGTTTAATATTCCGGTGCTCGATAAAATTTTCTACTCAGGGGCTGGGTTAATTAAAATTTTGTTTACATGGGATGCTGACAAACAAGATATTCTATCAGTCTCCATTGTAATCATTTGTGGAAAGATAGTACACATAATCCCATGGGAACCCATCAAGTTGATCAAAGAAGACCTTCTGACTAAATGTCGTATTTGGGTTGAATTTGTTGATCTGCCAACCTTCTTGTGGCCATGTGTAGAAGAACTAGCAGGTTCACTAGGGAAAGTATTATTTTGCCCTACCATTCACTATCAAAATAAGAATAGAGCTTGTGTTCTTTGGAAGATAGATAACAAATTGCTGGAAACTATGGAAATTGAGCTCCCTTCTGTTGGGAATTAGTTATCTACTTAAAGTGGGGAAAGCTTGCTAGATCTTTCTTTCATTGTGGGAACTTAGGCCATTTTTCCAAGAAATGACCAACCCTAGTAGATTCTTCTGCTAAAAAGATCCGCTCCTATCCTGGCAATAAAAATATGGTACCCAATGATTTTTTTTTGGGTGAAACTATGGGGTCAATCGCCCTCTTCATCGGCACTTCTAACCCCCTTAGCCTCTTCTACCTGTCGGAGCCTCGGGATCCAAGTTTAGCCTTCCTCCATCTAGACCCAAAAATTTCGCTACCCAAAATCATGTCAAATAAGTAAAGTAAACACGTAAATGAGAAAACACATGATTGGCTTTCATTGGGAATTCACCTCAAGAGATGCTTTAACTTTTTTTTCTTCCAATCTCACATTATGTGAGAGGTTACATTATATTCAAACAAAAATTACTACAACAATGCCCTCCTCAACTTGAGCTAGGGCCACACAAGCATGGATGTCCTCCCCTTTTACACGAAGGCATAACCAAGTACATTACCATAGACACACTTACTGCCATAGAGATACATAGCAAACTAGAGTAGGAGGATACCGGCCCGGGGGTGCCACCATGTTGGGTGGTCTACCACCCCGACCACACATGCCCTTGAGCAGGCATCCCTTCCAATGACCTAAGTAGAATGAGCAGTCACTTCTTGTTCTTCTTGATGAGCGAAACAATTCGAGCCGTTGTACTAATGACCCCCACCAGATGGCTAAGGAGGTCAAACTTTAGCACTTGGATAGTCTATGTTGTGGTTGCCCTCCCCTGTAGTGACATCCCCCAAGGCTTCTTATATCTAAGCTTCAACACTTGTCCCATCCTCCGCACACGAGTACTTTGCGAGTAGGCATTCATCTAATGACTTCTTTTGAACCTAAGTGGCATCGATATCAATTGTCTCATTCACGACTGGAATTTCTATATTCTCCATAGCAAAGCAAGGAGTTGAAGGCCCAAAGGATTTGCTGTTACACAATGCCACCACCAAAATTTCCCCTGCTCATGCATGGGTGCAAGATGATTACAACCTTCACTGACCATATTCTCCACTGTACTAAATGCTTGGCTCATGGAAGGGAAAGAATCCTCGACTGGTGGCTTCTTGGGATAATGATCAAGGCGCTTCCATGTAGTTTTGAGCTCAGGACTAGAGGTAAACATAATTGAAGGGCAATTTTGAGCAAAGTGACCAATCCTGCAACACTTATAGCATGCATTGGGAAATGACACAAATGATAGTTCTTGTCAAAAAAGTCCAAAATCCCCCATAATGAGATCCAAGAACTTGGGAATGGGCATGCCCATATTCCATAGAGTGCAGACTTTGACATCAAGTCTACCTCTCATATGTTTCCTTTTCAAAAGGAAGAGTACACACCCTAACTTTGAAGCAATAGACTAAATATGCTCATGCAGCCACAATGATAGGCTCTTAAAGGTCACCCACACCAGGAAGAGATGCATAATCTCATCTTCAGGAAAAACTATGGGGTCCATGGCATAACATATGAAAAGGAAGAAGCCCCCCAAATCCCACGACATAATAGCAAATCCTGTGTGCAACCTTCTCAGAAGTGCACGATGCTACATAGAAGCCCTTACTAGCTGCCGTAGAATGTTGGACTTTAGCTATATCCTTGAATGTGGAAGCCGCCTATTGGGAGAAAGGGGAGAACAATTGCTTGGACATTTCAACAATTCATCAAAGACTTCACCATCAACATGTGACCTTCTCTCCCAAATCCAAGTACTCACACACACCTAGACTAGACAACACACACACACACACACACACACACACACACACACACACACACACACACACACACACACACACACACACACACACACACACACACACACACACACACACACACACACACACACACACACACACACACACACACACACACTAAAATACATGAGTCGTTACTCAAGGTTCACCACTTTATTTAGTTTGAAAGAAACTTGGTTTTTTACAAAAAAAACCCCTCCTTGCTCTTCACCTTTACATGTCTAGTAGACCATCCATGACATGATCGCACAAACAGCTGTCACAGTAAAAACAGGTGTTTGGACGTTCTGACAAAGTCAGGATTCGAGTAGATAAGATTACACCATACTCTAGGGTTCGTGGAGTGATATTGAAATACCCTCTGAGTGGCTGGCCATAGCTGCGATACAAATAAATCTTTTGTGATGGAAGAAACTGCGCTAGCAGATATAATCGTTCTGAAAAACCTCGCTTCATTGAATATTCTACATAATAGTATCGTGGCCCTATGCCCATTGCTTCAGTTACCATCTCCAGATGAATGTTATTCCTAAAATTCTCTCGAACCCAAAGAGTCACCCTGGTCACTCGGTTCTGATATGTCCACCACTTCGTCTGAGTCACAGATGTTCCTAATTGTGGAAATAAAAGCCGTTCATAACGGAGGAGTGTGGCTCGCTTAGTAGATTCACTTGACTGCTGAAGATGTGCAATAGATATAGCTAAAACCTGATCCCCATTATGAGCCATAACAGATAAATATGTAGAATACACCTGATGAAAATTTTAGATGTTTGCTTTTTACTCTCAATTAGCTACTCTCGACAGTTGCTATGCACTGGTTTGATAAAAAGATGCTCGTCTTATATAGACATTTTGGTGACTGAACCCAATGGTTGTGTTTAAAAAAAAAAGAAAAGCACTTTACTTCGTATGCCTCATCTAGTAGGCTTTAGCTTCTGTCTCTAAATCTGTCTTAATGGACGGATCTTTTACCATAGACTCTGAAGAGATGTAGGTTTTATGGGTTACTGTCGGTTTGTATCCACCCAAGGTCGAGAGCACTGGCTCGTATGAAGACCGTATATTGGTATTATGACTATTGGCAAACATACACTTGCTATCTACTGCCACTTGCAATTTAACACATAATGTGTTTTTGGTAGTTTGTAGTGTTTTTATATTGTAAAGGTGGGGACTGCCTTGTACATAAAGGAGAAAACTTTCCTTTTAAAACTCTTACCTGTATGAGGTTTCGTTTTCTCTACAGTACTCTGTTGTGTATATCACACGATGGCGTTCTACCGCTTGTAAGGAATGCCTTTGCTTTCTTGTGCTGATACATTTTTTGAGCTCTCTACTGGATTCACATTCCCGAATCTCGTGCTGAGTATGATCCCCGAGTGGATGGTCTTGAAGGCCGGCCTCGATGGGGGGAAGCGTGCAGATCTCATGCCCTTCTGAAGCGTGACAGAATCTCGCCTATAAAAAACTCATAAGGTGAGCGCCTATGCTCACTTAGCACTGTGATTTGTGACCTCTGTTTTGCATTCAATTCTGCGTTGATGTGTGACTTCATCATGCCGAAAAAAAGTGAGAAAGCTATCATGGAGGCTTCTGCATCAAACTTACAGGTTTTATTTCTGGTGGTTTCTAAATTTTAAAAAAAGGGGGATATTGTGAATCTGAATCTGCCTTTTTGCTTAACAGGAAATAATGCTTCAAATAAATGATTGGCGATGTTAACATTGGTAAGATTAACTACTTTTTCAATTGGATCTATTGCTTGAGGAATTGATTCGATTGGTTACTGGATGACTTTTTGGGTATCATGGCTGGGGCATATTGCTACCAGATTTGAAAAAAAAGATTGTGACTCGAGCTGTTGACTTTAGGGCAGCCAAGTGGGATTTAATGTGTTGAGGTATTGAAGTTATGCATATCAATAAATGGTTTTTTGCTTTGAAGCTTATAAAACTTGAAAGTGTCTGCTGACATAGTTTTTTGCCGGGGTTGTTGCTTACTGGTTGTAATTTGGAGGCTAAAATGAAATTTTTTAGGAATAGTTGTAATTCACCAATGGTAAGAAACCCTAAAAATGGTTATTTCAAGGGTGACTTACTCCTTCTCGCTTTGTTCTGTACTTGGGGTTATGGGTGTTTTCCATCAAGAATATATATTTTTTTACTCTCTCCAGCTTACTATACAGACTGAAGGTAAGTAGACTTGTTTTAATTTAAAGAAAAACCCTGTTCTGGAACTGATTTATCTGATATAGGGAATTATGATATGTGTTTACCTCTGGACTGTTGGAAGTATGAGCCTCTTTGACTAAAGATGAAGATTTCCGTATTATAAACAGATTGTGGGAACAAATTCCAGGTTCTATAAATCTGGGTATTTTTTGGGATGTGATAAATCTGACCCTGTTGGATTGGAAATGCCAGTTCTCTTGTTGATCTATCTGTATGGCTATATTGTGGTTTGGAAGGCATTATGTCTATTAAGGAAAGGGTAGTTCTGACTGGCTGAGGATGCTTATTTTTTTGGAAGAAGGTAAGTATGAATCTGATACTGCAGGGATTTGAATCGGGCTGATGATTCAAAAAAATATATAATATGTATTGCTCAAAACTGTGAGCAGAGATTGTCGGATTCCTTGATAAGCTGTAAAACTAATGGTTCGGTTTACGCTGAGTACATTTACTGATCTCAGGCTGATTTTGTCCTTAGTACATATACCTAATGTCGTGAAAAGTCTAAAGAGACTCTGACTGAACTGAAAACGTTGTTCTGAGATGTTGCCAAATTGGATGATGCTCAGAAGGCAGTAAATGACTTCACATACCCTATTTTGGTGGAAATTGGTTGTTTTTCTTCTCTCTCGCTTGTTTTTACCATAATACATCACAAGATGGGTAATTTAATGAAGGGTTTGTTTGCGAATCACTGATTCAGCTTATCGAATGATTTCTTCTGGCTGTGACTGTTTTGACCTCGAGTAATACAAATAAGATAAACTTTACAGCATCTGACTCGCTTCGTTAATTCTCTCTCTTATATATTTGAACTTTTCTTGGCCTACTGGTATGCAATATATACTACGGAAAGTTTATAGATGTTCTGGGCTCGATACGTTTACTTCGATTCTATCTCGGAAATTGTCTGGACTTGCTCTATTGACTGAGCTGTCTAAAATACTATGGTATGATATCTGGTTTTATGATGAACTTGGACAAAAGTTTGTCAGTCATTGCATAATGACAGAGGCAGTTTTTGATAATATTTGTGAATATAACTAGAAAGGGCTTTGATTAGAAAATTAGTTAATCGGTTATCTCAAGTTCTTTTTAAAAAAAATATATGTATATATATATGGAAAGTTTTTTGGATTAAGAACTAGTCCGAAAGTCTGAATTTTTCTATACTTCTCATTTCGAAGGAGGTGTTGTCCGTAACAGAAAGCTGGCCAGTGATGGCATATAGTTTGTAGTTCTCTCTTGTCTGATTAAGAAAGTAGTTCGTGTCTGGCTTTGATAATCTGCCTATAAAACCTACTAAGGTTATGCGAAAAAAATTAAAAAGTTTTAATCCAAAAATTAAACAGCTACACTATGATGATTTCACTTTCCTTATTGGATTGGCAATAATCCAAGAATCTTTTTCATTAAAAACAAGATACTAGTTAAGCACTGGGTTTTTTAAAAAGTGACATGGATAACAACTGGGATGCCCAGCATCACCTGTGTACAGTCACGTGCTAACAAATTGTTTTCTTGTGGCTATGGGTGCAGGTGAGGGCTACCTTGTTTGATTAAAGCATTCAGTTCTAAGTTATTGATGACTGTGGATGTTCGCTTAATTTGAAGCTACAGTACTCCAAAATTGGGGACGACTGCATCCCATGATTTACATTGATATCTTTACTGCCTTGTACAAAATTTATATCCAAATGCAAATAAATTATTGTACAAATCCATTGTATTGTCCTAGAATTAGTGGTCTGTGAACTGTAGTGTTCGTTTGCGTATATATATATATATATATATATATATATATATATATATATATATATATATATATATATATATATATATATATATATGTAGAACTGCTACACACACACACACACACACACACACACACACACACAATTGACAAGGACATAGTGTAGAGAGTGTAAGAGATTAACAAGTGCACAAAATAACACATCATAGCATAAGAGAGAGGGAAGGGAAAATTGATAGCATCTACGTAAGAAAGGCCAAACTCCATGGCACCCCTTCTTGTGGAGTTTGGTATTTAATTTATTATTTGAGTTTTTGGGTGCCAAAATTGGAGGCCTCTCTTTTACAACTAGTCTACTTTAGTACTTAAGTGGAGCACATAACTTATTGCATATCCCCTAAGGGTGAGTTCTTACTAGATCCATTTACAGTAGCCATAGTGACTTATTGAATAAAAGTCTGAAATACTGTGCAAAAGTAAAACGACCAAGAGGATTATTATTTGTCGGCACCTCCTTTTCAACTCCCAAAATTCTAGTCTACAAATTATCATCAACTCACTATTAGTTAAATCAAATAGACATCACATAATATACTTTTAAGCCAACTATCCCAATTGCAGTTAACCACAATATGAGGGTGCCCAAAATTGTAACCTCCCTCCCACCAGATATAGAAATCATCCTCAGTTTCTCACTAGAGAATCAATTGGACCATGAGTGATGGAAAGTGTGGAGAAGGTCTGGGAAGTTGCGAAAAAACTTTCAAAGCATCCATTTGGCATTCTCTCTAGGGTGGCCTTTGAGATCAAGATGGCGGTTATAAACCATGCCGCTGCGTGTGGTGGTGGTCTTGTGATCAATTATTTGTGCAGGGATGAGTTGTTCTTCTTGGTCCACAAGTGAAGGTGGATCCTTATAAATGTGATGTGTAGGTAGGGGTCCTCTAAAAGGTCTTAAAAGACTAATTTGGGATGCATTGTGAATGTGCCAATGTGGAGGTATGTCTAAATGAAATGAAACATCATTGATCACAACAAAAATTTTAAATGGACCGTAAAAACCAGGAGCAAGTTTAAAGAAAACATTAGTCCTTAAGTTTTCGATGTGAAGTATCACATAATCACCTTTTTAGATTGTTGTGTCTTGTGGTGCTTGTTAGCATGCTTAGTGTAAAGTTCCCATGAATGTTTAATGGCAAAATGCACACTTACATAAACATAAGGAAATTTAGAAGTAAAAACATCAACGACAGGTACAACATTAGAAAGACGTGAAGCAGGAGTAGGCCGAGATTGACCATACACAATTTTGAATGGAGATTTACATATGGCAATGTGAGTGGTGGTGTTTTATGAAAATTATAGAATGTGCAGCTAATCGTTCCATTTCTTGGCTTGAGAAGAAACATCAGCTTTTAGCAAGTCAATAATAGTGCAATTAGTGACTCCAGTTTGACCATTAGATTCAGAATGAAATGCAAAAGTAAAATCTAGTGTAGCTCCAAGATTTTCAAAAACATTACTTCAAAAAGCACTACCAAATTTGGAATCTCGATTAGATATTATGACTTTAGGCAAACCATGATGTGGAAAGACAACTTTAAGAAATAGAAGTGCATCTTGATGTGATGCGAGTGTTTTCTTACAAGGAATGAAGTATGCTTGTTTAGAAAAGCGTTCAATTACAATCCAAATCATATCATGCTTGTGAACAGTGAGTGGAAAACCAATAACAAAATACATTGAAATATGTTTCGAAGGTTTTTCAGGAATGGGGAGAGGGTGTAAAAGTCCCAATTTCATACCTATTTCTTCTTTGATCTTTTGACAAATCAAAAAAGTTGAAACATACTGTTTAACATCACTTTTCATAGTATGCCAATTGAAATCACGACATAAGTTTTGAGAAGTAGCAACAAATCCTCTATGTACAGCATAGGGTGGTTTGTGCAGCTCTTCAATGATTAATGCATGAAAAGGTTTAGATATAAACAATTGTTGTTTGAAATAAAGAATTTTTTCTTAAATAGTGTATTCCAAAAATGTGTGCACAGATTTGTCAATCATATGCAACCATGTGGTTTTGAAATCATCATCTTGTGCATAAGTGGCAGGCATAGAATCAAACGAAGTACCCATAATGGTTGACAGATTATTAAGAGAGGGTCTTTGACTCAAAGAATCAGCTAGAAACTTTTCCTGACCAGGTTGGTATTGAATGTTGGGTTGAAAACTTTGAAAGAAGGCAGCCCACTTAATATGTCTATCATATATTAAGGGTTGGTAGAGTAAGTATTTGATACTTTGTTGATCAATTTTGATGATTAAATTAGCACCCATTAAACAATGTTTCCAAATTTTCGAGACATGTAAAACAACAATGAACTCTTTGTCATATGTACTAAATTTTCTTCAAACGGTTTAAATTTACGACTTTCAAATGTGAGTGGATAATTATCTTGCATAAGAACTGCACCGATACCTTTTCCACCAGCATCAATGACTACGACAAAGAATGGTCGATCAAAATCAGGTAATTGCAATATTGATGCATTTACCAAGGCATTCCTGAGTGCATTAAAGGAACTTTCTTGCAATTCAAACCATACAAAAGGAGAATTTTTCTTTAGCGGGAGAGTGAGGTAATGAGATTTGTAAGAAAAGTTATGCACAAATTTCTTGTAATAACCACATAGAATAATTAAAGAACAAAGTTTAAGAAAATTTTTGGGTGCAGGCCATGACTGAATGGCCTGAATGGCTTCAATTTTCTTGGAGTCTACATGTATTCCCTGTCCGAGACAATGTGTCACAAATATTCAATTTCAAATTGGTAAAATGAACTCTTTTCAAAATTCAGAAACAAGTGGTTGTGTGTAAGTAGATCAAATACACGTGTTAAGTGCTCTTTATGTTCTTGTTTCAATTTACTAAATACAAGAATATAAAAAAAGTATACAATCACGAAAACTTAATGGTCAATGAAATTTCCGTTCATCATGTGTCTGAATGTGGCTAGTGCATTTGTTAGACCAAATGGCATGACAAGAAATTCATAATGTCCCATTTGTGTTTTGAAAGCAGTTTTGTAGACATCTTGGTCAAACATTTTTACTTGATACCCCCTGATTCGAGGTCAATTTTGCTAAAGATTTTTGCCCCTTTTAGTTTGTCTAATAGATCATCCACTCTAGGAATAGGGAACCTACTCTTGATGGTGCTCTTGTTTAAAGACATGTAGTCAATACACATATGAAAAGTTCCAAGGTGAAGTGTTTGGACCTGATTAATAATTTGGAAGTTGAAGTCTTTAACGTGAAGGTTGTAGTGAACTTTCATGTTATGCCAATTGGCTTGGGAGCGTTTCCTCTCATTCTGGGATGACCTTTGTTGAGAGCTATTGGTGCTGTGCAAGATTGGAGCAAGGGCACAATCTCTGTGTATGGAAACAAAAGCAAAAAGAGGGTGTTTGAAATGACTACCAACCAATCTTTGGCACTAGAAGATGTCAGTGAAAATGATGAATCCAAAGTTACCAGTGAAGACAGTTTTGAAGGTTCTAAAAGTGGCACTACTTCTAGTTCTAGTGATGAGGGTGAAGTGTCATTCTTGCTACTGAACAATGAGAAGAGAGAAATTGGTGAAGTATTGCAAATGTCAAGGGATATAACTGCTTCAAGCCATTAGTAGAGCAACTTGAGGAGTTGATGCAGCCTAAATAGGAATTGTCAGTTAAGAAGGAGTTGATTCAAAATATGTTGAGTGTTGATTTGACACAAGGAGAAACGAAGGAGTACTTAACAATGTTGGACAAGTTTCCAAATCTTTTCATCACTTCATATCAAGAAACAAGGGGTTTTGTTGGAGATCCTGTGAAAAACGAACTAGTTGAAGGGGCAAAGCCAATAAGACAAAAATCAAGAAGGATGGGTAAGGAGAAAATGAATGCTTTAAAGGAAGAAGTGGATAAAATTTTGGATGCAGGGTTGATTGTGCTAGTTGATATTGTTGAATGGGTGAGCCCTATAGTGGTCACTCCAACAAAAGATGGGCGTTGGAGAGTTTGCATTGATTATAAGCCATTAAATATAGTGACCAAGAAAGATCCTTATCCCTTACCTTTCATTGATCAACTTTTGGATGTAGTGGCTGGCTTTGAAAGATATAGTGTTTGTGATGGCTATTCAAGGTATTTCCAACTTATCCTTGCTCCTGAAGACCGAAAAAAGACTACCTTTATCACTCCATGGGGTTATTTCTGCTTTTGCTGCCTTCCTTTTGGGTTGAAAAATGGACTTGGAGCTTTTGAAAGAAAAGTGGATTGGGTCCTTGCCCCGTTTCTTGGAAAATTTGTCAAAGGATTCATAGATGATTTTTGTGTATACAGTTCAAGGAAAGAGCATGTTTAGAAGCTTGAAATGAATTTTGCAAGGTATGATGAATGAGGGGGTCAGTTGAACCCTATGAAGTGTCATTTGGTACAGCCAAGAGTGAAGCTTCTTGGACATGTGATTTCAAAAAATGGGATTGAAGTAGATCCAGAGAAAGTAGAGGCCTTGTTATTGTTGTCATCTCCAAAGGATAAGAAAGTTGGACAATTTTATACAAAATGTTAAATATGTGTCTCGATTCATACCTTTGGTATCACAATTATTGTATCCATTGCAGCAAGCGGTTAACAATGATCCATTGGAGTGGCCATGTGATTGTGAAGATGTTTTTGACAGAGTCAAAGAAGTTTAGAGTACACTACCCATTATGCAAGATCCTGAGTGGGAAAAGGAGTTTTATGTTAACCCATCAGTGGGAGATGATGCCATTGGGGCCATGTTCTTGCAAAGGGGAAGGAATCTCAGTATATGAAGCCTGTTCATTATGCTAGCAAAGTGAAGGCTCCCCATGAAAGAGATTACTCTAAAATTGAATTGGTGATGACCAATATGGTTTATGCTTGCACATAATTTGGGCATTACTTTTTGCAAAAGTCATTCACTTTTCTCACCAGTTATTCACTACTTCCTTAGCTATTCAATAATTTGAATATATAAAAAATAGTGATGAAATGGGTTCTTGAACTTTAGGAGTTTCAGTTCACCTTTTTGGGAGAAGAGTGTACTTGGGCTATTTTGGCAGATTTTCTCACTTACAAAGAAACTCTTGTTTTGGTTAAGGAAGAGGTGGTGCAAAAGAAGGAAGTCGAGACTCTTGCCATACCTGATGCTTCACTGCTATATTTTGATGGATCTTATCAAAGAAGTCATGATGCTGCTTCAAGAGGCACTTTCATTTATGATGCACAAGGAAAATTCGTAAGGAAATAAGGGCTGAGATTGGATGCAAAAAGTAACAATGAAGCAACGTACATGGCTCTTGAAGGTGGCTTGCACATCTATTCACAATTGGGAATTAGACGCCTACAAATCAAAGGAGATGCCTTGCTGGTTGTGAAGTAAGTATTGGGAGTATGGAAGCATAAGAATTCTAAACTATAAAATTTATGCTTTAAGGTGAAATCATTACTCAAAAAGTTTGAAGCATGGAGTTTGTAGCATATTGCAAGGTCTCAAAATGAAGAAGCACATGATGCTGCCCAAGAAATGATCACTTGTGTGTTTGTGCTGAAGGTAAATTTCCCTTTATATTGTGGAAGGGAAGTATTATCAAAGGAGGTGGATTTTCTATTGACAACTGTTTTATCAGAGTCTATCGTCATCCAAAAAGTATGCTTTTATAAGAAAAGCTAGAAAGTACAAAATTCTTGATGATGTGATTTACATGAAAAGAAGTGATTTAGTATTGTGTTGTGTGCCCTGGAAAGAGAAAATCTACAAGATTCTGGAAAAAAATCATGAGGATCTTGTGGAGGCCATTTTGCCTGCATGAAAATCACGTTGCATAAGATTTTGCAAGAAGGCTATGTATAGCCAAGTAATCAGCGAGATGTTAACCAATGGTGCAAGTCTTGTTTGTCTTTCTAGAAAGTGGGGAAGAGAATTTTGAAGCCTAAATTACAAAAGACAATTCTGGCTTTTGATGTGTTTGAAAAATGGGGTCTTGATGATATTGGACCCTTATTCATGACTAGTAAAAGGAATGCTTACATCTTGACAATAGTGGATTATTTATCACGTTGGGCAAAAGCTAAAGATGTCAAACAAATTACCTATAAGGAAATGGGAAAGTTTGTATATGAACATATATGATGCAAATTTGGTGTGCCACTAGAACTACTTTCAGATAGAGGACCTGGATTTAGAGGAGAGCTGTTTGATTTCTTGTGTGAAAAGCTTAATATACAAGATAGGTACATTTCTCCTTATTATACACAATTCAATGGTCTCAATGAAAGGTTCAATGGAGAGTTGGTAAAAATCTTGACCAAGATGACCCGGACACATGGGAAAACTTGGGATTAAGAGTTGCCTTGTGCATTATGGGCCTACAAAACTGCCATCAAAACGAGTACAGGGTTTTCTCCTTACCACTTGGTCTATAGAGAAAATAAGTATTATTGCCAATTGAAGTGGAAATTCCTGCACTTAAATTGCTATCATTGGGAGATGAGAGCAAAGAGATACTTGGCAGAAAAGGTTATTGGATTTACAATGTTTGCAATTGGACAAAGTTTTGGCTTTAAACTACTATGAGGAAGTGTCAAAGAAAGCTCAGATAAAGGCTAATGAGTGTGTAAAAGATAAAGGCATTAGGAGAAATATGGACTTTGCATGGGCCTTGTAAGGAATCCTAATTTTTAGGGATTAAGGCTAATGTTGTGTAGGGTTAAGGGGACAAGGGCATTGAAGAAGGCAGTTTTGAGTAGGCTTTTCTAGCTTTTTCTAAAGACAAATGTAGGATGTGGACCTAAGAGGTTACTTTCTCTCTCTAGCTTAAGGAAGTATAGGGGTGTGGCCACATCAGCAAGAACGTGGGTCACTAAGACCCAAAATTTGACTTTTTTTCAAAAAACTCATTTTTACTTATTTTTGAGTTAAAAATCCCTCCCAACATATATACATATCCAAAAATCATTTTTTGACCCCTTTTTTTACCTACAAGCTTTGAAAGTCCATTTTTTAAAAATCTTTTTCCCTAAAAAGTAAAAAACATTTTGTTCTCTCCTCCTCCTTCCTCCTCTCTCCCTCTCCTCTCCCTCCCTGTCCCTACCTTCCTCCTCCTCCCCAATCTCTCCCTCCCCCCCTCCCCCCTTCTCTCCTCCCATCTTCCTCCCTCTCCCTCCCTTTGCTTCCTCACGCAACAACTCCCATGGTGCTTACAGACATCACAAATCGTTTTCTTACACCACCACATACTCTGCACACCAAAAGCGTGCATATTCGCTTGCCCACGATGTTTGCACCGAAGGCCGCATCTGAGGGTGATCAAAGTTCATCACAAGAACGTCACACCGCTGGTGAGACGAATGTTGACATTTGGGTGGATGGCCATTTGTACACTTACAATCCAATAAGCTGCTTCCATCCATCCTTTAATAGCCTTTCAACATTTCTTCAATATCTTGGGAGGAGAGAAGCAAGCTTGTTAGGCTATTGCAAGCGGTTGTGTATGGGTGTAGGTGCTTCTTTGCATATTTGGATACACAAATGTCGAGCTCCTCAGCTCAAGACCGACGCATTACAATATAGTATTGTCTCTTTAGAGAGGGAGGTTGATACTCTTCAATAACAAATGCAGGAAAAGGATTCCCACATTATGAAGCTTGCCAACACCATCATATATTTGAAAGAAACACCCCTTGGTGCAAGGGAACACAAAAGCACGTATTCATCCATTGAAACCCTTGCACATTTGGGTGGAGCATGAAAACAACGAGTGACATCCACATGGTGATTTGGTCTTTACTTGACTGATACATTCTTACTTCACACTATTTTTTAACATTTATCTTACTGGTTGCTAGAAACTTCATTCAAGAGAGGCATGCGATGGAATAAGACAAGTTGATCAAGGCAACCTTCTCACTACCTTACAAGCACTTGGAGATAATCACATCAAGGATGATGTCATCAAGGACCTTATGTGCAAATTGAGAATTGTGGTTAGTGAAGATGGTGTGCAACAAGCTTGTAATGACTCAAGGATCAACACTAAAGCCTATCAGGTTGTTTTTTTGACTCCTAATAGATTCCCTCAAAGAGCGTGGTATTGTGGAAAATTTATTTCCCGTTCCGCACAAGGTCAACCTTGCAAAGAAGGCCACAAACGAAGATGTGTTCTCCTGCATTGGGACATACCTATACATTGAGGACATAATGCTAGCTTTGCTTTATGCTTCGTGCACAATGAAGGCAAGGGAAAAAGGTAAGAAACACTCCATAAGACCTTTGGAGAAGGGCTTCCCTTACACAATGTGGAATAATAGTTTTGTGGACCTTAGAAGGCTTCAACAATCCATGCTTAGATTTTAAGAGCTACCTGAAGAAGGTGACACACTATACTTCTTTCTTTTGGCTTTGTTCTTATGAAAGACTTTGAAGTATAAGGTCTTGCCACTATTTATTTTGCAATGCTTGGCACAAAGGTCGCTTTTGTGCTAAAACTCGATGAGTATCAAATAGTGAAAGGCATAATGTTAGAGAGGCTAAGTGTCACTCTAATGAATGAAGCCCTTTTGCAAACCAAGTGTTGCAAACCAAGCGAAGGGATTCAATTGATAGTGGTTGGGTGCTATTGAGGTGCACAAAGAGACCAATGGATTACTTTCATGGATTTTTGAGAGAACTCCATGGATCACAGAAGTAATACATTCTCAAATTGCAAGTGAAAAGTTGGAGGTTGAGGGTTTTGGTAGCTATGATGTGGAGGGACACTTAGGTGGGGACTTGAAGACCATAAAGTGTTTTCTTGGCTACAAAAAAGGGGCTTCTTCTCTCATGTCTTGTCCATTTTGCACTTGAGGGTACAACCTAGCGGACAAAACTCACACAAGATATCTGCAAAGGTGGGTTCAATGCTTCCATGGCAAGGGGATGGAGAACAAGGTTTGGGCTGTCGTGATGTCAGAGATGAAGGCAGAGAATGGGAAGAGACTATTTTGAGATGTCCCATGCTCAATGCCCTAGACCGTGCACAAAAGCACCAGGCTTGGAATCCAATTTTTCCATTTCCTATATCAAATGTATATTTTTGTACATTATATGCATTCATGTGCATTTATGATAGACTATTGAAGCTCCACATTGACTATGCTTTCACAATGAAGCCATTGGAAAAGTTCTAGGAATCAATCAAAAGGGTGGAGGCACTCTTGAACTCCATTGGATGTCAGAGTGAAAATACGTCTATCGTTGCTGCAGAGAACACAAGGGAGGCCCATGAAATTTCCCAACAAGTGTCAATGAGTGGACAAAAAGCCAGACACTTTTTGAAGAAAGTAACCCAAGGAAAGCCAGGTTGACATGATGTTCAAAACAGCTCCAACAAGCAGGAAGGTAACCTTTGGGAACTTTGGAAGGAGTTATGCAAAGCTACTACTGACAATGATTCAAATGGCAAGCTTGCAAACAAGCGCAAGAAATTTTGACCTGGTGATACCCTGATTTAAGGTCAATTTTGCTAAATATGTTTGCCCCTTTTAGTTTGTCTAACAAATCATTTTGATAAAATGGTCAAGCTTATGGGCCTTACCAGCACAACAGAAGAACAACGCCAATCATTTCAAGAAGCCTTGGGGGAATTCACCAAGGTCTTCACCCTTTCTTGGGGTGAAAATAACATCACATTACATGGTAAGCCATGTTACGTGGTGAACTTATTACAAGGGATTTTTTTCATTAAATAATGTGGATCATTTTCTCATGTAAACAACATATCTTGTTTGCACATGTGCATTTTTATGCACAAATATGGTTCGCTTGAGATTTTTAGCACTCAAGACATGGAGAAGTCCCATTATCGAGCAAGGGGGGTGTACTTAAAAAATACTCGACATGGTGGTGGAATGGTGCAATTCAATTATTTGGAGGAGATGTTCAAATGGTTTTTTCACACAACATTTCTTGTAAGCTCACAATGGAGCATGTGCAACAATCCAAGATTGTTAGGGAAGTGCGGAAATGGAGTCGTCAAAAGCACAACAACAAGTGGCAAATGTCGCAAGGCCCCACCAAGCATGCTGTATGGTGCCTATGCAGAGTGCGACAAGGGTCAAAGTGGATTCTACACAAGTGACTACACATGAACGCATGGACCAACTGTTGACATTTTTTTTAAAAGAAAGTTTGATGCATCCATTTAAAAAATAATAGTTTTTTTTGAAAATCAGTGTGAAAAACGCCCTTTTAAAATGGGCCCTTATAAATTTTGCTTGCTCTCATAAATCACTCATTTCTTACGCACATGTGAGCTCTTACCATACCCAATGGCGTGCACCAAACAAACCACAAAAGAGCATCCGCCTGCCAATAGAAACACCCCCCAGGATGTGAGAAGCCGACATGGCTTAAAGGCACAAGAAAATTGCCAAAAGCACCTGGCCATTTTAGGCACTCTTCTAGCAGTGGTCATGGTAGTCGGGCCCAGGAGACATCAAGGGTAGAAGAGACTTTACTTGCACAACAACAAAAACCATGACATAGAGTGAAGCAACGGGCCTAGGGTTGGTGAGAAGACCAAGCCCAACAAACATCGGAGTCTGATAGGGAGGATCCACCATGCCATCCATTCACAAGCAGGACCATCCAGAGCTTGGGTGGTCTATACAAATACCGAATCAAAGATAGAGCCACCATGACAACAAGCTGATATAAGGGGAAGACATTTCCTAATGGCGAGGGAGCTCTCCCCACAGCACAAGATCTGGAGGCAAGGGAATAGGATGACTCTAAAGAGGCTACAGATCCAGCCCCAAAGCATGTAAACAAGCACAAATCAAAGTTTTTCAAGAAGCCTAAACACCACCAACCACCAAATGTGCAAGTGCCCCCAAGACAACTTCAGTGGCGTCAGAAAATAGCAAGGGCATTTGCAGAAATTCGGCACTACCAGAAGACTATGAAGCTTTTAATTTGACGCACTTCCTTTGCTTGTAGGGTTAAGGAGGTGCTTCAAAGCTATGGAAATCAGTATAGGATGCAAGTTCTCAAAAGCATAACCATAACGTCAACTCCCAAACCATAGGCACAACGGCATAAAGATTTAATAGCCATAATTAAAACATGATTTGAAAACTGCATAACCATAAACATAACCCACTTCCCATACCATAACCATTACCATAACTTGCTTGTCATACTATAACCATAACAACCATACCATCATTGCAAAACCATAACCATATTCTAATTGCCAAACCATAACCCTCACATGATTGCCATACCATCATTGCAAAACCATAACCATAACTTGATTGCCAAATCCTAACCATACCATGATTGCCATACCACCATTGCAAAACCATAACCATAACTTGATTGCCAAACCATGAACAAAACCTCTGTGCCATACCATAACCATTAACATAACCTCTGTGCCATACCATAAATTGAAACAAATCATAATCGCAAACGGAATTCAAAACCATAAACATAAACACTAAAAAATTGTACATGCAAATAATCACTGAGTAAGACTGTATCAGGAAGACCACAACTACAAAAAAGAGTGTACTAAGAAGACTGTATCAAGATGATTGAGTAAGAATGTATCAAGAAGACCCTCATGGTAATGCCTCCAAGTTGACATCCTCTCCCTCCTCCTACAGCTGGGTCAAAAGGGCCAAAAGTCAATGCTTGTACCCATATTGGCATGTCGGAAGGCACTTCACGGCAACTTCCTACAAAATTATGATTTAGTCATGAGATAAATCTTCAAATACTATATATATTTTTAACAATGCAAAGCATACGTATAATACTTACAAACTCATATCAAATGTGTGTCATAGCCTCCACTCCCAAGATGTGATTCTCCAATAGTCTCCAAACATGCTCTGGCTGTATCTCTCTACTGTTGAAGTCTGTCAGGATTGTCTTGTGTCTCTCGTGCAATCCCCGCCCACTTCTCTGCGTCCAACCATGCCATCTTTCGACTGCCGACATTGTACTTGTCTCTTGCCTTTGACCTACGGTGTGACATTGTGGCCGTTGCCACGCCCAAAATCCAGCCATTTGAGACTTGATTGTACCCCTCTGCCTACTTGTACTCTCTGTGAATGGCCTCGAGGATGTAACTCTTTCTTTCATGGTCGAGATTATCCCAAATATCCATCACACAATGACCAAACTGAATTGTACAGAGCTGGAAAATCCTTTGTCGCATGGCCTTTTTGACCCTATTTGCCACAACAACCCCATCCCTATTCTTGTACACCTTGCTAGGATCATGCTCGTGTGATCCCCAAGGTGTACATGGTGTGCCAATCAGTGAACTATATACTAAAGAGAGTTGTGGATGCTCTCTTGATGGTGTGGATGCATCGATAGAACCTCTACCACAACAACCACCACCTGTAGAACGATGCCTACCTCGTCTCAAGGATGAACCACCCGTCGGTGTAGGGGCACACGTTTCCTAGCTGTAGGGGAAACATTCGAATGAGGTGTGGGTCCGGTCGGTGTAGGGACCACACTAGTCTGAGGCGTAGGGTCGGCCGTAGTAGCAGGTCTAGTGGAACCTGCTACACAAAGGTTCTGTGCCATCACTATCTACTCTTGTGTGAATTGTGTCAAAGAGGAGCCAATCTTCTCTAGTGACATACCTGCCGAGGTCACAAGAAAACTAAAACTAGGAGAGTATGTATGATCGTCTCATCGACCATGGCTACAGATACACAAATAACACCCACAAAATACATTAGTTTATGGAAGAAATGCTTTATCAATACAAATAACAAATAAACGAATCACCAACACAAATGAAGGAATTTAAAGTATATTGTAGACTAATATAAAGAGTTTTACAAAAGAGTTCCTAGCAAAAATCATTAGTTAATCTGTCATCTTCTATGAACTTTGATGCACCAAAGATGTCTATTACAATCTGTACTTCTGCATCTTTCTCATCAAACTCTACTTCTTCATCACTCTCTGCATCAGCTCCAGTATTTGACACCTCATCTCTAGGTTCAGGCATATGCTCACCACTAACCTCCATCTCAAAATACAAACTTATATTATACGTCGAACTTGCATTTTTCTCCTTAATCACCTCTTCGACCTCAACGTCCAATTCTTCACACACTTGCTTGATCCATGGAGCAACTTGAACAACATAGAGCCAGCACGGTTTAGACAGATCATTTTCAACATTTTCTCTTCGTAGTGGATCTAGTGTGAACACAACTTGTTCACAATGCTACGGAAGTACGCATGTATCTTGCATATCTGTCCACACCCGCTTAGAGTTCACTTGTATCAATCTACTCTTGTCTTTGCGCACATATGTATTAGGGCCGTTTTTGGTAATAACTTTGAACCACTTGAAATCAAAGATAAAAATATCAAACTTTGTAAAGCTAATCTTCAAGATGTCTTGGATGTAGCCAAAGTTTCAAGTTGGCTAGTCTCTCTGTTCTCATCCTTGGCACTACTCCTACTTTCTTGGACGAAGCTTGCCCTAAAACCACTGTCCAAAGTGACCCTTTGTTTGTTGATCTGTTGCATTCTAAAGTGTTTCCCATCTGACCACAAAGCTCCATATTTGTGATACTGCAGCCACAAAATTGAAACAGACTTAAAGTTATAAAGTAATATTATCATGTGGAGCTCAAAAAGGAAGTTGTGAAAATATACATTCCAATCGCAACCCCTTGACATCTCCTCTTCATCTTCAGTAATCAACACTTCATTACTCTTTGCCTTTGAGATTGTCACACTTAACCACCACCCAGTTGGAAAGTCATGCAATTTTTGAAGATGATCTATAAAAGTAAGGTTTTTAGTGGCATGGTTGCGCTTGAATTACAAGCGACCTGTCAAGCGTTGTTGCCTTTTCCCTTCGTACCTTTCTAGCCACTTTTGCATGATGTCTGAGTTGAGAAGAAAAATATCTCATAACCTTTTCTCGCACTGTGATATCCATCTTCCTAATGATGCCTAGTCCTTACGGGTCGTCCCCTGTCACCTTGACGTTGACCTCAATAGTCCACATTCGGGGCATCTCATGATCAATCGAGTCTAAAAAATTCATTGATGAGGACCATCCTTTGGCCATGCTACCCTCAGTGCGAGCCCTTCATATTAGAAAGAGAATGGGGTCTAGGAGAACCTCTTTATTTGGCAGTTGAAGGAAGTCAAACCTCTAGTATTAAGAAAGTAATCAAAGGACAACTTTTGAATTCAAACAAGAAAAACGGATGAATTCAAAATTTCCCTCCAAAATCGAATTTAAAATCTAACGGGTAAAACCATATCATTGCATATCTATGGAAAGAGCTCGATGCGTAGATTGCACATCTATGATCTCCGCTCAAATCGGAGACCATATGTGGGAATTATGGAAGACCAAAAAGCTTAATATTGTCCACCTCCTTTTTGGGGAAAAAACGTGCATCCTTTGACCACTCTTACACATCTCTTACACACCCACCTATTCATCAAAATATTAATCACCTCCATAAGCTCATGGAAAATAAAGAGGTCCTCCTACACCCCATCCTCTTCCTAATGTTAACGAACGAACCCCTTTAAAAGTTGATTGCGATGGGACTTTGAGCATTAGCCAAAGTTACACGTCCCTTTTTGTATTGCACACCCTTCTCTTTGTAATCAAATGACTTTGCAATGACAAAATGCTTAAGACTCTTGTGTCTACTGTCTCCATAATGATTTGGCTTTTCGGACTATCCATGTGTTTTAAGTCACTATAACACGTTGTGCAAAAATCAGCGCAGATGCCAACGAGACAAAGCTTCTTTTAGAAGTAAAATTCCCTAGAATAAGCATCATAATACATGCCGGTATCGTGGTGTCAATATATGCACCGGTAGAGCCCGTTGGAATACACGTTGTTTTATGCACCGAAATAAACACGACAATATGTCCCAAAATAAAAGCAATTATATACACCAAAAATGTTTTCATATACCGATGGTTGTTTTGAGGCCCGAGCCGTCGGTTGTGTCAAATTCTGTTCCGACGACCAAACCTGCAAATTGTTTTAGGGTAGAGAAGGATCGGAATTGATGTTACATGTACTGCAGCAATAGAAAACAGTCCTCTTTGCCCAAAGGAAGAGTACACAAGCAACCACACTCCACCAACAAGGATGGTAAACAGCGAGTGTATACAGATTAGCAAAACTGTAAAAAGAACAAAACCAAAAAAACAAAAGCTTAATTATGACAAGTTCTCAAAATAATAACCATAACATTGACTCCCAAACCATAGGCACAACGGCATAAAGATTTTATAGCCATAACTAAAACATGATTTGAAAACTGCATAACCATAAACATAACCCACTTTCCATACCGTAACCATTACCATAACTTGCTTTTCATACCATAATCATAACAGCCATACCATCATTGCAAAACCATAACCATAATCTGATTACCAAACCATAACCATCACATGATTACCATACCATGATTGCCATACCATCATTGCAAAACCATAACCATAACTTGATTGCCAAACCATGACCAAAACCTCTGTACCATACCATAACCATAACCTCTGTGCCATACCATAATTTTGAAACAAAACATAATCGCAAGCGGAATGCAAAACCATAAACATAAGCACTAAAAATTTGTACATGCAAACAATCACTGAGTAAGACTGTATCAAGAAGACCACAGCTACAAAAAAGACTGTACCAAGAAGGCTGTATCAAGATGATTGAGTAAGAATGTATCAAGAAGATCCTCATGGTAATGCCTCCTAGTTGACGTCCTCTCCCTCCTCCTACAGCTCGGTCAAAAGGGCCACAAGTCAATGCTTGTACCCATATTGGCATGTCAGAAGGCACTTCACGGCAACTTTCTACAGAATTATGATTTAATCATGAGATAAATCTTCAAATACCATATATATTTTTAACAATGCAAAGCATACGTATAATACTTACAAACTCATATCAAATGTGTGTCATAGCCTCGACTCCCAAGATGTGATTCTCCAATAGTCTCCAAACATGATCTGGTTGTATCTCTCTACTGTTGAAGTCTGTCAGGATTGTCTTGTGTCTCTCGTGCAATCCCCGCCCACTCCTCTGCATCAACTATGCCGGATTTGGACCACCGACATTGTACTTGTCTCTTGCCTTTGACCGATGGTGTGACATTGTGGCCTTTGCCTTGCCCAAAATCTAGCCATTCAAGACTTGATTGTATCCCTCTCCTTACTTGTACTCTCTGTGAACAACCTCGACGATGTAACTCTTTCTTTCATCATCAAGATTATCCCAAATCTCTATCACAGAGTGACCAAACTGAACTGTACAGAGTTGCCAAATCCTTTGTCGCATGGCCTTTCCGACCCTATTTGCCACAACAACCCCATCCTATTCTTGTACACCTTGCTAGGATCATGCTCGTGTGATCCCCAAGGTGTACGTGGTGTGCCAATCGGCGAACTATCTACTAAAGAGAGTGGTGGATGCTCTCTCGTTGGTGTGGATGCATTGATATAACCGCTACCACAGCAACCACCACGTGTAGAACGATGCCTACCTCGTCTCGAGGATGAACCACCCGTCGTTGTAGGGGGCACACTAGTCCTAGCCGTAGGAGGCACATTCGATTGAGGTGTGGGGCCGATTGGTGTAGGGACCACACTAGTCTTAGGCGTAGGGTTGGCCATAGTAGTAGGTCTAGAGAAACCTACTGCCCAAAAGTTTTGTGCCATCATGATCTGCTCTTGTGTGAATTGTGTCAAAAAGGAGCCAATCTGCTCTGGTGACATGCCAACCGAAGTGACAAAAAAACTAAAACTAGGAGAATATGTATGATTGTCTCATCGACCATGGCTACAGATACACAAATAACACCCACAAAATACCTTAGTTTACGGAAGAAATGCTTAATCAATACAAATAAACAAATTGCCAACACAAATGAATGAATCTAAAGTGTATTGTAGACTAATAAAAAGAGTTTTACAAAAGAGTTCCTAGCAAAAATCATTAGTTAATACCTCATCTTCTATAAGATCTGATGCACCAAAGATTTCTATTACAATCTGTACTTCTACATCTTTGTCATCAAACTCTACTTCTTCGTCGCTCTCTGCATCAGCTTCAATATTTGACACCTCATCTCTAGGTTCAGGCATATGCTCACCACTTACCTCCATCTCAAAATCCAAACTTATATCATCCATCGTCCCTTCACTTTGTTCATTAATCACCTCTTTGACCTTAACATCCAATTCTTCACACACTTAGTGGCTCCATGGAGCAACTTGAACAACGTAGAGCTAGCGTGGTTTAGACAGATCATTTTCACCATTTTCTCTCCATAGTGGATCTAGTGCAAGCACAACTTGTTCACAATGCTACGGAATTACGAATGTATCTTGCATATCTGTCCACACCCGCCTAGAGTTCACTTGAATCAATCCACTCTTGTCTTTGTGTACAATTGTATTAGGGCCGTTGGTAATAACTTTGAACCACTTGACATCAAAGATAAAAAATATCAAACTTTGTAAAGCTAATCTTCAAGATGTCTTGGATGTAGCCAAAGAATTCAAGTTGGCTAGTCTCTATGTTCTCATCCTTGGCACTACTCCTACTTTCTTGGACGAAGCTTGCCCTAAAACCACTGTCCAAAGTGACCTTTTGTTTGTCAATCCGTTGCACTCTAAAGTGTTTCCCATGTGACCACAAAGCTCCATATTTGTGATACTGTAGCCACAAAATTGAAATAGACTTAAAGTTATTAAAGTAATGTTATCATGTGGAGCTCAAAAAGGAAGTTGTGAAAATATACATTCCAATCACAACCCCTTGACATCTCCTCTTCCTCTTCAGTAATCAACACTTCATTCCTCTTTACCTCTGAGATTGTCACACCTAACCACCGCCTAGCTGGAAAGTCAGGCATTTTATGAAGATGATCTATAAAAGGAAGGTTTTTAGTGACATCATTGTGCTTGAATTGCAGGTGATCTGTCAAGCATTGTTGCTTTTTCCCATCATACCTCTCTAGCCACTTTTGCATGTTGTCTGAGTTGAGAAGGCAAAATATCATAGCCTTTTCTCGCATTGTGATGTCCATCTTCCTAATGATGCCTAGTCCCTTCATACTAGAAAGAGAATGGGGTTTAGGAGGGCCTCTTTATTTGGAAGTTTAAGGAAGTCAAACCTCTAGTATTAAGAAAGTAAGCAAAGGACAACTTTTGAATTCAAACAAGCAAAACGGCTAGTTTATTTGAATTCAAAGTTTCCCCCCAAAATGGAATTGAAAATCTACCCAATAAAACCATATCATATAGCATATCTATGGAAACAGCTCAATGCGTAGATTACAGATCTATGATCTCCGCTGAAATCGGAGATCATATGTGGGAATTATGGAAGACCAAAAAGTGTAAAATTGTCCACCTCCTTTTTGGGGGAAAAAAGTGCATCCTTTGACCACTCTAAGATATCTCTTACACACCCACCATTCTTGGACACATTGCATACACCTATTTATCAAAATATTAATCACCTCCATAAGCTCATGGAAAATACAGAGGCCCTCCTACACCCCATCCTCTTCCTAATGTTGACGAAAGAACCCCTTTAAAGTATTCATAAGTCTCCCTAAGAAGAACATCCACCTGCTATGGACTACCCCAGCAATTGCAACTTCATTGACCACATGCACAAGTACAAGCATTTGGATGGTAATAATGTTTAATGGAAAGCACTTCTTCACCATGCACACTGCTTCAATAGCATTTAAGCGTGCTACATCGATGTTGTCTTCTCTTATCTCTTTTGAACTTATCCAACGTACCAACTTACTGATTTTGTAGATTATTTTTCTCATGTCATCTGTCAAAAAATCCTTTATGGAAATTGGTAAGATAAGTTGTAAAAATTTGTGTAAATCGTGGGACTTAAGACCACTAAGATTTTCATCTCTCATAAAAGCCGTTTTCAAACATCGCACGCACCTAGTGGGAGTCTTGAATGAAGATATAGTATTCTTTACTTGTTGCTCTTATGTACGACTCAAAACCCATGGACCTTTCAATATAGAAAACTTTCCATTGGGTTTAAGTCGAGGCCACATCTATGGCATTCGACCTCACAGCCTGCAGGTCATCTCTTTGGGCCTTGCTCTCCCTTTTTCTAGTGATGGTTTTCCATATGATCTCCCCCACATTCTTGAAGATTTGCATTGGGTCAAGTAGATGATTACTTAGCAGATCACTCTAGTACAAGATTTCATGGAAAATAGAAAGTATTTTTTTCGAGGTGGCATGAAATCTCCCCTCTCTAGCCACATGTTTTTCCAATTGCTCGCTGTTACTGGATGCATGTCATATTTGCATATGTTTGGTCCACGTAGCTCATGTCCTTCAAGCAAAAATCTACCATGCTCCTCGTAGATTGTCTTGCTCAAATGCTCAAAGCGGCGGAAGCCAGGTGGAGGACCACATTTCGGACATGCATGATTGCTTGAGTAACTCAAGCATGAAAAAGCAAAAATTTAAAATATAAAAGCATAGGCATAGCCAGGAATAACATGTGTGTAAGGGTTTCTAAGGCACTTACCTGAACACTCACCGAAGCCTGGCCAATCGTGCGTGGTCAACATGAGAATTCCTTGCACATGTACATTCTGTCAGCCGATTGGTTGGGACATATCAACCAGATCGATTCTTGTCCACTACATTTGGAGCTCTTCTATAAGTGATGCTAGAGAGACGTCCATGTTCTCTACTTTGTAATTTCTTGGGACAATCAGTGACAACAACAGATGGCCCTTCTTGATAGCTAGCCATGGTGGAAGATTAGAATTAACCAGACATATAGGCCACGTGCTCCATGACAAACTCCGTAATCTGAATGGGAGCCAGACCAAAGCGGATACATCGAGGATCATTCTTAAATGTAGGCCAACTTTCCTCTATGTGCTTTCATGCACGAGAGTCAGCAGGTACCCGCGTCACATCATCTGTCGATCTAGTATTTGAGTGCCATGTCATCAAAGCGGCTATAGACTTGCACCTGAACATGCTCTTTATTCTTGGAATGATAGGAAAGTGTCTAAGGACCTTGCAAGGATGTTTTTTCCTTGTATGTCCTCTCTGTACTTGTTTGATCCACAATTGGGACACTGTTCCAAATTTTCAACTCATTGCAAAAAATTATACAATCATTAGGACATGCATGTATTTTGTGATAATCCAAGCCCAAATTAGTAAGAATATTTTTAGCAACTGGACAGTTAGGGGGCATGTGATTCCCTTCTGGCAAGATTTTCTTGTTGAGCAACCTGCCGTTACATGAACAAGTCAGCCCCTTGATTAAATTGTTGAACTGTAATTTGCATTTTATCATGCTGAGGATACAATGTATTTACCTGAAAAGCTCTGTGACGGAGGTGCCAGACCACCACACATAGACAGACTGCAAACTAAGCATTGCCAAAGCGGTACGAAGAACTGAGTTTTTTGCACCATTGTAAAGCGGCATGCATGCAAGAGTTCGCATCATCTCGCCCAATTTATTGTTTCTATCATGCCGTCAATATGTACGGGATAGCTGAGGTTGGTTGGCAGTATTGCCTTGAATGTTGTCGTCTTCTATGTTTTCAATGATGGAATTCATGTCAAAGAATGCGTCTAATATCTACTCTATCTCTACTTCTTGAAATGCCACATCAGGTATTGGTTGGGAGGACTGAGTCGATGGATGTTTGTTTGAAAATCATCTTCTTTGGGATGAAGTTGGCATGATAATATCTACTTGTAGAGTTTGATCTATTATCTCTGGACCAGGAGATCGATAATGTAGGTCTTGTAGTTGCTCTATCAGAAAGAGACCGTGGTTGCGTATGTGCTGGCCGTAGATTTTTTGTTTTCGAAAGATATGATGCTTGCAATGCGCACAAGGACATGCCATCCTATCATCCATATTTTATCTACCAATGATGCAACAAATGATTAAAACACTCTTGCTATAACTACACATTACTAACTACATGACAATACATGACAATCTCACATTCTCTAGCCAGGCCCAATCCCCGCACACCTCGGTCTAGAGGTGCACGGAGATTAGGACCACAGGGTAATAATCTTGTCTTTATTGGTCAATGACTATATATTAGGGTTTTTGAAGTCTGTGTGCTTCTGAAGTCTGATTGCATTATTTTACTTCGTTTATCAATGTCCATTTGTGTTTTGAAGTACACAAGTCATTTTCGGAGTCCGTTTGCATTTTTCCAACTATTTTTTGCTAAGCTCTAATAACCTCACATTCTCTATCCATGCCCAATCCTCTCACACTCTGTCTAGAGGTGCACGAAGATTAGGACCACAGGGTAATAATCTCGTCTTTATTGATCAATGACTATATATTAGTTTTTGAAGTCTGTGTGCGCTTTTGAAGTCCAATTGCACTTTTGAAACATAAAACCTAAACCTAACCTATAGCCTAAACCTGACCTAACATACAACCTAACCTTTTATGTACAACCTACCTAAAACTAATATGACATAACCTATAACCTAGCCTATAACCTAAACCTAACCTAACATAACCTATAGCTTAACCTAACCTATAATGTATAACCTAAACCTTTGGCCCCATATTTACAGGTGTTGAAGACCCTGAAGATAGGTTAGCAGATTTGAATTGTAGATGTTATTGATACATATGTTAATGGATACGAAAAAGTTGCAGACAATGCCGCTGTTGATGCACTGACGAGCAAAGATTTGGTACAATGATTTGAAGTCTGATGGTCGAGGTTCATGGTAGGAATTGCAAGGGCAGTTTTTGAAGTAATTTTGAGAAGTGATCACCTTGACAGAGGCTGGTGCAAAGCTAAAAGCGGTACACCAAGACGTAAGTAAAGATTTTTCCATTTTTCTTGAGCAGTTTGAAGCCTGTTGGAAACAGTAAGAGTCTTCCATGGGAGTGAGAGGAAATAAAATTTTGAAGCTGTCAAAGTTTCTTGAGTGCTTGCATCCGAGGATTAGAGATAAGGTGGAAGACGGCATTGATACCTATGAAGACATGGTGTATCTCGACAAGATGAAGAGCAGAAAGGTGAAGCGGAAGCTGGAGCTAGGTTTGCTGAAGCCTACAAATTATGTGATTATTGCAAGGCTAGCAGAATATTATATGGCTCAGTCAAAGGTAGTGGCAGTTGCTCAAGATGCAGAACGTGTTGAGGTAAGGCCAACAATTGATTATGTTCCTTGGAAGTTTCCAATTTATGATGTGCATGTGCCAGTGCTGGACGAGCTTGTCAAGGAGGGTAAGCCCCTTGTTAAAGTGAGCTAGTGTGCCCAAGAGGAAGCAGATGTTGGGTTTCCAGACATGAGAAGGTAGCAGATAGCAATCAAGTTGCAGACATCGAGGATTCAGAAGGAGATAAAGACAATGTGCAGAGCCTAGACAATGGTGAAGCTTTTGTGGAGTAGCAGGCGGTTGAAGATGTTGATACTGAGTCAGTATATGACGCTGATGAAGATGGAGATGCCACTTCTGATTTCTAGGAGATAAGCAAGGAATATGGATTGGATGAACCCACATCCTATGACGAGGAGACCAATTTTGATAATCCGGTGCTAGTAAAGGTAAAAATGTCTCATTGTGTGTCTAATGATGTGGTCCTAGCCAATGTGGAAGAAGAACAGGTTGAGGTGCCCAAGCAAGTAAGGGAGGATTTGTTATCAAAGGTGGCATGCAGTGCTCTATTGGCGGCTGTGTTGATGAAACTTGCAGTGGAGATGGTTGTGGTGGTAGAATTGGTTCAAGCCCCTGCAAAGGAGGATAAATCTGAGTCTCAAGCTAGCCAAGCTGGCCTACTCAATCGGCAACGGGATGATGGTGAAGTGGAAACCGAGGAGGTTGGGCATGTTTTTGAATCTCATGAGGTGATGGATGTTGACCAAAGAGGAGAGCAGTTGGAGGTGCCTGTGGGTTGCCATGATGATGCTACAGGTGTAGGCCTTTTGGTTCAGGTATGCTATGGAAGTGAAACTGATTGGGGCTTTGATGATCTCAAGGATGTCGTGGATATAAGAGATGCAAGTGCTTGTGGATAAGGCTTTGACCAAGGTACATGCTAGGCGAGGGTTAATTCCTCTATAGGTGGGGAGTCTAGTGCCAGAGAGGAGAGCAGCTGGAGGTGCATGTGGGTTGCCATGATGATGCTACAGGTGTAGGCCTTTTGGATCAGGCTTTGATAATCTCGAGAATTCCGTGGATAAAGAGATGCAAGTGCTTGTGGATAAGGCTTTGACCAGGGTACACGCTAGGTGAGGGTTAATTCCTCTATAGGTGGGTATTCCAGTGCCAAGGGCATGCTATATGAAGAAGAAAGAAGATGTCAAGGGTGAGTCCAAGCTGTCTAAAGAGGTATGAAATATGTGGTTGAAGTGTATTCTCGTAAGTGCATCAGTGGGGTAAGTTATCTGCCAGATACGGAGTTCCATGGAGATGAACTCTGCTTCACATGGTTGGGCGGGAGGGTCAAATCTGTTAGTCAATGCGGATGGTGTGATTGAAATGCCACGTGAATTGGTTGGTACAAGTGGTATGCTTACCCAACCAGGTATGTTGATGAGGCAGGTAAATGTGAGAAGAAATGGAAGGTAGTTTGGGCATATTGTGTGCATGGTTGGTTGCGGACATGGGTGAAGCACTATTGGAGGGTGCTATAGATGGATGGAAGAAGTCAGTGCCAGGTTTTTGACCCAAATGAAAGATATATGATGCAGGGGGTGGGGCAACCCACTTGAGGTTTGGCAGTGGTTGTCAAGAGTAGGGCCTTGTACATGTGGTAGGTTTTTGTGATTTTCTCACAGTTTTGGATAGTGTTTGCTAGTTTTTGCAGCAGTTAGTAGAAGAACAAACATGATTTTTGGTTGAACATGAATGTTCAACAAGGGGGTAGGGCAATGATGGTGCATCCAAACTGTGTCAACCCTAGAAGAGGGCACAGGAAGTGATGTGTATGCTTATAGGTGCATGGCAGAGGGCTAAAGCAGATGGGAAGAGCTTGTGCAGGCAAGTGGCAGTGGAGATGTATGCTTTATGTGGTTTTGTAGGCCAAAGGTGCTCCAGATAGGGCTTGATAGGGTGACAGATGAAGAATGCCAGAGATGATAATTTCTGGCCTAGATTTGTAGAAATTGAAGTGCTAAAGGAGTAGGTCCAAATAGCTCATCAAACGAAGCTATAGGCTGCAAGATACGAGGCTTTGAAGTTGGAGTTGGTTGCAGATCTAAGACGCAAAGGTGTGATTCCAGATGGCCCAATCTAGTTTGCAGTCATGGGCGCGTAGTGCTTGATTTATGCAGCGTGTTGGCCTTTTTGGATTGTCCATCAGATCTATGGATGCCAAGTTATTGCCAGATGAAATTTTGCTGGGGGCCAAGTCTGTGTCGGATGGGCCACCTTAGGAAATGTGTCAGTTGATGATCTTGGAGTCTTGCTCGGGCTTGGATGCCAAGTATGCAGTGTGGAGAGACCACAGGAAGTGACTGCATGTCAAACGGAGCCCAGATCGAACAAATATTGCCACAATGCTTAAAAGTGCGATGTCTGATGTTTCTTGCCAGTTTTGATGCACGTCGTTTGATGGTTGGGGTGCGTTTCATGTAGGTGGAATTGGAGCCAGCAAAGAGACCGTTTGATGGGAAGTTTCAGCCAGGCATTCGGATCACCGGGCCCTAAATGGCAGGCAGAGCAAAAAGGCAAAGAAAATGAGATTTTTGAGTTTTTGGTGGTGGATATTTTTTAATCTTGGAGGGGCTTGGAGGGGGGCTCCCGTGGGGCCACCATGTGGCAATGCCATGAGCCCATATGCACAAGTGAGCCCTGAACTGGTGGTATATATATAGTGCAGCACGCCCCTATAGCGGACATCGAGTTGAAGTGGAGAGCTCCTGGGAGCGTTGTTGATGAGTAACTTTGGTTTGCAAAGCAGGGTTGCCGCACCTTCATGTGCAAAATCAAAGTTATCGATGTTCATTCTACTCTCTGGGTTATTGTCAACCATGTTAATTAAACTTATGTATATATTACTTTGTGCTTTGGTACCCTCGAAAACCTTAGTCGCTACTCTTCTTTACCTTTAAAAATTAGTTCTCAAGCAGCCATACCCGTGGTTTAGACAATGTTGATTGCAAAGACTAGTGGAGAGGGTCTAACATTGATCAGTTGAGTATGGTTCCTGTTGATCTTTCTCATAGCTCAATAATGGTTAAGCCAAAGGCAAGCCCCAAGAGACTCCATTATTAAGACTATAGTTCCCAACAGTGTACCTCAAAGTAAGTCCTTCTCAACCAAGATAATAGATCCTTGTCCCACTTACCCTATTGCAATGAAAATGTCCAACCTTTCATGGACAACTTAAGGACCTCTCCTCTCATGCAAGAAAAGAGAAACCAATAGCTCTAATATCAATGTAAGGGAAATGGCCTATGAACTTTGAGAATAACGGAATTAAGAAAATTTAAGTGAGCATTTTTGTGAGACTACTTTGAGAATATAGAGGGTGAACTTCATTACCATTATACTTAATTAACTTGGCATGAACAATACTTTTTTTAAGAGGCAGAATTAGGGAACATGACAACAATTTGAGGATTGGATTTATGTGGAGCCGGCGGTCCCCCCTCCAATAGGCTTTTGTATTATGGATCCTCCCATCAAGAGAGACTGCATACATTACAATCTTTGTGTTCCTTGTGACCTAGGTGATGCAATGAAGATGTAAAGCTTAATGCATCACAAGAATACCATAAACTTTGTAAAGGCATTAATCATCCTCGGCCTCACTTCCAAGGCCTCAAACACCTTCAAAGGTGGAGAGAGCTAGCAAGGAATGAGGGTAGGGAAGAGGAAGAAGAAGCATTCTTAGGAGAAATAAATAGTTCCTCACTTCTCATCACTCTTCTTTCTTATCATAGCATAATATCATAGTAATGATGAAGAAGATGGAAAGCTTTATCATTGGAGCATGGCTCTTGGTTGGATTTGCATTCCATAGACAAGAGTGTTGGTGTGAGCTCTCAGATTCTCAACAAGCTTGGAGAAGGAGATGGAGCTCTTGCACTTTGAACTTCACACAATGTGTGTGTGTGTGTGTGTGTGTGTGTGTGTGTGTGTGTGAGAGAGAGAGAGAGAGAGAGAGAGAGAGAGAGAGAGAGAGAGTGGGAGGGGGGGGGGGGGGGGGGGGGGGGGGGGGGGGGGGGGGGTGGGTATACCCCCCCAAGCTAGCCCTCTACTTGCATGGTTGACCCCCTCTTCTAGCTCATGATTTGTGGCTTATTGGCTCTCTCAAGCCTAGCCAATCACAAGTAGAAATAGAGGTAGCCTTTGGACAAGTGTCCTCCTTTCCCCTTTGAGAGAGAGGACTTGATACATGCTTAAACAATATTTTAACTGGCTAAATTATCATTGGACCCCTCTAGGGATCAGCCAATAGGCTTTAGGCACACTATAAGGCCAACCTAGCTAGGGGCTTGACATGTGTCCCATTTGCCTCTTTGAGAAAGGGGTGTACTTTGGGTGAAGAAGGAGTTAGTCAACACACCTCCTACTCTTGGGGCTCGCGCTCTCCGTTATAGACTCATGCTTGACGTTTTGAAACAGTTTATTCCCCTCTAGAACCTTAGCTATGAAGCATCTTAGTCATGAAGCACATGAAGCATCTTAGTCATGAAGCACATGAAGCACCTTAGTCAGCAACAATGACAAGCACCTCAAGCACCCTAGTTATAAAGAATGCCAAGCACCTCAAGAACCTTAGTTAGCAAGCATGAAAAGCACCTCAAGCACCTTAGTCAGCAAGCACAACAAGCACCTCAAGATTTGGCTAGGTTTCCCAACTCAAGCACAACCCTATCTAAGGACTTTTAACACTAACCTTTGGAGGTCTTTAATAAAGCTAACCCTAAGGTCTTGAAGCTCCATTAGCTAGCCTTGATCTTTGACAGACCATCTTCATTTGCACCCCTTTAACCTTGTCCCCTTGTTAAGATAGATCCATAAGCACATGTCTATATTCTAACCCTTGTTCTCTTTTGTTCTCCCACATTAAATTATCAGTTTAATATGAGAAAATAATTTGGGTTGGTTAGATATTAGATTTTATGACCTTTGTTGTCCTGAAGGCAGGGTTACATGCACATTTTGTGCATCACCCCTGTTTTTACCCTCTCCCCCCCACAACTCTATTGCCGTTTCCTTATACCTACATGCGGTATGATGGTCCTCTATTCTACCCTACTCTATCCCCTTTGAGAGCCACCATGGTGACTGCCAACATAAAGTTCTAGGTTAAAGATACAAAAGTGACAAAAGTTTTTCGATGAAAGTGAATTGACAAAAGTAATACAATGAAAAAATTATACACATCATAGGCAAAATCACTTGACTATTAGCTTTGACCAAAATGTAATAGTTACAACACAATTGTCATTATTAAGAAAATACATCGTTCACCAATACTTACAAAAATGACGTACACACGTCATCTCATTGTACATGCTATGACAAAAGAAAACTAGTGCTATTTGGCTACGACTAGATTGACGTCGTCTAATCCGACGTCTCATCGTGCCCAAGCGGCGTATCTGTCGGATTCTGCAGAAAAAAACAACAAGACTTTTTGTAAGTATAAATAACTAATGAAAAAACAATCTATTTTTTGTAAGTCAATCTGGCATGTTCCACCCATGCTTTATTGCATTTTGCACTTCGGGATGCTTGTGCTTGCAGTATTCTCATATCCGCACCTTCATCATGTCTTCATTGAAGCGCTCATCTCGATTTGACACGGGAAACTCGTTATGTTGCATGCTGATGACTCTGTCTTTTAATTCATTTGGCACTTCACTCTAGGTGTTTAGTATGTAGTGTCGAAACACATGAGAGCAAAGGTCGCGCTTGCATGATCACAAACTTGCCATCGTCATCCAAGATGATGCTGCCACTGATGTCAATTGAGTACAACAAGCCCTCTCCCCTATGATGCGTGAACCTGGGTGTTTCTGCAGGGGTCTTGAGCGGCATCTCGATGGGGGTACAGACAACACGTGTCTCCATTGGAGTTTGTGCCCCGAAGCGAGGAGTGTTGATTGGGGTGACTCCCGGAGGAGTAGTGACAAGTGGTCTGTAGCTAGGAATGATCGACAGTCACGCAAAGCTTGGAGTAGAGGGTCATTCCATGGATGGTGTGGGGGCAAGCAAAGAAGGGAAAGGTAAAGAGCCTCGACGACTACGAGGCGGTGTCGAAGCATCAGTGGTGTCTCTCTATAGCAATCACCGTTGCTGCCGCCACCACTAGAGCATCTATGCCTAGAAGAGTGTGTAGATCATCTAGTCAACATCGAACTCGTAGATTGCACTTATCACTCCAAAGAAAATTGAGATGCTGAAGGAGTGGAATGACATGATGGTGCTAGTGTAGGTGATTGATTTTGACCAGAGGCCTTCCCCTCATATATAAAAGCATCTCAAGGCTTTCATGCCGTAGCTACATTGAATGCACCACAAGAACAACATTACTTGTTCTTTCTAAAGTGCATCACATTCAACATACATATCAATTACGGCATTGCTAGGCATGTCTTGCAATCAAGGCATTCTGAGTGATGAGATTTTGGATGGGAAGTCCCTCCTCCGCCTTTGTGAGGGCACCGCATTTGACTAAATATCAACCTAGGCATTGCAAATGCTGGTGGGCATATCCTGCTGTTAGCAGTCTCCAATAAACAACATTCTTGCCAGGCACAAAAAATCAACCAAAGCATTGCCTGTCACAACACATTTGGCTTACATATCGGTTAAGGCACTGTCTAGCACGACATTCTCCTTTTAGCTGAAATCTCATCAAGAATTTAATGCTCTACTAACTGCATGATATTCTATAATGTGGCTGAAGCCCAGAACTCCCAGTTGGCACACCCACTCAGGCAACCAAACTGGTACAAAAACGATCCCCGTTGAAACTTAAACTGCTAATATCTTGGCAATCAAAGCTCCGATTCACAATATGAAAAGACCAAGGTGCTCCACAAAGTGATCACTTCAGGCTTATGCATTCAATCCTTCCCTGATTCCACATCTGCAGTTCCCAATCCGGTACAGATCTGCAATCAATCCGAGCTTCAAACTGATAAAAATTCTTCATCGTAGCTCCAATTGATGAGCCGTAAAAAGACAAGCCCATAGAGCAATGATTTACTTAAGCCATGTATTGAGGATGAGGATTCTCCTTCGCTAAAGATACCTAACTCTTTAACCACCCCCAATAACTTTTTCACATCTTTTTTAATAGAGAAAAGTCTAGCAGTTTTATTAGAGGAAGGGGTAGAAATACTCCCATCCAAGACCTTCTTGAATTATAATCATCTATATTGTGCAGGTGTCTTTTGGCCGAGTAGAAGGATGCATCTCAGGAAGAAGAACTCGGTATTGGAATTTATTTATGTACACTATCTTTTCTAGAATGAAGTTTTGGATTGTTTCCCCCCCAGAACAATCTTTTGTGAATGCTTTGACTTACATTTTTGCAACCATGAAATGACAGATAATGTCCTGATTGGCTAGAGTTATCAGAAGCATGTTAAGAGTCTAGTCTAATGCAATGATTTCTTACGTCACAACATGGTCCTTGATTGTGCTTGAGGTAATTATAGCACTTTTTGTAAGGATTTTGGTGATTTGGATAGACGCCTGCACTTGTGATATTAACCTAAATAATGACACCACGGCCCAAAAAATATTGGCTAAAGGAATGAATCACATCCCTTTTTTTCCAAAAGACCCATATCTTGCTATATCGATTGTACTATGCTAATTAACTGACCTTTTCAGTTCTCTCCGACTAGAGAAGATAGTCCTACTAGACTTAACTAAATTGGTTCAACAAAGTTTTTTTCAAAGAAAATCCATCATACCACACAAATGGTTGTCCAGTGATAGCACTTGAATTACACCCAACCTTGAACTTAAGTTTCAAAACTCGCACATGATTGGTTTATCATAGCGCTTGATAAAAGCACCAACTGCCCGACTTTTATGTGCAAGAACCTAGCTTGGAGACATCACATTCTTGAATATCTGGTAAGGAGTTTACTTTGCTTAACCTTTCTTACAGTTACCAACAATACCACTTACATCTCAATAGCCTTGGCTACTCTCTTGAGGCAATCAAGCTTCCAGTTCTATTTCCCAAAGAATGACAAACATAAGTTTACATGGATATCTAATGTGTTGAATGGTTTATTTACCAATGTTACTAGAGATATCACCCTTTGTCTTGACCTTGTACTTTTTGAATTTGAATCTGTTTGTGTGAGTAAACAAAAAGTTTGTTCAAACCTCCTCAATATACACTATATAACCCTTTTTGGCTAATTAAACACTTTATTGAGGTCACTCTTAACCTCCCCAATCAAATATTCCATCTGTTTTCTGCAGACATCACTCAATGTTATGAAAATATAGCCCTAAATGGGGATTTAGGGCTGAAGAATGCTCTTATGAAAATGACTAAACTAGTGTTTAAACACGCTAGGGTAAAAGTTTTTTTCTACATGTCCCTCTCTAATTAGCCAAAATGGATTAAGAAAGCTTACGCATCTCCACTTTGATGAGGAAAAGCTGGTGAAGAACATAAACTGGATTCTTCACAACTGTTTTACTCTCTTTGGAGGCCAATGTTTTAGCCAAAGCATAGGCATCCCTATGAGTTTTTCATGCTCACGCCTTATCATGTGTAGTTTATACTTAGCCTTTTTTTTTTAGTACAAATGGTTTGTCAAAATAAGAATAATTGTCATAAGCTTTCGCTATTTGAACATACTTACAAATACATGAACCATATCTAGAGCCTCAACAACAGATCTTTTGCTGATGAAATTAACCTTATTTACCCCAACTACTTGAAGATTGAACCAACATATATAAGGGTTTTGCTAAAACCTCGGGGTTATTTTCCACCTCTATACAATTCCTTAACTTTGCAATTATGTTACATAACCCCTATAATGGTGGCTATGACTATTAGCTCACCTTGAAAAGAGACGTTTTGAATATCTCTTCCATTGAATTCATCAAGAAGAAAAGTAACCGACCACATAAAACGGCTATTAATACATGTATCAGTCTCCTTCACTAGATCCTTTACTCCTAACTGCTTTCTGGCTTGGGAAGACATCAGGCTGCTTTTACACAAGTTTTGCCTTGATGGATTTAAGAGGATTGACTTAATTAACACAATCACTCACAAAAAATGACTTGCATGGCTTGAAGTTCAATCGCGATAATCTTATCTTCTTAACAAGGCAGTAGGCCCATGCACAATGGGCCTACTGTTGACCCATTGTGTACGGTGCCTGGGACAAGGCGAGTATACACACACACACACACACACACACACGAGTATTGCTTAAGCTCTATATACACAAGAATACATACTCTCTAGGTTTGAAGAAAAAACCTATCTTTGCATCTCATGACTGTTACGGGCTAAGATAAGCTATTAACCCTTTATAAGGTACCTGAGCTGTGGGGCACCACCTCTTATGGGGGTAAATGGCTCATTTTTGGTGTCTAGGGACACTGTATTAGTTGTCTTGAAGGTTGCTTTACGTGCACATTTAGTGCATCATACCTGCTTTTACCCTCTCTCTCCCCCACAACTCTGTTGTTTGCCGCTCACTTTCTTTATACCTACACGTAATATGATGGGCCCTGTTGGAGCCCCATTTGTTCAACTGTTGTAATGAGCCCATCTTGTAAAGCATATCAAATTCCCATTTTATGTCAAAGACGTCTTATCATTTTGATCCATTCGTCTGGGTTATGTAAAGATTAATCAGTTAGTCAGGACTCAGATTTGTTCCCACTTTGTAATAATGAGTAAGAGAACCCCATGTACATTTTTGAGTTAAGGTGACTAAAGTATAAAAGTCACCTTAGAACCATTTTTGAATAAAATTTGAATATTAATCCTGTGTCGTACGAGTCTGAGAGAGAGAGAGAGAGAGAGAGAGAGAGAGAGAGAGAGAGAGAGAGAGAGAGAGAGAGAGAGATAGATAGATAGATTTTATTATCATCCTCGGAGGTCAAATATGACCTATGGGACCAAAGTTACATGTGATGTAGTATGTGTATGGCTGATGAGTGACTCTCGATGCTCCAAAATTGTAGTGATGAGAGTCGCAATGGAGAGCCCACACTTTGGCTGGGAGAGGAAAGTGTGTAGGTCTAAGTTATGGCTGAAAATGTGAGAGAAGCAAGTTCGGATGTGATCAAAAGCTGAGAACTCTAGTAGTGTGTGGTACTCAGACTCTCGAACTTGCATTGAGCATAATGTGCACAATCGATTTGACTCTTCTCCATTGCCCCAACGCCCTATCTCGCATCGAAGGAAATGGGAGCTAAGCCGAATTGCTGCGATAGTGCGTATCGCGGACAAGGGAATAGGCTCAAGCATGTAAGTGTGAGTACGGTTTCCTCTCTCAGCGAAGAACATGGTTTTGTAGTTGGGGGCAATATAGGTGGTGTAATGTATGAAGCGTGACCCACCGGATTTCTCCCAAGCCGTAATACATTGGCGTTGTAGAAAAGCTTCATTCACTTGAGAGTCAATTGAAGCATCATGTAGCAAGTGCAATGCATCCCATCTCCCAAACCACTTCTTTATGTCTTGCATCCATCCCGTGCTCAAAATCTTGCTTTTATGCGTCTTTTGAACTTTTTTGCTTGCTTCCCATGCAATTGTAGGAAGTCGATGTGAGGGGTTTTGGCTCATCTTTATCATGTCCTCCACAACCCTTTCCATGCCCATAACCTCAATTGTAAGAGATCCCGACTCAAGAAGTAGGAGCATATATGGTGTTTGTGTCTTAACTTGGAGAAAGTTTGTAAGAAAACGCTTTTGGACATTCTCAAACTCTTTCCAAGTAGACTTTGAGATGCTCCCGCCGCACACTTCAACTCCATAAAGAAGAACCGGTGTCACCAATGCATCAAAAAGATACTTCTTGAGAACCCAACACTTGATGTTTCCCGCATTACACATGTTCACAAATGCATAATATGCTCTCTTTACCGCTTCCAAACGACGCATAGCACATTCATGCCACTTGTGATTGGATGGAACCTCAAGGCCAAGGTACTTAAAGCTCTCAACAACTTCAAGTGTCTCGTTGTTGTACACAATGCATGGCTTCTCCTTATGGTTGGTTTTCACAAGCATAACCTTTGTTTTGGATGCATTTACAATCAGCCCACTATGCAAGCAAAAGTTCTCAAGGACAACCATAAGCTTTTGTGCATCTTCTAAAGTGTGTGCTAGAAGCACTATATCATCCGCATACAACAAAAGCATGATTACCGCATTGCAAATAGTGACCTCTTCAATGCCTTCTTCTTGCATAAAGTAAAGTACCATTTGTTCCAATTGATCGATGCATAGACCAAAGAGAGTTGGTGACAATGGACATCCTTGTTTAACCCCAATAGTGCTTACAAAAATTTCTGAAATTTCTCTTCCCATGCGCAATTGGCAAATCACCTTCTCATAGATTCGAGAAACTGCAAGCATAAACTCACTTGGCACTTGGAGTTCTTCCATCCTTCTCCACAAATTGTTACGTGGAATCATATCAAAGGCTTTCTTAAAGTCCACAAAACAACAATACAATTGCTTGCCTTTCAACCGACTTTCCTCCATGAGAACACGAAGAGTGACAAGATGATCAATGGTGCTATGGCATCGACGAAAACCCGCTTGTCCCTTTGCACGCTTGTCATTCTCTTCAGCCCAATCACTCAATTTCATCTCCATTATGCACCCAAACAACTTTGCCATAAGAGACCCAATCATTATAGTCTGGTAGTTGCTTACATTCTTTACATCCCCTCCTTTATGCAAAGGCTTAACCCAATTAGTACTCCAATCATAAGGCGTACCATGTTGAAGTGCAAGGTTGAACATATCACACATCCACTCATGGGTAAAATCTCCCTTCCATTTGATCATCTCCGGCTTGATACCTTGAAGATCTCCCGCTTTGCGAGTGGCCAACTTTTCAAGCCCACCGCATACATCCTCAATAGTAAAAAAAGACGGCATACATGGGAGTGAACCATAAAATGGCATTTTTTCAGTATTTGATTGCTCATATAATTGCCTACAATGTGTGTACATATCCACTAGACTCAAGTTACCAAAATTCTCAACCCGCTTGCCTCTCAAGTTTCTCCAAAATCTTCCACATGCATGCGCCTTTTCTTGGACTTGAAATTCTTGTTCCTTTACTTCCCATCTTCCTCTCTTCTTTTGAATCAATGCCTTGTATGTATGCAAATGACTTTGATAGTTGTCTTTGTCCATAGTTGCATCAAGCTTTATCAAGGACTTTCGAGCATCTTGACATTCTTTATCAAACCACCTTTTGCGTGATCTATCTTTGTTGATACCATGGAGATGATTTATGGCAAAGCATTCTTCCGCACAAGAACAAATAGCTTTCTTGAAAGCTTCCCATTTAGTTTCCAATGGTGCATCACATTGAAGCTTTGTCATCCATAATTTTTGCTCAACCATTTCAATGTACATTGGTGCCCGTTTGAAATCCATACATAGTGATAACTTCTCTTTCCTTTGGCTGAGATTATCATGCTTAGAAGCTTCTCCACATGAAAGGTCAATACATAAGGTGCGATGGTCGGATTCCGGGGTCCATTGACCAAACATAAAACTCTTTATGCGATACATGATGGCTTCAGAGAGTAGCATATAGTCAATCACACTATCCCCATTATGTCTCCTACATGTAAATCCATTGGTTCCACTCCACAAAGATACACCATTGGCAATGAGCATACCTGTGCTATTACACATGTGTAAAAGTAACTTTCCATAGTGATCCGGCTCTTTCTCATCCATTGAAGTCCGATCATACAAGTGAACTTCCTCCAACTCCCTTGAAATGTATGGCATATCAAATTGTTGAGTATCATGTTGCAATGTTTTTGTGCAAGCATTCATATCCCCAAATACAATAACATCACCTTCACCTTTGAAATAAGCAATGTCCTCTTCCAAATCAGAAAATGGTTGATCTCTATCCATGCAAGCATAAAAGGGAGAATCATGATGAGGAATGTAGCAACCGGCTACAAAAATGGGTGCTCTTTTTGGTGTCATAATTTTCAGCCATACATAACGTTTGTACTTGTCATCTTTCACAATTGATACAAACTCTTCCAATCCTTTCTTAACCATACATGCTAACCCTCCTTGTCCTCTTCGTTGCTTGAGATTATTTGACCACATCAATGAATGTACATTGTAATCCTCCAAGCCGTTAATCCTTTGTGTATCATGCTCCCAAGTTTCAACAAAAAGTACAACATCGGCTTTGCTTGTTAGTTCATCAATGCCAACCCCCGCATTCCATGGGTATCCATTACAATTCCAAAAGCATATTTTCAATTGTAACTCGGTCTCATAGGTCACGCATCCCTATTTGCTTGAGAGACTTGCCTCCTCCTTGGGCACATTTTCTTCATGAGAGATCTCCTTGTTTTTATTATTCTTTTCCTCATATGCCTTGCGACACATATTTTGTTGCCTAATAGTTCGATCTTCACATACAAAATATTTTGTATCCCTCAAATAGATCCAACTATTATCAAGGATAATCTTTCGCTTGGTCTCATCCGGCATGGTGCATACAATTGGCCGTTCTCCCGAGCAAGGAGCTCCTTGCTTCCCCACTCTATGTGCTCCATAGACCATAACTCCGGACATGCCAAAGTGGGTTTTGAAGAAATCTTCAATAACAATGGCAAGAGAAGGAGGTGTCTCTAACTTCTCTTCAGGAATTCCACGAATAACAATGTTCTTGGAACGTCGCTCCCGTTCCTTTGACTCCTCCACATCCACATTGAAGGAGTACGAGCGGAAGTGCGACGCGAGAGAGAGTGCGAGAAGAAGAGCACGACGATATGGTGAACTCGCTCTAGTGTAATGTGTAGAGCATAGTGAGTTCTTATTAGGTTTTTACAAAAGAATATGTGTACATACCTGGCGGCCCGCCCACTTACTTGGGTGACCACATTGGGATTTATACCCCAACAACCTCCCACTTAAAGTCCAATGTGGTACTTTAAGTGTGAGAGAAGCTACTATACAAGCTAATATACAAGAGATGTAGAGAAGTGATGTACTACCCTACACCTAACTGCTTGCGAAAATGCGCAAAGCTCTCTGAGGGAAGTCCTTTTGTAAGTAGATCAGCAGGATTTTCTGTGGTGTGAACTTTGACAAGCTGAAGTTGCTTATCCTCGAGCATTTCCCTGATGAAATGATACTTCACATCCACATGCTTTGTCTTTGAGTGATAAACTGGATTGCGAGCCAATTGTATAGCACTTTGACTATCACAATATAACACAGGCATCTCTTCTTTGATTCCCAAGTCTGTTACTAGTCGATTAAGCCAAATTGATTCTTTGCATGCCTCTGATGCTGCAACATATTCAGCCTCTGTAGTAGACTGAGTAACACAATCTTGTAATCTAGAACGCCATGATACTGCTCCACCAGCCAATGTAAAGACATACCCTCACGTAGACCTTCGGTTGTCTAAGTCACCTGCATAATCTGAGTCTGTAAAACCCTTTACACTTAGCTCCTGACTCCCATAGCATATACGCATACTCTTTGTAGCTTTCAGGTATCTCAATATTCCTTTCATTGCCTCCCAATGTTTCTTGCCTGGGTTTGACATGTATCTACTTACTACTCCCACTGCAAATGCAATGTCTGGGTGAGTAGCAATCATTGCATACATTAAACTACCCACTGCAAACACATATGGAATCTTATCCATTTCAGCCTGTTCTTCCTCAGACGCAGGACAATCTTGTTTGCTAAGTTTCACATATGGTGGCAATGGAACACTCAATGCCTTTCCCTTCTCCATATTGAAACGTTGCAAAACCTTGTCAATATACTCTGTTTGAGATAACCAAATCAACTTTTTTTATCTGTCTCTCTCAATGCGCATACCAAGTATATGACTTGCCTCACCCATGTCTTTCATGTCAAACGATTTTGCCATCTTTGAGTTCAAAGCTGAAATTTCTTCCAAGTGCTTGCCAGCAATCAACATATCATCCACATACAAAATAAGGATCAGCCAACTACCATCCTTAGCCTTCTTTGTATATAGACAGTGATCGAACTCACTACGTTTGTAGCCTTGAGAAAGCATAAACTTGTGGAATTTATGGTACCATGCCTTCGGTGATTGTTTTAAGCCATAAAGACTCTTTAACAACTGGCATACCCAATCTTCCTTGCCTTTCTCAACAAACCCTTCTGGCTGCTGTATGTAAATTTCCACATCTAAATCACCATGCAAGAACGCTATCTTGACATCTATTTGGTGCAACACCAAATCTAATATGGCAACCAATGCAAGAAAGCATCTCAATGTAGTCATCTTGACCACCGGAGAGAAGACTTCATCAAAGTCAATGCCTTGTTCTTGCTTAAAGCCCTTGGCAACAAGCCTTGCTTTGTACTTTGGCTGACTATCATGAGCGGTGATCTTATACCTGTAAACCCATTTACAAGGTAGAGCCTTTTTGCCCTGTGGTAATTTAACTAGCTTCCATGTCTTGTTTTTATGCAGAGCTATCATCTCTGACTGCATGGCCAATTTCCAATTCCTGGAGTCCTTCATTTGCACTGCTTCCTTGTAACATGAAGGCTCATTGCAATCAGTCAACATGATATAATTCATAGATGGAACAAACCTATTAGGAGGTCGCGTGACACATCCAGATCTACGCACAATAGGTGGCTCAGGCTTAGCCACAACCTGTGGTTCCACTCTATCTGTCCTTGCTCCTCTTGAGCCTTGACATTTTGTCTTGCACGTGCAGGTCCATCTTCTTGGAAGACAACTCTTCTAATCTCCTCAACCCTCTCTGGTTTAGAATGATATTTGGATTCATTAAAGTGAACATCATTGCTGCGGACAACCTTTCTGGATTCGGGATCCCAAAGTCTGTACCCCATCTCACCAGAATTACCATAGCCTAGAAAGATGCACTTTCTACTCTTTGGCTCAAGTTTGTTCCTAAATTCCTTTGGAACGTGAGTATATGCCTCACAGCCAAAGACTCTGAGATGCTTGTATGAGGGCATTTTTCCTGACCATACCATCTCTGGCACTGAATCCTTCTGCAAAACCTTGCTAGGAGATCTATTTACAAGATGAACAGCTGTTGATACAGCTTCAGCCCAAAACCCATTTGGCAGCTGTGCATTAGACAACATACTTCTGACCTTCTCTTGTATGGTCCTATTCATCCTCTCAGCAACACCATTTTGAGGAGGATTGTAAGGAGCAGTAAGTTCACGTTTTATACCTTTTGACTCACAAAAGTCCTGAAAGGCCTTTGAAACATACTCTCCACCATTGTCAGTGCGTAAGCATTTAAGCTTCTTGCCACTCTGATTCTCCACAAGTGTCACAAACGTTTTGAAAACACTAAACGCTTCATCCTTGTGCTTGAGAAAGTAAACCCATACTTTCCTCGAGTAATCATCTATAAATGTCATAAAGTAAGAAGCTCCCCCTAGAGATAGGTTAGGCATAGGTCCACACAAATCACTATGAACAAGTGCCAACTGTGTATCTCTTCTACTGCTTCTATGCTTATGTGGCTGCTGTGTTTGCTTACCATACAGACAATGTTCACAGAATTCAAAATCATTAAATGAAAAGCCAGGAAAATAACCAGAACGAGACAAGATTTCCATTCCCTTCTTGGACATATGTCCTAACCGGCTATGCCACAAAGAAACGTTCGGCTGCTCGGTTACATTGATTACATTTTTAGAGACATTTGATACATAAATCATGTAAAGTCCTCCAGACTTTACTCCATGTGCTACTGTCATAGAACCCTTGGATATCTTCCACATGTTCTGTCCAAAAGTGGTGACGTAGCCAGCATCATCAAGTAAACCTGTGTTGATCAAGCTCTTTGTAATTGCGGGAACATGTCTCACATTCTTCAGCGTGAAAGAAGAGCCATTCTGAAACTTCAATTGAACATCTCCAACACTAAGATCTCACATGTCTGCCCATTGCCTAGCCGAACATGATCTTTAGTGGTCACATAAGAGTAAACCACTCCTTGTTTGGAGACACATGAAGTGATGCCCCTGAGTCTATAATCCAGTCACTCAGTGCATTTCCATCAGATGCTGTAAGAAGAGCTGAGTCCATTGTATTCTTCAAGAAGTAGATGTCTCCTGACACTAGACTGTCATCCTCTGCAACAGTGTTTGTCACATTTATTTCTTGAATCTTCACTGAGGACTTGTTCTTCTCACCATGGTCTTCAGCTTTCTCTTTGCCTTTTTCTGCTTTCCATTCTCTGCAGTCTCTTTTCATGTGACCCTTCTTGCCACAATGGTAGCATTCTATGTCACTCTTGCCTTTAGCACTGCGGGACTTGCTACGAGACTGATTCCTCTTTCCACCTTTGTACTTTTCTTTGGTCCTTCCCCTGACAACTAAGGCTGTTCCTTTGCCTTTGTCCATTGTCTTTCTATTGGTTTCTTCAGTAAGCAGACTTCCTTCTACACCTGCTATGTTCAAACCATCTGGAGGTGCAGAATTATTCAAAGCTGTGCGAAAAGTGGCCCAACTTTTCGGCAATGTGATCAACAGGAACATAGCTCTAACAGGTTCATCAAACTTGACACCTTGAGCTGACAACTGACTATAGATTGTGTTGAATTCATAGATGATTGGACATAGGTGTCCCTTCTTTCATCTTCAAGTCAACAAGCTTCTTAACCCAGTATACCTGTGAAGCTGCACTCTGCTTCTCATAAAGATCACTCAGCTTTAACCATGCTTGATAAGCCGACATCTCGTCTGCTACATTGAAGTAAACACTTTCTGCCAAAGTCAGCATAATGGTAGAAAGTGCCAATTCATCCATTTCGCTCCATTCATCTTCGTCCATATCTTCTGGTTTTATCCCCTTGAGCTTTATAGGTTTTATCTGCTTCTTTTGTACCAACACGTGCCAAATCTGCTTCTTCCACAATGGGAAATTGGTTCCATCCAGCTTCTTGATATTGTAAAGAGCAGTGTCCTGTGATCCAGCCATAGCTACGCTTCACAGTAGTTTACTTTTCTGGGAAAAATTCGGCAGAGTTTCCCCTGTAAACTGACCTCTGAACCAATATCAACCTGTCAAATGAGCCAAGACAGATTCAGATTCTGCAGAAATTTTGGCAGAGTCTCCTTTGTAAAATGGCTCTGGTGTACTAAAAACAGACCAAAAACAGCTCAAAAAACACTGTCTCTCTGACACTATAAGCTGCGGGTAAACCTGTCCTGCACCTGTACTGTCTTTGACTGTCCTGTCACTATCCTGTAAGCATAGACTGCAACAATGCCTCAACGGCAGTAAAGCAAAGATGCAATCCCAATTGTCTAACTCACAGTCAATACATCCTAGCTGCCTATCTAAGGGTGCTCGAGGGATCGCTCCAAGACCTGTATCACCGAAAGGATCTCAACATTCGAGAATCCCCCAGCTCAATAAAACCTCACTCGACCCTCAACAAAGGCTGCAGTAAATCTGACAGTACATAGACTTCCCACAAAGTCATACATCCACAAATTTCCCACTGTATGTTGTAACCGTTGCGGCGGTTGTTTGTTGCGTGACTCACAGCCAGCAAACCCTCAACAGACATACTGACAATACATCCCATGTGGAAGTACCTGCAATGTCAGGATGAAATCTGGAATATCAAGCAGCAAACACAAGCTACCTGATGAACTAGTGGATGTCGCCTACAGTCTGTGTGTAGATGCGTCTGTGTCGTATGTGACACGCCTCCAAGAACTGTGAGCCGTCCTTCGATGTGTAGACAGCCACAAATCAACACTCTGGGAGTGTCGATATCCTCAGCACCTGCAGTCGTAGGCCGAAAACCCCAAATTTGCAGAGTCGGATCTGCACCCATCGAGACCACGTAGTCGAAAATGGCCTACGCAGACCTTTGTCGAAGCCGAACGGTGGCCGAGATGACCTCAGAATGAAATTCTGACAACACCAAGCCCTTTGGGCTTGCCCACAAGATTTGGGGCTGTGTCTTTGCCTGTCCAATTTCACTCCAATCTGAGTTGGTGACTCTAGCCTCCTGCAGTGCTGCCCCGAGCCTCGATTTGAGCTCTGTTACCAGTTGAAGGAGTACGAGCGAAAGTGCGACGCGAGAGAGAGTGCGAGAAGAAGAGCACGACGATATGGTGAACTCGCTCTACTGTAATGTGTAGAGCATAGTGAGTTCTCATTAGGTTTTTACAAAAGAATATGTGTACATACCTGGCGGCCCGCCCACTTACCTGGGCGACCACATTGGGCTTTATACCCCAACACACATTCTCAACATTCTTTGTTTGAACCATAGCTTGCATGAGTGAGGAATTAGAAACCACATTGTTACCACATACATCAGCCCAAGACTTGTTTGTGCATACATTTTTCATGTCGCATACATCCCGGCTCATAGTGTCAAATTTCTCCTCTTTCAATACATGGTCATGCTCTACTTTGCTCATCCGCTCCTTCAAAGCATTCAAGTCCACAAGAGAGCGTTTACATTCCTTGACTTCCTCTTCAAGTTGCATCAAACGTGTTGTTTGCATCTCAAGTGTCCTCTTGAGATTCTCATTCTCAACCACAAGTACCCTTAGTGTGCCATTCTCCATTGCAAGTGCTCGTAAGTCTTCGCCTTGTTTGTTTACGGTCTCTTGCAATGATACCAAGTACGCCATGATCATGGTTTTCGATGTCGTTGGTTGGGTGGTTGTGTTGCTATCTCCACACTTAGGAGATTTTGGATCATTTTCCACAATGGTTGTGGACCTTGTTGAAGAAGAAGAACCCTTGTGAGTGCCGGAAGACATTGTATGTAAAATAGGAGATGAGAATCAATTTTGTTGAACTTGTTCACTTCGGAAATGCTGCTACAGAAACACCTTCCATAACTCTGAAAATTTTTGTCTTTACATCAATGCGTAGAGGACTTCGTGCTCTTCGATTGAGGCTATAGATCACCCAAATCGGAGTTCGGATGAAGAAGTTATGGTCAAAAGAGTGGACTGCTGTCTACTAAGTCAAAAAACGAGAGAGAGAGAGAGAGAGAGAGAGAGAGAGAGAGAGAGAGAGAGAGAGAGAGTCTTATCCTCTTCGCTACGTGCTTCTCCCTCACCGGATTCACGACGTGACTACACCATCACGGTAGTCTCTCCGAGAGCTACGCGCCCACGCCACACATTCACATTTTCGAGCTGTTCGCGATCGATCCTTCCTCGAGCTTGTTTTGCTTGTAAGTAGCACAAACAGTGTCTGTTTTCAACAATCAAGTGCTTTATGGAATGAGAAAGAGATTAGCTACACATAAATACTCGTAAACTTAAGTTTTGCCCACTTTTGGATTATGACCTGTTAGTCTATCGCGACTGTATTCGAGATAACTAGGGTTGAAATCTGGTGAGATTAGACTTATAGGTAAGTATATCCTAGTGAGAGGATGGTGCCTAGTAAGTCTGATGCGATTCCGAGTTCATTGGAAGTGTAAACGGTGTTGTGAGCGTTTAGGGATAGAGTGGGTTGCATTCTACCAGGGTTAGTGATTGATGCATCATAAAAGTGCATATGTGTAGATTGGTCTCAGCCTGACAAGCTAACGAGATTGCCTACGTGCACCTACGTGTTAGTCGTGTCATCGGATGATAAATATGTTGTGTGTGTCGTGCTTGTGAGTATGAACAGGGGAGTAGTTATGCCCTAAAACATTGGCGCCGCTGCCGGGGAACGAAGACCTTAAGTAGGGAGATCTACGTCACGTGTGTGATGGTTAGCTTACTTTAGTTTTGACTAGAGAGAGCTTAAACTTTTAGAACAAGATCCAGGATAGAGTATCATGAGGTCTAGTGGATAGCCAGGAAGCCCGTGTCTTGCCGAGGGTCTGCGACTAGTTAGATTTAGTTAAGTAGGATAATGTGGAGTTATGCTTTTTGGTTTTGAGTGCTTGTTATACTTGTGAAGAAATAGAGTAGAAAAACGCTGTAAAAACGCAAAAAACAAACAAAAAGAAGAAACAATAAGGCTGTTTGCTTGCCGTGAAAGCAAAACCCACACCATATACCCTTGAAGGGGGTGAAAAGAGTAGACATTGAAAATTATGATCCAACACTTGAGAAAAACATAAAAATTGCTACCAAAACTAACAAAAAGAAACAGATGATTGTCATAAGAAAACACTAAGTGAACCTAAAGAGGCCAAGAAGAGATATAGCCATTAGCCTAGGGTAAACTGACTGTGTCAGGTGGTATGACTGATATTCACAAGTTTAAGATGAAGTATCATCAAATTTGCATCACTTCAAGTGCATTTGAGTTGTGAATTACCATAGAAGAGTGAAATTTGTGAAGTGCTTGAGTCTAAGGTCAAAATAAGTCCAAACTTCATAAAACTTGGGGGATAGACTTATATGGGCACAGGGAACACAACTATGCAAAAACAGACATTGCTCTCTGCCTAGTCTATCGCGATAGACTGATGAAGGTGGTGATTGACTAACAACAAGGAAAAAACCTTTATACCACAGGTTTAACACATCAATACAAGGGTACTCACAAAAATTGAGTGAAACTGAACACCATCTTGACCACAAAACTTCAAACCTGGTGTTTTAGAGTCTGAATTCAGAGACAAAGGCAAGAAGGCTTTGACCAAATGTCCAAACAGTGCCAAAATTGATCAATGCACTACACAAGGGGAGGCTGAACCAGCTGTGGAGAAAACTTGAGAAAAATGCTAAAAATGGAGAAAATGCCAAGTCTATCGCGATAGACCAGGGAAACTACTGATGGGGAACTTTTCTTTCAAATTTCCCCTAGGGAGAGCTTTATCAGGGCCTATATAGCAGACACACCAAAATTCAAGGCATTTAGATCACTGAAGGTCAATCTGAAGTTCATATAGAGAATCGAGCTCTGACTAAACTACTAAAATGGGACCAAAACCCAACCCAAGTGTCCAAACTTCATAAAACTTGAGGGATAGTCTATAGAGAGTAAGTGGAACTCAAGGGTAAAGTCACAATTTTGAATTGACTTGTGCTGAGCAAATAGTCAGTCTATCGCGATAGACTAAGAAAGTAGTGATTCAGACACATTTTGCAATTTGTGACTATACTGCTAGGACATACTCTCCATATAGATCCCAGCCATCATTTCATATTTGAAATTGAACCACTAGAAGACTAACTAAGTGGTTGCTGTATATACTTGAAAGATTTTTTGGTAATTCAGGGAAAACCCTTGTGAACAGACTAACCATCCTTGTGTAGATCCCAGAAGGAGATCATCACAAAGCCACACAGGAAGAGGGAGTCTAGATAAGCTTTAAGTTTGCAACCCAACTTTCATTCTTAAGTATTTAAGTATTTAAGGTCAGGAGCCTTTGTTTAGTCGGGAGCTAAAAGTGTCAAAAGTCAAGTAAGCACCACGTCCACCGAAGAGAGTGTAACTCAGGCAAGGCTAGATCCACTAGCACCAATCATTGAAGAGGGTAGTGATACTGACACTTCATCGGAAAAGTCCTTCTTCATGATGGGGAGTCAACAGCCAGGAGGTTTCAACAGTGAAGGACCAATGCCAGGGGGGAGCATCTCCCTACATCCTTTAAACGAAACCAAGTTCACTATAATCTTCTTGGAAGGAACTAACTCGAGGGGAGCCTTAGTTTATTCTGACTATCGGGGACGCAAGTGTATTTGTATTGAAGAAAGACCGGCTCAGAGACTAGAGATAATTCGAGTCTATGATGATGGAGACAGATTCCGAGACGAAAAGGGGAACCACTATCTGATAGTGAGTAACCCTGAGGATTACAACAGATATGGGGATAACGTGGTAAAAGGGAAAATGGTTTCAAAAACCCAAGAACCACCTCCTAACATTGATCGACCCAAGAACCACCTCCTAACATTGATCGACCTTGAGCGCTTTTTATGTATGATAAGAAAACAACCAGGGTCCCAACCTATAATGAGAATGTAGGGATTTACAAACATGAAAGCGAGGGAATAGTCTCTTACTTTCGATGCAAGGAACCCTACCCAAACGAATTAAGCAAAGACAAGGTTCTTTATTTATTTTCTTATGAAACTGCTATGGGGAAGGATATTGTTTTTGTTGACAGATACGGGCGAGAATACAAACGTATTCTCCCAAAGAAGGTTGAAAAGGCAAGAGTTCCGCGAGCATCAACCTATGGCCCCAACGAAGTACCAAGAGCCACCTACACCCCTAGCAAGTCGACAAATCCCTTTTCAGAAGAGTATGACGCTACCTCACATTCTACCCGACAATCAATGTCCAAATACCAGGACCAACCAGCTACTCAGCCATCATTGCATGCATGGCTTCGACGGAGTTCTACATTAGAACAAGACCAAACCCGAGAGGGTTATCAAACCACACGAGGGCTAAGGGATTTACACGAACCACCACTCTATGCACAGTATCAAGTAGAGAGTAAGCCAAAGACTCAGGGGTCAACTGAGCCTGGAAGAACACCCCGAGAACGAGTTAGGAGAGATGAACCATCTCTCACGAGAAATGTTAGAAATTATGGCTTAGGAGCACCATTGGGAGAGGAACCTGGCCACTACAGAAGACCAGAAGAGGTATATCGACTAGGACGGGGAGATCCCATGATGAGATTTGTAGACCATCGTAGAATTAGACCTTCTCAAGTGCAAAAATGGGTAAACAAGAAATATACGGGAAGCAGGGATCCGAGAGATCATGTAGCAGCCTTTGTGCGTGTAATTAGAGCTAAAGAGGTGTTAGAATTTTCTACCCAATTTGCAGGATTCGGTTTAACCTTAGAGGATGATACTGCTACATGGTTTGACTCAGTGGAGCGAAGAGACTTTGAGTCTATGGAGGAAGTGTTGACGAGTTTATCGAGGAATTCTCACAAAGGGGAATAGCTCATAATACAGTCTCAAAAATCCATAAATTCAAACAGAAAGATGGAGAGTCTGTGTGAAAGATTAAAAAGATATGTTAAGTTTTGCCCCGTGGAAGAACTGCCAACTCAGTCCAGACTTATGCTTATATTTATCCAAGGACTAAGGAATGCAGATCTTCAGAAGGACTTACATATGAAAAGAAGCACGACGTTGAATGATTTAACCAAGGAAGCTCTATACCTTGTGGACAATTGTGTGGTCTATAAAGAGGGTGAGTTCAAGGATCTTGACGATGATTCTTTCTCACAACAAAGTGGAAGCAAGTCTGCTAAGACAACACCGAAAGGAGAAGTAGCGGTAAGCCAAGAGCAGCTTATAGAGGAAGTGCTTAAAAAGATTAACTTGTATTCCAAACCACAAGCTAAACAACCAAAATGGTGTGCGATTGAACAAAAATGGACAAACCATGGGATGGAGGAGTGTTATTATAACAAGGGATATGTGAGAGAACGACCATATGCTCCGCAAGCTCAGGCGACATCCCCTCAAGTCCCACCGATGCCTAGATATCAGACAGGCAACCTACCAGGACCTGTGGGTGTATATAGACCACAACCAGTGTTGGGACAACAACCAACCCTACCGGGATTACGACCAGTCGGCATGAGATACACACACACAGTAACTGAGTTGGATGAGAAGGCTTCGGTACCTATGCATGCATACTACGACCAGCCCAATGGATATGTGACGAACTCTTTCTATTATCCACTGGAAGAACCCTCTACACCAGAACCATGGAGCATGATAGGAAATACAAGACCACCAACTGCTACACAGGCAGCGGGGGAAGGAAGATATAGCTTGGATGAAAGAACACTGTTGTTCATAGCCAACGGAGGCATGAGCGGACAGAGGCTTGCACACCAACAAAGAGGAGCTCCAGGAGCACCTCAACAGCCTAAAGGAACATGCTACAAGTATGGAGGAGACCATTGGCTGAGGGACTGCCCTCATGACGAAATCATTAGAGTCAACGCATATTGCACCGAGTGTGGAATTACTCACTTGATCCCTGATTGCCCAAAAAATCCAAGCAAAGGAGCAAAAACTACCTTGAATATGCTGGGAGCGCTGCCTTCCAGTGGAGGGTCAGAAAACGAAACTTCGATTCCTGTTAAGGTCTTGACGAGAGCCCAAGCAAGGAGAAATGACAATCAGCCCAAAAGTAACGATGAAAATCAAGAAGAAATCAAGACTGACAAGTCTAGCGTCAGTCGTGATAATCCTTGGAAAGAACGAAGAGCGAAAATGAAAGCTAGACGTAAGCGAAAACAAAAAGATGTAGAAGCTGAGCTAACGATAGCTCGAGAGAAACTTAAACAGCAAAGAGAGTCCGACTCTCTAAAATCAACGGAGGGACCAAGAAGTGCAAGCTCAGGAGGGTCGGTATTGGTAGATAAGATCAATGAACCCTTAGATGCAATCTTGCAAGCATATGAAGCAAGATTGAAGAATAGACAGACTCTAGAGAAAAGGTGGATGACATATCCATATCCAGAGATAGAAAAACAGAGACTAGAGATGTGTAAACAGCTGATTGAAACTGTACAAGTTTTACGGGAGCCTCCACCTATGGAAGTGGGAGATAGAGTAATCAAACCACCAAACAATGAAACACCTCACAAAACCGAACAAAGGATACCCGACAAGATAGAAAACGTTAAATCCTTGCCGGATGTAGAGGATGCAAGAGACGTGTCTAATAGCACTGATGAATCACTGAAAGATTTTCCACCATATACCCCTATTGTGGAAGAAAATTGGCCTGAAGAGCTATGGGAAACGGTGCGAAAAGCTCAAGAAAAATATGAGACAAAAATAGTTGAGTCGGCGCCTTTCTCGAAGTTGAACTTGAATAAGCCTCCATGGGATTTGGACGTTAAATCATTTCAAGGGGATAATGGTTCAATTGCATCCGAAGATAGCATACCAGAATCACTCAGAACTTTGCCATCATATATGGGGGACTATGAGGCAAGGTCAGAAATTTGAAGGGTACCTTCTCAAAGAATAGGCGGGTCAAATCAATTGGACACTAAAATCCTGACAGACTTGTTGACCACTCCGGTCAAGTGTACAATCACATTGGCAGAATTGTTAAAAATTAGGCCAAGCATGTGGATGGAAGTGGGAAAATGTCTTGAAAAATTTGGTATAAGGACGCCTCTTAAGTTCTTCGAAACCGAGCTTAATGACACAGAACCGAAGGTCAACACTAGACCAGTGCCACTCAACAAGGTAGGAGAGTATTGTGAGGGTGAAGACGACAACACAACCTTACCAGTTGAGTATAACGGCATAGAGACTAAGGCAATACTTGATAGTGGAGCTGGCATTGCCATTGCAACCAAAATGCTATGGGAAAAATGGGGAAAACCAGCAATACGAACAACTAGAATGAAATTGAAACTGGCGGATGGGCACGTAGAAAGGCCTATAGGATTTCTTGAGGCAATTGTGGTATCTTCCTATGGCATAGAGTACGAACATACCTTTGCCATAGTAGATTTTGGCAAGAAGAACAACTATGAAATTATCCTTGGTAGGCCATTCATGAGGCAGCTCAAAATGGTGCAGGACTAGGGGTATGATTATTTGTATCTAAGACATGCTGAAACTACTACACGAGTAAACATGAGAAATCATAGATACCATGATGTCATGAGAACCCCTGTGGAAGAATTTGACTCAGCCACCATTAGTGGATCAGAAGTCCCAGCGTGGCTTTGTAAGAAAAAGGAGATATGGATGTGCGGGGCATCTCAATGTAGTGAATTTGGCCACAATGAAAGGACACTAGAGAGGGTCTTGGAAGACGATGCATATATACGAGAACCTTTTCCTGAAGACAAGCTCGAACCCCTAGAATGGTCTCAAATTTTGGGTACATTGGATGTATGCGTCAATGAAGTCACTCCCACCAAGTTTTGTGATGAGAATGGCTATGATATCATACCATACTACATGTTGAGCAAAATTGTGGAGAAGGAGAGAACGATGGAGATACTGAGAATATGAGGATTAATAAAACAAAAACGAAACTTGAGATTAAGATAGTGGGCTATGTGGACATCCCCACTAAAGAAATCAAGCAGGAGGGAGAAGAATTTTATGATTCTTCTGATCAAAGTGAAAACAAGGATAACGCGGATGACGAGAAGTCGGAAAATACGGAGGGAGACGAAAATCAAGATCAAGACAATGACGTCTTCTACAATTTCCCAAACCAAAGTGAGAGACGCCAAAAAAGATACAAGAGCAAACGACACCATATCAGTCCACCAACCAAGCTGAGACCCATGCCGGAGTTTAAGGGTAAGACACATTTCCTTATGAACATTCATGCTATTGATTGTGCTAAGGATAAAGTGTCAAAAAGATTTCTTAAGGTTGCTGAAGAATCACGATTTAAGTCCAGACTGTTGAAACCTAAGAAAACCAGCGAAGCAAAAAAAAGAGTTGCAACAGAAAAACTGAATGTCTCTGGTAGTCCAATTATGACGAAAATTGAATGGAAAACGAGATACAATGAGTTGAAACAAAAAATTAAAAATGTATGGACAACTGAAATGGAAAGTAGCGATGGAACAAACGCTAGTGATGGGAGTAAAAAGATAGATGTACCTCCTCACTATTGTAAGTACACCATTCAGGAAAGAAGATTGGTGGTTCAACAACCAATGAGGGAGCCTAAATCAAACGAGTCCTACGATGGGCCAGAGAACGCCAAGAAAATAGACTTAGCAGAGCCAGGAGAAAATCCTCGACCTGCTTACATTGCCACAGATCTAGGCGAGAAGAAGAGGACTTACTGATCAAAACACTTAAGGAATTTCGAGATGTATTTGCATGGTCGTACAAAGATTTGAAGGGAGTGGATCCTAACATTTGTGAACATTCAATCCCTCTGAAGTCTGATGCAAAGCCAAGCAAACAACGTCCATACACGTATAATGAGACATTCGCCAAAAGGATAAAAGAGGAGATAGACAAACTTATGGAGGCTCAATTTATTTATGAGATAGAGCACACGGATTGGGTGTCCCCGATAGTGGTGGTACCCAAGAAAAACGGGAAATTACGAGTGTGTGTGAATCTCAAGAAGGTAAACGCAGCAACAATAAGGGACAACTACCCTCTTCCTATCACAGAACACATCCTGGAACGAGTAGCAGGCAAGCAAGCCTATAGCTTTATGGACGGATTATAACCAATTGGGGGTCAAACTAGAAGATCAATACAAAACAACGTTTGCAACAGAATGGGGCATATATGCGTTTAGGGTAATGCCATTTGTCTTGACCAATGCTCCAGCCACATTTTAGACATTAATGACACACGCTTTTAAAGAATACTTGCGAAAATTCTTGGATATTTACATCGACGACTTGTGTGTCTATTGTCTATTGAGAGAAGACCATATAGATCATCTTAGAAAGGTATTCGAAAAATGCAGAACGTATAGGATTTGCCTCAACCCAGAAAAATGTGTATTCATGGTACGACAAGGTAAAATCTTAGGCCACATAGTGTCGGCTAATGGAATTACCACTAATGAAGACAAGGTAAAGGTGATCATAGAATTGCCAAGACCAAACACTGTACGAGAGGTACAATCATTTATGGGACATTGTGGATACTACCGACGTTTTATCTACATGTACGTTGTAATAGCAAAACCCTTGTATAGTCTAATCACGCTCTTCATTTGGACCAATGAATGTGAGGAGTCATTCCAGAAACTAAAAGATGCACTGGTATCTGCACCAATTCTAAAAGCACCAGATTGGTCAAAGATCTTCCATGTACATGTAGATGCTTCGGAATTTGCAATAGGCTATATATTATCACAACCAGGGGAGGGTAAGACGGATTTTCCAATCAGTTATGCTAGTAGACAACTCAACAGTGCAGAAAAGAATTATACTACCACTGAAAGAGAAGGATTGGGTATGATATATGCGGTAAAGAAATTTCCGCATTACTTACTCGCGAACAAATTCACATTCTTTGTGGATCATCAGGCACTCTTGTTCTTAGTAAACAAACCTTGTAACACGGGATGAATTGTAAGATGGTTCATTGTGTTGCTGGAGTTTGATTTTACGGTAGTAGTTAAGAAAGGAAAAACTCATCAAAGAGCAGACCACCTTTCTCGATTACTACATGGCGAAAAAGCTACCGGGGTAGATGATGATCTCCCAGACGCATACCTGTTTAATATAGAGATGGTACCGAAATGGTCAGAGAAAATTATTCCGTTGCTGACATATGGAATGAATCTTGACGACAAACACACGGTGGAAAACGTTAGACAAACACAAAATTACACGATGCTTGCGGGAAGAATGTACCATCATGGAAACGATGAAATTCTAAGGTTGTGTATAGGCCCAGAGGAGTACGAAGCGTATCTAGAGGAGGCCCATACACAAACAGGGGGATTCCATAGAGGAAATCAAATGATATATGAACAATTAAGAAGACTTGGAGTGTATTGGCCAGGAATGGCAGGCGATGTAGCTAATTACATCAAGAAATGCGACTTTTGCACATCCAATACCACTGTGGATTATGCCACATTATACCAAGTGACAGTAGCACCCGCATGGAGTCATGCTATTGTGGAATATTTGACTAATAAGGAGCTGCCAGGAGATTGGTCTAAAGCCAGACAAAAGGCTATACAAATCGAAGCGAATAGGTATACCCTCATTAGTGCCCAATTGTATAAAAGAGGAATTGATGACCAGCTAAGGTTAGTTCCTCATGAAAATGACTACTTTCCATTATTGGAACAAGCTCATGAAGGCATAGCAGGAGGTCATTTTTTAGCAGAGAGAACCGTAAAAATCATTATGGTTGTAGGTATATGGTGGCCGACCATGATTCAAGATGCAGCAGAATTCGTGAAAAGGTGTGATGAATGTCAACGCACTAAGGTACCAGTTAAAAGAGACGAAATGCATTTAAGACCAATGATGAGTGCTCGAGCATTTGCTAAATGGGGATTGGACTTTGTTGGTCCTATCAATCCACCAGCGTATTGTTCACAAGCACAATATATCATAGTGGCCACGGATTACATGACCAAATGGGTGGAAGCAAAAGCCACAACGAAAGAAGACGCTAGAACCACGACACAATTCTTATATGAATATGTGTTTACACGTTATGGCCTTCCAATCGAGCTGGTGAGTGATAGAGGGACACACTTTGTAAATGAAGTTATCCAACATCTCTTAAATGAGTTTATGGTAATTCATCTCAAATCTGCACCCTATCATCCACAAGCCGATGGCCAAGCGGAAGCGACCAACAAAATATTGTGCACAGTTCTTACGAAACTGGTTAGTGAAACAAGAACAGATTGGGATCAGATGTTCTATTCGGCATTGTCGGCTTATCGAGTTGCATATAAAACAACACTCAATGCTACACCATTTAATATGGTATATGGGTTAAATGAAATATTGCCTATTGACTTTTTGATCCCCACACTAAGGGTATCCACACAATTGGATTGGACGGGGCATGAACTTTCAGAACGGTTAGAGGACCTTGAAAAATAAGAGGAGTTACGACTCAATGCTGTAGCAGCTATATATGCAAAAAAAAGACAACAGAAAGAGTTTTTTGACAAACATGTCAAGAACAAGGACTTTAAAACGGGCGACTATGTCTTAGTATACACCCTTAAACAGCATGCCAAAAAGCTAAAGAAAAGGGGAATGGGGCCTTATTTGATCCAAGAAATATTGTCCAGCGGAGCAGTAAAACTGTCGACACTAGATGGAAAAGAAATGCCGAACTGGATTAGTGGGTGTCATTTAAAAAAATATCATCTACCTTTAACACCGGAAATGTTGTTTCAATTGCATTATGGAAAGGCCTATAGAAAAGAACAGCAAAGAATTCAGGACCAGGCACAACAAGAAGCCAAGGAACGGATTGCTAAACGAAAGCAGTTTCTCAGGACAATAAACATGGTCACCCCAATGATGACTGACGAATATCCTCTTTCAACATCCCAAACCTTAGGGCTAGGACGATAGCATCATTGACGACTTGGAAGATACGTGGTGTAGTCCTTACATAAAAGCTTATGCAGGCACAAAACAAGTTGAAATCTATGCATTGCTTGACACTGGAGCAAAAATGGGTGTCATCAGCTTTGAGCTCTTTCAGAAACTTGGACCAATGAGGACGATCCCAGAGACACACCGGTTGAAAGTAGCATCGGGTGATGAGGTGACCACGTTGTGGTCTATTATAATACCAATCACAGTGCAGGCACACCAGTACACTACAAAATTCCATGTACTGCCACCAAGTAGATCAGCAACGCCGTGTATTTTAGCAGTGTCATGGATGAAAGCTAATAGGGTATTCATTGATTTGGATACTAATGAAGTACTGTTCAGAAATGAAAACTTTTCAGAACCCTTCTTATCATATAACCAATACATGTCAAGGAGGAAACATGAGTCAATACAACCGCAAGGATATGACAAAAAACAAACAGAGTTTACAAGTCCAACAACGTCTTATCAAAAATCAACAACCATGCAGGGAACCAGGCAAGTTTGGGTACGGCGTACAGATCTGGCCGAGGCACAATTACATCAAAAGAGGAAATACAAAGTTTGGATAAGGCAAGACAACCTAATTCCTGTAAAAAAGCGAGCAGAAGAACAGACAAAAAACCAAAAGCCAGCAAAACTTCAAAGACCATAGTCAATCGGTAGAATACACAACGGACTACATTGGTATGGCGGCCAAGATTGCCAATTCAAAACGGGCCAACAACACAAGAAATTAGGCCAAAGATGACCATCGAGCAATTATCTACAACTGTCAATGTCAAGCCACATCATGCAAACAGCATGAGGAAACAAACAAAATCAACAACAAAAACTACAAGGATCTATAAGACCCACATCATCAAAGGAGAAAGAAAGAATGTTCCACCAGAAAATGCAACAAAATATACGACAATATCGACTTCAAAGGATCCACATACGCCAATTCAAAACCAGTGGAAAACAATCAAACAAAGAGCGACAGATTTACAACTACTCCTTGCAAAGAAAATCTGCCAGCCAACTCAAGCTACCACAGGAAACCTCAACGACAAATGCCAATAAGCGAATCGCTTATACCTTCCTCTTACACCGCATAAATTCTTTCTACATGCATTGACTGCACATGCATATAGGGCTATATTACAAGGCTAGCATTAGCATGAGTTCACACCCATGCACAGCACATACCCTTGACGATACCCTGTCGTCCAGGAGGACTCCAACTAGGAGGGGGGGAGGCATTCCAAATGCGGACTCATGTCATATATTAGAGGGCAATGTTTGTGAGCAAATTTTCAACCATTTTTGCGTTTTATTGTGTGATTTTGGGAAAAAGAATATGCCCTCGTAATTAATCAGAATCGGGGACCAAATCATCATACATGAGCCCCTAGGGATGTGTATAGACTATAAAGAGAGTCAAATCTGGCCAAACAATGTCTAAAAGTAGCAAAAAATAGGCCAAGGTTGACGATAATGAGCGAGAATGTACATAGACGAGAGAAAAGTGAGGTACAAAGTGTTTTTCTTTTCATTGGTATTTTTATAGGTTAGAATTTCTATTTTCGGGTTATTTTGGGGATTTATTTGCTTTATTTTAGCCATTTTCTAGCAAAAATTATAGAAAAAAATCTGTAATCCAGATGGAAACACAAAAGAAGAGACGCCTGATCGGAGCAAGGTAAAGAAGACACAGAAAAAATAGGGACTGCAAAGGTGACAGGGCAAAATGACCACCGTCATGAAGGGACCTCCAACAGGAGAAATCTACAAAAATGGTAAAACTGGAGCAACCGAAGTCCAAATCAAGAAATTTGCGAGCCTAAACCGCATCTTGCAAAAAGTTATGGCCACAGGTAAAAGATGGGAAAATTTGGTGTCGGAGTCTTGATTACATATAGAGAGGCTAGGCTAGAAATCTCTCATTTGAGTCATTTTCCATAGTGAGAGAGAGAGAGAGCTCCCTACAACAGTTGAGACTTCCAGAAGCTCATCCATCGCGCACGGTCACCAGATCGACATCAGATATGAGAGGTACGCTCGTCAACACTAACTCTAAGTGTTGTTTACTTCAGTTAGTCGCAAAACCTTGCTGGCATCACAATCACAACCTATGCACACATACGGTAGACCGGTTGTTAGGGAGACCTAGAGGCCACCAAATGGAACCAAAATTGAAAGGCACAATGCCTATAGCTTAGGGATCAAGCCTATGACCTCGAAAAGCGCGAAGGAAGCCGCTCAAAAAACCCTAATTTCACAGGACCTATAAAGGATAACTGAACCAAGGTGATCGAAAATGAGCCAAAACTCATAGACAGCAAGCCAATAACCTTGACAAACCGACTGAAGGGTTAGACCATGAAAAAGTTCGTCAAAACGGAGCCTAAAGTCCCTATCTGACGAAAACTGCACAAAGCGTCACGATACTCTAACGGGCCGACCAAGTGACAAAATGACACCAAATTTAACAAGGTACATCCAAAAGAGGTCAACTATGAGATGGAATGTGTCCACTCAGGAAAAAAGCTCTTCCACTAGGGCAAATGCCAGCAACAGGCGAGAAAGATGTCCAAATGGTCGTTTTTGGTGTTGTAAACACCAAAACAACAACTGACTGCTTGGATGGAAGGTCAAAAGGAAATAAAAGACAGCCGGAGTCATACAATGACCAAAAGGAATGGCGACCATCACCTAAGTGGTCTACTTCGACTCCAGGACCAGCTAAGTGTTGTAAACAGGGAGTACACTCTTCTAAATTGATTAAAACTTGATGTGTGTGTCTAGGAGAGCCTATTAACACCATTGTGGTCAACTAACATAAAAAAAAACTGGTAAAAATGACTAAGTACTAGTCTATCGCGATAGACTTGAATTTACAATTAGACAAGTAAAATTTAGATTTTGGCTTCATAAGGGGTGCTAACAAGGAATATTAACCACCATTATCAAATCAAAGTGCAAGAGGGATCTCTTTTGGCCAAATAACCTAGTCTATCATGATAGACTTGCTACACCAATAATTGGGGGAAAGACTTTTCAAAATTTTAACAAGATAGACTTGGGGAAGCACATGAAGGCAGTACACCAAATTTGGTGACAGGATGGACTCATATGGCAAACCGAGAAAGACATGACGACAACTCAGAGTCAAAACAGGACATCTCGAGGGTTGACAGTTAAAATTCACATGTGAGAGGTCAAGAAACCTTACATCAACTTGGAGAAGGCAGACAGATGATCACAGATCCAAAAAATGACAAATTGACACTAAGTGCCAGTCTATCGCGATAGACTAAGCAGAGGGATATTAGGCCATCTTTTCAAAAATTTGAATTAACAGTTGGCTTCAGCATGATGCAAGAAGACTACCCACGAAGTTTGAGCCCAAAACAACACAAAATGAAGGAGATAGACCAACATTTCCTTGGAAGGAATCTGGAAAAATGGGAGTTGATGCAAAAAGGGGTCACTTGACATTCATTTGAGGTGGAAATGGGATCAGATCATGTGTAAGGTATGAGAAACCAATTGGTGGAGGCCCAACTGCAAAATAGGACCTTTGTCAAAAAATACCTAGTCTATCGCGATAGACTGAGCAAAAGTTGCAAATGAACTGTTTTCAGTTTGGGATTATAGAGTGACCTTACATGCCCTGTGAACATACACCACACAAAATTTCAAGGCATTTGGACTTGTTCTCCTTCACCAAAAACATTAATTTGAAGCCGTCAGAGTCGCACAATGGAAGAGCTTGTCTATCTGCTAACCTTTTACCTTAACTAATCTTGGGACTAAGAAGGCTCATCTAGATGCATGATTAAGTGGTAATCAATTTAGAAGAGAAGTACTATGTTTGTAAATTAACTATTAATTGTGAATACAGGATCCATGGATGCTTCTCCGGGAAAAAGAAAAGGCAGGAACCTGGCAACGGAAGGTCCAATACCCTATGCACTTCTACCCAATTCACTAAAGCCAGCGGCCACCTGGATACCTGCAGACGTGCAACAGGCAACATCCTTTCAGATCTATCAAGGTTCATATGTGGATGACAAAAGAAATTTATTGGATACAGTGGTGATCCCCAAGGAGGCAGAAAATTACTTGAAAAGATCACCGCAAAGGTCATGGCTCAAAAAAGTTGGCTTGTGGAACTTTGCATCACTACCACCAGTAGGGATAGATTTCAAGAGGGTACAACACCTAATTGAGACTATCCAAGAAGATGGAACTTGCAGAGTGGCAGGCATGGATAATGAAGTGATGGAGATCCAGATCACTAAAGAAATCATCAAGGAGGCATTGAAATTGTCTGATCAAGGAGCCAACATGAGAGAAAGGAGGAAAAACCTCACAGTCTACTTGCAAAAGTCCAAACTACCTTCTTTCGAACTCATAGCAAACCCGGAAGTAAGAGAACTGACACAGATCTACAGTCAGTGTTTGTTGAGCTACAACAAAAGACCGCCAAGATACACTACACCACACGGGAGCATCTCAACCACACTGACATGGGCTATGGGAATGACCCATGAGTTCAATATAGATCACGCGTCATATCTGTTTGAAGAAGTGACAAAGCTAAGGCAGGACAAGCCAAATTACATTGTAGGAGGAGAAGTCCTCACAAGAATCATATACCAGGCCATAGGCGTGGCAGATCAGTTGCCGCCTGTTCCTCATCAGAATGACTGGCTGGTATTAAGAGAGAATATCGAAGAAAGATCACAAAGGAAAGTACCGGCCTCTATTAACACCATTGGAGGACGCAGGTTGGAAAGAGTAACAAGAAGTACACAAGAAAAGATGGAAGAAGAAAGAAGAGCTGAAGAGGAAGATGTCCGACTAAAGAAGCGTAAAGCAGAAATGGAAAACAACACCAGGTTGCAGAAGATAGCAAAAATGGAAAGGATGCTAGAAGGATTTGCTCTAGAGAGATCTCTACGAGGCGATGTAGGCGCCACTTGGAAACCTTCTAGTAGCACTTACACACTAAGAACGAAGAATAAAAACAACCCAGCTTTTGAGTTGGACTGGTTCGAGAGGTACATCCAAGAAAGAAATGCTAGGGACGAACCAGAATTGCTACTAGAAGAGGAGGATCTCCAAACTTTGAGAGATCAGTTGAGGCCAACTTCACGAGATCAGGAAACACCACCGCCATCTCCAAGGCCAGACACAAGTGAGAGGCAATCTACCCCACCTGCTCACTCTACTTCGCATTCAGAAAGCTCACATCGTGATGAGAGAGTTCATACACCACCCAGTGAAGAAGAAGAAGAAGAAGAAGAAAGAACAGATGGTCACCCAAACACTGGAACCATATCACAAAGTGATAAAGGCAAGCAAAAGGAGGTGGATCAGACAAAAGATAAAGCTTCCTCCTCTCAAGAAATTGAGCTGGAAGCTACTATAGATGAAGATTTGCAGTCAATGGAGACAATACTAAACCGAACAAGACTGCATAGTCAATGGCTAGCTGATCAGAACAGGTCCAACAAAATGAAGTTATAAAAAACCCATGAAGAAGTTCTGAGACTGCAGGAGCACAGGGAGGACACTCTAAAGCTGATCAGCATCAGAGATGCTGAGATCTTAGGGCTCAAAAGCACAGTAAATCTCCTCAAAGACAATTTACAGGAGTCTGAAGATTTCAATGCCATTTGTGAAGATACAATCAACGTATTCCTTGAAGATGTCAGTGACAGAGATGAACACATCCATAAGTTGGAAAAAGAAAAGTAAGATGCGCTGGAGACAGTCAAAAGTTTGCAAGTCTTCATCGATGACTTACAAATTGAAGTCAAATATTTGAGGGCAGTAGCAGATATACAAGCAAGGGAAATCGAACGAGCAAAGAAGAAAAAAACGTCGCTACCAACAACACCTGTAGTCCACCCACAAGAAGAAGTGGCTGCACTGAAGAGGGAGCTGGAGTTGGAAAGAAAACAACGCTTAATGATAGCCAAAAGTGCGCTTAGAGCAGAGGATCAACTACAAAGGCAAATTTCAGACTTACAAAGTGAACACCAACAAGGACCAGCTCCTGACAGTGAAATGGAAAGCATTGTTTCCAAATCACTCAGGGAAGAAAATGATAGAACAATGGCTGCGCAAATCACAAGTCTACAAACTGCAAGGCAACACCAAGGACAGGTACGAGTGCACCTAGAGCAAGCAACAACGAATTTGGCTGGACTCGCCGAAGTATATGGGGTTCAAGATGAGTACAAGGAAGAATCAGATGAACAGGAGGCCCCAGATACACAGACTGATCAAACTGGCTCTAAAGACCAAGAAATAGACGAAGATTCAGTCACGAGATTGGAAGAGCAGAGGTTGGCCGAGCAGATGGAAAAACAATCAGAGATGATATGGTACAAGGCAATGCAACTAGAAAAGAAGATGCTACAAGGGCTCTCCAGATCAGGCAAAACAGCAGCAGAGGTACGGGAGGAATGGAATGCCCCTATGTTACCCTATGATCTGCTGAAATACGAAACTCTAACACATCAACGACAGCTCGCAAAAGAAGCACAAGTGCTAGTGTTTGAAGGAGAAGTACAGGATCGGGAACAGCAAAACAGAATAGTAGACAGTCAACCAAAGTGGAGGCGTCAATGGATCTTGGATCATCCTAATAACCTGATCCACTTAGTCAACGCACCACCTGAGCTGAGGAATGACAGAACTTTTTGCCCAACTCCCCGAACATACACCTACAGCCAACATAAAGCACTACAAAGAAGAAATCCGACATGGCTAAATTATCCAGTATTGCCAGGGCCTGCAGAGGGAGAGAGAATATCCGGTTCTTACATGGTGAAAACCCTTCAGGGCGCCATTGCAGAATTCGGAGGCTCTCTCGATCTATCCTGCAAGATGCTATGTAAAATAGCTCGAACCTTTTTGGCATGTCTCACAGTCTTCTCAGAAAGCTGGACTTCAGAGTATATGAATACCAAAAGAAGCATCTCAGAAGTGTCATACGATCTAAGTGGGCCACCTACAGAGCCAGTATTGTATGCCTATTTCAGACGGCTAATGTTTCTGCCAAGCTACCATCTCCAAACCTTCGAAGAAGCATTTTATACAGGCTTCTGCATGTACAAGTCCAAAATTTTTGGCCCATTAATGGCAAGCGAGTCTATGCAATATGATGCGTTTCTACATCAAATCAACCAAGAAAGATGACAACGACAATGAAGACAAAGACGATCATGTCGTGGTAGACATGAATTAGGAGGGGGGGAGTGTTGGAGCCCCATTTGTTCAACTGTTGTAATGAGCCCATCTTGTAAATCATATCAAATTCCCATTTTATGTCAAAGACGTCTTATCAAATGATATGTAAATGATGCAAGTGAAAAGTGTGGGTACTCTCATCCCGCTCGAAAAGTTTGACACAAGCGGTAACTGTCTATTTGTGGCGCCTGATCTGCGGTGATATGTGCATCGCCCTAGAAGTGGTCAAAAATGTAATGTGGGGATGTGGAAATGTGATTTGGGTATCGAGGATCAAGCGTGCAAAATTTGGTGAATTTTGGAGTCGGTTTGGGGTTTTTCCTACGAAAAATGTCCGCTAGGGGTCAAAAAAGGCCAAAACTAGGCCAAAAAGGGTCAAAAAAGGTGTGAAATGGCTTCAAATTGCCACATCACTCATGATGGAGTGAGTGTTCCAGGACTTTTGAAGAGCAATATCAACACTTTCACCCCTTTGTGTGTGGGAGGAAGCAGGGTTCCTACAGGTGGTCTAGTGCAGTCCCGTTGCGTTCCCGTCCTGTTTTCAAGTGTATGGACGAGTGAATGAGAGATTTCTCTCTTCAATTTTGCACTTGGGAGAGTCTATGGAAGTTCTAATATTTCCATGTATGTGTGTGTGCAAGGAATTGAGGGAAGAAGGTGCGGCTTTCTACAAGACTATGTGACCCTGTATCGGTGCCATTAGGGTTGGTGCTACTCCAAAGAGTCCAACAGAGTGGAGTTTGGTGAAGCTTTTGCAATGGTTTGAGAGTGGCATTTTGTGGCTGGAGTTTTTGGTTTTTTGATGGTTTTTCTTGTATATTTTGGTCACCATCAAGCGTGATTTCAAGTGTTGATCACCTCGACTCACCTTGTAGTGTCTGCGGGCAAGCAAGGGCTTGTAGGTCGAGGCGTTTGGAATTTGAATTAAGCTTGTGGGTAGAGTTTTCAGGAAGCTTTTGAGTGGTAGTGAGTGCGATGAGGAATTTAAGTAAATTCCTTGTGTTGTGTTGAATTGTCTGGGTGTGTGAGTGTGCGCACGACATCTTTTGCTCCATCAACTCTTAGAGAAGGAGATGGAGCTTTTTCACTTTGCACTTCACACAATGAGAGTGTGTCTGTGAGAGAGTATACCCCCCCAAGCTAGCCCTCTACTTGCATGGTTGACCCCTTCTTATAGCTCATGCTTTGTGGCTCATTCGCTCTCTCAAGCTTAGCCAATCACAAGCCCTGGTCACACGTAGAAATAGAGGTAGCCGTTGGACAAGTTTCCTCGTTTCCCCTTTGAGAGAGAGGACTTGATAAATGCTTTAAAAAATAATTTAATTAGCTAAATTATCATTGGTCCCCTCTAGGGATCAGCCAATAGGCTTTAGGAACACTATGAGGGTGACCTAGCTAGGGGCTTGACAGGTGTCCCATTGGCCTCTTTGAGAAACGGGTGTACTTTGGGTGAAGAAGGAGTTATTCAGCACACTCCCTACTCCTGGGGCTCGCCCTCTCCTTTGTAGACTCATGCTTGGCATTTTGAAACAGTTGAATCTCCTCTAGAACCTTAGCTATGAAGCACCTTAGTCATGAAGCCCCTCAAGGAATTTAGTCAGCAAGCACCTCAAGCACCCTAGTCAGCAAGCATGCCAAGAATCTCAAGGACCTTAGTCAACAAGCATGGCAAGCACCTCAAGCACCTTAGTCAGCAAGCACAACAAGCACCTCAAGCGTTGGCCGGGATTCCCACCTCAAGCACAACCCTATCTAAGGACTTTTAACACCAACCTTTGGAGGTCTTTAATGAAGCTAACCCTAAGTTCTTTAAGCTCCATTAGCTAGCCTTGATCTTTGACAGACCATCTCTCATTTGGATCCCTTTAACCTTGGCCCCGTACTGAGATAGATCCATAAGCACATGTCTTTATTCTAACCCTTGTTCTCGTTTATTTTCCCACATTAAATTACCAATTTAATATGAGAAAATTATTTGGGTTGGTTAGATACTAGATTCTATGACATTAGTTGTCTTGAGGCAGGGTTACATGCACATTTAGTGCATCACGCCTGTTTTTACTCATTATCTTTCTCCTACTCTGTCCCCTTTGAGGGCCACCATTGTGACTACCTTCTCTAGCCAGGAGATTTGGGTGTCAAGCTAAGATAATGAAGGAATCCAACGTGTGGGTCTTCCTCAGAACTCCCGCCAGTGATGGAACACTATATAAATAAGACGATGATGGCCCTAAGCCCCTCACTTAGCCTTGTGTTTGTGTAGTGTGTCTTTTTTTGTAAAGAGAGATTTGAGAGCTTGTTAGTGGCCTGCCAACTATCTAACCATAGAGCTAGTGGAAAAAGATGGTACTTCGCAGGTCTGAATTCTACTAAAAGAGCCCCTTTATTTGGTGTTTTTTTTTTCTATTGTTCCAATTGTTTTTATACTATGTAGCATATGGTAAGAAATAGAATGTGTATTCTATGGGCATGGTTCTTAGCTCGATGGCTCGCTTTATAGGTTACAGCTTGGGATGTTCTTTTTTATATAAGAGGTTATTTATTAATCTTATTAGTATGGTTTTTTTATCTAAGTCAGGAGCATGGTTTCTTGCTCCCTTGTTCAATTTTTGCGTCTAGCTAATCATTATACTGAGTTAATTTGGAAACATGTATCTCATGAGTTTTGGGCTCTTTTTTCTCACAAAACACCCTATATAATTAAAACTCCTCTCTCTATATTATGTTGTTTTCTATGCGGCCTTTGGGATAGGTTACTCGTTGAGAGTGTGCTGCACGTGCCTTGATGAAAAAAAGGGGGGGAGGTTGATATGAAGATGTGATTTGTTAAAAAGAGTTGATACTCCCAGCCCAAATAAACATAAGGCAATGGTATTGTTTGCGGATTAGAGCTCTGTTGCATACTATGGATATACCTCTCCCTTGATTACAAGCTTTAAAAAGCCTTTTGCTCCATGTAGCTAGAAGTGAAGTGTGGATATTGCCCTTTGGGTACTGCTTACTGGTTTTTTTCTGCAGTAGGTATTTCTAAAAAACCCTATGATTGGGAAACGATGTCTTGTAAAGGTTTTTTTAGCATGAAAATAATTGATACAATATATTTTGATACAGGATACTGCATGTTTGATATGTTCTTTGTATTATGTTTTTTGCTTCATATATTGAACCAAATTGGTTGCCGAGACATGTGGTTAGTTTGAACAAATGAGTCTTATATCAGACTACTGTGACTTTATGGTGAAGGATGGTAAGAAGGATAACTTGCTGATGAGTGGCTTTGAATAAATAAACAGCTTGTAGAATATTTTAGGGATTTGGGACTAACTCTGTTTCTAAGATACTTTGATCAGAAGGGGTGGTGGTTGGCCTTCTTATTAGAATGATATATACGTTAATATCTATTTAAGGTCTAATTATAATGGGGCTATATAGGAACCATACATATAATTACCTCCATAAATAAAAGAGATGATGACTTTTTGAAGGAGAAAAACACACCTTATACTGGAGTACATAGGAACTTTGGATGTTTGATTTAAATTAAAAAGTTGTAAGTTGGACATGGATAACAAATGATATAGTTTGTTAACACCTATAAAACACATTCAAGGCTAATGTATCTGTTGTATTGTTTGAATCGATACAGGTAAGAACTCTATCCTTTCTTGGATTTTTTGTGGCTTTTAAAGCAAATGTCCAACCCTTGAGAACCGGACTCTTGCCACTTCATGAAGAAACAAACATCTTAGTTTACCCATTGTACCTTTACACGGATGAGACCTCATCGTGATAGTACAAAAATAATTCTAAGATTGAGTTGGTTTTTCTCTTTACATTGTCACTTTTCTAAAGCCATCTATCCTTTGAACGTTACTGTTCATTTAAGTTCTATTATATATGTAATACAGCTACACACACGTCCTATATATAAGGTTTTCCTAGTTCTTTAGGAAATCCCAGGATGCTGGCTTCAAAAATTTGCTTGAATTATAGTGCTTAGTTGGACCCATTGTCTAGAATTCCTTTTAAGGTTGGCTGGTGTTAGGCAGTCCCTCGTAGACTGCACTTTTAGAATCTTGTTCACGGCTATCGCAGTATTTCTAGATTTTTTTGGTTGAAAGGTTGAAGGGCCAACTGAGAGATACCCCTCCCCAAGGTTCTATGCACAAAATATATAGTTTAAACTTTCATACTATTTTCATTGTACATCACAGAGTTGCGAAAGCAGTTGCATAGGGGAGGAGTTCTTAGCGCCCGACCAAGCATGGAGTTTAGGCCATGAGCCGGTGGACTGCATCCAGAGGTAGCTAGCGACTATTGCTACCCCTTAATGGGTTTTATGAATGAAAGTGTACTCAAGAAAAATATAACATTGTGGAGGGTGAATACATATGTACACCGCATTGCAGAGAGAGAGAGAGAGAGAGAGAGAGAGAGAGAGAGAGAGAGAGAGAGAGAGAGAGAGAGAGAATATAATGGAGGATGAAATAGAGTGCACAGAGACATGAGAAAATGACAACAGAGGATCTTTAAATGCCCCATCCAAATGAAATAGGCAACCACGTATTAATGCAATGACAAAATTTGGGTATACCATAACATCAAAAAATGTATGACAGTTTAAAGATCGACCAGTCTACACATCCACATCTGCTCTACTATAGACAGAGAGAATTCCATTGTGTTGGGGGCGAGCCAGAACACCTCCAATATACTTGAGCAAGAAACAGATTGAGACCGCTTTGCCTCCCTCCATGAACCCGAGCTCTGAAAGGATCCCAAGTACCAGTAGGTGGTAGGGTATCAACACCAACCATTTCTGTTATGGAAATGGCCTATGAACTTTCAGAACAGCAGAATTTAGAGAATTAGAGTGAGCATTTCTGTGAGATTACTTTGAGAACATAGAAGGTGAACTTAATTGATGGTAGCAGCATAAACATAGTACTTAATTAACTTGGCATGAACAATACGTTTGCAAGAGAGAGAGTATTAGAGAACATGACAATAGTTGAGGACCGGATTTACTTGGAGCCGGTCCCCCCTTCAAAAGGCGTTTGTATTATAGATTCTCCCATCAAGAGAGACTTGCTATAATACAATATTTGTGTTCCTTGTGACCTTGGTGATGCTACGAACATGGAAAGCTTCATGCATCAGGATAATAATATAAACTTTGTAAAATCATTAACTATCCCAAGCCTCAGTTCCAAGGCCTCAAACACCTCCGAAGGAGGAGAGAGCTAGCAGGGAGTGAGGGTAGGGAAGAGGAAGAAGAATCATACATACAAGAAAGAAATAGTTCCTTACTTATCATCACTCTTCTTGGTTATCATAGCATAATAGCATAGTAATGAAGATGAAGAAGATGGCAAGATTAAGCATTGAAGCATGTATCTTGGTTGGTTTTGCATTCCATATCCAAGAGTGTTGGTGTAGGCTCTCCACTTCTCAACAAGCTTGGAGAAGGAGATGGAGCTCTTGCGCTTTGCACTCCACACAATGAGGGAATGAGTGTGTGTGTGTGTGGGAGAGTATACCCCCTCTCATGGTTGGTACAGACCTCTCTCTCTCTCTCTACTAATATTTAATTATATCATTTGGGACATGTGTCCTATGCATCTAAATTCTCATTGGACCCCTTTGAAGCCTATCCAATAGGATTCAAGCACATCATGAGGGCCACATGTGGAGAATTTTGTCATGTGTCTTTTATGCTTCTTAAGTCATTTGGTTTGAATTGAACACTTCAAGCAGTAAGTCAATCAAGTATGGAAACCATTTATGCCTCTTGAGAGTTTATCTTTGAATTGAACACTTCAAAAACCTTAGTCATTTGGTTTGAATTGAATACTTCAAGCACTTAGTCAATCAAGTATGGAAACCATTTATGCCTCTTGAGAGTTTATCTTTGAATTGAACACTTCAAAAACCTTAGTCCTTTTAAGCCTAAAAATCACCTCAAGCTTTGGGAAAGGTTCCCACAAACACTTTAAGTAATTTAGTTAGCAAGCCGACAAGCACCTCATGCTTGGGTAGGGTTCCCACCTCAAGGTGAGCCCTAGTTGCCTAAGGTCAAAGGACTTCTTAACACTAACTTTTGGAGGTCTTTATGAATCTAACCCTAAGGTCGTCAATATCCATTAGGTAGCATTTCTCTTGAACATATCATCTCTCATTTGGACCCCTTTAAGGCTTGGCCCCATGTTGAGACAGATCCAAAAGCATATGTCTATATTCTAACACTTGTTCCCGTTTATTCTCCCACATTAAATGATTAGTTTAATATGAGAAAATAATTTGGGTTCGTTAGATATTAGATTTTATGACATTACCTCTCTCTTGAAATCATAGTCGTCCTCGACTATGAGGTAGAAGAGATAAAGTTTTAGTCATTAGTCTACGTTTCTTAGCGGGTAGAGAATCTGCTTTCACCCTACGGCATCATTCTTGAATGGATGACTAGTCCATTTGGTGTTTGGGAGACGTAGCTACCACAAGCATGTCTGCTCTTTAGTCCATATCATACTCCCAAAGTAGAGTGACAAATTCTACTTGGTGTTTGAGTGACATCGTCATCACAAACATGATTCTAAGCATGCATACTATTTAAACTTTTTCACAAAAGAGGATTAGTCTTATAAGACAACAACATTGTTCATTTAGAAATCATTTACATTTGCTAACCCTAGTGCAGCATTGTAAGCATTGACAAGGTTCATACTATCCTCAAGTTGTATTCCTTGCATCCATCTAGCATCTTCAAAAAGATAATTTTTTAACTAGATACAATCGGATAATCTTACCATGCTGTAGTACCTGGTGTTCATGACAAAGGATAGATTTGGGTTGTAGCACCTCTTCTTGGTCTTCAATTTCTGGAGGGTCTACAATAATTGGTTCTCTTGGTGGCTCTCCTTTGTAGGGCTTAAGTAGGCTCACATGAAAAGCATTGTTATGAGCCAATGGTTGGGCAACTTGAGTTGATAAGCCATGTCATTTATTGGATTCAAGATTTGAAAAGGACCATAGTATCTTTTTGCTAATTTAGCATAATGCTTTTGATGTACCGTAGGATTTTTGCTCGTCGTTTGCCTCAATCGAGCCTTGAAAAACTTAAGTAAGACCCAATCATTTTCTTTGAACGTTAAAGCCCTTATGTGCTTGTCAGCAACAGATTTTTTCCTTTGTTGAGAGATGGATATAGCCTCCTTAACCTTTTGAAAAGAGTCTTGTAAGTCACGGCTATACTCATCAGTAGCGAAGATCTTTCCATGTACTTTAAGTAGCAAGGGACTTTTAGGTCTTCCCTCTATGATGTCAAAAGGTTCTTCTCCCGTAGTAGTATGGACAATAATATTCTATGTATACTCTATAACTTCTCCCATTGTGAGCGTTGATATACTTCTGTAACATAAGTCTTTAGTAGATCGAGTATTTTAAGATTGGCTGTCTCAGTTTGGCCATCCGTTTGTGGGTGATAGGCCAAAGGGAAATGCAATCTTGTACCTAGATTTTCAAAGAGACCTTTCCAAAAATTATTGGTCATTCTAGGATCTCTATCTCATACAATGGATGTTGGTAATCTATGGTGTTTGAAAATCTAGGGATTGGCAATGGCTGGAGTAATCTAGGTTTCTTCCCTCTATCATATTGAGTCTTTTGGTATACCACACATTTTGAACCATACACTTTCATGGTAGGCCCATAGAAGTACATCTCTACTCCTCGAAGAGTAGGTTGAATGCCTACATGCCCCGCATAGGGAGGAGCATGGTACTTATACATGACTCTCAGAAAGGGAGTGGGTAACACATAGCCTATTGCCATGGAGAAGATAACCATACTACAAGGTAAATGGTTCCTCTTTCTTCCTCAAAGCAAGGGCTTCCATTACATCTTTAAAGTAAGGGTGAGTAGCATACTCATCTATCATAGAAGATAGATTATTGTGAGTTGCTATAGACACCACATTAACTTTTGGTCATCGCAAAAGTGCATTGGCCACTTGATTGTGCTTACCAACAATGTGAGCAATATGAAAATAAAATTGCAAAAGAAACTTTGCCCACCTCATTTGTTTGTCGAAAAGCTTGGTTTGCATCATGAAGTACTTGAGACTTTGGTGGTTTGTTCGTAAAATGAATGGATTTCCCAATAAACATTGCTTCCATGTGTCTAGGGCATGTAGAACATCTAAAATCTCTTTCTCATAATGCCCAAGACCCGTTCATCCGTATTGAGCCTTCGGCTCTCATATGCTATGGCATACCCTTCTTGAAGAAAGACTGCTCCAAGGAAATCACCACAAGCATCACATTGGACCTCAAATGGCTTTGAGAGATCCGGAAGCATGAGGAATAGTTGATACGTAAGCTTCTCTTTGAGCTTGTCAAAAGAATTCAACTTCTTAGCATTCCATGAATACTTAACATTCTTCTTTGTTAAGTCATGTAATGGTCTGGCTATTAGTTTTTTTTTTAATGAAGTGTCCATAGTATGCACACATACCAATAAAGCTTCTTAGCTTTTGTAGATTCCTTGGATTAGGCCATGCTTTATTTCGTATAACTTTGATGGATTTATACAGATACCATCTTGAGAGATAATATGACCTAAGTATTGAATCTCTTGAAGGAAATTTTGTCTTTTCTTTTGATTGAGAAAAAGGTTGTTCGCCCTCAATGCTTGAAAAATCACTTGGAGATGTTGCTTGTGTTCCTCCAAAGACTTGGAGTAGATGATGATATCATCAACTCCAGTGAACTTGCGGTAGGGTCTAAATATTTTCTCCATCAAACGATTGAATGTGGCTGGTGCATTGTTCAAACCAAAAGGCATGACTAGATATTCATAAAAACCAAACATTGTATGAAACATGGTGTCTAGGATATCTTCATCCACGGGTGCTATCACTTAACGAGCGGAGGAAAGCGAGCGAGGGACAAAAAGTGAGCAAAGAAAATAGAGGGATGGATTTTTTAATCCCATTTGAAGGTTTATTGATTTTTTTTTCTTTATTATGCATACATTCATTCAAAAAAAATGCTACTTGTACATGGTCTCTTTAGGCAAATTTTCTCTCTTGTACACTACATCTACATGTATGCATTATGTTAAATGGTTGTTTTTCCTTAGGGATACATATTAAAGCAATTGAAGAGAAAAACAAAAGAACCTATTTTTAGAGTGGCTATTTGTATTCCTCAATCGTCAACCATTGCATTTCTTTTCAAATGGTTAAAAAATATATCACTTAAAACTCATGGAAAAAAGATTACAAGAGCATTATAGAAGAAAAAACAAGAATAAGAAATGTCGTGACAAGCAGCCAAAAATCAGAACAAGTTATAATTTGTTACTAGCATCCATTACTGATAAAAGGTTGATAGATCTTATTGTTTGGAGGGTGGGTGTGTGTGTGTGTGTGTGTGTGTGTGTGTGTGTGTGTGTGTAGAGAGAGAGAGAGAGAGAGAAAGAGAGAGAGTTTAGAACCCTATAGAATTAGAACCTTATTTGATCCCTTTAATGCTATAGATGTAACAAGTCTTTGAATATGTCATCCCAATAATCCTATAAAGAGAATAGATGTGAAAAGACAGAAAGAGACACCATATATGTATTGGCTGGTGACATGTACTTGAGATTTACAAAGTGCTTGGAAATCCATATGACAAGGGATCTAACTACATCTTTAGTATTGCAATCTTAATGTGCTTGTATAAATGCATTGAGAAGTGGCCTTTAGCAAACTAGGTTTGAAAAAACAATTCATTGCAAAATAGATCCACATGGAGGAATGTTTGTCTTTGGATTACATGAAATGCTTCATACTCATGCTTCAAACTAGGTCCACAAAACCTATGTGGTAGAGAAATTCCACATGATAATAGTGCTTTTTGTTGAATTAATGGACTTTTGTTGGACATAATTAGGTCAATGCTCATGAGGTCTTGAGGGTTTTTCATTATATTGGCATAATCATCTTGACTTTTGTATTTGGCTCCTAGCAACATAGGTAAGTAATACCTAGATTTTTGTAACAACTCATACTTTCAACCATATATAAAGGAGCTTCTTGCAGTGTGTACACATCAACACTAAAGAAAATTATCACAAAGTACTAAGCGATTGGTCTAGCTATAGGCATATTTGACCTATGCTTAAGGTAAATGAGCCCTATTTTATTCTATTTCCTTTGTCCTCCATAAGTGGAGGGAAAAAGGATGGCATAAAGCATGAGTGAATCAACACTTTGTGTTTTTAGCAAGCTTAAAATGTATACTTTGACAAGATGACCACTCTCACTTATATTTATGGAACCTCCCAAGGGAGTCATACTTATGGATGCTCCCAAGGGAGTCGAAAGATCACATGTCGTTCATCAATTTTTTTGGAGATGATTTATAGTAGCCATAATAGATGGTAGGAATATTTAGGCATATGGAGTACTTATGGATGCTCCCAAAAGAGTACATTTCATTCATCAATCTCTTTCAAGATGAGTTATAGTAGCAAGGAAAGATGATAGAAATATTTAGGCAAGCGGAGTGAAAGTTCTTTAATCACATGAGTCTCTTTTTAGGGGACTCTCTCTCTCTCTCTCTCTCTCTCTCTCTCTCTCTCTCTCCAATTCCACTTGAATAGTAAATGTTGAATATGAGCCTTTGCGTATGTATTTGAGTCTAGAGGGATTGATCCTATGACATAAAACATGTGTGTTAAAGGTGAGGCTTTGCCATGCAATTGCAATCAACAAAAACTGTCTTCTCAAGGGGCAGTGAAATTGTCACTCACAAAAAGCTAAGGTAGGGATTTGAGCAGCATGAATCCTTATAGCCATTGAATATCACAGAACTTTGGCCTTACGTAGGCAAATAGCTTTTTTTGAAACAAAGGTAGAGCACGAAGACACTTGGCAAATCACAATCATTGATCATACGATGATGGATGATGCAGGTTGCAAACCGAGTCGTGCTGATTTGAACAATGGAGAAAATGCCAAAAATAACATGCAGTGGCTAAGGTTGTAGTGAGTGTGCACGTAGACACACACACAAAATAGAGTAGAAGCCTGTAGGCTTGCAGGGTATGACACAGTAACGCACAAAAAAACTTTAGAGTACTTATTACTTGTTTCAAAGGTCTACATGGAGCTAGAAGCCAACATCAATTTTATGAGAGAGTGTTAGCAGAGTTCATCATTGACCTCTACCAAAAGAGTGAGCATGTATGAGAGACTCAAACAACATTGATGTTCCTACTGAAAGCAAGATCGTAGGCAAGGAGAAACACAAAAGAATCCACATCTAGCCTTTTCGTGGTCTTAGTTATGGTAATCATTAAGCGTGGGTGGTATGCTAGTAGCACTGCAACAAAGAGATTGGTGGATGTGGGTTAGCCTTTCATTATCAACGATGCTACAAAGGGTACCATAGCTTTGGTCTCACCGGCCCCTCCCAATTTGCGTTTTGAAACGCAAGTTGGTAGGGCGTGGTGAAGATAGGCGTACTAAGTGGGAAGCATGTGTTTGATAAGAAATGCCCAAAGAAATAATGTCGGAGCCGATCGTACGTTTGGTCTCACGGGCCCTTCCAAACTTGCGTTTGGAAACGCAAGCTGGTAGGGCTGGTGAAGATGAAGCAAGGAGGGGGTCTTCTCAATGAAATGGTGTTGGAACCGACAACATCAAGGTGAGACGTGAGTGCAAAACACAGAATCAAAGCCAAGCTTAGCTATGCAGCAACTACCCCCCCCCCCCCCCCCCCCCCCCCCCCCCCCCCCCCCCCCCCGACATTCCAAGACACGTCACCTCCAGCCTACTCACCCTCGACACCTCTCCAGCAGAACCCTCTCCATGTCTGTGAGCATGCTCCTTTCCACTAAATTTAGTGAGTAATAAGCCTTTGGAAAGCATGACTAATTATCAGGCTCAATAAGCACTATTGCTAATCTCTGATTTCCTGTGTATCACATACTAGAGACCATGGCGGTGCACCGCTACTCAAAGTGCATTGGTCTCTGCTAAAATGCCCAAGCTTGCAACCAAACATGATGCCATTAGCTCTCAAGTATGGGGTGCACTACGTGCATTACTGGTGCTTAAAATGTAGAGGGCATGGAGCTAGTGTGCTCCTCCTTCACTTGTGTCTTCTCTCTCGTGTGTGTTTTCTGTGCTAAGCGGAGGCCTCTTTATATAGGCTTGAGAGGTGGTCCTTACCTACTCGTCATTGCAAATATCTTTTGGTTGTTGTAGAAGGTCTAGATGCCTCTCTAGTAAGAGAGATAGAGAGAGAAAGTAGAGTGGGGCGGGGGAGAGTTTTTTTACAATCCACTAGCCATGGCTAGGTTATTAGGGAAGAGTGGGGGTTTAGGGCATTTACAAAGGGTTTTGTCGATGGTTCGGGTTGTCGGTGTGACGTTTTAGTGCTGCTAGAATCAGTTTTTGTTGTGAGAAGCCGAAATGTTATGTGTTACCTCCTCTCGGTGCTGGCCGAGGCATGCCTTTGACACCACTTCTTGTTTTGGTGTTGGCGACGCACGACTTGGCCTCCTTTTCTCCTTTGATGTTTATGTTGATAGTTTCAATTTTTTTTTCCTGTTGTGAGTGCATATATGCGTGTGTGCATGTATGTGTGTATGTATGGTGTATATGTGTTGTGAGTATGTATGTAGTGTGCATCATATATGGTATGTATGTGTAGTGCAAGAGGGGGGGGGTGGGTTTTTTTATCAAATATATATATATATATATATATATATATCTATATATATATATATATACACACATATATACATTTTCTGCGTGCAGGAGAAACCAAACGAGCGAGAGAAGAAGACGTTGGGGATGATGGGAGGGGGGGAGCGTGTGCGTGTGTGTGTGAGTGTGTAGAGTGGGTGTGTAGTGAGAGAGAGATCATCTCAGCGCCCTGTGGGGTTGCGCCTGCGGGACTGTCTGTGCCAACACCGAGAGAGAGAGAGAGTGTGAGAGAGTGAGCAAGGGGATGGCGCGGCTGAGAAGGTGAGGGAATTGAGGGAGAGAGAGGTCATCTCATGCGCCTACGGGCTCCGAGCGAAGAGGACACGCAAGAGGGCGGGGGAATTGGTAGGGTGATAGGGCTGCTTTCGACCGTCTCTGAGCGAGGAAAGGTGGGAGTTTAATGAAGTTAAGGTATGGGATATGAGGATGCGGGAGAGTGGCATTATTTTGTCTCCCCTAGGGGTTGTACACACGCAATGAGAGATAGAGGGGAGATAAGGAAGGGGAAATGGGGGTAGTGAGAGAGGGGGGGGGGGGGGGGGGGGGGGGGGGGGGGGGGGGGCGGGCACGGCCTGCCGGTGGGAAGAAAACAAGGGGAAGGAGAGAGAGGCGTGTGCGAGGCAAAAAAAAGGGGGGGATGAGAGAGAGTGCGAACAATAATGAAAGAGAGGGAGATTTTGAAGAAAGTGAAACAATCAACAGCGACAATTCCTATTGATCCTATCTTGGCTCTTAAGGTGTTTGCACGGATGCATTAAGACCCATATTGAAATCTTAGCAAGCTCTTTCAAACCAAAAGGCAGCTGTCGATATTTGGTAATCACAAGGTACCTCATAGCGATCCATAGTTACATGCATACGTCCCCCTCCAGATACCAGTGAGGCATCCTCTCCTTGTTGCCGTAACTCTTTTAAATCTCTCTCGAGCAAAATATTGAAAACTATATATGCCATTTGTAAAAAAAATTATGAAAGGATGACTCACACACACACACACACACACACACACACACACACACACACACACACACACACAGAGGCCACCGATTGCCGTGGTTCAAAGGTATACCTCGAAAGAATGAGATACCGATTGTAGTGCTTCAGAGGGGTACCTTGCAGAAAACCACGAGGAGGGTTAGAGGTTTTTCAAGCTCAATGTTCATAATCATACAAGATGTCAATGTTATTAATTGTTTGTTGTTCCAATTTTTATGTTTTAAAAAAAAAAAAAACATGCAAGTTTCCTTGCACGGAGGAGTTTGCACAGTCCTCCCCAATTTTTATAATACGAGGGAACATGCCATTCCCACGACAGCGAGCAATTCGCAGTGTGTTCATTAACTGCATTCGCAGTGTCAAATATGTCAAAAATCATCACAGAATGATAATGCTTACTCACCGCGCGATTGGATGTCTATCGTCGATGCACCTTGCATCAATGATACGGGGCATCTCCTGCTCTTAACCCGTTGCAAGAGACGACAATGGAGGATGAAGGAGATAGCTTGTGACTATTTGGGTGGAGGAACTTTAGGAAGAAGCTTGTCAAGAACTTGTTGTGCTTCGGAAAGTACTACACTTGGCATACATGTCAACCAAAGCATTACCAAGCACGACATTTTTGTTGAACAGTCCCCGACTAACAAGCTCATCATGAATTTGTTTTCTTGTGTGGACGTCTTTCAAAGTGCCACATGCCTTCAAAATGCAAGCATAGGTGACTGCATCTGGAGAGAAGCCCTCGCTTCGCATCCACTGGAAACATCCCAATGCTTCTTGGCCTTGCCTCTGTTGGGCATAACCTGCAATCAATGCATTCCAAGAGACCGCATCTCGATCAGGAAGATCGTCAAGGACTTGTTGAGCTTTCAAAAGTACACCACACTTGGACTATATGTCAACCAAATCATTGCCAAGCATGACAGTTCTTTACAATAGCCCCTGATTGACAATCTCATCGTGAATTTGTTTGCCCATACAATGTCTCACATAATGCCATATGCCTTCAAAATGCAAGCATAGGTGAGTGCATCTGGAAAGAAACCCTCACTTCGCATACAATGGAAACAATTCAAAGCTTCCTGGCCCTGGCCTTGTTGGGCATATACTGCAATTAATGTAGTCCAAGAGATGACATCTTGGTTGGGAAGCTCCTCCAGAACTTGTTGTGCTTTTCGAAATACACCACAATTAGCGTACACGTATACCAACGCATTGCCAAGCACGACATTCTTCTCCAACAACCTCTGACTAGCAATCTCGTCATGAATTTGTTTACCCAGATCAACATCTTGAATAATACCGCATGCCTTCAAGGCACAAGCATAGGTGACCGCATCCGGAGAGAGGCCCTCGCTTCGCAAGCGATGAAAACAGCCCAGAGCTTTGTGAACCTGCCCATGTCGGGCTTTTCGTGCAATAAGTGCAGTCCGACCGACGACATCGATAAGCTCTGCACGCTGAATGCGAGCCTAGTATGAAGCTGAGGATTTTGATATAGAAAAGTCTAGACGAGAATACGCAACGTAAGCAATGAAGAAAAGAAAAAATCCAGTAACGAGCATGAGTGGTTCAACCAGCGTTGCCATTGGGTTGAACTTCAAGTATATCTCGAAGAAAACATTATGCTCCTGCACTACGTTCTTTTTTGTCAAAACGACAACAGTTCTTCCAACATTGTCAAGATAGTTGTACTTGACCTCATTTGATTCCTCTACAGTAAATGGAACCTGAACAGAAGGTTCTTTCGACCCTTCTGGTAGCACCACCGTCACAACAAGTTTCTCTACAACAACATCTTGAATAGGGCATCCAAAAGGAAATCTCAGGTATCTTTGCCCATCAGCTGCCCGAAAAACAAAGTCCTGTAAAGGAACTCCATAACCAATAGTGAAAGTCACATGTCAGCCTCCCAACAAGGGGTACCTTGGCTCAAATAGAAGCTCTGTCTTGTCCTTGTCAAGATGCAAATGTGATGTTGAAAAATTGCCAACCTCATCTCTGTAGTAGACAGAATGAGCTCGTGGAGGAAGGCGAGCCTGCAAGCCACGAAGGGATGCCCTCCCACTTATTCCTGGTCTAGCCTGAAAGTCGAGTCTTAAAAAACCACCCTTATGCTTAGCTCCACCATGAGTAAGTTGATAGTTTTTAGTTACATAAATATTGCCCCAGTTAGAGATTTCTATCTCCTGCACCAACTCTTCCACAACAGCAAATGGCTAGTTGTTCTCATAATGTACAGTGATGGGTAGAGAAGAAAATGCTGGAATATTTTCATAAGGACCATATTTTATTTTAGCAACTGCTAGCTTTACTAGGTTAACCTTTGTGTAAGACTCAATCCGTGGATTCCTAGGCAGTTTGAAGGAGGTTGTCTGTACTTTTACAGGATAAGGAGACAGAACATACACACTGTCATAATGAAGCACAAGCTGTACATATGATTGAGTAATTTATTCTGGAAAAGGTTTCAAAAGATGTGTAAAGACTGTGTAAACATCCACTAATGTTGACTCGCTTGCTTTTAAAGGCTTGTTCAGAATAATAGAGAGCAGAACCACCCCTTTTGACTCGCTTGGCCTCAGACTTTATCAGCTTCACAGGTAAGTTGACTGGTGTAGCTCTATTGTTCACTTTGCCTTCGTATGCAGAGACCCCAATAAAGGCCAAGTTACTTGCCAAACTTGAAGGTAAAGGGAGAACCTGAACCTGCGAAGCAATTGTGGATAAGGAAGGGAGAGAGAGAGAGAGAGAGAGAGAGAGAGAGAGAACCTGAGCCTGCGAACTGTTTGAAGGTAAAGGGAGAACCTGAACCTGCAAAGCAATTGTGGATAAGGGAGAGAGAGAGAGAGAGAGAGAGACAAAGAGAGAGAGAGAGAGAGAGAGAGAGAGAGAGAGAACCCGAACCTGCGAACTGTTTGGCAGGAGGTCATTTTTTTTTATAGAGATTTAGGTAGAGGTAGGAGCACAGTTGAGAGAAGCGGCAATCTCTGTCCTCAAGCTGAAAATCTATGCTCTAGAAGGCGACTTGCAAAAAGAGAGGGATATGAGAGGTAGCAAGTCAGCAATTAATACTAACGCAAAAACTTTGACTTAGCTCTCCCCTGACATTAACTCTACCATGGCTTTTCAAGATGCCCAACCATAGCTTTTCAAGATGCACAATTCTAGACAATTTAATTCCTAAAAGCAATCAAGCAAATACAAACCATGTCATAAGCCAGATGTGCATAACTTGATTAAATGCCCCTACCACTTTTCGGGCCTTCTAGTTGCTTCAGTCCTTGCAGCTCCTGCATCAGGTGTTCTTTGTCTGATGAAAGTTGGAAAAAAACATTGAAAGATGTTCAATTTGTCCAAACCCCAAACCTTCTGAAATGGCAAAAACGTCTTGCTTGCAATACCTTGATCATCCTATAATAAAGTTGATGTCATGCAGAAGAGATTTTAGACATTACACACCATCAAACAGACACCTTATTGTTTGAGTTATGAAATTCAATGAGATTCTTTTCAAAATTCATCATGTTCTGCTTGACCCATTCCAGCTCGCTCACAGCACGACTTCGTGTCTCAACAATCTCTTTGGTCTTTCTGTGAAGGTCTTGATGGTACTCATGGAGCTTTGCAACCAGAACACATATCTTCTCTTCCAAGTAATGAGTATACCCTTTATAGAAGTCATATTCACTAGCAAGGTGCCTAGCTTGAGCCTTGCAATCATCTCTCTCTTTTTGAAGACGCTCCATTTCTTGGTGCTTGCCTTCAAGTAACACAACAACCTCATTTTGGGTTTCTCGAAGGTGAGATTGGGCTTGTTGAAGATCCTTCTCTGCCTTCACAAGCTTACGATGGCAAAGGGCCTGTGTAGCCTTCACTTGGCATTCCAACAGGTCACGCTCCTTCTCGATGGAAGAGGAGAAGTCTCACAACTGTTCAATTTCTCTGCGCAGTGACTCCTTCTTGGACTCATAAAGGCGTTGCCGCTTCTGATCCAGGTCCTCCAGGCCCTCCTCGATTGCACCCAATGCCATCTCATGAGGCCTTTTGGGTGGTCTGTTGCTGCTTCCCTTGACTACTTCGACAAAAAGACCAGTGCATCTACAGCTGGGAAGTTACTTCCTTCAACATGAAAATGCCTTTATGAGTTGAGGACTTCAAAGACCTGTGTTCGTATCAGATTGGTATGCAGAGACATGCTCTGCCTGTTGAAATGATGTTGAAGGAGGTCCAAAAGGCGCTGCTTTGAGAGCTGCGTTCAGGGCCCTGTGACGTTGTAAGCAAAGTATGCTGCACTTTGCTAGTCCGCTGCAGAAGAGAAGTGGGAGAGGAGAGGAAGGGGAACGACAACCGGTGCACACTCGACAAACCGGCAAAAGCGCAATAACGATCTCCAAATGTGTGCACAGCTTTGCAAATTTGATTTATTTCTTTTTTGAGTATGTCGTACACATTTTAAAAAACGAAAATCCACGTGGACGAACGTGGAGCCAGAATTGAGACTTTGGCTACTACGCTAACAAAGTAACACGAGTATATCATGAGGCAAGTACAAGAATTGGTAGACAAAGGGATGGTGAGTCCTACATCCTCTCCCTTTTGTTCTCGAATTATTTTAGTGCAAAAGAAAGATGGTACATACCGTATGTGTGTGGACTATTGACCACTAAACCATATCACTATCAGAAACAAATTTCCCATGCCTCGGGTAGAAGATCTATTTGATAAGTTACAAGGCTCTACCTACTTCAATAGGATTGACCTTAAAAGTGGCGATCATCAAATAAGGATAGTGGATGAAGATATCCTAAAGACCACGTTTCATACAATGTTTGGTTTTTATGAATATCTAGTCATGCCTTTTGGTTTGAACAATGCACCAACCACATTCAATCATTTGATGGAGAAAATATTTAGACCCTACCGCAAGTTCACTGGAGTTGATGATATCATCATCTGCTCCAAGTCTTTGGAGGAACACAAGCAACGTCTCCAAGTGATTTTTCAAGCATTGAGGGCAAACAACCTTTTTCTCAACCAAAAGAAAGACAAAATTTCCTTCAAGAGATTCAATACTTAGGTCATATTATCTCTCAAGATGGTATCTGTATAAATCCATCAAAGTTAGAGGAAATAAAGCATGGCCTAATCGAAGGAATCTACATGAGCTAAGAAGATTTATTGGTATGTATGCATGCTATGGACACTTCATAGAAAAAAAAAATAGCCAGACCATTACATGACTTAACAAAGAAGCATGTTAAGTATTCATGGAATGCTAAGAAGCTGAATTCTTTTGACAAGCTCAAAGATAAGCATACCTCTCAACTATTCTTCATGCTTCCGGATCTCTCAAAGCCATTTGAGGTCCAATTTGATGCTTGTGGTGATTGCCTTGGAGCAGTCTTTCTTCAAGAAGTACATGCCATAGCATATAAGAGCCGAAGGCTCAATACGGATGAACGGGTCTTGGGCATTTATGTGAGAAAGAGATTTTAGATGTTCTACATGCCCTAGACACATGGAAGCACTGTTTATTGGGGACTCCATTCATTTTATGAACAAACCACCAAAGTCTCAAGTACTTCATGACGCAAACCAAGCTTTCCGACAAACAAATGAGGTGGGCAAAGTTTCTTTTGCAATTTTATTTTCATATTGATCACGTTGTTGGTAAGCACAATCAAGTGGCCAATGCACTTTTGCGATGACCAAAAATTAATGTGGTGTCTATATCAACTCACAATTATCTATCTTCTATGATAGATGAGTCTGCTACTCACCCTTACTTTAAATATGTAATGGAAGCCCTTGCTTTGAGGAAGAAAGAGGAACCATTTACCTTGTAGTATGGTTATCTTCTCCATGGAAATAGGCTATGTGTTACCCACTCCCTTTCTGAGAGTCATGTATAAGTACCATGCTCCTCCCTATGCGGGGCATGTAGGCATTCAACCTACTCTTCGAGGAGTAGAGATGTACTTCTATGGGCCTACCATGAAAGTGGACATACAAGAGTATGTTTCAAAATGTGTGGTATGCCAAAAGACCAAGTATGATAGAGGGAAGAAACCTAGATTACTCCAGCCATTGCCAATCCCTAGATTTTCAAACACCATAGATTACCAACATCCATCATATGAGATAGAGATCCTAGAATGACCAATAATTTTTGGAAAGGTCTCTTTGAAAATCTAGGTACAAGATTGCATTTCGCTTTGGCCTATCACCCACAAACGGTGTCGTGCTTGGACACGTACATAGTGGGAACGCATGCTACAAGATCTATCTTGTAATTTTTTAGATACATAATTATCTTTCCTATAGTGTACATATGCATATTTAAGTATAATAATAAGCCTTCTATCTCATCCTATTATTTTTCTCAAGGGTAACCTATTCTTACTTTACCATCAGAAAATACTATGGGAAAGGCATCAATAGCTCTGCCTCTTTAACTTGGGGCAAAAAGCATTGATTCTTTATTTCTACTATCTCATTATCATCTCACACCCTAGCTAGATCCTATATCTAGGGTAAACTCCAATATATATATATTCTATGTATTTTTCTTATATTTCTTTTTAAATAGCTACTAGGAGGGAATTAAATCCTAGTGGGACACTCGGTGGCATGATTTCAAAGATAACCTTATTTTAATGCATTATCGCAAGCATGATTACAAAACTCTGTCAAAGAACAATGTCATGCTTTCATATGGCATGAGGTGTCCTTTGGAATCAAATGAAAGTCTAGGCTAAGGGGACCACAGGAAGACTTTTGCTGCTAGAAATGGACCCTATTTTGATGATTTGTTTACACAAGGTTCAAATCCGAATTGGAAAATTATTTTAAAATGAAAATCATAGCTAATGAGCTGAATTTTCTGCCCATATTTTTACTTTTTTATTTGGAGCCACGGTTGAGGAGATATGATCAAAATATTGGACCCCAGTCTGCCCACATCATGCAGGGACAGCTCATTTCCAACTTTTCCAATTTCTGTTCACACTTGCTCCTCTCTTCTTGTGTAAACCCTTGGGGGTTCCCTTCACCTATAAAAGGGGACCTTTTCTTCCTTGAAAATGGACTCAAGCATTCAAGCCATTGATGAGAGGAATTCTTGAGGGAGTGAGTAGTAATGCCTAATTGTACTTAGCCATTAACATAAGCCCAAGCCTACACTTTCTCCTAGAGGAAGACTAGCCATTCTTGTACGCTATCCTTGGAAGATCAACTCTAATCAAAGAAGGTCTTGGACTTGACGTATCAATCAAAGTTGAATTCTCCCCTCTTCTTCTCTCTCCATCAATAATGGTGTCGAAGAAGTTTGTCAAGTAAAATGTGTTCTACATTGATGTTTACTTGATTTCTTGTTGTTTTCTTTTTCATCTCTAATCCAACATATATATATATATATATATAATCTCATCTCCTTAACGAAATCTATTTATCTCACTCTTAGTAATTCATCCTCTCTACAAATTCTAGGTTCTCTTTGCTACAGGTACATCTCTGCCCGCAGTATCCTTATTGCCTACGCGCAAGAATAGGGCTTGGGAGGGAAACTTCTCATCTCTTCATTTCTCTCATATCTACATTTCTCACATACTATCCTAGATGAATAACCCACATGATGATAATTTCTATCGCTTTCACTTTGTACGATCTATTAGAATTAACGTATGGATTAGCCGTAAAATACACTTTCAACAACGTATAGTGTTTCTCTTTGGCCCAGAATGCTCAATGAAATACTTTTATCACCGGATCCCATCATACTACCTCTCATAGACTATAAATTTTCTTTTGACGTAAGCGTAGTTATCTTGCTATGAACCAAGAGGATTTGTACACACAATTAATCCCAATCACTAGACAAAATATATATATTATGGTAAGCACAAAACTACAATTCCAAAGAACAATTCGTAGCATATTTGGTCAGCCAAGATTGAATGCCATTAACTCATCTATTAACCCTTTCATATTACCCATGATACGATACGACCATAGCCTTGATGTTTTCATCTTTGTGTTATTTTGACATTCTCTTTTGTGTTCTTTCTTTGTGCATGTGAGTGCAAGAGAGAATGGGTGGGCTTCTTTGATTGTACTTCTTTTCAAACCCTAGTCTTCATGGCATCTATGGTTTAACTCCTTCATATAGTTTTTGTTGAGTTCTCTCACAAACTCTCAGAGCCATAAGCCCGGTGCTTTCCTGGCAAGACCGCAAATTTCTTGACATATTTTTGGTGAACCCGACGTGAAACTGCCAGGGTGAGAGTTTGTGGGTAACCATGGGTGATCATGTTGAGCAACAGGGTATGCATTTTGACCCAAAAACAATGAAAATGTTTCAAGCATTTGCAATGTTCATGCAACAACAACATGCCACTGAAAGAAGGGAGATTTCAGCAACGAAGGCCATACAAGAGGTCATCAACAAAATGGATCAATTCAATGGCAAAGATGTAACCAAGTACTTACGTGAGTATGTGAAGGAGATGGAGCTGCATCGCGTGTCAGAAGGTGAGATGATTCAAAGCTTTGAGCTAGTTGTTGCTCCAGAAATTAGGGAGCATGTTAGGGCAATTAAAGATGGGCATGGGAGAAATTGGGAAGAACTCAAAGTAGCTTTAAAGGAGGAATATTTCATGGAGGACTCTGAGAGAGTGACCAAAAGGACATTCTTAGAATGGGTAGTCAAGCCAAAGCAAGGACTATCAATAACAGAGCTACTTAGGGAATTTGAGCGGCGCTATGCACAACTCACAAGGACAGAAAGGGCCACACTAGATGCAGAGAAGACAGATCTTTTCTTACAAGCTGCAGGTAAAGAGTTTCAAGAAAATTTGGAGCTTCTTCTTGAAGATAAAGATGCTGAGCAAGGACTAAAGACCGACTGGAATGAGGTTGAAGGTGCTGTCTCACTGCTTGCCAAACGACAAAGAAGAAGGGACAAGATGGTAGTAAACACTACAAGTCCTTCCACCTCAACTTATGACAAAATGGTAAAGCCTACTTTTATTGCTCCTAAGTTTGATGAGTCCATGCTAGATGAGCTTGTGAAGGGAATGTGTGACTTGAAGGTGAAGCTTGCAAAGCTTGAAGAAAAAGGCCAACCATCAGGGCCACTTCTTAGGCAAAGACAACAGCCCAAAGAAGGGTTTGTTAATAGATGTATTTGGTGTGATAGTACAGACCATGTAAGAAGGGATTGTGATGATTTTAGTGATGCTTTGTCAAAAGATGTTGTCTTTTTTAAGGATGGTAAAATCCACTTAAGAGAGACAGGTCTACCCTTGAGAATTAACTTTGGGAAGGGGGGAATGCAAACCTTAGTTGAAGATATGGCAACTAAGCATGCCACCTCTTCAGTTGAGGCAGCTACTTATGGAGTAAAAATTGAACATTTTTGTGATGAAGAGGTGAGTGACCATCATGGCCAAATTTGGCCAAATGTCATGCAATTAGCTAAAAAGGGAAAGCTTACAAAAGAGATTCTACATGAAGCAGGTGTTGCATACGTTAGAAACAGGATGGAATGATCCAGTGGACATTGTCAGTGCATGCCTACATTACAAAATGTCAGTGCATGCCTACATTACAAAATGCCAACAAAATGAGGCAATTGTAGAAGAGAAGCGCAGACGTGAGAATACTGATGAAGGACCATCAAAAAGAGCTTCTAGAAGTGGGGGAATAAGCGACTCAATGCCTTCTCAAACACCCTCAACAAAAGGAGCATCTCCACCTAAAGTACTCATGGAGGAGTCTACAACAGGAAAGAAGAAAGAGCCAACAAAAGGTAAGACAGAAGGCCCAACTTATAAACTACAATCTGATATTGAGGTTGCTACAGATTTAAAAAAAGTCTTGGAGGAAAGGATCTTGAATAGCAAGATTGAGTTTACTCTGGGAGAAGTTCTTGGCATTGCAAAGCGTGAATTCCACAAGGAGATCATTGACATCATCAAGAGGAAGAGGCAAACCCTTGTTGAAGTTTCTCGTCCACAGGTTGAAGGGGAAACCTCGAAGACACAAGGAATGCAGCTACAAAATAAGGAGGATGATGGAGCTGTGGTAGGATACTACCAATCTAGTGGGAGAGTGAAGCAAGTGCATTTCTCAAATGATGATGAAGAAGTTGAAGCTATTCCTAGGAGCTACTATTCACGAAGTCACTGGGCAAGGGCTACTACAGAAACTTTGGTCAAGGTAGGTGATCTTGAAGAGCCGTTTGTTGCCTTGATTGACCATGGTTCAGAAATAAACATAATGTCAAAGAGTCTCTACAACAAGTGCAAATGGCCAATGGACACAGATCATGGTTGGATGGTGAAAGTGGAAAACAATTCATCCGGTGAATTGTATGTAGCATGTCCAAGTGTGAAGGTGACAATAGGTGATGTAAAGATTGACCAAAACTTCTTTGTACATGATACATCTTCATATCATCTCATCCTTGGACAACCCTACATTGTGGGAGTTCGAATGGAAACAAAGGTAATGGATGATGGTTCAACATATGCTAGGATACGCAGCAAAGATGGTAAACGAGCTATCCAATTTCTCACAGTTTGTGTAAACCATGAAAGAAACCATGACAACCTCATAGAACATCCTCTACCAAAGGTGAGCAAAGATTTTCATGATCATAGAGAAATGATGGGTTTTGGCCAAGTACCATTGTAAAGCGGGATTGCAGTGGTACAGTAAGAAAAAGGGTCTCGCCTGATCCAAAAATAGGTGAAACTTTCTCAACGAGCTCCTTGGTAACAAGGAATGGATCAGTATGTTTTACAAAACTTGAAGATTTGAAGAGATGTGAGAGGCAATATGTGCGTAATGTACAAATAGGCATGATAAAGAGTGGGTTGCTAGAGCCTACTGAAAATGTTTTGGGTTTGTGTGAGCAAGTTTCTTTTGTAGATACTATGGGTGAGCTTGATGCTATAATGGGGTCTAGTTTGCATCTTGAAAATGAATTTGTGGAAGTTTGCTCTATGGAAATGTATCAAGTAATAGAAGCCTTTAAAGTAAACCAAACAGCTAGCCCAGAAGTCCATGTTGAAACTAAATACAAGAGTGTAGCAAAGAAGGTGAAACCAATAGCTTCACCCTTACCACCCAACAATAGGGAAAAGATTGAGCAGGCTTCTTTACAACCAATTTTGAGGAATCCTAAAAATATTGGGCATACCTTCACAAAGGAGTCTTTCCAAGAGTTGCAAATTGGTCGCGAGGAGTTTCTAACACATGAGGAGACAAAGTGCTTCAAAGAAATGCTTTCAAAGCATGGTAAGGCTTTTTCATTTGAGCCACATGAGATAGGATGTGTTGATCCTTCTATTGTAGCTCCTATGGTAATTTTCACAATACCTCATGTGCCTTGGAATCTGCGGCCTATTTCGGTTCCAAAGGCTCATTTGCCAAAGTTAGTGGAGCTACTGAATGAGAAAATCAAAATGGGAATCTTGGAGAATTCTTGTGCTCCATACTCAAATAGGTGGTTCACAGTTCCAAAGAAGAATGGTTCTCTACGCTTCATCCAAGATATGCAACCAGTGAACAAGGTGAAAATTAGAAATGTAGGTACAGGTCCAATTGTGGATGAGTTTGCAGAGGCGTTTGCAGGGAGGGCAATCTACTCAATGGGAGATCTCTACTAAGGGTATGATCAATTTCAGCTTGCAATCGAAAGCAGAGACTTGATAACCATGAGGACACCTTTGGGTTTGGTAAGGATGTGTACCTTGCCACAGGGAGCAACCAACTCGGTTGCACATATGATGAATGGGATGAATAAGGTCTTACGTGACTTTATTCCTCAAATCACAATGCCTTTCATTGATGATTTGCCTATCAAAGGATGTGAAGAAAGTGACAAAGATGAAGCTTTGGATCTCAAGGGATGTCGTAGGTTTGTGGTAAATCACATAAATGATTGTGATAAAATTTTGTCTAGGTTGGAAGAAGTGAATCTTACATTGTCAGGGAAAAAGTCTATGTTTGGTGTCAATGAAGTGCTCATTGTGGGGCACATATGCGGGCCATATGGTAGGAAACCTTGTCCAACAAAGGTAGATGCCATCCAAAGAATGAAAGAAACATGCACTAGCATCACTGAGGTTAGAAGGTTTCTGGGAGCATGTGTCTTCTATGTTATTTGGATTCCACATTATGCACATGTAGCTGATCCTCTTTATCAGCTGCTTAGAAAGAATCAAAAGTTTAAATGGACAGAAGCACATGTAAAATCCATGAAAAAGCTAAAGGAGTTGCTCCAATCAGCAACAACTTTGAGAAAGGTAGACTATGAGTGTCAAAGGCCAGTAATTGTAAAGAGAAAATTTTTTTGCGGAAGCTACATCTCCCAAGCATCAAATGGATTAGCTATCCATCTTGGAATGATATTGTAGAGTAAAAAGGGATCCTCTACCCGCTAAGAAACAATGAATAATGACTAAGGCTTTATCTCTTCTACCTCATACTGGAGGACGACTATGATTTCAAGAGAGAGTTAACGTAATAAAATCTAATATCTAAACAACCCAAATTATTTTCTCATATTAAACTTACCATTTAATGTGGGGGAATAAATGGGAAGAAGGGTTAGAATATAGACATTTGCTTACCGATATATCTCAACAAGGGGCCAAGGTAAAGGAGTCCAAATGAGAGATGGTATGTCAAAGAGAAAGGATAGCTAATGGACCTTAAATACCTAGGGTCATTAGACACCAGTCCTACAGGGATTGGATGGGCAATAGGGCAAGATGACAAAGAAGGACACATGTATGTGGTAAGATTTGGAGCAAAGGTACTAAGCGCTCGCCAAAGAAACTATCCACAGATAAAGAGAGAGTTATGGGGTATGGTTACAGCCTTGAAAAGTGGAAAAGAGTACCTAATTGGTGCATGTGTGGTTGTAGAAACAGATTGTCTACCACTTCTTGGGATGATTACAAGCTGCTCAACGCCAGACATTGCTATGTTGCGGTGGATTGCCTACATTAAGTCCTTAAATCCTGAGTTTAAGCACATTGCAGGAAAAGACAATACAGTGGCAGATATGCTATCAAGGGCAAGGTATGAAGATGAGTCACAAATGATTGACGAGGGAGATGATGTAGGCACAAAGTTCTATTCTATCTCTCATGTCAAAGGTAACAATGTCAGCATGACTAATCCACTTGAATTGTTCTTGAAAGATCTTTATGAAGGTGATTGGCTTTCTATTGGAAGCTACTTGAGTACTCTAACAAAACAGGATGATTGGTCTGAACAAGAATTCAAGAGGATACGCAGGAAAGCATATAAGTACTTTTTAAGGGATGGTTACTTGTGGAAGCATCCTAAACAAAAGGGTGCTACACCACAGCGGGTTATATGTAAAAAAGAGACTCAAGTAAAGCTCATGCAAGAGTTTCATGAGAGTCTATGGGCTGGACACAGGGGTGTATGGGCAACCTTCTCCAAGTTGAAAGAAAAATACTGGTGGAAGGGTATGTATAAAGATGTATCTCAATTTGTAGAGTCATGTGTAACTTGTCAAATGTATTCAAATGTCCGACATCGTGATGGATTGCACTCTACATATCCACTAGCCATGCACTATAAATGGGTTGTGGATCTAGTCACAATGCCTTTAGGACTCTGGTAGATGAGATACTTGGTTCTTGCACGAGAAGACCTAACTAATCAGGTTGAAGGAAGAGCATTAAGAGCTAAAACCATAGAAGCTGTGTGCAAATTCCTTCTTGATGAGGTGATTTTCCGTTATGGTTGTGTGGGAAAAATCACTACAGATAGAGGTGAACTGGATGCCGAAGAAGCAAGGGAGTTCTTTTCTAGATTAGGAATCAAGCATTATCTTACTACAGCTTACAACCCTGAAGGCAATGGAAAAGGTGAAAGAGGGCATCCTCCTATTATCAAAGCTTTGGCCAAGGCTTGTGAAGGAAGAGTTGGTGAGTGGCCAAAACTGTTACCATATGCTTTATGGGCTGATTGTACAACACATAGCTCAGTAACTGGCTACATGCCTACGGAGCTAATGTATGGTCAAAAGCCAGTGATGCCGATTGAAGATACAATTACCACATGGAATGTACCACCTTGGCAAGAGGGGCTTAGCAGGGAAGATCTCCTTGCACTGCGTATAAGGCAGCTAGAGAGAAGACCTGAAGACATTGAAGCTGCAAAAGAACGACTCAAAAATGCAAGGTTGAAAAACAAGGACTACTTTGATAAGCGACATCGACTCAGGAGCAAAGCAATTGACAAAGGTGACTGGGTTTTGGTGTATGATAGTAGCCTTGATAACCAGCACACAGTCATGCGTAAGTTTTCAAAAAGATGGTTTGGACCATATGTTGTAAAGCATGTGCATGAAAATGCTACTTACAGCTTGTATGAACTAGATGGTACAGAAGTAAAGATTCCCATTGCAGGAAAAAGGATCAAAATGTTTAAGAGAAGAGGAGACAATGATCCAGAAGATGTTGATGAGGAAGAAGAGCAAACCACAGGTAAAGATCAAAGTGAAGATGAAGCTTTGGAATCATCCAGTGAAGAAGAAATCAAGGAAGATGTACAAGAGGGCTGATCTTACAAAGAAATAATGTGGCACATACCGGAGCATGTGCAGGTTCAGAGGGGGTGGATGTCGTGCTGTGACACGTACATTGTGGGAACGCATGCTAGTAGATCTATCTTGTAATTTTTTAGATACATAATTATCTTTCCTATAATGTACATATGCATATTTAAGTATAATAATAAGCCTTCTATCTCATCCTATTATTTTTCTCAAGGGTAACCTATTCTTACTTTACCATCAGAAAATACTATGGGAAAACCATCAATAGCTCCGCCTCTTTAACTTGGGGCAAAAAGCATTGATTCTTTATTTTTACTATCTCATTATCATCTCACACCCTAGCTAGATCCTATATCTAGGGTAAACTCCAATATATATATATTCTATGTATTTTTCTTATATTTCTTTTTAAATGGCTACTAGGAGGGAATCAAATCCTAGTGGGACACTAGGTGGCATGATTTCAAAGATAACCTTATTTTAATGAATTATTGCAAGTATGATTACAAAACTTTGTCAAAGAACAATGTCATGCTTTCATATGGCATGAGGTGTCCTTTGGAATCAAATGAAAGTCTAGGCTAAGGGGACCACAGGAAGACTTTTGCTGCCAGAAATGGATCCTATTTTGATGATTTTTTCACACGAGGTTCCAATCCGAGTGAAAAATGATTTTAATATAAAAATCGTAGCTAATGAGCAGAAGTTTTTACCCATATTTTTACTTTTTTATTTGGAGCCACGGTTGAGGATATATGATCAAAATACTGGACCCCAGTCTGCCCACATCATGCAGGGACAGCTCATTTCCAACTTTTCCAATTCTTGTTCACACTGGCTCCTCTCTTCTTGTGTAAACCCTTGGGGGTTCCCTTCACCTATAAAAGGGGACCTTTTCTTCCTTGAAAATGGACTCAAGCATTCAAGCCATTGATGAGAGGAATTCTTGAGGGAGGGAGTAGTAATGCCTAATTGTACTTAGCCATTAACATAAGTCCAAGCCTACACTTTCTCCTAGAGGAAGACTAGCCATTCTTGTACGCTATCCTTGGAAGATCAAATCTATTCAAAGAAGGTCTTGGAATTGGCGTATCAATCAACATTGAATTCTCCCCTCTTCTTCTCTCTCCATCAATAATGGTGTCGAAGAAGTTTGTCAAGTAAGATGTGTTCTACATTGATGTTTACTTGATTTCTTGTTGTTTTCTTTTTCATCTCTAATCCAACATATATATATATATATATATAATCTCATCTACTTAACGAAATCTATTTATCTCACTCTTAGTAATTCATCCTCTCTACAAATTCTAGGTTCTCTTTGCTACAGGTACATCTCTCCGCGTAGTATTCTTATTGCCTACGCGCAAGAATAGGGCTTGGGAGGGAAACTTCTCATCTCTTCACTTCTCTCATATCTACATTTCTCACATACTATCCTAGATGAATAACCCACATGATGATAATTTCTATCCCTTTCACTCTGTACGATCTATTAGAATTAACGTATAGATTAGCCGTAAAATACACTTTCAACAACGTATAGTGTTTCTCTTTGGCCCAGAAATGCTCAATGAAATACTTCTATCACTAGATCCCATCATACTACCTCTCATAGACTATAACTTTTCTTTTGACGTACGCGTAGTTATCTTGCTATGAACCAAGAGGATTTGTATACACAATTAATCCCAATCACTAGACAAAATATATATATTATGGTAAGCACAAAACTACAATTCCAAAGAACAATTCGTAGCATATTTGATCAGCCAAGATTGAATGCCATTAACTCATCTATTAACCCTTTCATATTACCCATGATACGATACGACCATAGCCTTGATGTTTTCATCTTTGTGTTATTTTGACATTCTCTTTTGTGTTCTTTCTTTGTGCATGTGAGTGCAAGAGAGAATGGGTGGGCTTCTTTGATTGTACTTCTTTTCAAACCCTAGTCTTCATGGCATCTATGGTTTAATTCCTTCATGTAGTTTTTGTTGAGTTCTCTCACAAAATCTCACAGCCATAAGCCCGGTGCTTTCCTGGCAAGACCGCAAATTTCTCGACATATTTTTGGTGAACCCGACGTGAAACTACCAGGGTGAGAGTTTGTCGGTAACCATGGGTGATCATGTTGAGCAACAGGTTAACCATGGGTGATCATGTTGAGCAATAGGGTATGCATTTTGACCCAACCACAATGCAAATGTTTCAAGAATTTGCAATGTTCATGCAACAACAACATGCCACTGAAAGAAGGGAGATTTCAAAAACGAAGGCCATACAAGCGGTCGTCAACAGAATGGATCAATTCAATGGCAAAGATGTAACCAAGTACTTACGCGAGTATGTGAAGGAGATGGAGCTGCATCGCGTGTCAGAAGGTGAGATGATTCAATGCTTTCAGCTAGTTGTTGCTCTAGAACTCTCACAGCCATAAGCCCGGTGCTTTCCTGGCAAGACCGCAAATTTCTCGACAACGGATGGCCAAAGTGAAATAGCCGATCTTAAAATACTCGATCTACTAAAGACTTATGTTACAGAAGTAGATCAACGCTCACAATGGGAGAATTAATTACCCTTTATAGAGTATACGTAGAATAATACTGTCCATATTACTATGGGAAAAGAACCTTTTGATATGATAGAGGGAAGATCTAAAAGTCCCTTGCTACTTAAAGTACATGGGAAGATCTTTGCTACTGATGAATATAACTGTGACTTACAAGACTCTTTTCAAAAGGTTAAGGAGGCTATATCCATCTCTCAATAAAGGTAAAAATCTGTTGCTGACAAGCACAGAAGGGCCTTAACGTTCAAAAAAAATGATTGGGTCTTACTTAAGTTTTTCAAGGCTCGATTGAGGCAAACGACGAGCAAAAATCCTACGGTACATCAAAAGTATTATGCTAAATTAGCAGAAAGATAGTATGGTCCTTTTCAAATCTTGAATCCAATAAATGACATGGCTTATCAACTCAAGTTACCCAACCATTGGCTCATAACAATGCTTTTCACGTTAGCCTACTTAAGCCCTACAAAGGAGAGCCACCAAGAGAACCAATTAGTGAAGACCCTCCAGAAATTGAAGACCAAGAAGAGGTGTGACAACCCAAATCTATCCTTTGTCATGAAGACCAGGTACTACAGTATGGTAATATAATCCGATGGTATATAGTTCAAAAATTATCTTTTTGAAGATGCTAGATGGATGCAAGGAGTACAGCTTGAGGATAGTATGAACCTTGTCAATGCTTACAACGCTACACTAGGGAAAGCAAATGTAAATGATTTCTAAATGAACAGTGTTTTTGTCTTATAAGACTAATCCTCTTTTGTGCAAAATTTTAAATAGTATGCATGCTTAGAATCATGTTTGCGATGACGATGTCACTCAAACACCAAGTAGAATTTGTCACTCTACTTTGGGAATATGATATGGACTAAAGAGCAGACATGCTTGCGGCAGCTACGTCTCCCAAACACCAAATGGACTAGTTATCCATTTTGGAATGATGCCGTAGGGTGAAAATGGATTCTCTACCCGCTAAGAAACGTAGACTAATGACTAAAAATTTATCCCTTCTACCTCATAGTCGAGGACGACTATGATTTCAAGAGAGAGGTAATGTCATAAAGTCTAATATCTAACGAACCCAAATTATTTTCTCATATTAAACTTATCATTTAATGTGGGAGAATAGATGGGAACAAGGGTTAGAATATAGACATATGCTTTTGGATCTGTCTCAATGCGGGGCCAAGATTAAAGGGGTCCAAATGAGAGATGATATGTTAAAGAGCAATGCTACCTAATGGATATTGACAAACTTAGGGTTAGATTCATAAAGACATCCAAAAGTTAGTGTTAAAAAGTCCTTTGACCTTAGGCAAGCTAGGGCTAACCTTGAGGTGGGAACCCTACGCAAGCATGAGGTGCTTGTCGGCTTGCTAACTAAATTACTTAAAGTGTTTGTGGGAACCTATTCCAAAGCTTGAAGTGATTTTTAGGCTTAAAATGACTAAGGTTTTTGAAGTGTTCAATTCAAAGATAAACTCTCAAGAGGCATAAATGGTTTCCATACTTGATTGACTAAGTGCTTGAAGTGTTGAACTTAAACCAAATGACTTAAGAAGCATAAAAGACACATGGCAAAATTCTCCACATGTGGCCCTCATGATGTGCTTGAATCCTATTGGATAGGCTTCAAAGGGGTCCAATGAGAATTTAGATGCAGAGGACACATGTACCAAATGATATAATTAAATATTAGTAGAGAGAGAGAGAGAGAAAGTTATGTACCAACCATGAGAGGGGGGTATACTCTCCCACACACACACACTCTTTCTCTCATTGTGTGGAGTGCAAAGTGCAAGAGATCCATCTCCTTCTCCAAGCTTGTTGAGAAGTGGAGAGCCTACACCAACACTCTTGGCTATGGAATGAAAATCCAACCAAGATCCATGCTTCAATGCTTAATCTTGCCATCTTCTTCATCTTCATTACTATGCTATTATGCTATGATAACCAAGAAGAGTGACGATTAGTAAGGAACTATTTCTTTCTCCTATGGGTGATTCTTCTTTCTCTTCCCTACCTTCATTCCTTGCTAGCTCTCTCCTCCTTCGGAGGTGTTTAAGGCCTTGGAACTGAGGCTTGGGATAGTTAATGCTTTTACAAAGTTTATATTATGCTCGTGATGCACGAAGATTTCCATGTTCATAGCATCACCAAGGTCACAAGAAACAAAAATATTGTATTATAGCAAGTCTCTCTTGATGGGAGAATCTATAATACAAACGCCTTTTGAAGGCGGGACCGGCTCCAAGTAGATCCGGTCCTCAACTATTGTCATGTTCTCTAATGCTCTCTCTCTTGCAAAAGTATTGTTCATGCCAAGTTAATTAAGTACTATGTTTATGCTACTACCATCAATTAAGTTCACCCTCTATGTTCTCAAACTAATCTCACAAAAATGCTCACTCTAATTCTCTAAATTCTGCTATTTTGAATGTTCATAGGCCATTTCCATTACATGTATGGTTGGTGTTGATACCCTACCACCTACTGGTACTTGGGATCCTTTCAGAGCTTGGGTTCATGGAGGGAGGTGAAGCGGTCTCAGCCTATTTCTTGCTCAAGTAGATTGGAGGTGTTCTGGCTCGCCCCCAACACAATGGAATTCTCTCTGTCTGTAGTAGAGCGGATGTGGATGGGTGGACCGGTCGATCTTTATACTGTCATACATTTTTTGATGTTATGGTGTACCCAAATTTTGTCATTGCATTAATACGTGGTTGCCTATTTCATTTGGATGGGGAATTTAAAGATCCTCTGTTGTCATTTTCTCATGTCTCTGTGCACTCTATTTCATCCTCCATTATACTCTCTCTCTCTCTCTCTCTCTCTCTCTCTCTCTCTCTCTCTCTCTCTCTCTCTCTCTCTCTCTCCCCCCCCCCCCCCTTCCCCCCGCAATGCGGTGTACATATGTATTCACCCTCCACAATGTTATATTTTGAGTACACTTTCATTCATAACACCCATTAAGGGGTAGCAATAGTCGCTAGGTACCTCTGGATGCAGTCCGCCAGCTCATGGCCTAAACTCCATGCTTGGTTGGGCGCTAAGAACTCCTCTCCTATGCAACTTCTTCCACAACTCTGTGATGTACAATGAAAATTGTATGAATTTTAAACTATATATTTTGTGCATAGAACCTTGGGGAGGGGTATCTCTCAGATGGCCCTTCAACCCTTCAACCAAAAAAATCTAGAAATACTGCGATAGCCGTGATCAAGATTCTAGAAGTGCAGTCTACGATGGACCTCCTAACACCAGCCAACCTTAAAAGGAATTCTAGACAATGGGTCCACTAAGCACTATAATTCAAGAAAATATTTGAAGCCAGTGTCCTAGGATTTCCTAAAGAACTAGGAAAACCTTATATATAGGACGTGTGTGTAGCTGTATTACATATATAATAAAACTTAAATGAACAGTAATGTTCAAAGGATAGATGATTTTAGAAAAGTGACAATGTAACGAGAAAAACCAACGCAATCTTATAATTATTTTTGTACTTGGCTATCACGATGAGGTCTCATCCGGGTAAAGGTACAATGGGTAAACTAAGATGTTTGTTTCTTCATGAAGCGGCAAGAGTCCGGTTTCTCAAGGGTTGGACATTTGATTTAAGCCACAAAATTCCAAGGATAGAGTCCTTACATGTATCCATTCAAACAATACAACAAATACGTTAGCCTTGAATGTGTTTTACAGGTGTTAACAAACTATATCAGTTGTTATCCATGTCCAACTTACAACTTTTTAATTTAAATCAAACATCCAAAGTTCCTATGTACTCCAGTATAAGGTGTGTGTTTTTCTCCTTCAAAAAGTCATCATCTCTTTTATTTATGGAGGTAATTATATGTATGGTTCCTATATAGCCCCATTATAATTAGACCTTAAATAGATATTAACGTATATATCATTCTAATAAGAAGGCCAGCCACCATCCCTTCTGATCAAAGTATCTTAAAAACAAAATTAGTCCCAAATCCCTAAAATATTATGCAAGGTGTTTATTTATTCAAAGCCACTCATCAGCAAGTTATCCTTCTTACCATCCTTCACCATAAAGTCACAGTAGTTTGATATAAGACTCATGTGTTCAAACCAACCACATGTCTCGGCAACCAATTTGGTTCAATATATGAAGCAAAAAACATAATACAAAGAACATATCAAACACGCAGTATCCTATATCAAAATATATTGTATCAATTATTTTCATGCTAAAAAGACCTTTACAAGACATCGGTTTCCCAATCATAGGGTTTTTTAGAATACATGCAGAAAAAAACCAGTAAGCAGTACCCAAAAGGCAATATCCGCACTTCACTTATAGCTACATGGAGCAAAAGGCTTTTTAAAGCTTGTAATCAAGGGAGAGGGATATCCATAGTATGCAACAGAGGTCTAATCCGCAAACAATACCATTGCCTTGTGTCTATTTGGGCTGGGAGTATCAATTCTTTTTAACAAATCACATCTTCATATCAACCTCCCCCCCCTTTTTTCATCAAGGCACGTGCAACACACTCTCAACGAGTAACCTATCCCAACACCCCAAAGGCCGCATAGAAAACAACATAATATAGAGCTAGGAGTTTTAATTATATAGGGTGTTTTGTGAGAAAAAAGAGCCCAAAACTCATGAGATACATGTTTCCAAATTAACTCAGTATAATGATTAGCTAGACGCAAAAACTGAACAAGGGAGAAAGAAACCATGCTCCTGACTTAGATCAAAAAACCATACTAATAAGCTTAATAAAGAACCTCTTATAGAAAAAAGAACATCCCAAGTTGTAACCTATAAAGCGAGCCCATCGGACTGAGAACCATGCCCATAGAATACACATTCTATTGCTTACCATATGCTACATAGTATAAAAACAATTGGAACAATAGAAAAAAAACACCAAATAAAGGGGGCTCTTTTAGTAGAATTCAGACATGCGAAGTACCATCTTTTTCCACTAGCTCTATGGTTAGATAGTTGGCAGGCCACTAACAAGCTCTCAAATCTCTCTTTACAAAAAAAAGACACACTACACAAAGACAAGGCTAAGTGAGGGGCTTAGGGCCATCATCGTCTTATTTATATAGTGTTACATCACTGGCGGGAGTTCTGAGGAAGACCCGCACATTGGATTCCTTCATGATCTTAGCTTGACACCCAAATCTCCTGGCTAGAGAAGGCAGTCACCATGGTGGCCCTCAAAGGGGACAGAGTAGGAGAAAGAGAATAAGGGGACCATCATACCGCTTGTTTTGCAGGTAAAAAAAAAGCGAGCAGCAAAAGAGTTATGGGGGGGAGAGACTAAAAACAGGCGTGATGCACTAAATGTGCATGTAACCCTGCCTTCAGGACAACTAATGTCACAAAATCTAGTATCTAACCAACCCAAATAATTTTTTCATATTAAATTGATCATTTAATGTGGGAGAATAGACGAGAACAAGGGCTAGAATATAGACATGTGCTATCTCAACACGGGACCAAGGTTAAAGGGATCCAAATGAGAGATTGTCTGTCAAAGATCAATCTCAACATGGGGCCAAGGTTAAAGGGATCCAAATGAGAGATGGTCTGTCAACACGGGGCCAAGGATAAAGGGATCCAAATGAGAGATGTTCTATCTCAACACGGCCAAGGTTAAAGGGATCCAAATGAGAGATGGTCTGTCAAAGATCAAGGCTAGCTAATGGATCTATCTCAACACGGGGCCAAGGTTAAAGGGATCCAAATGAGAGATGGTTTGTCAAAGATCAAGGCTAGCTAATGGAGCTTAAATAACTTAGGGTTAGCTTCATTAAAGACCTCCAAAGGTTAGTGTTAAAAGTCCTTAGATAGGGTTGTGCTTGAGGTGGGAATCCCGGCCAAAGCTTGAGGTGCTTGTTGTGATTGTTGACTAAGGTGCTTGAGGTGCTTGCCATGCTTGTTGACTAAGGTCCTTGAGATTCTTGTCATGCTTTTTGACTAGGGTGCTTGAGGTGCTTGCTGACTAAAGTCCTTGAGGTGCTTCATGACTAAGGTGCTTCATAACTAAGGTTCTAGAGGAGATTTAACTGTTTCAAAACTCCAAGCATGAGTCTACAAAGGAGAGGGCAAGCCCCAGGATTAGGGAGTGTGCTGAATAACCCCTTCTTCACCCAAAGTACACCCCTTGCTCAAAGAGGCCAATGGGATACCTGTTAAGCCCCTAGCTAGGTTACCCTCATAGTGTTCCTAAAGCCTATTGGCTAATCCCTAGAGGAGTCCAATGATAATTTAGGTAATTATATTAATTGTTTAAGCATTTATCAAGTACTCTCTCTCAAAGGGGGAAGGAGGACACTTGTCCAACGGCTACCTCTATGTCTACGTGTGACTAGGGATTGTGATTGGCTAGGCTTGAGAGAGCGAATGAGCCACAAAGCATGAGCTATAAGAAGGGGTCAACCATGCAAGTAGAGGGCTAGCTTGGGGGGGTATACTCTCCCACACACACACACACACACACACTCTCATTGTGTGAAGTGCAAAGTGCAAAAGCTCCATCTCCTTCTCTAAGAGTGTTGAGAAGTTGAGAGCCTACACCAACACTCTTTGCTATGGAATGCAAATCAAACCAAGATCCATGCCCCAATGATAAAGCTTGCCATCTTCTTCATCATTACTATGCTATTGTGATATGCTAAGAAAGAAGAGTGATGATAAGTGAGGAACTATTTCCTTCTCCTATGAATGCTTTTTCTTCCTCTTCCCTACCCTCATTCCCCGCTAGCTCTCTCCACCTTTGAAGGTTTTTGAGTCCTTGGTAGTGAGGCTGAGGCTTTTATAAATTTTATGGTATGATTGTGATGCATGAAGCTTTCCACATTCATTGCATCACCTAGGTCACAAGGAACACAGATATTGTATTGTACCAAGTCTCTCTTGATGGGAGAATCTATAATACAAAAGCCTATTGGAGGGGGGAACGGCTCCACATAAATCCAGTCCTCAATTTTTATCATGTTATCTAATTATCTCTGTTGAAAAGGTATAGTTCATGCCAAGTTAATTAAGTATAATGGCAATTAATTTCACCCTCTATGTTCTCAAAGTAGTCTCACAAAAATGCTCACTCTAATTCTCTTAATTCCGCTATTCTCAAAGTTCATAGGCCATTTCCATTACATTTTGAGGTACACCATTGGGAACTATAGTCTTAATAATGGAGTCTCTTGTGGCTTGCCTTTGGCTTAACCATTATTGAGCTACGAGAAAGCTCAATAGGAACCATAGTCAACCGAGACCCTCTCCACTAGTCTTTGTAATCAACATTGTCTAAACCACAGGTGTGGTTGCTTGAGAAATAATTTTCAAAGGTAAAGAAGAGTAAGGACTAAGGTTTTTTAAGGGTACCAAAGCACAAATTAACCTATACATAAGTTTAATTAGCATGTCTAACAATAACCAAGAGAGTAGAATGAACATTAATAACTTTAATTTTGCACATGAAGGTATTATTATCAATTACCTTGCTACTAGGTTGCAGCAAGCTATGGGCAAGCTGTGGGCAATCTTGCTTTGCAAATTGAAGTTACTCAAAAATTTTCTGCTTATGGGATGTCCCTTCCTCTTCAAGTTGAGAGAGAGAGAGAGAGAAGCAAATTTTTTGGAATAAAAAAGAGTTAAAATTGACTAATTTTCTAGATGGACTCCAAGACGTGCTCATTGATGATATCCATATGGACTTACCTCCAACAGGAGGGGATGATGACTTTTGAATTGAGCTCCCACCAAAAAGCTCACTGCCTAACAAGCCTCCTTATCAAGTTTCCCAAGCTCAACAAGAGGAGATCGACATGAGGCAAGTACAAGAATTGGTAGACAAAGGGATGGTGAGGCCTAGCTCCTCTCCTTTTGTTCTCCAATCCTTTTAGTGCAAAAGAAAGATGGTACATATCGGATGTGTGTGGACTATCGAGCGCTAAACCATATCACTATCAAAAAAAAATTCTCGTACCGCGGTAGAAGATCTATTTGATAAGCTACAAGGTTTGAACTTCTTTAGTAGGATTGACCTTAAAAGTGGCTATCATCAAATAAGGATAGTGAATGAAGATATCATAAAGACCACGTGTTGTACAACATTTGGTCTTTATGAATAACTAGTCATGACTTTTGGCTTGACTAATGCACTATCCAGATCCAATCGTCTAATTGAGAAAATATTTAGACCCTACCACAAATTCATTGGGGTGTTCTTTGATGATACCATCATCTACTCCAAGTCCTTGGAGGAGCACAAGCAACATCTCCATGTGATTTTTCAAGCCTTAGGGAGAACAAGCTTTTTATTAATCAAAAGAAGAGTGAATTTTTCCTTCAAGAGATTCAATACTTAGGTCACATTATCTCTCAAGATGGTATGTGTATGGTCCATCAAAGTTGGAGGTAATAAAAGCAATGCCTAGTCCAAGGAATCTACGTGAGCTAAGAATCTTTAATAGTATGTGCATACTATAGAGGCTTCACAACCAAATTCTCACAAATAACGAGATCATTGCATGACTTTAAGAAAAACAACGTTAAGTACTCATGGGGGCTAAAGAACAAAATGCTTTTGACAAGCTCAAAGAGAATCTTACCTCCCAGCCCAATGCTTATACTTCCGGGTCTCTCAAATCCATTTGAGGTCCAATGTGATGCTTGTGGTGATTTTCTCGGAGCAGTCTTGCTTCAAGAAAGGCATGCCATAGCATATGAGAGCCGAAGGCTCAATGCCGATGAAAGAGTCTTGGGCATATATAAAAAAGAGATTTTAGTTGTTCTACATGCCCTAGACACATGGAAGAACTATCTATTGGGAACTCCAATGATTCTACGAACGGAGCACCAAAGTCTCCAGTACCTCATGACACAAACCAAGCTTTTCGACAAACAAATGAGTTGGGAAAATTTTCTTTCGTAGTTTTATTTTCATATTGCTCACATTGCTAGTAAGCACAATCACGTGGCCGGTGCACTTTCACGACGAACAAGAGTTAATGTGGTGTCTATAACAACTCACAATGATCTATCTTCTATAATAGATGAGTATGCTACTGACCCCAACTTTAGAGACATAATGTCAGCCCTCGCATTGGAGAAGCTGTGAGATAAACAACATGAGTCGACCATTTTAAAAAAAAGGATTTTGCAAAATTAAGAAGTTTGCTTTTCCAACATAATTTTCTTATGCATATACTGTATCTATGAAAGCATATCAATTTGTCATGCACTTCCAAAAGACGTGATGTTGTTGGCATATTTGGTGTTTACTGATATCTGGTTGATCTGCATCAAATATAATACATCAATAGATAATAGGCTAGTGACGCTTCAATGGTATGGGAAACAATTGATACCACTGTAATGCATGGTTGGGATTATCAGTGGGATCTTGCATAAGTGCAAGGTCCACTTAAGTAAGAAATGTGTGTGTGTGTGTGTGTGTGTGTGTGTGTGAGTGAGTCTGTGAATGTGTTACTCAAAAGATGGCTAGGGGACCGAAGCGAGAACCTCTCAAGGGGGTGGGGATGGAGAGAGATGATCGAGGTTCAAGAGGTTGCAAGCAAGAGAGGCCACAGGCCAGAGCATGGAGGGAGATTGTGTAGGCAGGCAAGGTCACAGGTAGGCTTGAGTGTAGAGGGGAAGAGGTGTGTGCACGGGCATGCATTGTCTTTTTCTTCAGAGTTCAAGAGATTCATTGGAATCTAGATCAGGAACTAAGAGGTCTCTCTCTCTCTCTCTCTCTCTCTCTCTCTCTCTCTAATATAATGTAACTCACACACTTGTTGATATAATGTCATTGGCATGTAGATCCACCTAATGTGAACAAACTATGAATTCGCAATATTTTTGTTAGTCTTCAAGTGCATAAGCATGCCTTGTGAGTATTGACCATCCTTTCAAGTAGCCTACAATACAAAATTCAAAAGGTAAAGTTTCAATCATGATAAAGCTCTATAGAATTTTGGGGTCCTATCGGTTGCACGTTCGCTCGTACCTTCATCAATTGAAAACCCTACAAACAACATTATATAGAGGGGTTCTTGATAGTGGACCCTCCATGAACATAGTAATGTAATCAGCTATTTTGCTTTGTGCATAATCTTTTATAACATAGCCTGAAGGCAATTAGATTCAGAGAGCTTTCTATACAAAAAGTAGCAAGCCTTGAGGTCAAGACTTATAGGATAGATACCTCTCATACAACGTTTCAAAATCTCTCTTCTTCTTCTTCTTCTCCTTCTTCTTCTTATAACCTCAACTATAAAGAACCACAATTATGCCGCATCTAGTGCTTGGTCCTGTTGATGCAGGAGCAGGAGTTGAGGGTGGAAAGGGTTGTTGTACTGGTATATTTGAAGATGGGATTTCCTAAAAGGTTGATGTGAGGAGGGGTGCATCTTACAATCCTCTCTCTTGCTGCAGCAATATACCTCGGCCTTCCATCGCTCATGCGACCGCCTTGCAACATAGCACCCACGTTCTTGCTAAGTTGAAAAGGTTGGAAGGAGAAATGGGAGGGTAGACTTCGCGTTCGCTCCAATTTGCTCAAGCTCTGTGATGTTGGTTTAACTGGCGCGCCCACGAAGTTTCTGCCATGCCCACGACTACTTGCAGCAGAGCTTGAAAGTTGAGCTTCGTCATCACTTGCCTTCACCTTTTCCCTTTCCGCATTTGGGCTGCCCTATTTAATTCAGACTGCCAACCGTTTCCATAACCTCTATGCATGGAAAGTAATATAGAGTGTAACTTTCAATAGGCCAGGATCCAAACGAGCTTGCCCTGGTGGTTAGATCTTGAGCATCCCTTGTGAAAGGCCATGAGATTAACTTTTGGCAGGATTCTCGTATTCCCAATAAAACTCAGTGAAAAGCAAGGGAGAAGCGACAAATTCGTGCTACTAATCTGTGCAGCTAGTGGACATTCTCCGTGCACTTGCACATGCCAATATCCGTACGCTTGTCTCCTCGTCCAACATTTTTTGTGCCATCTCTCGCATGCCTCCCGTGCAACTTCCCTAAGGAGCCATGACTTCCGCAGTTGAATCGGCACCCAACGCCCAACACCATGGCAATTAAAAGCGAGGTATGCTTCTCAAAAATGCAACGCAATCCTCAGTGCAAGAAAGCATATAAGTTGTAAGCTGCAGAAACACCAAGCAAGGAAAGTGTTTTTCCCTTCCTCAGCATGTGTGTATGCGTGTGTAGCTGTATTACTGATATAATAAAACATAAATGAACAGTAACGTTCAAAGGACATCTGGCTTTAGAAAAGTGACAATGTAAAGCATAAAAACAACTCAAGCTTATAATTATTTTTGTATATGGCTATCAGGATTAGGTCTCATTCTAGGGTAAAGGTATGATGGTTAAACTAAGATGTTTGTTCCATGAAGTGGCAAGAGTATGGTTTCCCAAGGTTGGACATTTGCTTTAAGCCAAAAAATTCCAAGAAAGGATAGAGTCCTCACCTGCATCCATTCAAACAAGACAATAGATACGTTAGCCTTTAATGTGCTTTACAGGTGTTAACGGACTTATATTAGTTGTTCTCCATGTCCAAATTGCTTTTTAATTTAAACCAAACGTCATCGTTTTTTCCCTTTAAAAAGTCATCGTCTCTTTGATTTATGGAGGTAATTATATGTATGGTTCCTATATAGCCCCAATTAATTTCGACCTTATATATATATATATATATATATTAAGGTATATATCACTCTAATCAAAAGGACACAACCCCTTCTGATTAAAGTGTCTTAGAAAAAAGGGAAAATTACCAAAATACCCCTCTAATTTGTTGAAATTGTCAAAATACCCCTCAAATTTTGAAAATTCCCAAAATACCCTTGTATCTATTTTAGCTAGAATGTTTACGATTTCCTAATCTTTGTTCTTTTATGACAATGGAAATCCATTTTTTAGTGCTTAGCATGTAATTTGTCACAAATTACCTCCCCAAAAAATACAAATATGTCTAAAAATAATGAAGCAATTCATCTCCAAAGCGTACATAACCAGCTCAACTTCTACTTTTAGTATCTTGTATTGATAGACAATCAGTCTTCTTATGAAAAGCTACAAGAATAGGTTGTTTCAGGATATATAGAAGTCCCTCAAGTATTTGATTGCTACAAAGATTGTTAGGCTCACTCTATATCTTTGGATAAATTTACTCTCACAACCAGGGGTATTTTGGGAGCTTTGGAAAATTTGAAGGGCATTTTGGAAATTTATGACAAAATATGAGGGGTATATTGGAAATTTTTGAAATTTGAAGGGTACTTTGGGAATTTCCACAAATTAGAGGGGTATTTTGGTGATTTTCCCTAGAAACAAAATCAGCCCAAAACCCCTAAAATATTTTTCAAGGTGTTTATTTAGTCAAAACACCTCATCACCACGTTATCCTTCTTACTATCCTTCACCATAAAGTCACAGTAGTCTGATATCATACTCATTTGTTCAAACCAACCCCATGTTAGGTCTCAGCAACCAATTTGGTTGAGTATATCAAGCAAAAACATAATACAAAGAACAAATCAAACATGCTGTCTCCTATATCACAATATATTTTATCAATTACAGTAGTGCTAAAAAACCTTTACAACACATTGATTACCCAATCATACGAATTTTTTTTTAAAACCTACAAAAGAAACCAATGAGCGGTATGAGAATGGTGATATCCACACTTCGCTCCTAGTTACATGGAGCAAAAGGCTTCTTAAAGCGTGGAACCAAGGGAGGGAGATATCGATAGTATGCAACAAATCTCTAATCCTCAAACAATACCCTTGCTTTATGTTTTTTTGGGTTGGGAGTATCAACCTCCCCTCCTTTTTTGATCGAGGCACATGCAACACGGTCTCAATGAGTAACCTATCCCAACTCCCCAAAGGCCGCATAGAAAACAACATAATATAGAGCTGGGAATTTTAATTATATAGGGGGTTTCAAGAGAAAAAAGAGCCCATAACTCATGAGATACCTATTTCCAAATTAACTCACTATTATGATTAGCTAGACGCAGTCACTTAACAAGGGAGCAAGAAACCATGCTCTTGACTAGGATCAACAAACCATACCAATAAGCTCAATAAAAAGGCTTTTATAGAAAAAAGAACATCCCACGTTATAACCTATAAAGCGAGCCCACTAGGCTAAGAACCATGTCCATAGAATACCCATTCTGTTGCTTACCTTATGTTGCACAATATAGAAACATCTGGAATGATAGAAGAAAAAAACCCAAAAAAGGGAGTTCTTTTAGCAGAATGTGGACCTGAGAAGTAACATCTTTTTCCACTACCTCCATGATTAGACAGTTGGAAGGTCACAAACAAGCCCTCAAATCTCTTTTTACAGAAAAACACACACTACGCAAAGACAAGGCTAAGTTAGGGGCTCAAGGACATCCTCACCTTATGTATATAGTGTTTCATCACTGGACGGAGTTCTGAGGATGGCCCGCATGTCGGACTACTTCATGATCTTAGCTTGACACCCAAATCTTTTGGCTAGAGAAGGTAGCCTCCATGGTGGCCCTCAAAGGGGACATAGTGGGGGAGAGAGAAGATGTGACCATCATATTGCATGTAGGTATAAAGAAAGTGAGCGGCAACAGAGTTGTGGGGGAGAGAGGGTAAAAGCAGGTATGATGCACTAAGTGTTCATGTAAACCAACCTTCAAGACAACTAATACAGTGTCCCTACACACAAAAAATGAGCCAGTTATCCCCATAAGAGGTGGTGTCCCACAGCTCAGGTACCTTATAAAGGGTTAATAGCTTATGTTAGCCCGTAACACTCATGAGATGCAAAGATAGGTTTTTTTTTCAAACCTAGAGAGTAGGTATTCTTGTGTATGCAAAGCTTAAGCAATACTCAAGTGTGTGCGTGTGTGTGTATACTCGCCTTGTCCCAGGCACCATACACAATGGGTCAACAGTAGACCCATTGTGCATGGGCCTACTGCCTTGTTAAGAAGATATGATTATCACAGTTGAACTTCAAGCCATGCAAGTCATTTTTTGTGAGTGATTGTGTTAATTAAGTCAATCCTCTTAAATCCATCAAGGCAAAACTTGTGTAAAAGCAGCCTGATGTCTTCCCAAGCCAGGAAGCAGTTAGGAGTAAAGGATCAATTGAAGGAGACTGATACATGTATTAATAGCCGTTTTATGTGGTTGGTTATTTTTCTTCTTGATGAATTCAATGGAAGAGATATTCAAAACGTCTCTTTTCAAGGTTGAGCTAATAGTCATATACACCATTATAGGGGTTATGTAACATAATTGCAAAGTTAAGGAATTGTATAGAGGTGGAAAATAACCCCGAGGTTTTAGCAAAACCCTTATATATGCTGGTTCAATCTTCAAGTAGTTGGGGTAAATAACGTTAATTTCATCAGCAAAAGATCTGTTGTTGAGGCTCTAGATATGGTTCATGTATTTGTAAGTATGTTCAAATAGCAAAAGCTTATGACAATTATTCTTATTTTGAGAAACCACTTGTACTAAAAAAAAGGCTAGGTATAAACTACACATGATAAGGCGTTGATGGAGCAAAAGATGTCGTGCGCACACTCACACACCCAAACAACTCAACACAACACAAGGACTTTACTTGAATTCCTCACCTCACTCACTACCACTCAAAGCTCCCTGAAAACTCTACCCACAAGCTCAATTCAAACTCCAAACGCCTCGACCTACAAGCCCTTGCCTGCCCACAGACACTACAAGGTGAGTCGAGGTGATCAACACTTGAAATCACGCTTGATGGTGACCAAAATATACAAGAAAAACCATCAAAAACCCAAAAAACTCCATCCACAAAAGGCCACTCTCAAACCATTGCAAAAGCTTCACCAAACTCCACTCTGTTGGACTCTTTGGAGTAGCGCCAACCCTAATGGCACCGATACAGGGTCACATAGTCTTGGAGAAAGCCGCACCTTCTTCCCTCAATTCATTGCACACACACATCCATGGAAACCTCAGAACTTCCATAGACTCTCCCAAGTGCAAAATTGAAGAGAGAAAGCTCTCATTCACTCCTCCACACACTCGAAAACAGGACGCGAACGCAACGGGACTGCACTAGACCACCTGTAGGAACCCTGCTCCCTCCCACACACAGAGGGGTGAAAGTTTTGATATTGTACTTCAAAAGTTCTCCCTCAGCCTCAACCATCACGGCACCATGAGTGATGTGGCAATTTGAAGCCATTTCACACCTTTTTTTGACCCTTTTTGGCCCAATTTTGACCCTTGGCCGGCATTTTTCGCAGGAAAAACCCCAAACGGACTCCAAAATTCACCAAATTTTGTACGCTTGATCCTCGATACCCAAAGCACATTTCAACATCCCCACATTACAATTTTGACCACTTCTAGGGCGATGCACGTATCACCGCAGATCACGCGCCGTAAATAGACAATTACCGCATGTGTCAAACTTGTCGAGCGGGATGAGAGTACCCACACTTTTCACTTGCATTATTTACATTCTAGAAAGCTCAAACACATTATCTAGAGCCAAAATAAGCCACCTAGAACCATATCCAAGGCCTCGATACCCTATCCAGGCATGTGCGTATGCTCGACTGCCGACACGCAAGCATGAATATTTACAATGTGCACACGTTGCCCCATTTTTAAAACTTGAAACCACTTTGTAAATCTCCCAAATGCATGTATTTACATATTTTTGTACATATGACCATGCATATACGCACTACTTTGTACATACCAAAAGTGGTTTATCAGCGTGAGCATGAAAAACCCATAGGGATGCCTACGCTTTGGTTAAAACATTGGCCTCCGAAGAGAGTAAAACAGTTGTGAAGAATCTACTTTATGTTCTTCACCAGCTTTTCCTCATCAAAGTGAAGATGCGTAAGCTTTCTTAATCCATTTTGGCTAATTAGCGGGGGAGATGTAGAAAAACACTTTTACCCTAGCGTGTTTAAACACTATTTTAGTCGTTTTCATAGGATCATTCTTCAGCCCTAAATCCCCCTTTAGGGCTATATTTTCATAACATTGAGTGATCTGCAGAAAACAGACGGAATATTTGATTGGGGAGGTTAAGAGTGACCTCAATAAAGTGTTTAACTAGCCAAAAAGGGTTATATAGTGTATATTGAGGAGGTTTGAACAAACTTTTTGTTTACTTGCACAAATAGATTCAAATTCAAAAAGTACAAGGTCAAGACAAAGGGTGATATCTCTAGTAACATTGGTAAATAAACCATTCAACGCATCAGATATCCATCTAAACTTATGGTTGTGATTCTTTGGGAAATAGAACTGGAAGCTTGACTGCCTCAAGAGAGTAGCCAAGACGATTAAGATGTAAGTGGTATTGTTGGTAACCATAAGAAAGGTTAAGCAAAGTAAACTCCTTACCAGATATTCAAGAATGTGATGATCTCCAAGCTAGGTTCTTGCACATAAAAGTCGGGCAGTTGGTGCTTTTATCAAACCCTATGATAAACCAATCATGTGCGAGTTTTTGAAACTTAAGTGCGAGATTGGGTGTAATTCAAGTGCTATCATTGGACAACCAATTGTGTGGTATGATGGATTTTCTTTGAAAAAAACTTTGTTGAACCAATTTAGTTCAGTCTAGTAGGACTATCTTCTCTAGTCGGAGAGAATTGAAAAGGTCAGTTAAGCATCATAGTAGAGCCGATATAGCAAGATATGGGTCTTCTGGAAAACAAGGGATGTGATTCATTCCTTTAGCCAATATTTTCTGGGCCGTGGTCTCATTATTTAAGTTAAGATCACAAGTGCAGGCGTCTATCCAAATCACCAAAATCCTTACAAAAAGTGCTATAATTACCGCAAGCACAATCAAGGACCATGTTGTGACGTAAGATTCCATATGCGTCTGCAGTGGGTAGTTTGATGTATGCAATGATTGCTACTCGCCTAGACATTGCATTTGCAGTGGGAGTAGTAAGTCGATACATGTCAAACCCAGGCAAGAAACGATGGGAGGCAGTGAAAGGAATATTGAGATACCTGAAAGCTACAAGGAGTATGCGTATATGCTATGGGAGTCAGGAGCTAAGTGTCAAGGGTTTTACAGACTCAGATTATGCAGGTGACTTAGACAACCGAAGGTCTACGTCAGGGTATGTCTTTACATTGGCTGGTGGAGCAGTATCATGGCGTTCTAGATTACAAGATTGTGTTACTCAGTCTACTACAGAGGCTGAATATGTTGCAGCATCAGAGGCATGCAAAGAATCAATTTGGCTAAATCGACTAGTAACAGATTTGGGAATCAAAGAAGAGATGCCTGTGTTATATTGTGATAGTCAGAGTGCTATACAATTGGCTCGCAATCCAGTTTATCACTCAAAGACAAAGCATGTGGATGTGAAGTATCATTTCATCAGGGAAATGCTCGAGGATAAGAAAATTCAGCTTGTCAAAGTTCACACCACAGAAAATCCTGCTGATCTACTTACAAAAGGACTTCCCTCAGAGAGCTTTGCGCATTTTCGCAAGCAGTTAGGTGTAGGGTAGTACATCACTTCTCTACATCTCTTGTATATTAGCTTGTATAGTAGCTTCTCTCACACTTAAAGTACCACATTGGACTTTAAGTGGGAGGTTGTTGGGGTATAAAGCCCAATGTGGTCGCCCAGGTAAGTGGGCGGGCCGCCAGGTATGTACACATATTCTTTTGTAAAAACCTAATAAGAACTCACTATGCTCTACACATTACAACAGAGCGAGTTCACCATATCGTCGTGCTCTTCTTCTCGCACTCTCTCTCGTGTCGACTTCCGCTCGTACTCCTTCACCCTATCCCTAAAACATCTACAATTACCTTCAATTTTATATGGCAACTAGTCCCTAATTTGACATATGCACCTATTTTGGCTAGCATTTCAAGCATGAGCTACCACAATTGAAATCTATCATCCTCTCCTATGTAGGCATCTTTGTCCTTCAAACCCCCTCAATGCCACAAGTACATGGTTGTACCTCTTGTGTATCATCCTAGCTATACTCTCACACTTACCTTAAGAATATAAAACTTTTAATGTAAATCTTGACTCTAAACATAGCAAGTACAAGGTCATTACTTCCGACAAAACAAATTCTACTCTAGTGCCGAGTAGGGGGGGTACTATTTGGAGGAAATTCGAGAAATAGCTCATTAGGAGATAATATTTTCTCTTATGTTTTGGGTACAGAGAGAAGGTGTGAGAGAAGATCATTCAAGCAAGAGGCCATATGTTACTCAAATAGGAGGCATAAGGGGGGGGGTGGAGGGGGGGGGGGGGGGGGGGGGGGGGTCAGGGGTGTGTAGAGTTTTGAAGGAGAGGACCCAAAAAATATATTTTTTTCACTATAAGAGAAAAGTTTAGAATCACCAGCATTGCCGCAGAATAACAAAGAAAAAAAGGAAAAAAAAATTGTGTGAGTGATAATAGCCGCGAATGACAAAAGACAAAAAAATTGTTAAACAGCATGGTAATAGTTGCGAATATATCCGCGCTTATTACCACACATATTATCTCATATATTGTTGCTATATGGCTTTAAAAAAATAAAGATGCTCATTTAGACCACCCAATTTTGTGTGGCCGAAATGAGAATCTTTCCTTTTGACTTGCATAAAACATATCAAATATCAATTGCATTTTGAAAAATGCACAAAATAATAATAATAAATTTTGAAATTACATGTCACACCGTACCTGCATAATTTGAAGCACAAAAACACAATACTTAAATTAGTTAAAGCCAAAATTCCAAATGAGTTTTATATACAAATCATGAGGGTTTGTTGTGCCATATTTGCATTTGTAAAAGAGGACTATACCAAAGATATCTACCTATCTTAGTAGTCTTCCTCGTCCTGCTCATCCTCATCCAGAGGTACATAAGCTTATTGCTTCGCTACAACAAGAGAAACCAAATTAGACAAATCAATTACCAAAAACAATAAATAGAATATTAATTGTCTACACTTATCATAGAGATCTGATTGCTGCATCGAACTACTCACGAGAGATATGATGGTTTTCTAACAACCATCGCCAAGTATCAAACTCCATGTGTCCCTCTAGATACTTGACCATCTCTCTAGTAGGACCGGTTTGAGTGATATTTTCCTAAGTTAACAACAACCAAAAAAGTTCATAAGCTATAACATCTTCTATGTAGAACTTGCACAATAAAAAATTACATACATATTTATCTTTCCAAGTTGCATTTTCTCCCAAACCATAGTGTGTGGTCTCGACATAGCATGCATATATGCATGATCGGGCACTTGATTTTTTAATTTAACAACACAATTCTTATACGTCAGATATATAAGAATCTACAGGTGGTGTCAAAATGCCATGTTCTACATAATATTAATATCGACCTTGCCACTATACATGACCCTATAGTATCGTCTGTGTGTATCTGGCATGGGCACATCAAATTCCTTGTCCTCTGCAGTTAGAGAGGCACACTTTGCAACAGATGACCGCGCCTTCCCTCCACCTCCAAAACTGGCATCCCAACAAGAGTCCCTATCGCTCCGCCTATCACAATGCTCGCTACCCTAAGACAAGCATCCTTGTGCATTGATAGAAGACGTTGGTGCATCTAAAATTGGTTGATGCTACAATAAGTGCAATGCAGGGATATGTGGGCTCTTAAGGGCATGCCAAAGTGGTTAAGAAACTTAGGAGATTAAGAGCACGCAAGGTGCAGAGGATATGTATGCTTTATGTGGTTTTCATGGCCATAATTCTTTGCTATGGTGCCTTTTGGGGGTGGATGATCAAAGGGTGAAAAAAAGAAATGGAAATGTCAGAGGTGGCCCTCAGTGTGCTCCACAGGTTTGTCTAGATAGCTCCTCAAATAGAGCTACGGTGTGAGAGATATGACAGCTTGAAATTTAAAGTGGTTTATGGATATGTACCGGGCTAGGAAGTTTTAGCAAATGGGAGTTCAAAGTCTAAGTGAGTACATAGACTTGAAGTGGCTCATCTTATAGTGCATGTTTGTTTTTCTGGATTGGCAATGGGAGTTCAAATGTCCAAGATATGAGCAGTTGATGTTTTTTTAGGATTTAGTTTTGTGTCAGTTTGACTACCTCGATAGATATGCCATTTGAAGTTTTTTAATTTTTTGGGGTTTATGTGGAAGCTATGTGGTATGGGAAGTCCACAGGAATGAATGGCACATTGATCGGAGCTCGGATCGCAAAGATATTGTGCGCTCCTTGCCGCACTGTCGAAGCAAGGGACTTGCCAATACACCGTGTGCGAGCCACAAACGGCTCCAAGCACACAACACGCCTAAACTAGCAAGCTCAAGAGAGCAAAGGGTGTGTCACTCACCGCTCTACGCTCGCCTTCGTGGTGGATTCCTCGCCGCGATGAAGAAGAAGCTGCAGTCGTGCCGCGCTCAACCGCTTCGCCGCCGTCGTGCCTTCGTAATGCTTGATCGCACACACACTCTCCCTCTCCCTCTCTCTCTCTCTCACACACACACACACACTCTCTCCCTCTCCCTCTCTCTCTCTCTCTCACACACACACACAAGGAGGTGAAGAAGAAGAAGATGGAGATGGAGATGGAGCAAGAGCACTCTTCTATTGCACAAATGAGAGAATGAGTAAAAATTAGGTTTAGTTGGCTTTTATAGGAGCTCACCCCATTCAGACTTGGGCGCCCATGCTTAGCCAACTAATCCCTTGAATGTCCAAGTTAAAGTGCGCCTCTCATCGACGATCACTCTACCTTTCCCTATTGGTCCGACAAGCCTGGTACCTGACTCTAAATAATACATAATATGGTTACAGTGTCCGTCGTAGGCGATAGGGTGTCCGTGAGCCACGAGGGTTAACATGCCCCCCTTCCTGATGTAGATTCCGTCCTCGGAAGCTATTGAGTTGAAGCTGGTTCGTCGAGGTGGAAGAGCATTTGAGATGAATGTCCTTAGCCTTCTTCAGTCACTGCAAAATCAAACAACATTGGCACAGTAATTGCATTCTCTTAAAAAGCATATGCAGTTTTAGGTAGACACATTGATTGGTCAAAGAATTTCAAACAATTTGGTAGCAATGAACATTAAATTGCAATGTAATCAAATGCATAAACAGATGTAAAGGTAAAAAATTAAAACAAGTCTGGGGTCGCTAATATGACGGTCGAAAGGCACTAGAGATCGAATATTAATACCATGGGTAAGCTTCTTAATTTTCTGTGGTCAATTAAGTTGTTTAATCGCGAGAGGCAAGTATTCATGTTCGAGGGCTGACTAGAGGCTATACCTAGAAAACCTTGTAGTTAAGCTACCATAAAAGGAATTTCTCATGAAATCATCGCCTGACTGATTACTTTTTCTTTGACTCCCCAAAGTCTTTTCACATTGATTCAATTATGATGTGTGTGCTTATTTTGTATGCCTTGGGTTTTTTGCTTTTCAAGGAAAAGCGCCCACACTGGGAACCTCTAGGGCTCTAGTACCATAGGCGATACATGTGAGTGAAGTACCAAATCAAGCTGAGATTTCTCTTCCAACTTAAAATTTTACATTGTGGCACTTTGATTTTTTGTTTGTTCATTTTCAGCATTTAAATTTTGTAACTTTGGGGGGTCATATAACACTGTTACCCTCCCCAGGCTCATCACATTAGTAAACTCCCTTTATAATACTTAAGCTAAAGGTCACTAGGGTTAAGCCCACTAGAAAGCCCTAGTACATTTCACACAATGCTGCCTAAATCGGATTAAGAACCTAAGTAACCATTTCTTATTAGGAAGGCATTCCCCATGGTATTAAGAGAAGATTTCTAATATCTAGCTTGGTCAAACTAGCTTAGTCGGACTGCTTGATTTTTAAACCTAAACAAGTGATTATGACAAAACATTACATTGAATTAAATGTTTGATACTAAGCAAATGCGCTGAATATTATGCTACCAATCACAATCAAGGCAGACAAACATGGATGCAAAAAGATAAGGGCAATGCTAATGGATAAGAAACACCTGTTTGTGTTGATGGTCGCGCTTGATTTGAAGTGTGAACGAGAGAAAGATTCCATGAAGGTCCAAATCCTATCAATAGCAACACGCTCCTGTACACACTATGAAACACAAACAATACCTCTAGGAGGCACATCAGTGGGAAAAGAGAACTTTGCTAATCACTCAACTCTAAAACAGAAACACTCCTATCGTACTAATCTTACCTACCCTCCATCACTCAAGTGATGTTGATCAAAGGTGTTTTATGGCATAGGTTTCTGTTTCAGTGTACCATATGTGACATGTGTAGGTCTGAGTCAATGTTTTGACTTTTATTGTGCATACTCGTTTGCTAATTGCTCTTGCTCTTTATTTTTATTTTTTTTGTGAGTATAAAGCTTTATATGTACATTCCCTAAGATTGGTGATTGAGAGGTCAGGGAGAAAGGTTGAGAGGGAAGCAAATGAATAATGGATGTCCACAAACACTCCCCCCTTCCTTGGGTAGATCATACCGTTTGAAATGAGCTTGTCACCCTTTGAAACCAATTGTTCCAGTTGGTAATAGGTGAGGATTTTTGCCAGTAGTTTTCTATTACCCTAGGTGCCTCGTCAAGTTGCAAGGGTGGTAAGGTACTCTCCCATGATTTTATTTGCAACGTTGTTGTAGGTGGTGAACTTACCCCGGAAGGTGAAAACTCTTTCGTGCTTGGATGGATATGTACAGTGGTAGGTGGAGGTTGTGTCGAAGCTTCTATTTGCGTATAGGAACTACATGAAGAGCAAGAAGCTTCATTTGATTTCCCTGTTCCTGAGCTAGGTGGAACAAATCGTTCTTTCTTTGGTACCCAAACTAGCTCGGGAACGGGTGTGTAGCATTCTGTGATTTTTTTCTTTCCACGATCATTGATTCGTTTTGGAGCTACGGGATTGGGCTCACTTAGGTCAGGTGATAGGTAAGAGCACAATCTACGTTTTGGCACCCAGATTTGATCATTTCCTTGATAGTAACCTTGGGCTTCCAATAGTCGTTTAGGGATCCATCGCAACATTTTCTTACTTTTCTTGGAGCGAGTGGTACGTTTCTTACAAGGCTTCTATTTTTTAGCACTAGCTATGGTCACTAAAGAAGCTTTAGGGACCCACTTGTATGTTTTCTTCGCGACATTAGGATGAGTCTTGTCGGAAGCGATATGCATTGCTTGTAGCATATTTAAGGGTATAGGCATTGCATCCCCCTCAGGTGTTACCCAGGTCGTCCCCCTGTTTCCCCAAGTGTCTATGGTTGATGCTAGGTGGACCCAATCCACATTGTCTGATTCAGTCATCCCAGGTAGGATATCCATATAAGGAGAATCTTGGCCAATGTCTGTATCCTTCTTACAAGTGTAACAATATTGTAGTGGGGCCGAGTGAACTGTGGTGTCAGAGCGATGATCAATAATGGTTTTACTCCCTAAGGGGTGTATCTTACCAGTCACCAAATCCACTCTAAGGACAAAGTCTTGGAATTGCAAATAGACATGATTTTTAGACCAATCATGAACCATTTGTGCTTCCCTCATGAATGGTCGTCCTAAAATCATTTCATATGACGTAAGGTGTTTAGAGAAATCCATTACAATGAACGTATGTCGTACCTTGTGTCCTAGAACTTTGATCTTAAGATCCTTGAGCATCCCCATAGGTTTGGCTATGGTACCATTTGCCATCTTTACCACAATGTTAGTAACACTGAGGTGGGGTTTTCCCATGGATTCCCAACAATCTTTTGTAACAATGCTAACTCCCGCACCACCATCAAGAATTCCCTTTATAGTTAATCCCTTGGTAGTGATGGGTAGGGTCGCATTAGACTCGTCGCCTTCAAAATACTGCCCTAATTCGTTAATGGGTACCTCGATCACAGACTCGTGTCCATCTAAGTCAAGTGATTGCACATGATTTTCCTCATCAATCATAATCGAGTCAGGCCTATTTGGTTGCGCAAACTGCGGTAATCCCGTTCGTAGCTCTCCGTTAAGGAATGCTCGAAGTGCAAGGAATAACTCAGGATCTCCATACAGCTTTGCTATGATCGTGGTTCGGACCTCAGAAGACATGAAGTCCACTAGTTTGGCAACATTCATTGGCGTTTTGCAAGGTGTAGGTCCTTGACTAGGAACTGGTGAGGATGGAATCTCATATTCCTCAATGGGATCAGGTATTCCTTCGTTAAACATCCTTTCCAACAAGAAGGGTGTATGCTCACTTTCTGATGTCCCGTCCTCACTCCCTTCTTGGATGATACTAGATATGGCTAACGGTCTATGGTTCATGTGCGGTGGATGAACTTGCGTGGGAAACACTGTGTCATGAATTTTGACCTGCATGGGTTCTGGTTCTAGTTTCCTTTGAGTCTCCTCCACTAAACCTCTTAGATGTTTCACCTGCTCAATCTCGTCTACTAGGTTTGGGTACGTCCCAATCTTCTTTTTACGATTCTTCCCTTTTTGCCCCTGCGGTTTATCTTGGGGGTCTTGGATTGGATTTGGAAACACTTGTGATGTTTTGAGAGGCTCTTTATGGTTTTCTCTCATTCGATTTTCATTTGGTTCCATGTTACGGTTTTCTTTGTCTGTCTTTCCCTTTGTGGTATTGATTCTAGTCTCCATTGTCTCGACTGAATCTGAATCATCCTCGAGGTCATTCATATACACGGGGTCATCTCCTGTTCCTATGTTTGTTTTGGAACTTGGCTTTGAATTTTCCGTATTCTGCGACTTCTTCCTTCGTGTCTTATTTTTCTTTGCTTGGATAACTGACGCGGTATCTCTCTCTTCGAGGATATGGCATGGCCCTTGAAGCATGGACCGTGTAATCGCATAAGCGGGTGCGACGGGTGGTATTGGCGATGTCACACTAGCGATTTCGACCAAATTCAGGGGTGTGATTTTAGGCGCATTTGGGTTATAGGGGCATTGGGCAATCAAGTGATCTATGCCACAACGATTACATGTGAGTATTGGCATTGCAGACGTGCTCCCTTGATTCATTTGCATCTGTGCAGCATTCTTTTGCAGCCTAATAGGGCACTCCGCTGCTCGATGTGGTCCACCACACTCGTAGCATTGAAGAGGTGGCCTCCTAGCCTGGGTGTTGATATTTTGACCTCTGGATGCGAGAGCAGCAGCTTGATAAACCGGCTTGACTTGCCCCCAACAATCTTCCATGTAGTATATAGGACACTCTTTCAATGTATCAAGTCCGTAGGCAATACTAGTGTCTATTTCCTCCTCACAGCCATCTGGATAAGCATTTGATGGCTCGCAACCCACTTGGTTCATAGGGGCGACTCTTGGATGCGGGGGCTGCGGTCCTAGCACAGGAGGTGGTAGCGGTGTAGCTTGTACAACATTTTGAGATCTAGGGACCATGTGTTGCGGTAGTTGCTCAACAGGTGGAGTAGGCATCAATACAGGAGCTCGAGGCGCATCCGTCCAGGCTACAGGTGGTCTATTTGCCATCATACGTTTGATCATTAAACAATCCTTAGCTTGGTGACCATACCTACCACATGCGTTGCAAGTTCCATTAAATTTTACTCTAAACGTAGGGCACTCACTAGTGCTATGTGGACCTAAGCAAATGGAACACCATTGTTGCTCCCTTCTTGGATACATGTGACTATTTTGAGGGGGTCGATTATCCTTAAGAGACTCTTGGATTGCCTTGGTGAGGTCTGTCAAGAATGTCTCAAATACCTTTGGCTCATTGGCAATGGGCTTTGCAGTCATGGGTTCATACTCAATGGCTTGTGAGCTAGTGGATCTCGTGTCAGTAGACACCCTCATGCCTGCTATCATCAAGTTGTCCTCTAATTGGATTGCATTGGCAGTGACATCTTCCCAGGTTGTGATACCTCTAATCACTAGTCCATTATAGATTCCTTCATTCCTCAACCCTCGAATGAATCGATCAAGCAGTTGGTTATTGTTGAAGCGCTCATTTACAGGGCAGCGAGAGTTTAAGTGCTTTAGACGACTAATGAAGTCCCTTACTGACTCTCCTTCCTTACGTTCGGCCTTCTGTAGCTGAGATGCTACACCCCAAAGCACACCTTCTCGTATGTACTCCTTTAGAAACAACCTTCGAAGGGTAGGGTAGATTGTTTTCTCGTCCACCCTTAGGGTTCTATACCAATCTCTAGCCTTCCCACTTAATGTCAAGCTTAAAGCATTGCACTTATGTAGTTCGTTGCGTTCCCCTAAGGAATCACATACTTGTTCAAACACTTCAATGTGTTTTCTAGCATCTTCATCCCCATTGAATTTTTGCGTGAGTTTGGCAATTTGTACTGCCTTACTTCTAGGCTCTCTATCAGATGCATGACGCATATTTTCCGCGATAGATCGACCTATGGTTTGAGCAAACGCTGCCAAGTCACCTATGTGAGGAGGCAGGGCCGGTGGAGGTACTCTTGGAATCATATGTGGGAGAGGAATGGGTACCGGTCTTGGCATATGTGTGGATGATGCAGGATATGCAACATAACCGGGCATAGGTCCACTCGGATAAGGGCTAGGGAGCGGCACTCGAGGAGCATGAACAAGTGGTACAATTGGAGGTGTGGGGGCCATGTGTGCATAAGGGGCTAGAGGAACATATGGTCGAGGCCCCATATTAGGTACTACGACACTAGGTAGTGGCACTGCGCTAACCGTAGATGTCATCGGTACATTCTCTGTCAGGCTTATCCCTGGAGTGAGCACTGTGTTTTCCTTGATAGAGGGTTGAGCCAAGTTAGGGAAGCTAAAGTTTTCGCTCGGAGGCTCAGATTGCATAGAGACCCCAGGTGAAATGACGTAAGATGGGTCCATGGGGCTCATTAGAGGAGTCTCCATTTGTGATAGAGTAGGCTGTTGAGCCTTGCTCGTATCCAGAAATCTCATGGGGCCAGTTGAGAGTATATTTACCCCTCGGTTTTGCCTTTCTGATTGAATAATGCCATGGATAACATTACAGATCATTTTCTGTTGATCTTCGATGCTCGTGGCACTAGAGGTGGATTGTACAATCTCTATCCATCCTACATGGTAGGCGTGGCCAGAGTGTAGATCCGTCAACACCTCAGTGTGGAGGTCGTATGTCCAATGATCATTAATGAACAATCCTTCTAGAGTCGACGTGTTAACGGTTTCTTGTGAGGTAGAAGCAATGTTGCTCCCCGTGGTTTTACTTGTCACCAACGGTACTCTAGAGGGAACTTCTGAAGGAGGCAGCTCAACAGGGCCTTCTTGGTAAGAAGTTGGTAGGATATCCACATGGACACTCTTTGGGGGTGTGGGGTCCACGTGCGATGTGAAAGGAGAATCCACTTCCCCACCCCCTTCGTGTGCTTCATTTGCATCAGGTTCCGAGCGAGTAGCTCTACCTAATGTTTCCATGAAACGGCTAAACATACTAGTACTAGGCTGTGGAGCTTCGGGAGGTGCATGGCCTTCTCTCTCAGTGTTTTGGGTAGGGTATGCTTCCATGATTTCTGAGTCGGAGGAGGAATCACTAGCGGCTATTTTAGGGTCTTGGGTGGTGCTACCTTGTGTCCCCGCTGAGGGTCTAGAGCTTATCGTGGATGGGTAATGGGTGTCCGTATGAACAGAGGCACCCTCAATATGCTCGTGTTCTAGCACCCGCCCAGAGCATAAGTGCATGTGCTTTTGATACCCTAAGGTGTCAAAAAGCTGCTCTAGGAGGCCTTGTGACTAGTTTTTAGCGTGTTTTTTGTTTGTTTTTTTGCTAGATTTTTTAGAGCGTGTTGTGGAATGGGCCGTGTGATAGCTCGAAACGAGCGTATCGGTCAGAGGGTCGTGCCGTGCTTTACAGCCCTCCGTTTGGTCACTCTATGCCCTCGGAATCCCTAAAACTGTCAATTTCCAGTAGGGAACTAGGCCCAAACTAGAAAGTCTAAGGGTGCAAGTGGGAAGAGAAAGGAGGAGAGTGGAGGACTTGTCCCACATGCTCTCATTCTCTCTTGAGGGAGTAGGGTATATATATAAGAGCGAGTCTAGTATATATCAGAGGACTGAGGCTTGGGCTTGGGCTTGGGCTTGGGGAAATGATCCCGATCCCGATCTATCTTTTATACAAACCAACCCGTCCGTTTTAAGAGTCACGTTTTTTATTTTCGAAAAATTTCACCGCTCACTCGCGTTTTTATTTTCCGATTTTTTATTTTTTTTTCGGATTTTTTTCAGAAATTGAAAATGCAGAAATCCAGAAAATTGAAAAAACGCAGAAATGCAGAAAATTGCAGAAATTGTAAACGCAGAAATTGAAAATGCAAAAATTGCAGAAATTGAAATTGCAGAAATTGAAAATGCAGAAATTGCAGAAATTGAAAAAACGCAAGAAATGCAGAAAATTGAAAAAGCACAGACAATAGCAGAAATTGAAACTTGACAGAAAATGCAGAAAACGCAAACAACAGAAATCTCCACACACTCCTTCCCTGCCTTTCCTATGATAGAAATTGCACCACAAGGAAGCGTAAAGTGCTAACCGAGCTTAGTGTAGGGCATATCCCCGGCAGCGGCGCCAAAAATGTGCGCTCCTTGCCGCACTGTCGAAGCAAGGGACTTGCCAATACACCGTGTACGAGCCACAAACGGCTCCAAGCACACAACAAGCCTAAACTAGCAAGCTCAAGAGAGCAAAGGGTGTGTCACTCACCGCTCTACGCTCGCCTTCGTGGTGGATTCCTCGCCGCGATGAAGAAGAAGCTGCAGTCGTGCCGCGCTCAACCGCTTCGCCGCCGTCGTGCCTTCGTAATGCTCGATCGCACACACACTCTCCCTCTCTCTCTCTCTCTCACACACACACACACAAGGAGGTGAAGAAGAAGAAGATGGAGATGGAGATGGAGCAAGAGCACTCTTCTATTGCACAAATGAGAGAATGAGTAAAAATTAGGTTTAGTTGGCTTTTATAGGAGCTCACCCCATTCAGACTTGGGCGCCCATGCTTAGCCAACTAATCCCTTGAATGTCCAAGTTAAAGTGCGCCTCTCATCGACGATTACTCTACCTTTCCCTATTGGTCCGACAAGCCCGGTACCTGACTCTAAATAATACATAATATGGTTACAGTGTCCGTCGTAGGCGATAGGGTGTCCGTGAGCCACGAGGGTTAACAGATATTGAAGTTTGGAGTCAGTGGAAGATGCACGGCATGTGCAGTCAGATGGCTTTTGGTGGCCTTGGTTGGTGGTCATCGAAAAGAAAAAATGCGGCAAGGGTTGGGCGGATTGAAGTCAATAAAATGAGGTTTTGGTGGAATTTTATTGGTTCGGTCATCGGAGCACGACCCATCAAGTTGCAAGCTTTGGAAGTTTGGAGGAAAAGAAGTTTGTAATTCCCTTGAGTGTTTTTGAAGAGGTTTTGAGAGCCTTGGAGGGTGGAATTGATGAAGCAGCACGAACTGGTGGGGCATTGGATCCACATGCAAAATCAAGCCTAGAGGTGTGAGGTTTATAGGGTAGAAGGTAAGGCCTCTTGGGTAACACAAAATGGAGTGTAAGCTCTCTTGGGTCTCCTTGGCTATGGCGTGGGCGCCCGGGCGCTTCTTTGGAGGAGACGCGTGGCGGTTTTGGGGGATCTTACACACGGTTTTGGGGGATCTGCCATCAATGATAGTGCAATGAGGATGATAATGTGGCATTCACTCCAAGATCTTGGTCAAACAATGCCCAAAAAGGCCAAAAATTTTTATAGAGGTGGGGGTTCCAACAAGCCTTGTCACGGTGCCCTGACATCCCCCAGGAGAAGGGTGGCTCACACGTGTTGTAAGCGGGAAAGAAAAGCCGATATAAGGGTCAATTCTCATGTCTAAATCTAAAATAATAAGTGTTTGAGGAAATAAAAGAATTGCTAAAGGTAGCATGCATGCCATATAAGGGAATTTTGTTTCGTCATTCTGGGAGGTCTTTCTGAGAGCTTTGAACAACCTCGTCTTCAATGAGGAAGAGGCTTTTTAGAGAGGAGGGAGCCAACGATAGGAGGTTTTTGTTCATTGGTGAGGTTGTGCTGGCAAAGTGGGATTGCAAGGGCGGATTGCACCCCACTTGCAAAGCAACAACAGGGATTGTATATGGTGTTTTTGGTCAAAGAAGAAGCTTTCATTGCAAAATTTTGGCACTGTCTCTTCCCCCTTTCCCCATTTTCTTCTTTGCTCTGTGTGGTGTCAGTGTGCACTCACATGCCGTCTCTGTGTAAGAGAGAAAGAGAGAGACGTGTGGTGCTATGGAAGTGCTAGAAGCGGGAAAAATTGGGATGATTGTTGTTGCTTGGTGATTGTGTAAGGCATGACTGCAATTGGTGATTTGCTAGTGGAGGTGTGAAGTTTTGATAGTGATTTCTAGTGGTCAGGGATGTTGTGAGTATCCTGCGCTATAGAGAGGTTTTCGTGTGTGTTTCCATTCCCTCTCGTAATTTTCTAATGGCCCCATGGAGGAGCATCTGATTGCTCATATTTGAAGGTGAAGTAGTGGTTGTGGAACTATTGGTAGGACAATTTTTGAAGAGCAAGTGATCTTAAAGATAGCTTCGACGGGTTTTCCTATTACTCTCTTGAGGTAGTCAAGCTTCCAGCTCTATTTCCCAAGCATCACAAACATAAGTTTAGATGGATATATGATGCGTCAAATGGTTTATTTACCAACGTTACTAGAGATATCACCCTTTGCCTTGACCTTGTACTTTCTGAGTTTGAATCTGTTTGTGCGAGTAAACAAAAAGTTTGTTCAAACTTCCTCAATATACACTATATAACCCTTTTTGGCTGGTTAGAAACTTTATTGAGGTCACTTTTGAACTCCCCAATCAAATATTCCATTTGTTTTCTGTAGACATCACTCAATGTTATGAAAATATAGCCCTAAATGAAGATTTAGAGCTGAAGAATGTTCTTATGAAAATGACTAAAATAGTGTTTAAACACGCTAGGGTAAAAGGTTTTTTCTACATCTCCCTTGCTAATTAGCCACGCATCTTCACTTTGATGAGGAAAAGCTGGTGAATAACATAAACTGGATTCTTCAAAATCGTTTTATTCTCTTTGGAGGCCAATGTTTTAACCAAAGCATAGGCATTCCTATGGGTTTTTCATGCTCACGCTTTATCATGTGTAGTTTATACTTAGCCTTTTTTTTTTAGTACAAATGGTTTCTCAAAACCATGAAAGATAAGAATCACTCTCATAAGCTTTCATTATTTAAACATACTTACATATACATGAACCATATCTAGAGCCTTAACAATAGACCTTTTGCTAATGAAATTAACCTTATTTACCCCAACTACATGAAGATTGAACCAACATAGATAAGGGTTTTGCTAAAACCTCGGGGTTATTTTCCACCTCTATACAATTCCTTAACTTTGCAATTATGTTACATAACCCCTGTAATGGCAGGTATGACTATCAGCTCGCCTAGAAAAGAGACCTTTTGAATATCTCTTCCATTGAATTTATCAAGAAGAAAAGTAACCGACCACATAAAATGGCTATTAATACATGTATCTCTCTCCTTCACTTGATCCTTTACTCCTAACTGCTTCCTAGCTTGGGAAGACATCAGGCTGCTTCTACACAAGTTTTGCCTTAATGGATTCAAGAGAAATGACTTAATTAACGCAATCACTCATGAAAAATGACTTGCCTGGCTTGAAGTTCAACCGTGATAATCGTATCTCCTTAACTAGGCAATAGACCCATGCACAATGGGCTTACTGCCGACCCATTGTGTATGGTGCTTGGGACAAGGCGAGTACACACATACACACACACACACACACACACACACACACACACACACACACACACACACCCGAGTATAGCTTAAGCTCTGTACACACAAGAATACCTACTCTCTAGGTTTTTTTCTAAAAAAATATATCTTTGCATCTCATGACTGTTATGGACTAACATAAGCTATTAACCCTTTATAAGGTGCCTCAGCTGTGGGACACCACCTCTTATGGGGGTAATTGGCTCATTTTTTGTGCATGTCTAGGGACACTGTATTAGTTGTCCCGAAGGTAGCTTTACGTGCACATTTAGTGCATCACATATGCTTTTACCCTCTCTCCCCCACAACTCTGTTGCCGCTCACTTTCTTTATACCTGCACGCAATATGATGGTCCCCTCTTCTCTCTCCCCCATTATGTGTCCTTTGAGTGTCAAGCTAAGATCATGAAGTAGTCCGACGTGCGGGCCATCCTCAAAACTCCCTCGAGTGTGATGGAACACTATATAAATAAGGTGAGGATGGCCCCGAGCCCCTCACTTAGCCTTCTCTTTGCGTAGTGTGTGATTTTTGTGTAGAAAGAGATTTGAGGGCTTGTTTGTGACCTTCCAACTGTCTAACCATGGAGGTAGTGGAAAAAGATGGTACTTCTCAGGTCCACGTTCTGCTAAAAGAACCCCCTTTTTTGGGTTTTTTTTCTTTTATCGTTCCAGATGTTCCTATACTGTGCAACATAAGGTAAGCATAAGGTAAGTAGCAGAATGGGTATTCTATGGACATGGTTCTTAGCCCGGTGGGCTTGCTTTATAGGTTACAACTTGGAATGTTCCTTTTTCTATAAGAGGCTTTTTATTGAGCTTACTGGTATGGTTTGTTGATCCTAGTTAGGAGCATGGTTTCTTGCTCCCTTCTTAAGTGGCTGCGTCTAGCTAATCATTATATTGAGTTAATTTGGAAATAGGTATCTCATGAGTTATGGCCTCTTTTTTCTCTTGAAAACCCCTATATAATTAAAACTCCCAGCTCTATATTATGTTGTCTTCTATGCTGCCTTGGGGGTGTTGGGATAGGTTACTCATTGAGACCGTGTTGCATGTGCCTTGGTAAAAAAAAAGGAGGGGAGGTTGATATGAAGCTGTGATTTGTTAAAAGGAATTGATAATCCCCACCCAAAAAAACAGAAGGCAATGGTATTGTTTGAGGATTAGAACTCTGTTGCATACTATTGATATCTCTCTCCCTTGGTTACACGCTTTAATTAGAAGACTTTTGCTCCATGTAACTAGGAGTGAACTGTGGATATCGACGTTAATTAGGTACCACTCATTGGTTTTTTTCTGTAGGTTTAAAAAAATAAAAATCCTATGATACAACACCTTACATATTTATCATAAAGGAACCATACATATAATCACCTCCACCTTACAACACCAATTATATGTATGGTCATCGTCTAGATGATGGTAAGAAGGATAATGTGCTGATGAGTTGTTTTGACTAAATAAACACCTTGCAAAATATTTTAGGGGTTTTGGGCTGATTTTGTTTCTAAAACACTTTGATCAGAAGGGGTGGTGTCCTTCTGATTAGAATGATATATACATTTAAGGTCTAAATTAATTGGGGCTATAAAGGAACCATACATATAATCACCTCCATAAATCAAAGAGACGATGACTTTTTAAAGGAAAAAAACAATGACGTTTGGTTTAAATTAAAAAGTTGCAAGTTGGACATGGATAACAACTGATACAGTCCGTTAACACCTGTAAAACACATTCAAGGCTAACGTATCTGTTGTCTTGTTTGAATGGATGTAGGTGAGGACTCTATCCTTTCTTGGAACTTTTTGGCTTAAAGCAAATGTCCGACCTTGAGAAACCAGACTCTTGCCACTTCTTGGAACAAAGAGTCTTAGTTTAACCATTATACCTTTACACTAGGATGAGACCTAATCCTGATAGCCACGTACAAAAATAATTCTAAGCCTGAGTTGTTTTTATGATTTACATTGTCACTTTTCTAAAGCCAGGTGTCCTTACTGTTCATTTATGTTTTATTATATAAGTAATACAGCTACACAGATATGCTGAGACGGAGAAAAGCACTTGCCTTGCTTGGTGTTTCTGTAGCTTACAACTTATACGCTTTCTTGCACTTAGGATTGCGGTGCACTTAGGATCGCTTTTTATTTGCCATGGTGTTGGGCACTAGGTGTTGATTCAGCTACAAAAGTCATGACTAGCTTGATGGCACGGAAGGCATGCAAGAGATGGCACAAAAGACGCTGGATGAGGAGACAAGCGTATGGATATTGGCATCTGCTTGATAAACCTTCAAAGTGAAGGTTGTGGGTTCATGTGACTATTTGGCAGAGTGGGGGTTGCTCTTGTGTTATAATAGTATGCGTCTTTCAAGATCATGAGTCAAAAAAACACCTTTCGTGCGTCACAATTTGCAATCAAGTGCCTTGTGATAATCCTGGAGAGAGAGAGACCCATCTCTAACAATGCTTGTGTCTTCTATTTTTTAGGTGACATATCATTGATGGGGTGTCCATTTACAGCAGAGTAGTCTTGGAAGCTACTGCGCCACTAGGGCTCTTCTTGCTAAGGTAAAATACATCTAAAAATCGTCTTTGTTTCTTGTTGCATCCAGGAAGAAAAATTGTTTTAACTACCTTTCAATAGCCCCATTTGTTGGGACAAACATCCATGCAATGGTCCCTTGTTGTATTATGACTATTTTTTTGCTCTGTAGGTGCAACATTTATTGATTGTGCTGAAGGAGACCACAAAATCTTGTGTCTACTCATCTAGGATGGATAGCAGAGGTGAGAACACCATATTAGAGAGTTTGAGACTTTAGAGCCAATTTGGGAATCACTAATGTCTTTAAGATTTGGCCATATGGACAAATCTCAAACTATTTTTTTAGGCCAAAGACTTCCATAAGGTATCACTTGGAAAAGCTCTGCCAAGCCATGCTTTCAAAACTTTGACTACGATTTGGCCATGTGGTCAAATCTTAAGCTTGTGTTTGAGTGAGTATGTTTAGGCAAATGTTATTCTCACAAGTGTTTGCAACTTCGCACTTTACATTTGATATGCCTCACTGTTTGCTATTTGCATGCGTTCTGTTATCAAAAGGCCATTTTTAAAATTTCTAGATGATTGCTTTGCTGCCAAATCAAAAAGCCAAATAGTAGATATACCATTTGAATGCTTATTGTTTGCAAGTGTGCTGGTTTCAAAAGGCCATTAATTTTCATAATTTGCATATGATTGCATGTCTACCACATTAAGGAAGTGGATTTCATGTTTAAGCGTTCTAAACACTACATTTACTCCTTCATTGCTTGCCAAATAGTAGATATATTGCTTCACTTCTTGTTGTATGTATGCGTGCTAGTTTCAAAAGCGCATTTTTTAACTTTCCAGATAATTTCTCTGCTTCCAAATTAGGGAAGTGGCACGGAAGGCATGCGAGAGATGGCACAAAAGACATTGGACGAGGAGACAAGCATACGGAAACTGGAATCTGCTAGTGCACGGACATTGTCCACTAGCTGCACAGATTCGTCGCAAGAATTTGTCGTTTCTCCCTTGCTTTTCACTCAGTTTTAGTGGGAATACGAGAATCCTGGCCAAAAGTTGATCTCGTGGCCTTTCACTAGGGATGCTCAAGATCTAACCACCAGGCCAAGATCGTTTGGATGCTGGCCTATTGAAAGTTACACTTTATATTACTTTGTCATCTGAATTGTTGAAAAATAAATTATTTTGCTTTTTGAGGCCATTTCTTTTTATCTTGAATGATCACCTAATGCGAGCGCGTGCTTTTGTGACGCGGCTTCGCTCTCTGCTTTTCGTCGCCTTTGTTTTGCTTCTCACGTGATAATAAATAGGGCAGCCCAAATGCAGAGAGGGAAAAGGTGAAGGCAAGTGATGACGAAGATCAACTTTCAAGCTCTGTTGCAAGTAGTCGTGGACATGGCAGAAACTGCATGCGCGCCAGCTAAACCAACATCATAGAGCTTGAGCAAATTGGAGTGAACTACCCTCCCATTGCTCCTTCCATCCTTTTCAGCTTAGCAAGAACGTGGGTCCTGTGTTGCAGGGCGGTCACATTGCAGAGTGAAATCAGACAGCACATCCACATCTTTAGTGTTGTGGTGTACTCTACTATGTACATGGAGGATCCACTATCAAGATATAATGTTTGTTTGCAGGGTTTTCAATTGGGGAAGGTACGAGCGAATGTGCAACCAATAGGGCCCCAAAATTCTATAGAGCTGCATCATGATTGAAACTTTACCTTTTGAATTTTGTATTGATCCACGATCTAACCATCAAACGTTATTTACATATATGGCCACTTGAAAGGATGGCCAATACTCACAAGGCATGCTTATGCACTTGAAGACTAACAAAAATATTGTGAATTCATAGTTTATTTAAATTAGGTGGATCTACATGCCAACAACATGATATCAACAAGTGTGTGAGTATGAGGGAGGGAGAGACGGAGAGGAAAAGACACAGAGAGAGTTATAGGAGTTACAATCCCAATAGACCTCTTAGTTCCTCATCTAGATTCCAATGAGTCTCTTGAACTCTGAAGCAAAAGATAATGCATGCCCGTTCACACACCTCTTCCCCTCTGCACTCAAGCCTACCTGTGACCTCGCCTGCCTACAGCGTTGGTTATATTTCGGCCTGCTAGGCCTCGTGGCAAAGCAACTCATGCCGGTTGCCGGTCGAACTAGCCGTTACGTGACCGTTGACCAAAAGGTCAACACGCGGAGCTTACGGAGTTTCGAACACCCGACCTCGCAGCCCAAGAGCATTGCCTTCACCACTCCACTACGTGCGTGCTTGTGCACAGGATGTGGCGCATTCGGTAGATAGCTTCAAAATGTTTGTTGCCCCCCCAAAAAGCAACGTGATTGATTGGGCCAGTCACGCTCACCTACACGCGGCCTAACAGGCCGATATTTAACCAGAGCCCCTGCCTACACAATCTCTCTTCATGATGTGGCCCCACCCCCTTGGTTTCTGCCTCTCTCCCTCCATATGCATTGCACGCTCTGGCCTGCAGCCTCTCTTGCTTGCGACCTCTTGAGCCTCGATCATCTCCCTCCAGGCCGTGGCCCCACCCCCTCCCGAGGTTCTTGCTTCAGTCCCCTGACCATCTTTTAAGTAACACATTCACAGACAACCACCCCCCCCCAACACACACACACATTTCTACTCTACTATGTTCATGGAGGGTCCACTATCAAGAACCCCTCTATATAATGTTTGTTTGTAGGGTTTTCAATTGGGGAAGGTAGGAGCGAGCATGCAACCGATAGGACCCCAAAATTCTATAGAGCTTCATCATCATTGAAACTTTACCTTTTGAATTTTGTATTGTAGGCTACTGGAAAGGATGGCCAATACTCACAAGGCATGCTTATGCACTTGAAGACTAACAAAAATATTGTGAATTCATAGTTTGTTCACATTAGGTGGATCTACATGCCAATGACATTATATCAACAAGTGTGTGAGTTACATTATATTAGAGAGAGAGAGAGAGAGAGAGAGAGAGAGAGAGAGTTATAGGAGTTACAATCCGAGTAGACCTCTTAGTTCCTCATCTAGATTCCAATGAATCTCTTGAGCTATGAAGCAAAAGACAATGCATGCCCATTCACACACCTCTTCCCCTCTGCACTCAAGCCTTCATGTGACCTCGCCTGCCTACACAATCTCCCTCCATGCTGTGGCGTCACCCCCCAGCTTGAGACATTTCTGCCTCCATATGCATTGCACGCTCTAGCTTGCGGCTGCTACAGACGAAAGACGTAGCATCCCTGCAAAATACCTCCAATAGCATGATAGAAACAACAAAACACCACAAATACGCATACCTGACAAAGCCTGTGAGCATATAATCAAATCATACACAAACAGAGAGGAAAAGAGAGCGAGAGAGCACGCCTCCTAGAGGGGAGTGCTACACCGGCACGGCGAGAGAGAAGAGAGGAGAGGTGAGAAGAAGAACACAGACACTGGGTGTAGTCTCCCCCCGTGCAGAGTGACCATTTCTCTTGCACGTATTTCATTTATAGATTTCTTAAATGGTCAAATTGAGTACAAACTGGCTGGCCGGTCATAAATGGCCAAAACTCATAAAAGAGCACGTGAACAAATATACATAAAATGTAATTTCCTTTTGCAATAGCCTAGCTCGGTCAAGCCTTTTTCACATGTCAGCTGTAATAAAAGTTATATATCAATTCCATAACATACCTCTCCGTTGGAAAGCAATTGTCCTCAGATGCAAAGATAAAAATCTGCAAACAATACTTGTAAAAAACAGTGATTAGTATGTTGTGTCAAAAACATCACATAATAAATGAAATTAAACAACATTAGCTTATGCTTGCCGTCATCCACATACTACTTATTTTAGTGTCCCATACCACTAGAATAAGCAGTATATGTCATACCCTGATGAATCAGGATATCATTCGTCTCACTCATCATTGTATAAATCAATTCTCATCAATCTCAATTGCACTTCCATAAATATTGTCGCAACAGAAAATCATCATATACCAATTCCAAATCCAAATTCAAAATATCTTTCATTTTCTATACCCAAGTGACAAAATCATACCAGTCACAGTGGTGGCCAGCCACCACTGCAGCATGATTTTGTGATCGGTGTTGCTTAAATCGACGAATCTACACCAATAAGATGTGCTGTTTAAATCGGTGAATCTGCACTAATGTTGCCTAAATCGACGAATCTGCATTTGGTATAAGTTTAAAAATCACGAATCTGCAATTTATTAATGTGCTGCCTAAATCGACGGATCTGCACCAAGATGAGTATCTACACACTGCCTAAATCGGCGAATCTGTGTGCATGTGACCAATGGATTAGACCAGGCATAAAAAACAAAACATCTAGTACCTGTTTGACACAAAATTGGAGTATGCTTATGTGACAAAGTATTTACAAACAATTTTTCTAGTATCCCAAAGCACCTTAGCTCACATGAGTAGCTGCATACCTTTTAGATAAGTTAGCTCAGTAAAAATTCCCTTTCAATACAATTAGAAGTCATGGCCTTAATTAGTAGTCTTTGAGTATGCAGCTTAGAACACAATGCCGAGAAATGAAATATGAAAAGAGGAATGTATTTGATGTACATACTAGGAGGGTATACTATTTTTAAAAATATATGTACCAGTGTGTGTGTGTGTGGGAATAGGCACAAATAATAGAAAGTTGCACCTGGCATTGTAATAATGTTTCAAGAGGGGTATTATCAGAATGCATTAAGGAGTGTCATACCTGGACTTTGATGTGAGACCAATATAGTTAGATTTATCTGCATAATTTTTCTAAAAAACAAAGCACTCAAAACAATTGCTTGTTAAATTTAAGAAGACGTTAATAATTACAGATTAAATGCATTAATATTTGAAATGCCACGAGAGAAAAATTTGATACAAAGTTTGTTTGCCAAAAAAAGAGAATGAAAGTAGAAAACTTGAAGTACAAATGAGCAGATAAGAGAGGTGGTTTGCAAGATTGTTATGAGTAGTGGATATCGCTCTTCAGAGAAAGTGAGGCCACACTAAATGTATCAATGTTAGGATAGGGCAAAAGCAGGTTTCTTAAAGTAGTTGGCTGCAAATTCGGGCATAAAGGTAAGTATTCATCAGTAAGGGTAGTCCTCTGAGATGAAGTATTGGAAACATTGGGAGTGATGTGGTACAAAATCAAATAAACGGAACAATATGGACTAATATGCAACAACAATTTGACTGGTATATAAGGCAACATTTAAGACAATTTGAAGAACAAGTAAAGCAAAAATCAAATTACAGTACATCTTTACTAATGGGGATAAAATTACATTATGGAAATAATGGCTCCTGGGTGAAAGCATGTTAACCTATCATGCTTTTTCATGTCCCAGACAATGCTAACTAGCACAATTTGACATATGCTAACTAGTACAATAACTTGAGCTACATCTCCAAGATCTATGACATATGATATATCAATAGAAAGCACTTGAAACAAGGAATCCAAATGTACAACCTCCGACAAATTTTGATATTATTTGTAAAAAAATTTACCAGACGCCCAACTTTTCGAAGATGTGCTAACTTGAAACTGCTAACTAGCACAAAAAGCGCGACAGGTTAACATGCTTTCACCCTCCTGCAAATAATGATGAGAGGGATTTTTGTGTTTATGCTTGATAATTGCTTAATAGTCCACGTAACAATCAATTTGGGTCATCATTGCTAGAATATTAAGGCATGATGTATCTTGAGGGTGAACAATTGACCCTAGCACGTTATGATTATTTACGGGGTTGACAATGTAGGGCATGAAAGTATCAAAATAAATTAAGAGACAACATGACCCATAAGAAGAAAAACTATTGTTCTCTAATGCCCCACATGTTCACCATCACCATCCTCTTTATTAGACATATCAAGAGCTTATACAAAATTGTAAGACGATAATGCTAACTAGACGGGCGTAAATGCCAATTCATGTCTACCATTTCCCATCATCGTGTTAATCGGCATTATTACATCCAAGGTGGACCTTTGCAAATGACCATGAGTGTAACATTTAATGGCCTAATAACTTGTGTGTAGCGGAAATTAGCATGAACATAGTGGGCATTTCATTAGAATAGATTCCTAATGAGAATTACAAGAGTGCTTGGGTGGAGAGAGCAACAAAAAGCATAACACCTAGTAAACACAACTTTAATTATCCCCGTTCTCAGACCCAAGACCTCACACACCTTCGAAGATGGTGAGAGCTAGCAGGGTATGAGAGTAGATTGCGAGGAAGAAGGAGTATCTTACGAGAAAGATGTACATCTCCTCACATAATCACTCATATTAGCATAGCTTTATCTTGGTAGAGGAGATGAGCATGCATTGAAGCTTGGCTCTTGGTTGGATTTGCATCCACATGCCAAGAGTGTGTTGATGTAGGCTTCTATCTCACAACCTTGGAGTAGGTGATGAGCTCTCCATTAAAGCTTGGGAAGAGATAGTCTTCTCTTTCTTCACACATGAGATTGTGTGAGTGTGTGTGTGTGATAATGCCTTACAAAAATCAGCCCCCTCTCTCTCTTGGGCGAAGCCCCCTTGCTATTTGCTCTTGCAGGCTCCCTATTGGACAATGCCAAGCTCAGCCAATGGCTATTAAGCAGCATAAGTGATAGCCTTCTGACATGTGTCCCCCTTTCCCCTTTTGTGAGAGCTTAATCAATTAAACTTAATTGATTTAAGTGAATTAAATCCCCATTGGACCTTTCCCCATTCCGACCAATAGGAATTAAGTAGCCCATTGGGCTGCTCAATTGCTATTGGACCCCTTCTCAGGCTGTCCAATAATCATCCAGGAGACTTAATTTTCATTGGTTCTTTTTATTAAGTGTTTTTAAATTAATTAAACTAGATTTACTCTAGCCTAATTCTCATTGGTCCACCTCCAAGGCCATCCAATAGGAATTGGGCACACCTTGTGGGCATCTGGGCTAGGGAGCTGACATGTGTCCCTAATTCCCTTTGTGTAAAGGGAGCCTCTGTGTGTGTGTGTGTGTGTGTGTGTGTGTGTGTGTGTGTGTGACTTTCTCTCTCATCCCCTAGAAGAAGGGCTTGCCCCCTCCCATGTAGGGATATGCAAAGACTTTTTTGTTACACACAAAGCATCCAATTTCCCCTAGGGTTGACCTTGGACACAACCTTTGAATTTTGGAACCTTAGCATTTTGGAAGTCTTAATGGGCTGAACCTTAGGGTCTTTTTAGCCCATTGTTTCACATGGCTCTTTTGCAGATGGCCCCCCCTTTGGATCCCTATTTTCCCTCCTTTCGATCCCTATTGTGGCCGGTCTGCTAGCTTAACCAATATTCTAGCTTTTTCTCCCCTGGCACTTCCCCACATTAAATGATCAGTTTAAAATGAGAAAATCATTTAGGAGAATTAGATATTGATTATTATGGCATTACCTCTCTCTTGAAATCATAGTCGTCCTCGACTATGGTGTAAAGAAGATAAAGCATATTCATGAGTCTTTTTCTTAGCGGGTAGAGGATCCCTATGTTACCCTACGACATCATTCCACAATGGATGACTAGTCCATTTGGCGCTTGAGAGCCTGAGGCTGCCGCAAGCATGTCTTCACATTAGTTCTATCAGTCTTCCATAGTAGAGTGACAAGCTCTACTTGGTGTTTGGGAGATGTCGTCTTTGAAAACTTGATCTAAGCATGCATACTACTTCATTTTTGTGCACAATAAAGAAAAAGAGAGTCTTATAAGACAAAAAAATTTGTTCATTTTTAACATTTTGTACATTTGCTTACTCTTGGGAAGCATTGTAAGCATTGACAAGGTTTAGATTATCCTTTAATTGTATGCCTTGCATCCATCTAGCATCTTCAAAAGGATAATTCTTAAACTTAATAAGATATCGTCGGATAGTCTTACCGCCTCTTAATACCTTGTCTTCATGTCGGAGAATGGACTCGGGCTGCAGCACCTCCTCTCGGTCCTCGATCTCCGGTGGGTCTTCAATAGTTGGTTCTTGAGGTGGCTCTCCTTTGTAAGGCTTTAATAGGCTCATGTGGAAAGCATTGTGTATGAGCCAATGATTGGGCAACTTGAGTTGATAGGCCATCTCATTGATTGGCCTAAGAATCTGGAAGGGACCATAGTACCTTTTTTTTAGTTTAGCATAGTACTTTTGGTGGCCCGTAGGATTCTTGCCCGTCGTGTGCCTTAATCGAGCCTTGGGAAACTTTAACAAGACCCAATCATTTTCTTTAAAGGCTTGGGCTCTTCTGTGCTTGTCAACAACAGCCTTTTGCCTTTGCTGTGAGATAGAGATAGCATCCTTAATCTTTTGAAAAGATTCTTGTAGGTCTCGGCTATACTCATTTGCATCGAAGATCTTCCCATGTACTTTAAGTAGCAAGGGACTTTTTGATCTTCCCGATCAATTACCTCGAAAGGTGCTTTTCCCGTGGAAGTATGTACAGTGTTATTGTAAGCATACTCCACTAAGGGTAAGTACTTCTCCCATTGGGATCTTTGATCTACTTCCGTTACATAGGCTTTTAGTAGATCGAGAATTGTTAGGTTAGCTATTTCACTTTGGCCATCCGTTTGTGGATGATAGGCCAAAGAGAAGTTTAGCCTTGTTCCTAAATTCTCAAAGAGACCCTTCCAGAAATTACTGGTCATTCTAGGATCTCTATCCGACACTATGGACATTGGCAAGCCATGGTACTTGAAAATTTGTGAAATGAAGAGGGTTGCCATTTGATGAGCTTTGATAGTCTTTTTGACAGGTATAAAACGAGCTTGTTTACTGAACCTGTCTACTATCGTCCATATTCCCGTATTCCCATGGATATACTTAGGCAATCCAAAGATAAAAACCATGGATATGCTCTCCCATGGTGAATTAGGGATTGGCAAGGATTGAAGCAATCCAAGTTGCTTCCCTCTATCAAACTTTGTCTTTTAGCATACCACACATTTAGAAACATACTCTTGTATGTTCACTTTCATGGTAGGCCAATAGAAATATGTTTCAATTCCCTTTAAGGTAGACTGAATCCCCCTATGCCCCGCATAAGGTGGAGCATGAGATTCATACATTACTTTCTCACGTAGTGAGTTAGTAACACATAGTCTATTGCCATAGAGAAGATAACCATCTTGTAAAGTAAATGGTTCTTCTTTCTTCCCTAATGCAAGGGCTGAAATCACATCTCTAAAATCGGGATCAATAGCGTACTCATCTATCATTGAAGATAGATCATTGTGAGTTGCTATGGAAACCGCATTCACTCTCGGCCGTCTTGAGTGTGCATCAGCTACTTGATTATGCTTGCCATCAATGTGAGCAATATGAAAATGAAATTGCGAAAGGAAATTTTCCCACCTCATTTGTTTGTCGGAGAGCTTGGTCTACGTCATGAAGTACTTAAGACTTTAGTGATCCGTTCACAGAATGAAAGGAGCCCCCAATAAATAGTGCTTCCATGAGTCTAAGGCATGTAGAACTGCAAGGAGTTCCTTTTCATATATGCCTAGAGCTTGCTCAACAGGGTCGAGCCTTCGACTCTCATAGCCTATGGCGTGCCCTTCTTGGAGCAAAACAACTCCAAGGCAATCACCACAAGCATCACATTGGACCTCAAATGGTTTTGAGAGATCCGGTAGTGTAAGCACAGGTTGAGAGATAAACTTTTCTTTAAGCTTTTCGAAAGCATTGTTCTCCTTAGCAGACCATGTATACCTAACGCTTTTCTTCGTTAGGTCATGTAATGGTCCCGCAGTTTGTGAGAACTTTTCTATGAAGCGTCTATAGTATGCACACATACCTATAAAGCTTCTTAGTTCATGAAGATTCCTTGGTTTAGGCCATCCTTTTATTACCTCTAACATTGATGGATCCATTTGCATGCCATTTTTAGAGATAATGTGACCTAAATACTGAATCTCTTGCAAGAAAAATTCACTTTTCTTTCGATTAACATAAAGTTTATTCTCTCTCAAAACTTGAAATATTACCTGGAGGTGTTGCTTGTGTTCGTCTAATGAATTAGAATAGATGATAATATCATCAAAGAACACTCCAGCGAAGGTTCGATGAGGCCGGAACAGCTTCTCCATCAAGCGGTTGAATGTGGCTGGTGCATTGGTCAAGCCAAAAGGCATGACAATGTATTCGTAAAGACCAAATGTGGTGTGAAATGCGGTCTTTACAATGTCTTGATCAACTATCCTTATTTGATGATAGCCACTTTTTAGGTCAATCCTACTGAAGTAGGTCGATCTTCTACCCGTGGAACGGGAAACCTATTCTTGATAGTGATCCTATTTAGTGCTCTATAGTCGACACACATATGATATGTGCCGTCTTTCTTTTGCACTAATAGCACAGGTGAGCAAAATGGAGATGAGCTGGGCCTAACCATGCCCTTCTCAACTAACTCATGCACTTGCCGCATAATCTCCTCTTGTTGAGCTTGAGAAACTCTATAAGGAGGTTTGTTAGGCGGTGAACTTCCTGGAAGAATTTCAATTGCATGGTCATCATTACCTCGTTTAGGAGGTAGCTCACAAGGGATGTTGTCAATAAAAACATCTTGAAACCCCTTTAGAAAATTGGATAACTCTAATTCCTTTTGGTTGCTTTTATTTTATTTTGTTAAAGCATTAGGTTCATTTTGAGAATCTTTAACAAAAATCATGTACACGGAAATAGAGCTCTTTATTGACTTGTTGAAAGCTAATGTATGTACAATGGGAATAGTGTTACCCATTTCCTTAGCATCTATATACATGTCTTTTTCCCTGAACTTAAAGGAGATTCTCCTTTCAAGAAATTTAACATCGGCAGCCAGGCGGTCAAACCATGGTGCCCTTAGGATTACATCCTCATGCTTGACAGGAGAGATAAAGAAGTCCTCTTTGTCCACATAGCCTTGGACATGAAGCCTCAATTTCCCGATTAAGGGAGTGACTGAAGCTTCTTGCCCCTTGAAGGCAGTGTCTGCGGGTAGGACATCTTCCATCTCGTAGGATTGTATGCCTAGCTTGGTGGCCAACTCTATAGATATAAAATTGTGAGTAGAACCAAGGTCAAAGAGAATAAAAGCATCATGTTCTCTTACCTTTCCCCAAGCATGGCATAGAGGAGATCCTTTGTGGTGACTTTGGTGAGTCTCCTCCTCTTGGATTTCAACCAAGGAAGCTCTAGGAGGATCTTGGCGGTTGTTCTTTTGGGGATAAGCGCGGTACACATGCCCTTGTTCGCCGCACTTGAAACACCGGTTATCCTTGCGATAACACTCAAGCTCTTCAGGAGAGAGTTTTTTTTTACCTTTGTAAACTCCCTTCTCTTTAGCTTTGTTGGAGTTGCCCTTAGGAGACTTTTGGACATTGTCCTTCCCCTTAGGCTCTTTGGAACCCTTGTTTTCCGGGGGCTTATTATTTCTTTTAGCCCCCGTTTGGAAATGGATTCGTGAGGCCACCATAGTATGGTGTATTACCGCCGATATGATACGTGGTCTTTGGGAGTTGACATACTCCGTCATTTCTTCGGTTAAGCCCGCACAAAATTGTTGCTTTTGCTCTCCAAAATCCAACTTTTTGAAGACAGTGGCTTTGAGTTGTAGGTCCCAAAACTTGTCTACATATTTGTGGATGGATTCATTGGGAGAGAGCTTTAAGCTTCGCCATTCGGTGAGTACTTTGTCTTTGGCATCGTTGGCCAAAAACTGCTTCATAATGGAAGCTCTTAAAGCTTTCCATGTTCGTGGAGCTTCACCGTTGGCTCGTAGGCTAGACCACCATTGCCTGGCGGACTTTTGAAATTGCATAGCTACATGGCGTAGCTTAGAGGACTCCGTGAAGCCCTCATCTCCAAACGTCGCATCAAATTGCTGGATAAAGGCCAAGACTTTGTCCGTAGCACCAAAGGTACCATCATAGGTAAGGAAAGAGATGCTCTTCCCTCCCTCTTTGAATTTCTTCAGCTTGGATGACCTCTTCCATGCGGCATAGGATTTCCTATGGCCTCTTCTTTTTGATGGTTCAAAGTTTGTACCATCACTTTCTTCAGAAGGTGAAGAATTTGAAGAAGGTGGAGAAGAGGGTGACCTCTTTCTCTCCTTTTTCTTGTCTTGATCTTCGTCGTCTTCACCATAGCTTTCATAAGAGGAAGAGGATGAAGAAGATGGAGAAGAGGGTGTCCTCTTTCTCGCCTTTTTCTTCTCTTGCTTTTTATCATCCCTCTTTGAATTATGGCGTGGAGAAGAGTGTGATGGTCTTCTCCACTTTGGTGGTGATGGAGAGTGTTTAGCCCACCGTCTTCGTGGAGCCATCTCCGTCGAGGTGGCGGGAGACTCACTTCTTTCTCGTTCCTTCGATGGAGGCTCTTAAGTTCTCCTTTGGGAAGGAGATGCATCATCAAGAAGTAGATTCTTGAGCCCTTCGTAGGGATTCTCTTCTTCTTCCCGAATCCGAGAGAGACCTCTTTTTGGAGTCTCACAAGGAGGCTTCCTAGGTGTTCTCTCGTCATGGTGATGAGCTTGGAGAATTCTGTGAACACGGAGCTGCCGTTGCACTTCACTTTGGAGAGATGGATTGTCCATGGCTTGTTGAAGCCTAGAAACAAGATAGTTAACAAGCATTGAAGCATCATTAGTAGCTTGCTCATGAGCAAAATCAAAGTTATCAACATTAATTTCACTCTCTTTACTATTGTCAGCCATTCTAACAACTTTTAGGTGTAAACTTTTTAGGTGTACTTTGACACTTCAAGCCCTAGTTGCTACTCCTCTTTACCCCTTTAGAAAAAGCACTCAAGCTACTATACCCGCAGCTCGAATACCATTAATTGCAAGGAATAGAAGAGAGGGTCTTTCGACACCACAAAACAACAACGGCTCCTGTCAAGCTTCTAATAGCTCAATAGTGGTTAAGCCGTAGGCAAGCCCCGTAGGACTCCACTATTAAGACCATAGCTCTCGACGGTGATGCCCCGTTAACTGCACGAAGGCAGGCGCACTGCAAGGCTGAAAAATCCCTATTCTACTTACTCACAGGCAATTAATAATACCAACCATTTATAGCTAGCTTGAGGACCTCCCTTCTTGAGCAAGAAAAGAGAAACCTTGTGCTCTGATACCAATGTAACATTTAATGGCCTAATAACTTGTGTGTAGCGGAAATTAGCATGAACATAGTGGGCATTTCATTAGAATAGATTCCTATTGAGAATTACAAGAGTGCTTGGGTGGAGAGAGCAACAAAAATCATAACACCTAGTAAACACAACTTTAATTATCCCCGTTCTCAGACCCAAGACCTCACACACCTTCGAAGATGGTGAGAGCTAGCAAGGTATGAGAGTAGATTGAGAGGAAGAAGGAGTATCTTACGAGAAAGATGTACATCTCCTCACATAATCACTCATATTAACATAGCTTTAGCTTAGTAATTAGCTTGGTAGAGGAGATGAGCATGCATTGAAGCTTGGCTCTTGGTTGGATTTGCATCCACATGCCAAGAGTGTGTTGATGTAGGCTTCTATCTCACAAGCTTGGAGTAGGTGATGAGCTCTCCATTAAAGCTTGGGAAGAGATAGTCTTCTCTTTCTTCACACATGAGATTGTGTGAGTGTGTGTGTGATAATGCCTTGCAAAAATCAGGCCCCTCTCTCTCTTGGGTGAAGCCCCCTTGCTATATGCTCTTGTAGGCTCCCTATTGGGCAATGCCAAGCTCAGCCAATGGCTATTAAGCAGCATAAGTGATAGCCTTCTGACATGTGTCCCCCTTTCCCCTTTTGTGAGAGCTTAATCAATTAAACTTAATTGATTTAAGTGAATTAAATCCCCATTGGACCTTTCCCCATTTTGACCAATAGGAATTAAGTAGCCCATTGGGCTGCTCAATTGCTATTGGACCCCTTCTCAGGCTGTCCAATAATCATCCGGGAGACTTAATTTTCATTGGTTCTTTTTATTAAGTGTTTTTAAATTAATTAAACTAGATTTACTCTAGCCTAATTCTCATTGTTCCACCTCCAAGGCCATCCAATAGGAATTGGGCACACCTTGTGGGCATCTGGGCTAGGGAGCTGACATGTGTCCCTAATTCCCTTTGTGTAAAGAAATCCTGTGTGTGTGTGTGTGTGTGTGTGTGTGTGTGTGTGTGTGTGTGTGACTTTCTCTCTCATCCCCTAGAAGAAGGGCTCGCCCTCTCCCATGTAGGGATATGCAAAGACTTTTTTGTTACACACAAAGCATCCAATTTCCCCTACAGTTGATCTTTGGACACAACCTTTGAATTTTGGAACCTTAGCATTTTGGAAGTCTTAATGGGCTGAACCTTAGGGTCTTTTTAGCCCATTGTTGCACGTGGCTCTTTTGCAGATGGCCCCCCCTTTGGATCTCTATTTTCCCTCCTTTGGATCCCTATTGTGGCCGGTCTGCTAGCTTAACCAATATTCTAGCTTTTTCTTTCCTGGCACTTCCCCACATTAAATGATCAGTTTAATATGAGAAAATCATTTAGGAGAATTAGATATTGATTATTATGACAATGAGGGTGATTAAAAGTCTGCATCATCACTTGGAATAGGGGATGATGGTCAATTGGTGCAAGTTGAAACGATCGGGGAGTTGTTGAGGGGACATGTTGCCACTAGTATAGTATACAAAAATTTGATGATTGCCCAAAATTCTCATGGTGCGTAACTTATGAGAACACTCGGTGGCAGGAGACTGCATTTTGGGCCGCTTAAGCAATTAGCTTTGGCAAAAAACAAAATGTTTGAGGGCACGAGGGTAGGAATCAACCCTATCATCAAGGACAAACAAAAATAAATACAAAAATAAAGCGGCCCCTCATTTGAGCGTGCAGCCATGTGCCTACCCAGCAGGCTCTTCAGATTCCCAGCTAGCCCCTGGAAAAGCCCTAGTAGGTTGCGGCCTCCTGCCATGCCCCTCGCCAATCCTCTGGCGCAACCCCTGCTATGCACGATGAACCTCATCATGATTCTCCTCGCTGCCCTACGGCGAGCCCTCCATAACGGTTGTGGACCTCAATAGAGGTCAGGCCCTCCACCTTCAAGCCCGAAGGCTCCGTAGCTGCTCAAACGGGTCTGCCTTGCTCTCCGCTTATGGCACAGACACTTACATGTAGACATAGCCACTCGACCTTCATGCCTAGCAGATGACTGTGGCCATGAGTGTCCTCAAAATCCATGCAAACATCAAAACTGATGGCGCTCATGTAATACTGACCGACGAAGAAGAGGAGTTTTGTCAATTGCACATGAGAGATTGAGCAAGAGCTCAGGCTAAGAGAGAGAGAGAGAGACAGAGAGAGAGAGAGAGAGAAAAGAGATAACTGAGGTCGAGTCACTGAAAGACTTGGGAGAGATTTTTTTGGACTGATTCCATGCACCTCACGTGGGGAAGAGAAAAAGCGTGCATGGGACTGCGAGAGAGAGAGAGAGAGAGAGAGAGAGAGAGAGAGAGAGAGAGAGAGAGAGAGAGAGAGAGAGAGAGAGAGAGAGAGAGAGAGAGATGGCGGATGAAAAAAACCAGAGAAAGAGAGAGCGCCGTTTTTCTTTGGCGACTGAGGAGAAAGAGAGAATGTGGCCAGTTCTGTATGAAGGTGGTTGTGGTTTGTATACCGCCATAGAGAGACAATGACTTGGCAAGCAAGTCAAGAAAGAAAATAAAAATAAAATAAAAAGAGCAATCCAAGTGGGTGGTCTCCGTTTGCATGCAGTTGGATGTCCCACAATATTGTAGCGCAGAGATATTATTGTAGACCACATCTCCTCTTGCATGCGTTTTGGCGGTTTACACTGATGGTGTGTGCGCACGTGTTCTGGAACAACGAGAGGCAGAGAGAAAAAGAGAGACGGCTCAAAAGGTTTTCTGGTTGGTGGGGATGAGATATTGTATGCATGGGTGGTTGGTTCCTGAGAGAGAGAGTGAGAGATTGAGAGAGAGAAAATTATGCAATTTCTCAGTCTTGAGCCTTGGGATGCGAGTACCTGTGATTTGCAAGCACTAGTTTTAGTGAGGGAGTGGATGGTTGGCAGCTGGGGTAGTTGAAGACGTAGTTGCGGTGGCAGGTGACGGGTGTGAGGGGGGTGGAAAATTATGGTTGGCGCAGAGAGCGAGAGAGACGTCAATTGGTTGGTTGTAGAAATTTTGTTGACGACGCTATTGTCCGATGCATGTCGGACTGCAATTTGTGCAAGTCAGTGAGCACGGCCATCTGATGATAGTAGCAAAGGCTCACCATCTTTTTCTTTTTTTTGGACAACATCCTCAAAGGAGAAGTCCCGAGTTGAAGATTCGTCTTCCTCGATTAAAATAACACTCTTCTTTTCATTCACCACACCCTACTGTAGTAGATCTTGAGCCTTGAGATTGAAGCCTCGTCGTATAGATCTTTGAAAGCCATCGAGAATTTTTCCTATTCCTTGGGAGCTAGATCTGTGTTTATATAGATGATTTCTCCTTAATATACAAGAGCAATCACAAGAGTCGCTATTATTGATTATTATTCTCCAATTTATCATAATTAGATCCTTAATTATACTAATCATGTGGTAATTTACAATCATGAAGACGATTTGTATTGAATGATGAGAAATTATACTTACTAAACAATCCAAGTGCATTTACAATCTTAAAAACATTGAAGATAATCACCTACATATAACTTCAAACAATAATTAAGTTTAAGGTAAGCATGACTCATCTCTAATATCGATCATCTCCATAGCTATGATTATTGTGAGTTCAAGAGCGTATCCACGGCTCTGATACCAGTGCTACAGACGAAAGATGTAGCGTCCCTGCAAAATACCTCGAATAGCATAATAGAAACAACAAAACACCGCAAATACGCATACCTGACAAAGCCTGTGAGCATATAATCAAATCGTACACAAACAGAGAGAAAAGAGAGCGAGAGGGCACGTGCGGATGCACCTCCTAGAGGGGAGTGCTACGCCGACACGGCGAGAGAGAAGAGAGGAGAGGTGAGAAGAATAACGCAGACACTGGGTGCAATCTCCCCCCGTGCAAGAGTGACCATTTCTCTCTTGCACGTATTTCATTTATAGATTTTTTTAATGGTCAAATTGAGTACAAACTGGCCGGCCGGTCATAAATGGCCAAAACTCATAAAAGAGCACTTAAATAAATATACATAAAATGTAATTTCCTTTTGCAATAGCCTAGCTCGGTCAAGCCTTTTCCACCTGTCAGCTGCAATAAAAGTAAATATCAATTCCATAACAACGGTCTCTCTTGCTTGCGATCTCTTGAGCCTCGATCATCTCCCTCCAGGTCGTGGCCCCACCCCCTCTCGAGGTTCTTGCTTCGGTCCCCTGGCCATCTTTTGAGTAACACATTCACACACACAGACACACACATTTCTTACTTAAGTGGACCCTGCACTTATACAAGATCCCACTGATATTCCCGACCATGCATTACACTGATATCAATTGTTTCCCATACGATTGAAGCGTCACTAGCCTATTATCTATTGATGTATTATATTTGATGCAGATCAACCAGATATCGGCAAATGCCAAATATGCCAACAACATCACGTCTTTTGGAAGTGCACGACAAAATTGATTTGCGTTCATGGATACAATAGTATGCATAAGAAAATTATGTTGGAAAAGCAAACTTCTTAATTTTGCAAAATCCTTTTTTTTTAAAATGATCGACTCACGTTGTTTATCTCATAGCTACAACTACATCCATCTCGACTATCGATTTATCTCAATGCCAGCCTTTTAATAAATACATCTCTTCTTTACAAGCTATGAGGTTTTGACCAGCATGTTAAGTGTGGTAATGCTAATTTTTTTATAACTCCTGATCATATGTTGAGTCTCACCTTGGGTGCACTAATTGACTTTTACCATTTCACAACAATTTATGTATTGTCCAGAATGGTTCTGCTAAACATCTCGTAGAGAAAATGCATATGGTGTCCACTTTGGGAACCATGAATTTTGATTCCTATATCACAATAAATTTAGATGGCTACCACAACTCGCAAAAAATAGGTATACTTTATCCAAAACCTGTTCAGTTTTGAAAATACCGACTCACGTTGAGGTGAAAAGGAGTCAAAGCTAACTCAACTCTTTTAGCTTTTAGATAAATTTTCTTTTACTTTAGGCATCCTTTTTCTCCTCGGATGTGTCATACATTGGCTCAGTTGGGAATTGGTTTAATAAGACAGATCCTACACTAACTTGGCATGAATGGTTCCTCCTTTGATAAAGGGAAAGCGCCATTATCCAATGATGGGTCCCTTCACCGTCATATTTCTTACTTAACTTGGATAATCTAAAACTTCTTATTAACCTTGCGCTTGGTTCTCTGTATTGCTCTGCATCATTGTGCTTGCCTTGTCCTACAAACTCATTCATCTCTCTCTCTCTCTCTCTCTCTCTCTCTCTCCCCCCCCCCCCCCCCCCCCCCCCCCCAAAACACAAACTCACTTGTGAATGACTCTTCTAGAGGTGCTGCCCTGTGACACTGAGTCCCATTGGTTCTCAACTGAATGCAGTCATCTTGACGTGAGCTTGATGCCCATCTGTGTATTAGTTGCGGATTTCTCCATCCATTCTTACATAAGCTTGGAGACTCCTCTATTTGCGAGATGGCTTTGTCGTGTCGTCAGCCAACTAGGTAGGAACGTCTGCCTTTACTAAGATATCTAGTTGTTTATTTAATGACCCTATTGAGCATGTTTTCTTTTGTGAATATTGTCATCAATTAGTCTATTGGTGCTCAACTCTCCTAATCGCTACCTTAATGCAAAATTGTTGGAGAATGATTAAAAAATGTAATCTCCTTTATGAGTGTTGTATACATGAAACTTTGTTCCTCTCCCTAATCATTTCTACAAACATCTTTATGCTCATTGAGAGAAACATGTGACTCAGAATTGCCAAAATGAGTAAACTACTTTCTTCAATTCCCTAGATATGGAACAGCCACATTGTTGCTTCCAACATGCCGCTAATGAGAATAAGGCAGAACCATGATTTGAGGTGGCTTGGACACTAGACCTTGCCTTATTCAAGGATGGATTTTAGATCTGCATAGTTCTTGCTGTCTGCCACGGGCAAGTCTTTAAATGAATTCATCAGCATGGCCAAAGTACTTTTCTTAAGAAACCACTCATCTTTCTTTGAGGGTTATGTAACAATTGCCAATATGTTGTAGACATTGACTAGGAGAGTTGCTTTCCCTTTCTGCTCCTCCCTCAAGGTTCTATCAAGTATTCTTAGGATTGTTGGATGCTCCAAAATTTGATTACGGGTCTCCCACTTTATTGTTTTCTCCATGCTTTGGGTTCTATCACTGAAGTACTTTACTATCTCACCAGCAATTGTGTTGTTTGATTATTTTTTGGCATACGACAACCTTGCATAGCTCTTGTGCTTGCTACGCTCCTAACATTCTCTCTTCTTTAAGGCCTTGTGCTCCCTGATGATGGCACATGATTTAAGCTTCTTCTCCCAATGGACACATAATGAGTTAAAACGTTGGGTCTTATAGGACCTTCTTCCATAAGGTATGTGAGTGCACCCTCATTGTCCTTGTAGCTTCTCCTCAAGTCTCCACACTAACTCACACACAAGCTAGGGGGTGTCACTTAATAATTATGCGACTATCACGTGAGTGCAACAAAAGGGGTTATTAACTTTCTTCTTTTCTCACTTTTCACATGCAGAAGGGTACTGTAAATGGAATTGGAAAACAAAAATACAGCTTGAGTAGGAAACGGGTGTATTTTATTCACAAAAATTCTCTCTCTCTCTCTCTCTCTCTCTCTCTCTCTCTCTCTCTCTCTCCCACCCCCGCCCATGCATGTTGATGTTTATGTAGGCCATCATGAGTTCTCACATTGTTTTTTTTAGCATTTTCCCCAACCATCAAAGAAAAAAACGAATAAAGACCCTCCCGATTTTGAGTCAAAATTTGAAAAATATGCACAACTTGTTTGCCATTGTCACGAAATCAGTCTAGGTAAAAAACGCATAAAAAGTGGGTCTTTTGTGGACACTTGCTAGGCAATGCACATTCAAACATTGCGGATATACCCCTATCATTTTCCATGTGAAGGGTTTCTAAGGCAACATTCAGACTGCATGCTCAATGCCACTTGCTTAGAGGAGCTCACTCTCGGGGGGTTCACTATGTGTAAAACTACCATATCACGTGCGCTCCCGACATGTTTGTAAAACCCCTTATCTGTGAAATTTTTTAGGAATATAATATACCCTTTTCTTTAAAAATCCATAAGTTTATTTTTTCAAATTTGAAAAAATAATGACCTTCTGTATATATATTTCTGTAAGTTTCAAGAACTTTAAATACCCTTCTGTTGAACTCATGTGATAGGTTACATTTTTATTAGGTGACCTCCCCGGGAGCTCATTGATGTGGCTAAAAGGGATTTTTTTGGAGAAAAATTGAAGCCTTCTTCTCGACCAATGCAAAAGTGAGTTGCTTCACCCCCCGGACATAAACGTGTGTGCCGCACACTTTTGCAACATGAAATACGGTTAAAATTTGATCTCATGGCCTTTCGCTATGGATGCTCAAGATCTAACCACCCGGCCAAGCTCGATTGGATGTTGGCCTATTGGCAGTCACATTTTATATTGTGTTGGACACGGTTTGGAAACCACTCCATGCATTCAACAATCTAAATTCTTGAAAAGAAAATCATTTTGCTTTTAGGGACCATTTGCTTTTTTAAAAAGAAAAGATCACTTATTACTCTTCTATGACACGGCTTTGCATGCTTTGGTTTCTTGATGGAAAGAATTGCTCACCCTCCTCCTCCAATGGATTCTCTCTCTCTCTCTCTCTCTCTCTCTCTCTCTCTCTCTCTCTCTCACACACACACACACACACACACACACACACACACCTAAGTACTAATAGAACTTAAGGTATGTATAGAATACCTACTCTCTAGGTTTTTCTTATTAAAAAAACCCTCTCTTTGCATCTTATGACTGTTACAGGCTAACATAGGCTGTTACCCTTTATAGGGTACCTGAGCTGTGGGACACCACCCCTTATGGGGGGTAGCTGTTTCTTTTTTCTGTCTAGGGACAGCGTATTTGTTGTAATGGAAATGGCCTATGAACTTTGAGAATAGCGGAATTAAGAGAATTAGAGTGAGCATTTTTGTGAGACTACTTTGAGAACACGGAGACTACACTTAATTAGCAATAGCAACATAACCATTATAGTTAATTAACTTGGCATGAACAATACTTTTGCAAGAGAGAAAATTAGAGAACAATATTTTTTATTATAGATTCTCCCATGATCAGGAGATAATTGGTACAATACAATCTTTCTGTTCCTTGTGACCTAGGTGATGCAATGAAGATGGAAAGCTTCATGCAGCACGAGCATAACATAACCTTTGTATTATATATTCTCCCATCAAGAGATACTTGGTACAATACAATCTTTGTGCTCCTTGTGACCTAGGTGATGCAATGAAGATGGAAAGCTCCATACAGCACGAGCATAACATATACTTTATAAAAGCATTAACTGTCCCCGGCCTCACTCATAAGGCCTAAAACACCTTTAAAGGTGGAGAGAGCTAGTGGGAAATGAGGGTAGGGAAGAGGAAGAAGAAGCATTTATAGGAGAAAGAAATAGTTTCTCACTTATCATCACCCTTCTTGCTTAGTATAGCATAATAGCATAGTAAAGATGAAGAAGATGGAAAGTTTAAGCATTGGAGCATGGCTCATAGTTGGATTTGCATTCCATAGCCGAGAGTGTTGGTGTAGAATCTCAAATTGTCAACAAGGTTGGAGAAGGAGATGGAGCTCTTATACTTTGCACTTCACACAATGAGAGAGTGTGTGTGTGTGTGTGTGGGATAGTATACCCCCCCAAGCTAGCCCTCTGCTTGCATGGTCAAACCCCTATTCTAGATCATGCTTGTGGCTCATTGGATCTCTCAAGCCTAGATAATCACAAGCCCTGTTCACAACTAGCAATAGAGGTAGCATTTGGACAAGTATCCTCCTTTTCCCTTTTAGAGAGAGGACATGTTAAATTCTTAAACAATTAATTTAATTAGCTAAATTATCATTGGACCCCTCTAAGATCATCCAATAGGCTTTATGCACACTATGAGGGAGACCTAGCTAGGGGCTTGACATGTGTCCCATTTGCCTTTTTTAGCAAGGGGTGTCCTTTGGATGAAGAAGGAGTTAGTCAACACCCCCCCCTACTCTTGGGGATCGCTCCCTCCTTTGTAGGCTCATGCTTGAATTTCTGGAACACATGAATCCCCTCTAGAACCTTAGTCATGAAGCACCTCAAGCACCTTAGTCAGCAAGCAAGACAAGCACCTCAAGCACCTCAAGCACCTTATTCAGCAAGCACGACAAGCACCTTATTCAGCAAGCACGACAAGCACCTCAATGTTGAGCCAATTTCTTACCTCAAGCACAACCCTAGCTTGCCTAAGGTCTAAGGAATCTTAGCAGTAACCTTTGGAGGTCTTTAATGAAGCTAACCCTAGGTATTAAAGGTCCATTAGCTAGCCTTGCTCTTGGACATACCATCTCTCATTTGGACTCCTTTAACCTTGGCCCCGTGTTGAGATAGATCGATAAGCAAATGTCTATATTCTAACCCTTGTTTCTGTTTATTTCCCCACATTAAATGGTAAGTTTAATATGAGAAAATCATTTAGGTTGTTTAGATATTAGATTTGATGACATTAACTCTCTCTTGAAACCATAGTCGTCCTCGACTATGAGGTAGAAGAGATAAAGCCTTAGTCATTAGTCATTGTTTCTTAGCGGGTAGAGGATCCCTTTTTACCCTACAATATCATTCCAAGATGGATAACTAATCCATTTGGTGCTTGGAAGACGTAGCTTCCACAAGAATGTTTTCTCTTCAGTCCATTTCATTCTCCCAAAGTAGAGTGACAAATTCTACTTGGTGTTTGAGAGACATCGTCATCACAAACATGATTCTAAGCATGCATACTATGTCAATTTTCTTACTCTAATGTTGCATTGTAAGCATTGACAAGGTTCATACTATCCTTAAGTTGTATTCCTTGCATCTATCTACCATCTTCAAAAGGATAATTTCTGAGTCTAATAAGATACCTTCATTTAATCTTACCATGGCGCAGTACCTTGTCTTCATGCCGAAGGATAGCTGCAGGTGTAGCACCTCTTCTTGGTCTTCAATTTCTAAAGGGTCTTCAATAATTGGTTCTCTTGGTGGCTCTCCTTTGTAGGGCTTAAGTAGGATCACATGAAAAGCATTGTGTATGAGCCAATGGTTTTGAAACTTAGTTCATAAGCCATATCATTGATTGGCTTCAAGATTTGAAAAGGACCACATTATCTTTTTGCTAGTTTAGCATAATACTTTTGATGGCCCGTACTGTTTTTGCCCATCATTTGCCATAATCAAGTCTTGGGAAACTTGAGTAAGACCCAACCATTTTATTTGAATGCAAAGGCCCTTTTGTGCTTGTTATAAACAACTTTTTGCCTTTGTTGAGAGATGGATATAGCCTCCGTAATCTTTTTGGAAAGATTCTTATAGGTCACGACTATACTCATCAGTAGCGGAGATCTTCCCATGTACTTTAAGCAGCAAAGGACTTTTAGGTCTTCCCTCTATGATCTCAAAAGGTTCCTTTCATATAGTAGTATGGACAGTATTATTGTACACATACTCTACAAGGGGTAAGTAATTCTCCCATTGTGAGCATTGATCTACTTTGGTAGCATAAATCTTTAGTAGACCCAGAATCAAAAGATTGGCTATCTCACTTTGCCCATCCGTTTCTGGATGATAGACCAAAGATAATTATATCTTGTATCTAGATTTTCAAAGACATCTTTCCACAAATTACAGGTCATTCTAGGATCTCTATCTGACGATGGATGTTGGAAATCCGTGTCCTTGAAAATTTGAGATATGAAGAGAGTTACCATTTGGTGAGCCTTAATAGTCTTTTTGAGAGGAATAAAATGTGCTTTTCTTTGTAAACCTATCAACTATTGTCCATATTCCCATGGATAGACTTGGATAATCCAAAGATAATATCCATGGATATACTCTCCCATGATGAATTAGGGATTGAAAATGGCTGGACTAATCCAGGTTGATTCCCTTTATCATACTCTTTTGGCATACCACACATTTTGAAACATACTCTTGTATGTCTACCTTCATGGTAGGCCAATAGAAGTACATCTCTACTCCTCAAAGAGTAAGTTGAATGCCTCTAGATTCCCCGCATAGGGGGGAGCATTGGATTCATACATGAATTTCTCACATAGGGAGTGGGTAACACATAGCCTATTTCCATGGAGAAGATAACGATGCTGCAAGGTTAATGGTTCTTCTTTCTTCTCCAATGCAAGGGCTGACATTATGTCTCTAAAGTTGGGGTCAGTAGCATACTCATCTACCATAGAAGATAGATCATTGTTAGTTGTGATAGACACCGCATTTTCTCTTGTTCGTCGTAAACGTGAATTGGCCACTTGATTGTGCCTACTAGCAATGTGAGAAATATGAAAATAAAACTGCGAAAGAAAAACTCTCCACCTCATTGGTTTGTCGAAATTATTGGTTTGCATTGTTAGGAGTTTTCTGGAGCAAGGGATTGCGCATATGTACATACACATCCATGGTGCATCAAATAAAGGATTGCCCATTTTCCAGAGCTAGGTGGTTACGTGGGGCCCACATGTGTACAGGTAGGACAACATGTATATAGTGCATCTTTTCACTATCTCCAGTACTAGTGTGTTTTTTCTATAATAATGAGGAGTTGGTAGCGCATAAAACTTCTCGAGGAATCTATCCACGAGCCGACGACATGAGGTAAGCAGGTGAGTCAGATGGCATCTAGTGGCGTCAGGAGGCCGAATGGGGTCAATATTTGCACGTGGATAAGTACGGACACAACGTGGGTGTTTTCTTGTGATAATTATGCAAAATGATCATCATGAGGACCATATTTTGGGGCCACTTCACGTGGTGGTGGAATGCATTATTGGAAAAGTTTTAGTGCTAGGTGTGCGGATAGATGCAGCAGGGTGACAACTATGCACTGCGAGGCCACTTTTTGGCCTGTTCGGGGTCCGTTTGAGGTCAACTATAAGGCCAAGGGTGCCCAAGTAATAAAGCTAAGTGTGGGAACTAAAAATATAGAGAGAAGACCAAAAAAAACATGGAGAGAAGAGGAGGAACAGCCGCAACTGTGTTTTTGCTATTTTTGGAGCCTGTTTTGGCCATAAACTGCTCATCCGAGGTCGGATTTGAGCACTTTGGGGATTTTGGGCCATTTTGGACGTGATGGTGCTGTCCATTTTGCCAAATTGCTCACTGTTTCTCTGCTGTTTTGGCTGTGTAAGTTTCTCCTATGAGCGAAGCTTCTGCTCCAATTTGTGAGTGTATCTAGCATACTTTACCCATATTGTGTGAGCTATTTGCCCCATTGGTGTTGGCCCAAGCTCAATTGTATCTAAGCATTAAAAATTCTCCTCTTTTGAGATTTTTTTTTTGGGTGTGTGTGTGTGTGTGTCTCTCTCTGTGTGTGGAGTGGGTAAATGGGTAGTCTTCCTCCTCTCACTCCATAGGTGTGTTCCCTGTTTCGGCCACAGTTGGGTTGTGTAAGCCGAGTGGTGCCCCATAGTGTGTGTGTGTGTATATCATTCCAAGAGTGTGTGGAGGGTCATTATAGAGGTGTTCTGTGTGTTTCCATCCCGCTCACATTCTTTTGGTGCCCCCACGGAGGATATTCTTTGAGTACCTTCAGCTTCGGGATTACAGGGTACAGGTTACAGGTTACAGGTTACAGGTTACTGGTTACAGGGATAGGGACAGGTATAGGTACAAGTGATTCACACAGGTGCAGGTAGCTGGAGTAGAGTGATACACTGGCAAGTTGGAGTCACTTGCAGTTTCTGTGGGTATGCATCATTTGGCGCCTGTTTGAGCGCATTGTCTGCTGGTATTGTACGTTACTTGTGGAAAATGCCATTGTACTCCTTTGTTGAGTCATACTTGGTTTTTTTGGCAGTCCTAGTCATTTCTAAGACTTGGTCTGGAAGATAGTCATTTCTCAGACTTGACTATACGCGATTTGAATAAGCTTACGTGAGAGGGTCGATAGCGTGAGGTTTTATTGAGCTGGGGGATTCTCAAATGTGAGATCCTTTCGGTGATACAGGTGGTTGGAGTACCCTTTTCGTGACCTTGCCATAGGCTATGTACTAGTGATTCCTACTTGATGCTTGGGTTCTATTATTGGCAGTTTATGCATACATATACAATCTATATTTTGGGTTCTTACTGCTCTACTTCTGGGAAAACTCTGCCAAAATTTCTCCAAGTTATGATGGCTAGTTTTTTGGTCTTTTGATCCATTTATGGTGTTATGCTGCTGAAATTTTGGCAAAATTAGAGGATAAGATAGGTGTGCTTTCTTGTGAGTTGCATGGTTGACGTTAATGGATTATCAAAATGGCCCTCAATTCACTCCTTTTCATTTAACTCAAAGAATCTAGATAAATGTTCATGGGTCCAGTAAGATTTTTTTCCAGCAGCGCATAGTCTTTATGTTCGGGCCAAGAAGATTAAGAGAGATACTGGAATGTCCTTTGCCTGTTGTAATTACGATGATTAACTATGAAAACTCATTTGATGTTCATGTGTTTGTCCTTATCTAAACTTGAGCTCCATTGAAGTTTCTGGGGATTGAGTCAGTCAAAAGTTTTGGGTTCTTGCACATGTGTTCGAAGGGGTTCTCAAAGCATTGTAACTTGGGTAGCCATGGCTTTCTCGTATCCGCAATTTCATGGAAGAAGTGATGAAGATGTGGAAGACTTTTTAGAAAAGATGGAGGTTGCCTACATTAGCAACCAGATTCATGACCCAGCGCAGATGTTACGTCTTCTCGAGATTTGTTTGAAGAGTGATGCACGAGTTTGGTCCAAAGCATTTGAAGAGAAGTTGTGTGTGGCTGATCCACCTGTAAGATTGAGTTGGGACAATCTAAGGCATGGATTAGAAGTGGAGTTTGTGAAGACAGAAGATCCTGCCAAAGTGTGGCAAGAAGTACAAGGTTTGGTGCAGAAGGAAGGTGAACGAGTAGATGCGTACATACTTAAATTTTCATTGGCATGGGAGCGGATGTGCAAGGCCTTAGAACCACAAGTACCCCTGCCTGACATGATAAAGAAGGACAGGTTCTTGACTGGTCTTTGGGAGAATATACGTTGGAGAGTGGAGCTAAAGAAGCCTAGGACATATGAAGATGCACTAGAGGTAGCAAGGAACAAAGAGTGGAAGCTGAGGAAAATGAGCCAGTTAGGGGTGGAATCTTTGTCCATGAGGTCTGAATTTCAGCCTATGGACTCTTTACAAGGTCACATGCCAGGGGTTCATCATGAACTAGTGGACTCTATTACTCCTCAAGGTATGCCAGCAGTGGTCACTACAACAGTGCAAGATGATGGGCTAAGGCAAGACATGAGGCAAGTGGTAGATTTAATGAAGAATATCAGCCTAAACATGCTAGGTCAAGTGGAAAATAATCAAGGTCGAGGGAGGTTTTCAAATTAGCGAGGAGGTGAAGAAAGGCCTAGGAATGGTGTTGGACAAAGCAATGGTAGGTTCTGGAGGCAGGCGCCCACGTGTTATAATTGTGGAGACTTGGGCCACATCAGCCCACAATGTGATAAGCCACCAAGGATGGGGGAGACATGTATCCATTTCCAAGATAGGTGCTAACTAGGTTGAATGATTATGGCATCGAAATCAAGGCAGAAGAAGGAACCAGTGGATTAACCCAGGAGGAAAAGGGAAAGACAAAAGTGCTAAGTGTAGTCACCTTGGAGAAGGCATCAAAGCTAGAGGATACATTAGTGATGCCTATTGGAAAGAGGACCACAGAGGACAAGGAAGGAAGAAGTACCCCAGGTCCTAGTAAGAAGAAGGGAAAGAGCCATGAAGGCAAGGATGTCAAGGCCAAGAGGAAAAGAAGGGCTCGTCGCAAGTTTCATGTTTCAGATTTTCCACTAGGGGATGGGCAATTGAGCTATGACTTGAAAGAGGATTTGACAAGCAAGAAGGCAGATGTTACTTTTGGGCAACTTATAAAGATGGTGCCTAAGCTAAAGTGACAGTGGAAGAGGATAGTTAACCTATAATGGAGAAAGAGCCAGAGAGAGGTTCAGTGAAGGTGTTGGCGATGGATGAGCTATCAGACATTTTTCCAATAGTAGATGTATGGCATAAAAGAAATTTTTTTGGGACAAGGTTATGTTGATGGCGGAGCCCAAATATGTGTTATAACACACTCATGCATTGAGAAGATGGGTCTCACAGTGACTGGAGTGTCAGGCTTTCGGATCAGATTGGCAAACCATCAAAAAGTAAAATGTTTAGGTGTTGTAAAGAGCTTAGAAGTGGAGGCGTATGATTCAAAGGCAGTGGTTGATTTTCATGTGATGCCAGCGGGGTTGGGAGAATATCCTATCATATTGGGCAGACCATGGTTACGTGCAGTGGGAGCTGTTCAAGATTGGAGACATGGTACGATTAGCCTCTATGGAAAGACAAGTGCCAAGAAGCTATATAATATGGACACAAGGAAACGATTGGAGGAGATTTATGAGGATGAGGATGAGTCTAGTGATGAAGACTATTCCATAGTGGCTGATGAGGACAGTGATAGTACTACCAGCAGTGATGAGGATGCTGATGTTGCATTTCTTTTGATGGACAAAGAAATCCAGGAGTCTGGTTTAGTTGCATTTGCCAATGAAGTTGAAGATGAAAGTGAAGGGTCTTATGAAGTGATTGAAGGGCTGATGCAAACCAAGGTTGAATTGTCAAAGAAGCAAGAATTAATGACACAAATGATCAGTGGAGACCTCTCAGCTATGGAGAAGGAGATATATCTGCACATGCTGGCTAGTTTTCTTGATTTGTTCATTACCTCATATGAAGAGATCAGAGGGTTCAAAGGAGAAGACATGCATATAGAGCTGAAAGAAGGTGCTAGGCCAGTGCGGAAAAGGTTAAGAAGGATGGGTCAAGAGCAAATGGAAGCCTTGCTGGAAGAGGTGGACAAGTTATTCAAGGCAGGGTTCATAGTCCCAGTGGAGACCACAGAATGGGTGAGTCCAGTAGTAGTCAGTCCAAAGAAGGATGGGAAGTGGAGGATTTGTGTAGATTTTAAGCCCTTAAATGCAGCACTAAGAAGAACCCATATCCTCTTCCATTCATTGATCAGATCTTGGATTTAGTGGCAGGTTATGAGATGTACAGTGTGTGTGATGGTTTTTCAGGCTATTTTCAATTGAAGATTTCTCTTAAAGAACGAACAAAGACAGCTTTCATTACGCAGTGGGGTTGTTATTGTTACACGGTATTGCCATTTGGGTTGAAAAATGGACCATCCTTTTATCAAGAGAGAAAAAATTGGGTATTGGCACCATTCATTGGTAGTTGTGTTAAGGCTTTTATGGACGACTTCTGTGTCTACAGTAGTAGGGCTGAACACCATGAGAAGCTGCAGATGGTATTAGCTTGATATGATGAATGTGGAGGACAGCTAAATCCAAAGAAATGTCATCTAGCATAGCCCAGGGTGAAGTTATTGGGCCATATGGTGTCAGAAAATGGCATTGGACAAGGTTAAGTCTATTATTCTTCTTCCATCACCTACGAGTACAAAGCAATTGGCAACCTTTATACACAAAGTGAAGTACATGGCGCGGTTTATTCCATTGTCTTTTCAACTCCTTCATCCATTACAAAAAGTGGTGAAGCATGATCCATTGCCATGGGATGACAAGTGTGAAGAAGTGTTTAAAGAGGTGAAAGAGGTGTTAGGGGGGTTGTCAGCCATGCAAGCTCCTGATTGGGAGCAAGTGTTTTATGTAAATCCATCAATAGGGGATGATTCCATTGGAGCCATGCTATTGCAAAAGGGGAAGGGAAGCCATTATATGAGGCCAGTGTATTGTGCAAGCCGAGTGAAGTTGGTAGCAGAGAGAAAGTTCTCGGAAGTAGAGCTAGTGATGGGCCAGTGTAATATTTGCTTGTCGACGATTTCGTCATTACTTGCTACCATGACCTTTTGTTTTCTTGACGAGTTATGATTTTCTGCCATAGTTAATTAATGGTACTAACATGTCAAATGTGGTTAAGAAATGGGTAATTGAGCTGCAAGAGTTTGAGTTCTCTTTCCTAGTGGAAGACAATACAAGGGCTACCCTAGCTGATTTGTTGACCTACAAGGAGAATCCCCTCCTTGTTAAGGAAGAGGTGGTGAGAAAGGAAGTTGAAGAAGTGCCACAGATCAGCAATGCACATGTGTTGTTCTTTGATGGTTCATACAGAAAGAGCCATGATGCGGCTTCAGGGGGTGTAGCACTTTATGATCCAGAGGGAAAGCTAGTATGCAAGAGAGGGTTCAAATTGGATTCACATAGTAACAATGAGGCTGAATATGCTACATTGGAAGCCGGCTTACACATTTGTTTGAAGTATGGGATTAGAAGGTTGAGCATAAAAGGTGATGCCTTGTTAGTTGTGAAGCAAGTGCTGGGTGTGTGGAAGAGCAAGAACACCTCATTGAAGGAAATGTGCTTCAGAATTAAAGGCTTGTTAAAAAAGTTTGAAGCATGGAGCATTAGACACATTGAACGTTCTCTAAATGGAGAGGCACATGAAGCAGCTCAAAGCATGATTGGGGAGCTATTTGTGCTGAGGACCAATTTACCTCTTTATCATGGTCGAGAAAGTTTGGCTCAAGAAGAAGAGTTTTTGCTAACAAGAATCATTCCGAAAGACATTCAAAAGTCTAAGAAGTATGGTTTTGTGCGTAGAGCATACATGTATAAATTGATTGGTGATGTCTTGTACATGAAAGGGGATGATCTCGTGTTGAGACGTGTACCTTGGCGGGAGGGTCTTTATAGAGTGTTGGAAGAGAATCATGAAGGTGCATGTGGCGGACATTTTGCTCTAAAGATCACCTTGCATAAGATCCTGCAAGAGGGGTATGTATGGCCTAGTTTGCACAAGGATGTTCACCATTGGTGTAGGTGTTGCAATAGGTTTCAAGCATTTGGGAAGAGAGTGTTGAAGCCAGAGCTATGAAAAACCATTATGGTGTTTGATGTGTTTGAAAGTGGGGGATTGATGCAATAGGCCCGTTACCTATCACAAGCAGGGGCAAAAGCTATATTTTGGTTGTAGTGGACTATATTTCTCGATGGACAGAGGCTATAGCAGTAAAACAAATCACTGCAAAGGATGTGGCAAAATTTGTGTATGATGAAATATGTTGCAAGTTTGGGGTGCCATTGGAGCTACTTTCAAATAAGGAGCCAAGATTTAGAGCTAAACTGCTAGACTTTTTATGCGCAAAGATGAAGATTAGGCACCAGCATACCACTCCTTATTACCCACAGTGTAATGGCTTAAATGAAAGATTCAATGGTGAGTTGGTACAAATCCTTTCGAAAGTGACAAAGCACCAAGGAAAGAATTGGGATTTGGAATTTCCTAGTGCATTATGGGCTTACCGTACTTCGATGAAGACAGGTACATGGTTTACTCCATTTCATCTGGTATATGGAAAGGAAGAACTATTGCCTGTGGAAGTAGAGTTGCCTGCTGTCAAGATGTTAGAGAAGTTTCTTGGGACGCCTAGTAATGCATTCAAAGAGAGGCTCTTACAGTTACAAGAGGTTCAGTTGGATAGGATGAGTGCATTGGAACATTATGGGCAGATGCAGGATAAGGCTTTGGCAAAGATAAATGAAAAGGTCAAAAGTAAGGGTATCAAGAAGCATGACTTGGTTTTGCGCCACAATAGTAAGCTGGACAACACCTTCCAAAATAAATTTCAAATGAAGTGGGAAGGCCCTTTAAAGGTATTGGAGTGTTTTCCGAATGGTACATATCAGCTCGCTAACCTGGATGGAATCCTACATAAGTCAAGGATAAATGGATTGCATCTTAAATTATATCATGCTAGGTTAATGATGGTGGAGCAAGATGAGTTGTCTGCAAAGCAAGTAATGTCTATAAGGGATGAGGAGACCTGTGACGCAGCGAGTCTCATCTCTCTTTGCTGCTCCTGATCATGAATGATCTAGCAGGCTAGGGGATGGGCAAATTATGTCAGGAGTTTTTTGGAGCAAGGGATTGTGCATATGTACATACACATGCATGGTGTATCAAATAAAGGATTGCCCATTTTCCAGAGCTAGGTGGTTACGTGGGGCCGACATGTGTACAGGTAGGACAACATGTATATAGTGCATCGATTTTCACTATCACCAGTACCAGTGTGTTTTATCTATAATAATGAGGAGTTGGTAGCGTGTAAAACTTCTCGAGGAAGCTATCCGCGGGCCGATGACATGAGGTAAGCAGGTGCGTCAGATGGCATCTAGTGGCGTCAGGAGGCCGAATGGGGTCAATATCTGCACGTGGATAAGTACGGACACAACATGGGTGTTTTCTTGTGATAATTATGCAAAAAGGTCATCATGGGCCATATTTTGGGGCCACTTCATGTGGTGGCGGGATGCATTATTGGAAAAAGTTGAGTGACAAGTGTGCGGATGGATGCAGCAGGGTGACAACTATGCACTGCCAGGCCACTTTTTGGCCTGTTCCTGTTCGGGGTCTGTTTGAGGTCAACTAAAAGGCCAAGGGTGCCCAAGTAATAAAGCTAAGAGTGGGGACTGAAAAAACAGAGAGAAGACCAAAAAAAACATGGAGAGAAGAGGAGGAACAGCCGCAACTGTGTTTTTCCTGTTTTTGGAGCATGTTTTGGCCATAAACTGCTCATCCGAGGTCGGATTTGAGCACTTTGACATTGTAGACTGGGGTTTTGGGCCGTTCCGGACGCAATGGCGCTATCCATTTTACCAAATTCCTCACTGTTTTTCTGATATTTTGGCTGTGTAATTTTCTCCTATGAGCGAAGCTTCTGCTCCAATTTGTGATCGTATCTGGCATACTTTACCCATATTGTGTGAGCTATTTGCCCCATTGGTGTTGGCCCAAGCTCAATTGTATCTAAGCATAAAAAATTATCCTCGTTTGAGCTGTGTTTTTTGGGTGTGTGTGTGTTTGTGTCTCTGTGTGGAGTGGGTCAATGGGTAGTCTTTCTTCTCTCACTCCATAGGTGTGCTCCCTGTCTCGGCCAGTTGGGTTGTGTAAGCCGAGTGGTGCCCCATAGTGTGTGTGTATATCATCCCAGGAGTGTGTGTCGGGTCATTATAGAGGCATTCTGTGTGTTTACATCCCCCTCACAGCGTCATGAAGTACTTGAGACTTTGGCGGTTCGTTCTCACAAAATAATTGGAGTCCCCAATAGATAGTGCTTCCATGTGTCTAGGGCATGTAGAAAAATTAAAATCTCTTTTCTATATATGCCCAAGACTATTTCATTGGCATTGATCTTTTGGCTCTCATATGCTATGGCATGCCCTTCTTGAATCAAGATTGCTCCAAGGAAATCACCACAAGCATCACCTTGAACTCAAATGGATTTGAGAGATCCGGAAGCAAAAGCACTGGCTGGGAGGTAAGCTTCTCTTTGAGCTTGTCAAAAGAATTTTGTTCTTTAGTATTCCATGAGTACTTAACGTTGTTTTTTGTTAAGTTATGCAATGGTCTCGCTATATGAAAGAATCTGGTTCTGAAGCTTCTATAGTATGCCCACATACCAATAATGACTCTTAGCTCATGTAGATTCCTTGGTTAGGCCATGATTTTATTACCTCCAACTTTGATGGATCCATAAGGATACCATCTTGAGAGATAATGTGACCTAAGTATTCAATCTCTTGAAGAAAAAAATCACTCTTCTTTTGATTAATAAAAAGCTTGTTCTCCCTCAAGGCTTGAAAAATCACCTGAAGATGTTGCTTGTGCTCCTCCAAGGACTTGGAGTAGATGATGGTATCATCAAAGAACACTCAAATGAATTTGCGGTAGGGTCTAAAGACTTTCTCAATTACACGATTGAATATGGCCGTGCATTAGTCAATCCAAAAGGAATGACTAGATATTTATAAAGACCGAATGTTGCTATGCATTAGTCCATTGGAATCAAATGAAATTCAAGGCTAAGGGGACCACAAGAAGACTTTTGCTGCTAGAAATGTACCCTATTTGGATGATTTTTTTATACAAGGTTCGAATCCAAATTGGAAAAAGTATATAAAATGGGAGTCGTAGCTTATGAGCTAAATTTTTTGCCCCTAGTTTTACTTTTTTTTTTGGAGCCAAGGTTGAGGAGATATGATAAAAAAGGTGGACCCGAGTCTGCCCACATCATGCAGGGACAACCCATTTCAAACTTTTCCAGTTCTTGTTCACACTTCTCTTCTCTTTCTTGTGTAACCCTTGGGGATTCCATTCACCTCAAGAAGGGGACCTCTTCTTCATTGAAATTCATTCATGAGGGAGTGAGAGGATTGATGCCTAATTTAATTAGCCATAAACGTAAGCCTAAGCCTACACCTACATCTAGAGGAAGACTAGTCAATCAACGTTGAAGTCTTCCCTCTTCTTCTCTCTTCATCACAATGGTGCATATCTCCCAAAGAGTTTGTCCAGTAGGATGTGTAAGAGTTTTTCAAGTAAAATGTGTTTTACTTTGAAATTTTGATGGTTTCTTGTTGTTTCTCATCTCTAATCAAACATGTATCTCTATTTTCATCTCTTTGTCTAACGAAATCTATCTCTCTAACTCTTAAAAGTCATTTTTCCTACAAATTCTAGGTTCTCCTTGCTAAAGGTACATCTCTCCCCGCCGCAGTATCCTTATTGTCTATGGGCAAGCATAGGGCTTGTGAGGGAGATTCTCTTTCCTTCACTTCTCTCATATCTATATTTAGCACATACTAGAGTTATCCTAGATGAATAATCCACATTATGTGAATTTCTATTGCTTGTACTTTGTGAGATCTATTACAATGAGTGTATGGATTAGCTGTAAATACACTTTCAACAACGTATAGTGTTTCTCCTTGGCCCAGAAAGGCTCCATGAAATACTTCTTTCATTGCATCCCATCATACTACCCCTTATAGACTATAAATTTCCTTTTGACATAAGTGTAGTTATCTTGCTATAAACCAAGACAATTTGTACACACAATTAATCCCAATCACTACACAAAACATATATATTATGGTAACCAAAAAATAACAATTCCAAAGAACAATTTGTAGTTTGTTTGATTGGCAAAGATTGAATGCTATTAAATCATCTATTAACCCTTTCATATTACCCATAATATGATACGAACATAGCCTTGATGTTTTAATCTTTGTGTGTGTGTGTGTGTGTGTGTGTGTGTGTGTGTGTGTGTGTGTGCAAGAGAGAAAGAGTGGGGCTTCTTTGATTGCACTTCCTTCCAAACCCTAGACTTCATGGAATCTATGGTATAACTCCTTCATATAGTTTTCGGAGTTCTTTCACAAACTCTCACAGCCAAAAGCCTGGTGCTTTCTTGGCAAGACCGCAAACATCTTGACATATTTTTGGTGAATCGACGTGAATCTTCCAGGGTGAGATTTTGTGGGTAACCATGGGTTATCATGTGGAGAAACATGGTATGCATTTTGACCCAGCAATAATGAAAATGTTTCAAGTGTTTGCAATGTTCATGCAGCAACAACATGCCACTGAAAGAAGGAAGATTTTAGCAACCAAATCCATACACGTGGTTGTCAACAGGATGGATTAGTTCAGTGGCAAAGATATAACCAAGTACTTGCGCGAGTATGTGAAGGAGATGGAGTTGCATCGTGTGTAAGAAGGTAAGATGATTCAAAGCTTCGGCCTTTTTTTGGAAGATGGTCCTTTAGGTAAACTCTAATTTGTTCTAAAATTCTTACATGCTTTTTCGGGTCCTGCATTCCTCTCATGAGCAGAGTAAACTTATACTATGTGAGGTCCTGAAAGATTATCCAAACTACAAGTTAGTATTGTAGGATGGTGTAAGATCCCCAATTTTTGGGTCTCTTCTAGAAATAAGAAAAATAGCTTTCAATATCTATTTTGTCAAAATTTAACTTCAGATGCTTGATTGACAATGTTGGAAGTTTCTAAAGTAAAAAGGAAGGTCGTTTCCATGTTTCAGTAGTTTAGACGTACGTTTGGTTCACTTTTGGAAAAATCCACTATTTTAAGCTTTTTATGCTTTTAGGTGCTTTTTTTTCTGAAAGCAAGGTCAGTCTACGTGTTCCAGAGAAGCTATGGTTCAATTTTGTAAAAATCTGCTTTTTGAGTGCTTTTCACACTATTTTTAGCTTTTCATGATTTTTAGTGCTTTTTAGTGAAAAGGGAGTTCGCTTTCTTATTCTAGTGGAAAAGGGGAACCTGTGGTTCAATTTTAGAAAAATTTTCTTTTTTGTCTTTTTATGCTATTTTTAGCTTTTTGTACTTTTCGGTGTTTTTGAAAAGCAATGTGCTTTTTATGATGACCTTAACATACAAATATTAATTTTAGTCTCTGTCGGATTTAAAAATGATCACCTGGAGCAAAAATGGGACCAAATGGAATTTTTTATAGGAATTATTTTTATCAAAAGTGGTATCGTAAATATGTTGGGGCAGTATGGGAAAGTCATAATTATGTCGGGATATTACGATGCGGCATAGTCTAGCTATAGTTTCCATTAGTTGGCCAGATATTGTTCAATTGGCCAATTTTGCTGTAAAAATTGAATGGTGAGTGGTAAAGTTAACACCCAAAAGTAAAGGAATGTTTTTAGCAAAGTTGCCAAAAAGTTCGAGCTATTCCTAGTCCAAAAACTAGCGCTAGTTTTGCCCTTGGGAGCTACTCCAGCCAGCTGTAGAGCCTATGAATTCACCTATAAGCCTCAGTTCTCAGTGCCGTTGGTTGCGTCTACTATCGCAAGGCCATACATATTTATTATATGGAGTGGTGCAAGCTCTTCATCACCATCTCCATAAGCTCTTTTCTCGAGAAGAAGAAAAAGGATACTCTCTCTCTACTTGTTTACTACCTTCTCTCTTGTTGAACGCGATGTACGCGATCTTCGGAAGCTTTTGTGTGCCTCTATGGAGCTCTCATCACCGCTCTCTTGCGGCAAAGAAAGAAGCTTTTGACAGTCCCTAATAAATTCCATAGCCATCATCGTCTCTCTTCCTATCTTGTTTTCCTTAGTAGTCACCCTTTCGGTGCTTGTTTTTTTCGTATACGAGTGCATGTATGGACTAATCGACTACGGATGAAGTTGCCCCATGATTATTTCATCATGTTTAATACGTTGATTTATGCACATGACTCATGTGTGTACATGAAATGAAAATTTTGTTTCACCTCATCGAGGCGATGGGAGCACTGTTTTGGTCATAATCACAAACCGTCATGAATCAGCCGAAACCTTTTATACCATAGATAAAACACTTCATTTAGAACATTTTTTCTCCTAGGTGTCATATGAAAAACACGCAAGAGCTAAGAGATATGGTCAAAAAATAGCTTGCTGCCCACTTCACAACCAATTTTTTTGACTCTAGCTCCTTGGAGAACCACTATAAAAATTCATCGGATAGGAAAGCCCACTTAACCAATTGAGATGATTGATGAAACTTGACGATACGTGATTTAGGTCTCCCTTATCACCTCGAAAATGCGAGTTATTAATCGTTCCATAACCGGTTTTACCTACACGTGTAGGGGCGCTACCTAGGAGGTTCCATATGATGTCGTGAGTTAATCGAGTTTTTTATGTATGATTTACTGTCTTTTTTGGTGAGTTGATTTCAACTATCAGATGTCCATAAACTTATGTGAGAGTTTATGGTTAGACATCCCTAAACGCATAGACAAAAATGATTAAAGTGGCTTTTTTTGGGGTTACCATTTGTTGCGCACGAGTACCATATGGTTAAAGTGATGTGATAGAGTGCTAGTCTACATTATGGAGCTGATCTTGATGCATTTTTTTGAGGTAAAATACTTTTATTTTCATGTTTTGCATGCTCCAAAAATGCCAAAAAGTTGTTTTTGCATATGTGTGAAGTTATGGTCTATGGTTGACCTAAAGGTCGCATCTGTTTTGCATCATGTTCATGGCAATGGAATGTTATCATATGATGTATGGGAACTCATGGATTGATATGGATGCCTCGTATGCATGGTTATGATTGATTTCCACCTTTTTGGGTCAAGACTAGCTCTATGTGCTAGGGAGGTGAACTGCAGATATGATGCATCAATTTTGCATGGTTGGATGTTGTTAGAATTGGATTTTTATATCATGATTAGTTGCTGGTCGAACTCTTTTTATGCATGAAAGGATCACGTCTTAAGAGTCACATGTGTGTGGACTCTGATTGATTGTAGGGGTTATGTCAAACTCCAAGTGTGGAAGTTGGTTTAGTGTGGTTATGATTTATGGTTACGAGCTGAGATTCCTTCATGGATTATGGTTGTGATTTTATAGTCGAATCTGATGTGACTCGTGTTTCTTTTTTTGGATATGTTTATGCTACTGAAATGTTGCCGAATTTTTTGCAGCCATGTTATGTTCTAAACTGGCTATGCACGATTAGGTGTGCCTCACCCAAGTTGGGTGGAGTGCTCAGAGTTATGGCAAAGTGGTTGAAGTGTTCAACATTCCCCTGTTTCCAAAAAATGCATGATATGAGGCAAGGCATCACTACATTGAAAGAGAGGGAGCTTTAGCTTTATAGCCCCAACCACCACTTCCTGCAGTCTTTCACTTGCTAGGGCATCTGCTTCATGGTTTTGAGCCCTTGGGATATGGTGTATTTGAACTTATTCAAACTTACCCATCAAGATTTTTACACCGTTTTAGAGAGTCCTCAAGCTAGGATTCTTGCATGTCCATACTCCATTTACTTGCCTTACCAAAAGTAGAGCATCCCCAAATACGTTAAGGTGCTTTACCCCTTGCGAGATGCACCATTGTAAACCCTTGGTTAGTGCTGCATACTCGGCTTCATTGTTAGAATGTGAATCTAACAATTGGCCAAGCGAAAATACCTTGATACCTTTGTCATCAAAGACCACTATGCCTACAGCTGCTTTGTCGGATGCTCGCTTGTAGGCTCCATCAAAGTAGAGAGAGTGTGCTCCTTCTACTATCGGTGGTACTGGAAGTAATCAAATTTATTCCCCTTTAGATGTCTTCTCCTTCCTCTCAAAGCCTTGGTAGGTCATGAGTCCTCCCAAGCTTGCCCTTGTCATGCTTTCCTGTACTGTGTAGTCAAATTCTTGCAGACGAACTAGCCATTTAGTAATCCTAGTAGACACATCCATGTGTTGTACAACATAGGGAGACATCTCATCTGTGGTTAGAATCACAAATTGCTTAGGCAGCAAATATGACATAAACTTTGTAGTTGCAAATCTAAGAGCTAGGACTAAGTGTTCCACATGGGTGAAACCTTTCTCTGCTGCTGTCATCATTCGACTAGAGAAGTAAATTGGCCTCATGAATGATGTTGTTATATCTTTTTGGAGTAGCAGAGCCCCCAATGAGTCATCACCCACACTTGAGGTGACATAGAATTTTTCATCCCACTTGGGTGGTGAGATAGTTAGCAGGGTGGCTAAGACCTTCTTTACCTTGTTGTAGTGATGTTCGCTTTCCTCGTCCCAGGTGAAAGTTGATTTTTGAGTGAGCTGTTGCAGTGGTAGAACAAGTTGTGATAGGGGTGAAAGCATGTTAACCTGTCACGCTTTTTGTGCTAGTTAGTAGTTTCAAGTTAGCACATATTCAAAAAGTTGGGCGTCCGGTAAATTTTTTACAAATAATATCAAAATTTGTCGGAGGTTGTACATTTGGATTCCTTGTTTCAAGTGCTTTCTATTGATATATCATATGTCATAGATCTTGGAGATGTAGCTCAAGTTATTGTACTAGTTAGCATATGTCAAAATTGTGCTAGTTAGCATTGTCCGGGACATGAAAAAGCATGACAAGTTAACATGCTTTCACCCATAGTAGATGTATGAATCTACTCAAGTACCTCACCTTTTGTAAAAAAGAGACCAGTTACGTGCTGTTGTTGGTGAAGGTAGGGCTATGAGTGCGGACACTTTACTTGGATTGGCATTGATACCTTTCGCTGAAATTTCATGGCCTAGTAGAATGACTTTACTTTCCCCAATGTGGCATTTGTCCACATTTAATTGCCCGCCTAGGCTTTGCAACCTGGCCAAACCTTCAATTACCTTTTCTAAGTGTCAAATGCGAGAGCTATATATACAAAAATCATCAATGATTACTCTTATGGATGTTCCAAAGAACGGTTGAAAGACATATGTGACATATCTTTGGAATGTGACAGGTGCATTTGTGAGACCGAATAGCATAACTCTGCATGCAAAACAACCCCATGGCATGATGAAAGTGGTTTTCACCTGATCTTCCAAGGCTATGCTATCTGAAAATATCCAGAATAACCATCACACACAGTGTAGCATTCAAAACCCGCTACTTCATTCAAAATTTCATCCAAGAAGGGGAGAGGAAAGTGGTCTCTTTGTAGCTGCATTTAGTGGCTTGTAGTCAACACAGACCCTCCACTTACCATTCTTTTTAGGCGTCACTACCACGGGTGACACCCATTCTGAGTTTTCTACAAGATAGATGAACCCTTCTTCCAGCAGCTTCATTACCTCTGCCAGGAGTGCCTTTTCTTGTATGACCCCCAGTCGTAAGTAGCTTTTTCACAACTGGTTTTACCCCTTTCTTCAGCTTAATATGATATTCCACCACTGTAATACCTGTGATTCTTTCATAGTTGTCAATGAACAGGTCAGGAAATCCCATTAACATGTGCAAAAAACTATCTTTCTCCTCAAGTGTTAATTCCGTGGACAACATACCCTTCAACCTACTTTCTCCTAGGCCAAGTGACTTGCTCTCCTTTTCATTGCGTTGCCCTTCTGGTGACGGATCACCATTTGTGCTTACCCTTTGTGGATATTTTATGATGATACCCATCACATCGATGGAGCTGTCACCTTCATCGATGGATGTGGTCTCCTCCTCAAAAGTGGAAGAGTCACTAGTGGTTTCATCTGCTAATGTTTCTAGATCCATTTGCTTCTGCTTGCCACTCTTCATGTCGTAGTAGATTGTCTCCCCTTTCTTACCAGTCATGCATAGAAGGCCAGTGCCCCAGTCCTATTTTGCCTTCATGGCCATCAACCATGGCCTTCCCAAGATTAATGGATAGCCCTCCCCCTTAGTAGGCATTACAAAAACATCTACTTCTACCTCAGTGTTGAAAGCTTTTATCTTCACAGAAATTACCACACCTACACACTTTACTTTTGCATTGTTTGCCATCTTTGCCTTGCATGGAGAAGGCCTATCAACTTCGAGCCCCAATTGAAGCATCATAGCTTTGCTCATCACACAAATTTGTGCACCTCCATCAATGTAGGTGTTTCCAACCCTCTTTCCTTTTATGTTGACATCGACAAGTGGAAGGATGTCATCCATGTTGCAACCCGAAATTGCTCCGGCTACCTTTGCTTTGGAGCGTCTTGTACTTACCATTTTGGACCATTGCCACCTTACCTTTGGTGTGAGATGTAGCAGTTGTGGCCAAGTAATCTTTGGTCCTTGCTCTGCCACATCCAGTGTTAGATCATAGGGCTTAGAACTTTCCCCTAACTGGAAGTCGGTGATGCCTAATCTTCATCGTGGCCTGGATGGCCTCTTGCTAGTCTCTCCTTTCATGCTTCTCTCATCATCTGATTGTGTAGCTTTTTCCCTCCTAGCACTTTTCACAGTTGGATTCAAATGGTTCTACAAAGGTTACCTTCTCCTTACCCTTATCCCTCTCCTTTGCTCTGGGTGGATCCACTACTACGGCCTTTCCTTTCTCTTCTAGCCTTATGATGTTTACACGGCGATCAGGTGGTGGTGCCGGTGGAAGAGGTGGAATGGATGCTTGTGGTGGTGCATGGGGTGGCGTAGAATTTGTGTTGGTGGGGCTGGTGCTCAGGGTGGGGGTGTTCTTTCTCTACGGGGTGACAGTTGGTTCCTCCTACCTTCTCTATTATAGTTTTTCCGTGGTTTGGGACAGTAGTACATACCATGACCATCTTCTTTGCAGTTGTAGCAGTGATACTCCCTGTTTTGTCGTCGTGCTCTTCCTGGGTCATGATCTCTTTCTTGATTCCTTCCTTGCTGTATTAAGTGGACATACAAATTCTGTAGTTGGTCAGTAATATGGGCCAACATATCTTGTTGATCATCTCTTACCCCATGAGTCGGTGGTGGTGGGGGGATGGTGGTTGTTGTGATTGTTGGTCGGCGCAATGTTCCTGCTTCTATTGACTCGGTTTCTCTGGCTTTCATTCGCAGCTTCTTATCCTTAAGGCAAGCAATCTCAATGGCTAACTCGTACGTAGTCAGGAATCTACCCTTCACCTTCTTCTTGAGAAGCGGCCATAAGCCATGCATGAACCGGTCTTTCTTTAGGAAAGCGGGCGTAGCTTCCCCCCTTGCTAGTGACTCAACCCACCGTTCCCTCAAATCCACAAATTTGGACTCATAGGTGGCATATTCTAAAAGACCCTCCTGCTTCAAATCTCTCAACTTGTCCCACAACTTCTCTAAAGTGGTACCTTCCCCAAAACGCCTCTTAAAAGCGGGTTTTAAGGGCTCCTATTCATCCTTAGTTGCTTGTGGAAGTGCATTGTACCATGACCTAGCTTCTAGCTTCATGAGATGCTTAAAGATTCTAACCCAGGATTCATCTATATCATTGTTGCTCACTACACATGCTACTTTAAAGTCATGTAGGAAGTCTGTTACCAAATCCTCCCCCTTCTTTCCTTTAAATGTTGGAAATGCTACACTTGCCATGATTACTGAGAGAGAGCTAGAAAGACACACTGCTTAGCTTGCCATGATTACTGAGAGAGAGAGCTAGAAAGACACACTGCTTAGCTTGCAAAAGTTTTTTTTTTCTTTACAAGGAGGCATGTATACCCTCTTATACTAGGACATAGATTAAAATCTCAAACGGTACATTGCCTTGTACCAAAGGTAAGACAATGGCTGATCTGATGCCAAAACCTCAAAAAATCGCTCCCCACCCAGCATGGTGTCGATGAAGTGCTGGTAGTGAGCCCTCAAGTCTAGTATTACCTTGATTGAGCGTACTCGCATTGGTATATGTGATCTGTCTTGAGGTAGGTTGTACTGATTCATGTGAAGCTTAGAGGTGATTAGTCACTGTCCAAGCTTGTGGGAGAGGGTGGTGTTCTTTCCTGAAACAAATTCAGTAGATCCTTAGTCTCTCTAGTGAGAGCATGAGAAAGTGCTTGCGTTATTTGTGTTGCAGCATCAGGTGCGACTTGGAAACTAACTATGATAATTACCTCGGTGACTTGAGTTAGCCAATTCTCGAAGTAGAATAGTGTTGATTATCTATTGTGCAGAGCTCCCTCCATCTTGTTTTTGTGGGTTGGTTGTAGGTTGCGGACATGGTTTCAACCTTCTCCTTCTTCTTCTTGGCACCCGGACTATGTATATCCACTGAGTTTGTCGTGTTGGTTGACTCTCCCACTAGAAATCGATTACCGTTACGCCTGGCACTCGAGCTTTGATGGAGATACGGAGTTTGTCTAGTTGTGCTTGGAGTTCTTCTTCTTCTTCTGTTTTCCAGCTAGCGAACCCTGCTAGCCATTCATCCATCCACAAAAGTTTAGGGGTTTCAGTCTTGTAAACTGAAAGGTTTCATGAAAGGATCCTCGGTGGGGGTGCCAAGAAAATGATGGCCGAAAATGACATGCCATATGGGGTGGCCTCTAAACCATATATAGCCTGAACATCCCCAAGCATCATCTCAAGGTAGGAGTGATCCTATAGGTAGGAAAGGGCACCACCTAGCATAAGTGCGGCTAGGACGCAAACATACATGACCTGGGGTAGCAAACGTGAAATGCCCTCTAGGTAATCAACATGAAATGGTGGTGTAACAAATGTCCACATGTAGAGAAATACCTGATCACTAGTCATTAGTTTGTGCACGAGGGAGGTATGTGAAAAGCTCAAAACAGGGCACACTGACTGGCGGGAGAGATTGCACGTGATGGAGCACAAGCATGCAATATACAAGAGACGAAACATCCCATAATTGTGGGAGATCAAAATAGAGAATGGACCCCAAAGATCAAAACAACATTGCACCCTTTATTGGCGATGATGATACTTACAAGTAGTGATCTTGACGATTACAAACCTGGCTCTTGGCATTAGGGATGTATCATGGAAGGTAGGTGCCATATGGTGCATGGCGAGGTTGAAGTTAGCGGGAAGGTTAGTTAGGGGAAAACATCAAGACGATGCGGCCATCGACGACATAAATCACCAACATCGAGAGCCGGCCAAGGTAGCATTGCATTGATGCCTTCAATCCAAGGGTGCTCATGTTGCTTGTGGGAGAGTAGTGACTACTTCATGTGCATAGAGTGGTCATGATTAGTAACTCAACCATGATGTGGTGAATTATGGGGAGAATGGTGACGTTGCCAATGCTAAAATGCCTAAGCTTGCAACCAAACATGATGCCATTAGCTCTCAAGTATGGGGTGCACTACGTGCATTAGCGGTGTATAAATGTAGAGTGCATGGAGCTAGTGTGCTCCTCCTTCACTTGTGTCTTCTCTCTCGTGTGTTTTTTTTGTGCTAAGAGGAGGCCTTTTTATATAGGCTTGAGAGGTGGTCCTTACCTACTAGTCATTGCAAATATCCTTTGGTTGTTGTACAAGGTCTAGATGCCTCTCTAGTAATAGAGATAGAGAGAGAAAGTAGAGTGGGGTGGGGGAGATGTTTTTTACAATCCACTAACCATGGCTAGGTTAGTAGGGAAGAGTGGGGGTTTAGGGCATTTACAAAGGGTTTTGTCGATGGTTCACGTTGTCGGCGTGAGGTTTTAGTGCTGCTGGAATCAGTTTTTGTTGTGAGAAGCCGAAATGTTATGTGTTACCTATTTTCGATGCTGGCCGGAGCGTGCCTTCGGCGCCACTTCTTGTTTTGGTGTTGGCGACACGCGACTGAGCCTCCTTTTCTACTTTGATGTTTGTGTCGATAGTTTCCTCTCTTTTTTTTGTGAGTGCGTATATGCATGTGTGCATGTATGTGTGTAAGTATGGTGTATATGTGTTCTGAGTATGTATGTAGTATGCAACATATATGGTAGGTATGTGTATTGCCATGTGTGGGAACGAGAGAAGGAGGGGGGTGGGTTTTTAATCAATTATGTATATATATAATATATATACATATATATATATAATATATATATACGTTCCTGCATGTAGGGGAAACCAGAAGCGAGAGAAGAAGACGCTGGGGATGATGGGAGGGGGGGAGTGTGTGTGTGTGTGTGTGTGTGTGTGTGTGAGTGTAGAGTGGGTGTGTAGTGAGAGAGAGATCATCTCAGCACCTTGTGGGGTTGCGCTTGTGGGCCTGTCTATGCCGACACCGAGAGAGAGAGAGAGAGAGAGAGAGAGAGAGAGAGAGAGAGAGAGAGAGAGAGAGAGAGAGAGAGAGAGAGAGTGAGAGAATGAGCGAGGGGATGGTGGGGCTGAGAAGGTGAGGGAGAGGGTGAGGGAGTTGAGGGAGAGAGAGGTCATCTCATGCGTCTACGGGCTCCTAGCGAAGACGACATGCAAGAGGGGGAGGGGGTGGTAGGGTGATGGGGCTGCTTTCGGCCGTCTCTGAGCGAGGAAGGGGGGGAGTTTAATGAAGTCAAGGGATGGGATATGAGGATTAGGTAGAGTTGCAGTATTTCGTTTCCCCTAGGTGTTGTACACACGCAATGAGAGATAGAGGGAAGAGAAGGAAGGGGAAATGGGGGTAGTGAGAGAGGGGGGGGGTAGACACGGCCTACCGGTGGGAAGAAAACAAGGGGAAGGAGAGAGAGGTGTGTGCGAGGCAAAAAAATGGGGGGATGAGAGAGAGTGTGGACAATAATGAAAGAGAGAGATTTTGGAAATAAACGGCGAGTCGCCATAGTTACCTCAATTATTTGGCCGGGCTAGAGAGCGGTGCGGATAACCCGGTGTCAATGGTCTCTACCCTTACACGTCTACCATAAACCATCTAGATCACTTTATGATTCAATCCCAAAGACTATAAACTGTAATCCAATTACATCACACGGGTGAGCACTCCACCCACGTTGGGTGAGGCACGCCAATCCTGCATCACCACTTTAGAACATAACATGGCTACAAAATTTTCAATGCATAACCATATCCAAAAAAGAAAAACCATGAGGCACACCAGCTTCCACCATAAAGTCACAACCATAATCCATAAGGGAATCTCAATCCTTAACCATAAATTATAAGCACATTGAATCAACTCCCACACTTGGAGTTTGACATTACCCTGCAATCAATCGGAGTCCACACACATGTGACTCTTAAGACGTGATTCTTTCATGCAGAAAAAGAGTCTAAGCAGCAACTTATCATGATATGCAAATCCAATTTTGACAAAATCCAACCAAGAAAAGTTGATGCATCATATCTGCACTTCACCTCCCTAGCACATAGAGCTAGTCTTGACCTAGAAAGGTGGAAAGAAATCATAACCATGCATATGAGGCATCCACATCAATCCAGGAGTTATCATACATCATACGATAAGATTATGGTTTCCTCTTTTCGGTAGTAGATAAATCTGCAAAATTGGTAAGACGAAGACTCTAGAGTCTAGTCTTCATAGGATTATCTAACCCTGACATGAATGGAGCTACCTTGACCTCTTGAGTCATCCCTGCTGGAGCATACTTGACAAGGGTTAGGAAATGTTGATAGTATGATTCCAGATCTTTGGTTCTTGGAGTATAGTTAAGAAACTCATTCATATGGTCTGAATGATAAACTTTGTTTTGATAGTTCTACTTGAGTTGTGTTTTAAGGTAATCTCAAGTTACAACATTACGATCAACATTGTTTTCCATGCAATGGTCTCTCCACCAATGCTTGGATGTCTTCTCTAGTTTGAACTTAGCAATGATAGCTTTATTTACTGCTGAGGAATGAGCCAAATCAAAGTAGTCATCCATGCACTCAATCCAATCTTCAAGAATTTTGCCTACATCTTTTCCTTCCCCACTAAAACTCCCAGGTTGAGACTTGCGAAGCATAGCATTGATGTCTCTATCGATGATGGGGTGTTGAGGAACAATAGGTGTATTTGCATTAGCAGCAGCCGCATTTTCTTTAGGAGGCATGGTAAATTAGTGTTTTCTTTGTCGGTCTTAGGGTAAGTTCATAAGCATTTATGTACAATATTTGATTAGTGACTACAATCTTCGTTTCCAACTTGGATTGTATCCACTCAATACTCCCAACATATGAGGGTTTATGCTTGGGTGGTCTAAACTAGATGTTCCTTGCAACATAATGATACCAAGCTCGAGAAGTATTAGGTACAATGACATCAACCTTTTCTCCTCTTTCCCGTTATGCGTGGTAGTGACAAGCCTTTGCACTTCCACTCCAATTTGAAAACGCTCTTCCACCATAAGGCGGGAGAGTATATCCGCCCATATCCCTCGAGGTAAGGTGTCAATCATCTACACACACACCCCATCACTCAAGTTAGTTAGAATGATAAAACCAAGATTCAAACTCAAAGATTATATCCTCAAAACAATATGTGTTATATCAAAATCAAATTTCTATAACCACAGAAGACCAAAAAGGTACAAAGTGTTTCTAGGGAGATACATAAATACAAAAGGGTCCTATGAACCAACTTTTGGCTCCTACAACTGAGGTTCTACCCCTATATTTGTTCACATCTCAGGTGTCAAAGTTTAGCACTTCAACTTGTGCATTAAAAGTCACGTCTTTCTTTTTGTATCATTCTTCCCCCCATGATACATCCTTGGGTGATAATCCATTAAAGCAGTTTACATGAGCATGCCATTCATTTACATCCTTTCTGTAGAAATATCTACTCGACTTTACTACCAGTGGTTGTGATCGGGAAAAGTCATCGATGCACCTTGGTTTCTCGTAGTCATCAAAGGTAACGGTGAAATTGTGTGGGTTGTATTTGACAATAGGTCCATACTATTAAACCAATCCTGGGGTACATAATAAAATTGGTTGCTGCCATTTGACTTCTTCCATACTCTGATTATGACATTCTCACAAAAGTCGTATCTTTGGTTTAGCATAAGGGCCTTCTTACTAAGTATGAATTCACGACTCGGTATGTCCAAAAGAGAACATAGGTTAAGGTAAAGAACATATCCTTTCACTTTAACATTGCCTTCTTGGATCCTTTCCTTTACCCAAAGCTGTGGGTTGTTCATAAACCTATCAGACACTTGTGTTCGATGTTCTGTGTTAGACAAGGGGAGCTAGAACCTAGGAGTCCACCACCCAACCACCCACTATATAGCATGGCCCCTAGCCCTTTTCCCTAGTTGGACTCCCTTTCCACACTGCCTAGCCCACCCTTGCCTTTGTCTAGTCCGGCCTTGCCGGTGTCCTGACATTACTCCCCCCTTAAGAAGAGTTTTCATCCTCGAAAACAAAAGTGGGAAACTTCTTCTTAAGAACACTAATGTTTTCCCAAGTGGCACCTTCCTCAGGTCGGTCTTTCCACTTGATTAAGGCTTGTTGATGTACATGATGACGTGTACGTAACTCATGATAATTGAGAACACGTTCAAGTTCATGCGGTGAGGTAGGAGGTTCAATGAAATCGACCAAAATGTGTTGGTCAATGACATTGTCATCCCCATGTAACCGCTTACGTAAATGGCTTACATGAAACACCAGATGAATATGAGAATGTGTAGGTAGCAATAATTTGTAGGCATGATCACCTACTTGCTTGAGTATTTTGAAAGGCCCACAATATCGGGGAGATAATTTAGGTGTTGGCCCAGTTTTTAGACTTTTTGAATGTTCTGGCACACGTAAAAATACTTCCTCCCCTTCCTCGAAGGTAACTTGCCGACGTTTCTCATCAACATACTTCTTATACCGATCATGTGCTTGTCAGACATTCTGACCAGCGAGTTTCAACATATCCATGTGGTCTTGGAGAAAACTTTTAACCTGTTGGAGCTTTTTGGTTGCCAACCCCACCGTAATAGGTAACTTAGTTTGAAACCCATACATGAGCATGAAAGGACTAAATCCAGTTGTGACATGCTTAGAACTGTTGTAGGTAAACTCAAGAATAGGTAAGTATTCTTTCCAATCTGACTGTTTTTTGCTGACGTATGCTCTTAGCATATCCTCTAGCACTTGGTTAACTCGTTCAGTCTGACCATCTGTTTCTGGATGATCGGCTGTACTGAGGTTCAGTTGTATATCTAATCATTTAAACACAGCCCTCTAAAAGTGATTGTTAAACTTGGGATCACGGTCACTGACAATGTTACTTGCCAAACCATACAACTTGTATAGATTATCCACAAATAACTTGGCTAGTTATGGTGTCTTAACCGTTGATTTGGTGGGAATAAACTTGCATAGTTTAGTCAACCGGTCTACGACCACCCATACCGAGTCATGACCTCGTATGATCATTGGTTAACCCACAATAAAGTCCATAGAGATGCTTTTCCATTTTCCACTGGGGATCTCCAAAGGATGTAAGAGTCCTCTTGCTTTTAGGGGCTCTCCTTTGTTAACTTGATATTTTTGGCAATGCAAGACATAAGCTTGAACAAAGCCATGTATACCTGGCCAGTAAAACTATCGTCGTATGATAGAATAATTTTTTTTATACACCCGGGTGCCCTGCACTTGGACTATCATGACATTCATAAAGAATTTGGCGTTGAATGTCTCTATCACTCGATACACAAACTCTTCTCTTATGGAGTAGGTACCCATTGTTGATGGTGAAATGCTTCCATCACTGTAGTTCATCACTCGATAGAGGAGAACTAGGTGTGGAGGTTAAAATTACACTACCATCATTGGAGTGAGAAGGATCCCTCATTTGAACATGTCTCCACACTTTGGAATATGATTCATCATGCTCATATTTGCCTTTGAGAGAATCCAAAAATTTTCTACGAAGTTCCATGAACAAGAGAGAATTGATCTCTGGCATGCGACTTAGAGCGTCAGCCACCACATTGTATCGACCTTTACGATACCTTAGCTTGGCGTCATATTCCTAAAGAATCTCGGCCCACCTGGCTTTTCGACCCTTCAAATCTGTTTGTTGTGTAAACCATTTGATGCTTTCATGGTCAAACACAATCTCAAATTGAGCACCATACAGATAATGCCGCCATGTTTTTAAGGCAGACCTATTGCATAGAGTTCACGCTCATAAGCAGAGTAGTTCTACTAGGCCGCATAGAGCTTTTTGCTTTCAAATGCAATTGGCCGTCCATCTTGTAACAGGAATGCTCCAATAGCACGATCACTGACATCCGTTTCCAAAAAAAATGGTTTCAAAGGATCTATAATAGCTAGTATGGGAGCTATAGCTAATGCATCCTTGAGCGTATCAAAATTGTGTTGTTGAGTGGGTCCCCACTGAAAAGCTTTGCCTTTTGCTTTTAGTTGATCCGTCATGGGAACAACAATATTAACATAGTATTTAATGAACCTTCGATAAAGACCTGAAAATCCCAAAAGAATCTGTAACTCTTCCAGATTCTTAGGAGAAGGCCATTTTCGGATGGTATCCACTTTGGATTGATCCATATAGAGCCCATTAGCTGAAAAACATGCCCTAGATAGTGAATTTCTTCTTTCAAAAAAGCACACTTAGATTCCTTGGCATATAATTTGTTTATTCATAACAACTCAAACACCTGCCTGAGATGTTGTAAGTGTTCTTCTTTAGAAGCACTATAGACTAGAATGTCATCGACAAAAACGATGAGTAATTTGCCCAAGCACGGCTTCAAGACACTATCCATATGTTTTATGAATGTTGCGGGCGCATTGTCTTGAACCCAAAGGGCATCACCAAGAACTCGTAGTGTCGAAACCTTGTTTGGAATGCATTTTTGGGTATATCAGCAAGTCGAATACGGACTTGCTGATATCCTGACCGCAAGTCTATTTTCGTGAAATGAGAGCATGAATGAGTTTTTCGAACAACTCATCCACTCGGGGAAATGGGTACTTGTTCATAACCGTAACCGCATTTAAGCCACGGTAGTCTACGCACATGCACATACTGTCGTCTTTTTTATTCACTAATAGGGTAGGAGAGGCCCATGGTAAAGAACTGGGTTGTACAAACCCTCTACAGAGGTAGTCAGCAAGCTGACGTTCCACCTCACTAGCTTCAGAATAACTCATACGATAGGGTGGTTTACTGACAGGTTTACATCCTGCAGCCACATCAATGCTATGTTGCACCGATTGTGTCAGGGATAATCATGGTGGCAAATCATTAGGAAAAACATCTTGAAATCCCTTTAATAATTTTTGTAACTCACTAGCAACGTTTGCTTGTTTGGAATTAGCCATTGGTGGATAAGATGAGAGAGAAGCATGCGGCATTGAGGAATGTTCAACAGATTCAATGTTAGAAAGAAAATGAGACAGTGAGTAACACAAGAAAACTTGATCTATTTCATTATCAGAAACAAGTTGTATAAGATCAGTGGTACAAATCAATGGTGAAGAAGGTACATCCTTCTCTCCTAACAACAACACATGTGCGCTATGGGATTCAAACATCAAGCTGTTGTGCTCATAGCTACGCTTCAGTGATGGTCCTAAGCTATGCAACCACTCCCTACCAAGGACCACATCTGCCCTTCCATGTTCACAACCTGAAAATCCAAGTATGTGGAGTAACCTTGTACTTCCAACAGAATAGCTTGGCATTGAGTATCCTAGATTTCAGTATCATGTCCATTCATCATTGCTACCTTGCAGTGGTGGGTACTCGGAGTTTGAGGCAATTTGATTTTTTTCACCAATCGATAATTGATGAAATTGTGAGTAGCACCGTCATCTACCAAGATGTGCACCTTGTGTCCTTGCAGAGATCCGTGCAAACGTACTAACTCATGTGGTCAAAAGGTTTGTTGCCACATGGAAGCTATGAGATAGCATTCATGTACCACCTCGGTGTGTGTTACTTCCACTATAGAGAATCATGAGGAAGACTCAAGAGGTAGAAGTTGCACCGTGTACACTGCTTTCTCCTTGCCATGAGCAGCAGATTTCCCCTTGGTACAATCCTTTTTTCCATGACCGCTTCCTAAACATTGAAAACATAATTTCTCTTTCTTAGCTTTATCAAAGTCCTCAGGAGAGAGAGGACCTCTGGACCCCTTGGGTTTTTAGATGCATTTGAATTGGCTACTATAAATTTCCTTTTATTGTGCCCATACTGAGTGCGTGTATTACCATGTGTATTAGCAAGCACGTGAATATTATGTGCTTTCTTTTCATCTGGATCATCATGAATATGTGCTTTCACTATGGATTCCTCAAGTGTTTTAGGGTCTTCGGTCTTGACGTACTTCTTAAGCTCTGGTGTCAAACCACGTATAAACCCTTGTACTTGTTGAAAGTTATCTAAGCCTTCCAAGTTGAGGATAACATCCCGATAGTGAGATATATATTCCAGCAATGATGGGTATTGGCGCATGGAACACATGTCCCAAGCCGTCCAATTCCGATCTACCTCATTTGTAGGCAAAAATTCTTTGCTAAACATAGCTGGGTGAAAGCATGATTGGGTGGTACACTTTTATGGGTTGATTACTAGTTTTGAATATCTTCACTATTAGACGTGGCGTGTGGTAAAAGTTTTGCAAATTAATTCTAAATTTGGCACCAAATAGCTTTTTAGATTCTCCTCTTCAAGAGCTATCCAATGATATATCACACGCCTTGGGTTCTTCTATCTTTTTCAAACATATTACAACTATTAATTTGTCAAATAGTGATGTCTCGGAAACAGCTTTGGTGTCCACCCAGTCATGCTTTCACCCAGCTTTAAAAGCTGCTCAACTCTGTGGTATGATATTCTTCTCCTTGAGAGACGTCCACCATTTGTAGGCCTTGCCTTCCAGAGTTAAGCTTGTTTCCAGAGCTCTGACTGCATCCGGAGTACGCCGTAAGGCGTGAATTCCATCCCACTTGTTGAGAAAGATATTCACTGCATCCTTATTGCGGTCTTGGTCTTCTCCCTTAAAAATCGTTGGTTTGGTTTTTTTCAACAACTCATCCACCTCTTTTGCAGTGAGAGTGTGCAAACTATCAGCAGTTGGGACTTGCCCTGGAATAGAAGGGCCTTGCCCTTGTGTAGCAACGTGCTCATGCATGGGTGTGCTAGTAGGACCCTTGGGACTGCTGTTGCATTAATTGAATCACTAATGTGGATAGTTTAGTGACATTTGCATTTAAAGATTTAAATTTTTCATCCATGACTGACATACGTGTCTGAAGTGCACAAAATTCTTGAATGTCGAGCAATTTGTAAGTGTCATCACCTGTCGTAGCGTCACGGGTACTCTCCTTGAGAGGATCCGTGGTCACGGGTCATCATGGGCAGGATCAGGCGTACTTTGCTCAAAATCAAAAGTCATATGGATATTTGAATCCATGGCGACATAGTGCGATGCAAGGAATAATCAAAAAAATACCAGAGATTGAGAGCACTTGCAAAGTGTAATTAGCCTTGCTAATTCCGTCAAAATCGATAGTATCCCGGTGGAAATCGATCCGAAATGTCCGCCGAATAGGGAATTCCTTAATTCCTTGGTAGCCAAATTAATTATGCGTGAAACCGTTAATTGATTTTGGAAGATAATGGTACTTTGAACTCCCGTCAGAATGATTTGATTAACTTTCCAAGTTTTTTCCGATAATATGCAAAGAATTGGTGTGGGTGTGTGTGTTTACCGGCCCTACCTTTGATTCCCTTGGATCGATGCTTACTACTTACCAACTCTGGAATTGGAGCTACTTGCTCTTGAGGCGGGGTGTGTCTCATCCCTTGTGGTAATAAAGTCCTAAGGCCAAAGGCCTTAGGTGTTTTTGAATGTGAAATCAAATGCTCATAGGCATCATGGCCACTGCAGTAGCGCACGAGGAAGAAGATGAAGCTATGTCGCTGTAGGGCACAAGGGGCTTTGGCCCTGGGTCGAGAATTACTCCCCCGCCCGGCGCGATGCCGTAGAGCCCGCAAGGGCTATGTTTGGTGCAGGTCCCACCTTGGTGGCTTCTCCTCGCAAAAGGAGTTGCCCACGGTTTTCGGCCTATCGTCCTCCTCACAGGAGGTGTTCTCCACACTCCCTTGACCCCGACATGCAAAAACTCATACAAGTTTGTGTGGCTCCCAAAGTTTGTGTGGCTCCCCTCCTCCACGACTGTGCCTTTCCCAAAAAAAGAACCAAGCTCTTGATACCAGTGTTAGACAAAGGGAACTAGAACCTAGGAGCCACCACCCAACCACCCACTATATAGCATGGCCCCTGGCCCTTTGCCCTAGTTGGACTCGCTTTCCACACTGCCTAGCCTAGCCTTGCCCTTGTCTAGTCCGGCCTTGCCGGTGTCCTGACATTCTGTCTGAGCTTCAACATATATCTCCCATGCTACGTAAGTGTTCGGTACAAGTTAATCTCTAGTCCCCTTTTAAACGCAAACCACTTCAATCCCCCAATGGAGGCTAAATTCAACCGCATAATTGAAAAAGAATCTTTGCGCATAGTCACTTGGGAGTTCATCTAGACAATTAAGAAGACCATCTAAAAACAAAACAAGGAGAGAGAAAACTTAGTACACACCTGAACCAAAACCGAGTCTATGCTTCTTTTGTTCATAAAAATTTGGTCTTTATGACTTCTTTATAATATTATGGGTACGTGTCTTGGAGCTGATTCTCTAAATATTCTTTTAACTCTGATAACAAGGTATTTCCTCAAACCCCCCACACAACAACGTGGTCTGTAGTTATCTTCTAACTTCTCTTTTCCCATGATAGCTGTAAGAGATTCTAAGTTCTTAGCGACTTCATGAATTCTTAACATTTGGGAGTGCATTTCCAAGTAGTAGAAGATGTCTTCTAGGCTTAACCATATTTGGAGTTGAAGTAGCCTAAGGTTGGCAAACCAATCGCTTGGACTTTTGTCAATATAGATGAAGAATTGATGGAAGGGTTCTTGGTGATGGGTAAGGTAACTACGGTCAACACTCTTCCAACAGGTTGTTCTTCTTGGCATGCCAAAGTCTTTGGTCCCGATTTCTAAGTAAAAGAGTTCTCGTTTATCCCTTGACAACCGTGTCGCCATATTGCTGAATACTATGGCCAAAACCTCATTCTCATGGCTAAATTATTCAAACGTCACTCTGGGAGCCATTTATTACTACAAAACAAACATTCAAAAAAAATACAATGCCATTCGACTTGAACTTTAAACTACCATAACTTCTTCATCGTAGCTCCAATCGACGAGCCGTAAAGATAGGCCGGTAGAGCACATCGAGCATTGCAGATCTAGGACACAATACCCCATCTGTGTTCACTTCAATCATAACACTTTTAGCATCATAAAGGCATGTTTTGGCCCTTTCAACTGCATTTGACATACATTCAACATTAAACTTGACCTATTACCAGGCCTTAATCACTATTCATTAATCATGCAAGCTTCAAACAAACTTGATGTGCATTTTTTTTTCATCTTTCTTTGCATGGGAGCGGAGCTGCATGACATCCACCCCCTTTGAACCTGCACAGCCTCCAGTCTGTGCCAATTGCATTTAATCAGCTTCATTAAAATCATCATCATACATATCATCTGATGTATACATAACATGATCCTCTGGTGGCGAATCTGAATGGGAATCTTCAAGAACAATCTTGCCTTCTCGCTTCTTGAACAGCTTGATCCATTTTCCTGCAATACCTTAAGCATAGTACCATCTAGTTCACATAATTGATATGTCGCATTATCAAAAACATGTTGCACCACATATGGTGCAAACCACCGTTTAACCATTTTTCACATAGCACAGTATTGTTTCTCCAAGCTACTATCATAGACAAGTACCTAGTCACCATCTTTGATAGCATGTGGTTGTAGTCTATGCTTTCCATCAAATGTTGCCTTATTCTTCAATCTTGCCTCCTTAAGCTTCTTTTTAGCATGTTCAATATCCTCTTGACGCCTCTCAAGCTGACGAATACGTAGAGCAAGCAAGTCTTTAGTAGACATACCTTCTTCCCATGGCATTATGGTCCAAGTCATAATTGCTTCCTCTATAGGCATAATGGGTTTTTGCCCATGCATCAATTCAAACGGCATAAATCCTGTAATTGAACTGTGTGTAGTGCGATCAGCCCATAAAGCAAATGGCAAGAGTTTAGGCCAATCACCAATATGTCCTTCACACGCCTTTGCTAAAGCTTTGACAATAGGCGGATGTCCTCTTTCACTCTTTCTGTTACCTTCCGGATTATATGCTGTAGTGAGAGCAAGTTTAATGCCCATATGAGCAAAAAACTCTCAAGCTTCATCTGCATCCAGCTCTCCTCTATCTGTAGTAACTTTGCCAACATATCCATACCTGGAGATAACATCTTCAAGCAAGAACTTGCGTACTGAACTGGTAGCTTTGGTACACAAAGCTCTACCTTCAACCTGATTAGTAAGATCTTCCTTGACAAGAACAATATATCTCATCTGCCATACTCCTACTGGCATTGTAATAAGGTCCACCACCCACTTCTAATGCATAGCCAGTGGATATGTGGGATGAAATCCATCTCTATGTCGCACATTAGAGTATTTTTTACATATTAAGCATGATTCCACAAATTGAACCACATCTTTGTACATACCTTTCCACCAATACCGGTCTTTAATCTTAACAAAGGTTGCCCATAGACTTTCATGAAACTCTTTAATCACATGTTGTTGGGTTGCTTTGTCGCAAATAATTCGTTGTGGTACCCCTCCTGGGCGCTTCGATTGTTTCCATAAATGTCCATCTTTCAGGAAATAGCCATAGGCCTTTTTCCTGATCTTCTTGAATTCTTGATCACTCCATCCTTCTTGTATAGTGAGAGTACTTAGGTAGCGGCCAATCATAAGCCACTCTCCATCATAAAATTGTTCAAAAAAGACTTCCAAAACATGAGCAATATTACCATAGTTGGCATGTAGATAAGAAGACGTGTAGAACTTCAAGCCAACATCATCACTCGTGGTCAACATCTCTTCTTCATCTTCAAACTTGGCTCTTGATAACATATCTGCAACAACAGGATTATCTCTACATGCAATATGACAAAATTCAGGGTTAAGAGAGTTAATATAGGCTATCCATGCTACAATGTTTGGAGTAGAGTAGTTTGCAATCATCCCTATCAATGGCAAGCAATCTGTCTCTACCACAACAAAAGCTCCAATAAAGTATTCTTTATCTGTCCTTAGAGCAGTAGCAACGCCCCAAAGTTCCCTCTTAACCTGTGGATACCCTCGTTGACGAGCATTGAGCACCTTGGCTCCAAATCTCACTGCATACATGTGTCCTTCAGCATCATCTTGACCTATAGCCCATCCAATACCTGCAGTCGGGCTAGTGTCAACTATTAAAATAACTGGCCTGTTGCATTTATAATCAACTTTCCTCAAGGTTGGAGCCTCAAGAAGCATCTTCTTTAATTTCTTGACAGCTTGTGTGTGAACTTCTTCCCAAAAAAACCTTTTACCTTTTCGTAGCAATTGATACAGCACCTCTGCAACATGAGCAAAGTGTGGCAGCCAAATACGATAGAACACACACGCACCCAAGAATTGATGAACCTCAATAATCGAAGAACATGTTTCCTTCATCTTTTGGATAGCTTTGACTTTTGTTGGACTTGGCCTTCTTCCTTCAGGACTGCACATATGTCCCACAATTAAGACCTCCTTAGAACCAAAAGTTGATTTTTGACCTGAAAGTGTTAAGTTAACTTCTTCAAGCCTCGATAATATAGCATCACAGTCAGCAATATGTTGAGCAACAAACTATCGGCACCCCCTCTGGTCTTTTGCTTCATCTTTTGAGCCTACTTCACAGCCCTTAATTGGTAGATCATCAATGAAAGGCATAGTAACATGTGGGATAAAGTCCCTTAATACCTTATTTATGCCGTTCATCATATGAGCTACTAAATTAGTAGCACCTTGTGGTAGAGTGCACATCCTTACCAAACCAAGAGGAGTATGCATTGTAGTAAGATCCTTGCTCTCCAAAGCTAACTGGAATTGATCATATCCTGAATAAAGATCACCCATGGAGTAAATAGATCTACATGCAAAGGTCTCAGCAAATTCATCCACAATTGGACCAGTACCCACATTGCGGATTATTACCTTGTTAACTGGTTGCATATCCTAAATGACCTTAATGTACCATTTTTCTTCAGAACAGTAAACCATCAATCAGAATACGAATCACATGACGGCTCCAAAATTCCCATTTAAATCTTTTCATTAAGCAAATTGATAATCTTTGGCAAGTGAGCTTTAGGAACTGGAATAGGCCGCAAGATCCATGGCATGTGTGGAACAGTGAAAATAACCATTGGTGAAACACCTTGGATCCACATACCCAATCTCACTTGGCTCAAAAACGAAAGCTTTACCATGTTTTTTTAGCATACCTTGAAAACATTTGATCTCCTCTTCATTGAGGAGACAGTCTTCCCCAACCTTCAGCTGCTGCAATGTCTCCTTAGTAAATGTATGCCCTATGTTCTTTGGATCCTTGAGTATAGGCTTTCCAAAAGCCTCCTTGATCATTCCATCACTTCCTTCTGGCAGCGGTGTAGCCACTGGCCTCACTTTCTTTGCAACAGTCTTGTATTTTGTCTCTACCTGTGCTTCAACATTTTCACCTGAATCATCTTCAATATGCATAAGTGTTTCATATAAACTTAACTCATCATACATGTCCATTGAATGGACCTTCATCACGTTGGTTCCGCTTTGTAACTTGTTTTGGTTGATCTCTCAAGCTCTGACATAGTATCTACATAAGATACCTCTTCAAAGACTCTTGAAATCACATCATCGGATTCAAGCACATCACAACCCTGCAATTCACTTTGGATACCTGAAACATACTGTTTCCCACTTTGGCAAGTCATTAAATTTTCTGAAAGAGACTGAACCTTCAGATGTTAACCCCAAAAACCCCGAAGAGAAAGCTTCTCTTTGCGAGAACTTCTCCTCACTTGTACAGTCCCGCTTTATAATGGCACTCCGAGAAAATCCTGTGCAAACTTGTGTTCCCTAAATTCCTTGCGTATCTTTGGCATTGGATGATCACGTAGACTGTCCTTATTCCTGGCATGGTCAACACATAAAGTCAAGAATTGCACTGCTTTCTTACCATCACGGCTTCGAACCCTGGCATAGGCCGAGCCATCATCCAGCACTTTAATTTCCATTCGCACAGCCGTAATGTAAGGTTGCCCCAGAATTAAAGGATAAGAGAAATGTTCCTGTATAAAGAAATTTTGTTCATCACAGACATCCCCTACCGTTACCTTAACATTGGCACAAGAACCATAGAGGTCGCCTAGAAGCATATTGGCAGCTCGAATCCGCCAACCATGGTCCACATCAATAGGCCATTTCCCCTTTTTGTGCAAGCTTTTAGCCATCAAATTGATCTCCGATCCATTATCTATGAGTGCTAAGACCGGTTCTTCGATGTCGCCAAGCTTCACAACAGGTTCGGTTGTTGTTCTAGCCCATTGAGACCTTGAAAAGTGATTCCTTGGTATGCTTTCACTATCTTCATCTTCATTGAAATGAGCATGCCTTACCTCAGGTACGATTGGATTTGACACCACCACAGACCTCGACTCTTCTTCTTCTTCAAGATTCTCCAAATACTCTTCATAGTCGTCCAAAATTGCTTCAATGTGGCGTACCGCCTGGCTCTTCACTGACTCCGGCTTCTGTTCACTTGGTATCTACCGCTTTCTTTTGATGATATCTATTATCTCCTCATGAAACTCACATTTGGCAATGCCCAAAATATCACCCAATGTGAGCTCCACTTTGCTATTCATAATTCGCTCTTCAAACACTTTCTTTAAATTTGTAGCTAACTCAATGTCGGACTTAAGCTTATATGAGGGTCACCTGGGTTTACCTTGCTTTTTGTCCTTAGGTGCATCCTCCATCACCACTTCAGGAGCGGTCTTAGGAGCAGGACCTTCTTCTTGCTTGTTGTTGAACCTTGTTGTCCTCTTCGATGTCCCAGGAGCTTCTTCATCTCTTTTCCGATTTTCCTCTACCGTATCCTCATTAGCTTGAGACTTCGCAATGAATGCATACACTGAGAGGGAATCCACTGGATCAGTCCACCCTGTGGTTTCCCTACTTGCCGCAGTTTCTCATAAGTTACCTGTCCAGTTTCTGATGTCTTCAAAGCATGAGGCCATAATTGACCCTTGGTACCTGCACCATCATCATCACCCTTCCCGTAGACTTGCAGCCCATATGTAGCTGCTTCCACAAGAGCAACATTATGCTGAATCTCTTCAACTATCTTCTTCATGCCGCCCCTACCAAAGTTCAGGCGGAGCATCTCACCCGTTGCCCTAAGGTGTATCTTCTTGTTCTTCCACAACACTACATTCCTTTTATAAGCTTCGTCAAAATCATCACATTCTTTAACGTACTTGTGGTCTTCACTGTCGCACCACATTCATCAGTCTCAGCCTTTGCGTGGTGGTTGCTGTCTAGGCTCAGATGTAGACCCCTTTGCAGCTAGTCCTTCAAATTTAACAGCTTTAAAATTCAAATTCAATTCTTGAACACCTTTCACCAATTCATCAAGAACTGGCTCCTCCACTCTGGGTATTGCCGAGGTTGTTTTCTCTTTAGGTTCCTCTTTCGCAACATCCATGATGTCAGCCACGATCAACTTATCGACTCTCATCTATCGTTTCACGATCATGTTGATTGCTTCAGTGACTACCTTCCAGTCGGATGTTAAGCCCAATTCTCCCGTTGAATCCTCCAGCAACTGCATTAAACTCTTCTGAAGTCGAGGATCAGCAGCCTGAATGAACAGCTCAACCTTCTGATCCCTCATTGAACGTTGCTCTGTCGAGGATAGCTGCTCGAATTTCTTCTCAAATTCTTGTAATAACTCTCGTGCAAACACATTTCTGTTCTTCTTCTGCACCCACTTCATAATGCTTTGCCTTGTTCCTCTTTGCGAATCCTAGAGGAAGTATTCCTCCTAAAGCGCCTTCTTAAAATCTTGCTAGTTCGGGCCTTAAACCACCTGAATTTCTTTAATTCGACTCCTAAGTTCCGGCTCCGCAATCAAATGGAACCCTTCCACTGCATTCTGATCATCAATTCCATTCTCTTCCATTGCCTGCTCGTAGATATTGCAAAACTTGCTAATATCCCGGCCTTCAAATCAATGCAATTTCTCGATAACCGTGTGCCGAGCTTTACGGATCCTCTCTTGCAAATTGTACTGTTGTTGGGCAGCCTGTTGTTGTTGCATGTAAGCAGCAAACTGCTGCATCATTTGCTGCATGGCAGCCTCTTGCGGTGTCGACATCTTCTTCCACCACACTACTCACCCCGCCACCTTCACATGTGTCTGCATTTACATTTCGTCCAGGTTTACCTTTTATTGTGCAAATCTTTAACGTAAGAGTTTTTGTTTTTCCCTAGGGAGCAACGAAAGCCATGTGGGCGCTTCGATAGAACGTGGGAAAGAAGATCGATAGGTCGATCTTCTATGAAGGTGGGGACTCTCGAGGTTCAAAAGAAACTTACCCAAAAAATCTGAATGTGCCTCCAAATTTTCGATTGAGAGGTGAGGAAACCAGAAGAATTGGAGAATTGGGAAGAGCCATCCACAGTCGATTTACCCTTATACTTTTTTACGTGAAGGTTCCTAAAAATATTTTTTTAACAGTGCATTTTTGACCGCGTGCTTTTGTGACACGGCTTTGCTCTCTGTTTTTCCCTGCTTTTCTGTCTTTTCACGTCATTATTAATAGGGCAACGCCAAATGCGCAGAGCCCAAAGGGAGTCACGAAGAAGCAAAAAAGGCGAAGGCGACACACGTCCAGGCTCTCAACACACGTCCAGACTCTCAACACACATCGACATGGCAAGCAAAGCAGAAGCATGGGCGCTAGCAGGCGCTCATACAGCAGTTCAAAGGTCACGTAAATTGGAGCGGATGCGCAGTCTCCCGTCCCATTTTTGCTTCCATCCTTTCCAGCTTAATAAGAATGTGGGTGCTGTCTCTAATCGAGGAGTCCGCAACGATGAGAGGCTGTATGCTGCGCGGAGCAAAAGGATCATAAGATGCACTCCTCCTCACATCAACCTCTCAGGGAAGCCCATCTTCAAATCCACCAGTACTACTGCCCTCGACTCATGCTGCATCAACAGGAACAAGCAGTAGCTGCGGCAGCCCATCGATCGATTGTTGACGTACTGGGGGGTATGGATAGATTGGTTAATCTGAGGCACCTTGGATGAAACCCAAGTCGCATGCATCCACCTGTCCTTTCTATAGAGCCAGTGAGATGAGATGTAAATCAAAATTGAATACTTAATCAAATCTGCAGCAGTATTTCCTGTCAATCTTTGGCATTGAAACGCAATCCCACATATAAATATAGTTATTCTTTTTCTTGGGCTGTTCCTTGAGTAGCACTACTCCCTTAATGGGTACCCCCTACTCGCGTAACCACTTCAGCGAGCAAGTTAACTTTCTCTTTTGGGCCAATCATATCTAAAAAAATATATAACTCTGCTTTCGTATCTGCCCGTCGCCCCTGCTTGCTCTGCTTGCTGCGTCGTCGGACACACGCCATACGCCTCTCTCTCTCTCTCTCTCTCTCTCTCTCTCTCTCTCTCTCTCTCTCTCTCTCTCTCTCTCTCTCTCTCTCTCTCTCTCTCTCTCTCTCTCTCTCTCTCTCTCTCTCTCTCTCTCTCTCTCTCTCTCTCTCTCTCTCTCTCTCTCTCTCTCTCTCTCTCTCTCTCTCTCTCTCTCCGCGCGCTCTGTCGCCCAACACCCACCTGTCACTCCCCCTCTCTCTCTCTCTCTCCTCCACGACGCCACTCTCGCTTTTCTGCACATCTGCCAAGATTCGCCTCGTACTTTTTTTTTCACAAATCGTTGCCCCTACTCCCTTGAGCAGTCTAATATCGATGCTTTGCAGCGCCGTAGCCAGAAACAGTCTTTTTTTTTTTTTTTTTTTTTAACTTTTTCTCCAAATCTCCAATGGAGTGATCGCCCATGTGTATGGTGGCTACTCTTCCACCCTTCCAAGGGGGTATGCCCCCCTTGTCCGTGAGGATCAAGGCTCCGTGGCTCAGCAAAATCTGTCAGTTGCGAGGGCCGAGGCTCGTTTTCCTTGCCAAATCAATCGGGACCATGGTGTGTCGAAGGCGGCCAAGGTTGGAGCAAAAATTGCAGTTGCTGAATGTCCGAGGCAAGCAACAATTGCAGAAAGTCCGAAGCGAGCAAGCAGTTGTCAAGGCAATGAATAAGGGCAACGACGACTGATGTAGCTTTCGGATGACATGACTACAATTCGTCTCTGACCTTCAAAGATAAGGTATGCATAGCTTTGGTTTTTTGTTTGCCAAAATTTTTGAGCCATGCCATGAAACTCTCGCATGCACTAGACGTGTAAGTGCATCCACAAGCAAGGCTTGTACGACGCACAAGGTGCTTCTGTGGTTAGCATAAGCATAGCAAGGCACGATCGGATTTATTCTGCCATTAAGGATTTGCAACAGATAATCACTTTTTAGTATGCTTTGTCTGCGCATTAGGATGCTTGTCCTTTATTATCATCTGCATAACTTGTTACACAATTCTTGCCATATCTCTACATAAGGTAATGTATGAGACTGGCATGAGGCACTTAGCATACATCTTTTGATCGGTTTGCTATGTTTTTTCTCATTCATGTCGACCACATATTGATGTAATAACAGCAGGGCTGTCAATTGCTTATGAAGCATGAAGCATGTATCACCTCTTTTGCATATCTCTAACATGCATCAAAGGTTGTGCACTTTCTCCACTCCAAGCACAGGCACTGCTTGTGATAGATATTTTAAGCATTACAATTTTGTTGGCATCGCCAATGCTTAACCTGCCAACTTGCCTCGAGCATGGCTTGAGTACCTGCAGCCCTGATCTGCTGCATGGATCATCAGCAGTTCAATTTTGATGCCCATGGAATCTCAAGGAGATCGGCACACTCTGTGGCTCGACTTCATGAAGGGTGCACAGAGCTCGGCATGACCGACTTCTTGTCACTGCTTCCAGAAGCCGGCAAAGATGCTCGCCACACAAGACTAGCCAATTTCATTTGAAATTTCTTGACAAGGTCAATTCTCGTTTGCCATGACCTTTGTACGTCAGTACCGGCATCTATTGGCTACCAAAAATAACGTACTTATATGAAGCAAGGCTTCCATTTTGGCATCTTGCATTGAGATTATTCCCGTTTTGATTATGCTATGAGCATAAAAATTTGGAGGGATTTATCAATTTGCATGCATGTTAATTCATACATGCCAAGACGGTGTATATGATACACACGACAACTCTCTCTTGCACCACAAACTAGGCTATGAGCCGGATGGGAACGAGTTCTTCCATCAAAAGTTCAGGACAACTGATAACAGCAAAATGATCAGGTTCGACACTTTTAAGTTTTGCTTGTTTTTCCATGTTTTCACATTTACTTGGAAAATATTGTATGTTGTGCAAGGCAAAGTGCTTTGCCATTTTCACATGAAGCATGGCTTCTAACTCGTTCCAAGATAATTCCCATTGATCTAACATCAAGGGCATCGGCACACAAGTTTGGGGAACTGGCAAAATAGGGAATATCAGCTCACAGAACCCCTACCAGTGTAGACTGTGCAAGGCACTTATGGTTTTGGCTCTCACGTTTGAAGCCATCAGTTTTGCCAAGGGCTTACAATTTTCCATGCACGGCATGCTAGCTTGGTGGATTCAATTCTACCGACTCATGAAATACGCTTCTGCTATACAGTCATGACCCCTAGGTCAGTCTCGATGTGACTTCTGTTACCTCTCTCGACGAGAGCGTCACACAGGCAGATTGTTGCATGTTTATAGGATAAGCTACACGCTAGGCATCAGATGCACACGAGCAGGGGCACCAACTATACACGTCATAAATGCTTAAGGAAAGTTTCTCAGCCCCGCATGCTCTCTTTCTCTCTCTTTATTATTTCTCTCAAAGAATAATAAAACTTTCTAAGAAGCTTTTGAACATGTTTGTTTGGGAATCAGCCTGAGCCAAGGTGCTCTAACTCTCAGCTAGAAATAAGACAAGATGCCATCTAAATTAGTCTTCATCGGTTTGTTGATTGAACAGTAATTCCATAAGGGCTATGAGCCACACACGCTGGCTAAGAGTCATTGTCAGATCTTGGGTAAGACCCAACTGTTGGCATTCCTTGGGTGATTGTTCTTAAGATCGAACAGATCTGCCCAGTAGAGTACACATCGAACACATCGTCGTTAATGGACAAGCAAGAGTCTTGTCATTACGGATGTTTAGGGTGTCATTTTTGCACTACATGTTTTAGTGCGACGCTCAAGTGATTTTTTGATAATTTTAAACTCACATCAACTGATCTATAACACGAAGTTTAGAGGCAGTAAACAGTTGAGACAGCATGGTTGCTCATACGAGCTAGGCATCTCACTTGTGTGGATCTCTTGCTCTCTCTATAGCACTACGAGTGTCTATGGCATCACAGTTTTGGGGTAAGACCCAGCGGGTGTTTACTAAATCACCCCATAGGCATTGAGGATCACAGTTTGATATATGCCAGTTGTACCTTCAAGGAAAGAAGTTCGCAATCTACCAGGGGGTAGTGGACAAATTCAACTTTTCAAGTTGATTCCAATCATTTTTATACACGGTCGACTATGTTGGTTACAGTTACCTGTTAGTTGAGCAGATTCTATAAGGGGTCTTACCAAGGGGTTTGACTACTTCGATTATAACCAAAGGGTTTGGATTGCGACGGCAACACCCAGGGTACTCAGTGCAATGTCGGTTGTTTTTTTTCACAGGTGGGAGACGTGATCTTGTGCATTTGAATACGGGTAATTGAACATATAGTTCAATCCCCAGGTACGCATCTATTGATTTGGTGTTATTCCTTTTTTTAGTATGCTTTGTTTGATTTTTTCAACTCGTATAAATACGATTGAATGTTTCAGAGACATGCCAAGGGCATGTCGGAACAAAGTATTTTGGGTTGTAGTGTCCAATATACATTTCTGCATTATGCTATTATGAATCCACTTGTAGGGTTCGCTTTGGCACATGTTGTCACATGGGATACAACATGGTCTAGGAACTCAAGGAGTTTGGTTTAGCCAGTGTAGAGCAATAATAATGAGAGTCCTCTCACTCTTGTCGCGGAGTGTTTTTCATTACCTCCACACATAAGTACATCTTGTACTTGATGGATGTCGCTTTTTTTGCCATCCTTATTTGAGACATATTTCATATGTGGAGAATATGAGTCTCTGGGACTGACACTGGCGCCTAATTCCTAATGATGTGTCGCGACGACGTCCCTATGTGCTGGTCGCATCCGTGTATTAGACCATTTGGAGCACACCGTATCAGGAACAATTTCAGTGGCCAAAAATTGTTGGGTACTAAGTACAGACTTGTTCCGATTACAAGTGATGTGAAACCACCTTAACGGAGGGTCGTTTCTACATATAGCCAAGCACGCTATGTTCATGAGAATGTCTCATGGTTGGTACCTAGGTGTGATTGGGTTGTCACATTCTATTATAGTCCAACTTTTGTTGCCAGGCTTTCCCGTATGTACCGTGGAAAGTTTCATCATGGAATTGTGGCTTGGATAAGTTTGTGTTAAACGCATGCACACTAGGTGTTATGGGCCCTAGTGTTTAACACTGATTTATTTGGAGCAGCATGCAAATTCATGGACTTTATATTTTCTACACCTTTGTGCATTGCAAGTGCAATCTGTACTGCAGATTTATTATGAGTTTACACCATGCCATACAAGGTAGTGGCTCAGGATGGGTGTCTATGGGGTTGGATGGTCTAAACTCTATGAGCTTACTCGAGTCTAACCCGCTTTCAACATAGTTGGTTGTCTCCACTCCATATCAAATATATGGCTAGATACTCAATGGTTGAGTCATAGTTTATCGTCAATCGTGAAAGACTGTCTGTAAGTGGTTGGGGAAAAGCACCTCACTATTACTGCTGCTATTCATCCCGTGTTGGATGGCAGCTTACAAGTATTTTTTGCTAAAGGATCTGCTAAGAGCATACGTTAGCATAATGCATTCTGAATGGGCAATTCTCTCCCTATTCTAGACTTTGCTTAAGTAAGGTTTTCAACTTTGAACACCTGTTGTGGTGGGGTTGGATACCGTTTCAATAGTTTCATAAGTCAAGAACTTAATATGTGCTGACAAAGTAACTTGGCAGGTAACCTTCATTAGGGGTGAACATGTAGTTCCGTGTGCTCCAAAATGTTCACAAGTCTGCCATAAGAACACACCCTATTCTACTTCTTAGTAGCTATGAGCCTTTTAAGATACTCACGCGAGTTGGAAATCTGGCTCACAACTTCATGAAAAGTTGCACCAAGGCTTTCTTGCTTTTTTCCAGTAGCTTCAGAAAGTCTGAAAACTGGTTAGATACAAGTGGTTGCAAAAGGACAACAATGTTGAAAATCAAGATGTCGCTTTTGGTTTCATTGAACCTCCTCACTGCACTAAGTATCGGTCATATGGACAATTGGCCCGCGTAGAGGATGCCAATAAGAAAAACATCAGTGTTCTTAAGATACTACTACTTTTGTTTTCGAGGACGAAAACAATTCTCCAAGGGGGGAGTAATGTTAGGCCAAGGGCCACGACAGACATGTGGTCAAGGGGATCCCTAAATTTAGATAGGCAAGGCCTATATAGGGAACGGTTGGGTGGAAAGTTGCATGGTCCAGTCCCCCACAGTCTCACAAGGGAAGCTAATATCGCAGTGTTTGGATAGTTATTTGCATTCTTGCTCAAGTATTTGTCATTGTTGAGGTGGTTCCACTATCAATCGACATATCTATGGGTGTTGAGAGATGTCATGAATCGGATTGAGCATGATTGGAATGTGTAATTTTTTGTTTAGCTAATACAATACACTCACCGTTGTGAGTTTTGCAAAAAAAAAAAAAAAAAGATAATTTATTGGTAAACTTTATGCTTAAAACCACTTCCTTCCCAAAGATTCCACAAGCACAAGCAAATATTCCAATGGGTCATGGACAAGATAAGGAGCAAGATGCAATTAATAATGGGAGTACGTGCTTCTTCCTTTCACTAGAAGGGTGAAAGTGATCAATTTGTTTATGCGTCTATACATACCTTTCACTAGTCCCATTGTGAGTTTTGAAACTTTTCACTAGTCCCATTGTGAGTCCTATTGGTAAACTTTATGCTTAAAACGACTTCCTTCCCAAAGATTCCACAAGCACAAGCAAATATTCCAATGGGTCATGGACAAGATAAGGAGCAAGATGCAATTATGGGAGTATGTGCTTCTTCCTTTCACGGGTAGGGTGAAAGTGATCAATCTGTTTATGCTTCTGTACATACCCTTCACTAGTCTAATGAGAAGATTCTTATGAAAAAATAACACCAAAGACTCAACGCCATGACAGTGGGGCCAATGGGAATATGTCGAGAGACCAATGGAGCAAGGTGCATCGGGATTCTCAACCCTGTTATCCATGGAGAGGCCCAATGTGCCTAATTTCTAACATCAATCACTAAGCAAAGAACCAAGAATGGGCTTATGACAAAGGATATGATTGGCAAGGCAAAATCTTCTCTCAAGGTCGGTAGTGGAAAGGCCTAGAGGTTCACAACAAGCTGCACACCGCTCTGTGGATCAGTCTTAAACTTGGAGGTAGAACATACAAGTTATTATGGAAGTGTCCTAGAGCATTGGAGGCACTAGACTGGAGAGAGTTAACAAAGTAATTCAAAAACTCCATCTCTCACCGGTCCCCTTGGCAAATATCCCTCTAGACCCTTTTTGGAGAGAAATGTCTAGAAGGATAAACAATAAAGGACTCAGATAATTGGTCCATTTCTGGGACAACAATAGTAGAAGCTGTAAAGTAACATATCAACTCGCTACCTAGTTCAATCTAATTAGTGGGACTTAAAGACTACTAGTCAACAACGCTTTGGAAGGGCTTTCAATACAACTACTATATGTCAGTGTGTGAGTCCAAGTACAAATGGAAAGCCTGGTGATGACCCAAGAGTATACATTTTTGTAAACCAAAAACCAAGGATACCTACCTCACTCTAACAATCTTCACTGATTGGTTTCCCCCCTCAACAAGCAATGGGAAAGGCAATCGCCGCAGGCAAGATGGGTAGCGATAGCAAATAGTATATGCAATCCACAATGGCCAATGGTAATGAAGTTCTTTCTATGGAAGGTGTTATGGAGGGCTTTGCTGATAGGAGTAAAGATTCTTGCAAGAGGGATTGGATTTGATAGATGTTTAGGCGGCAGAATGGCTTGTGAGAACCTCCTTCACCTATTTAACGAGTACTCGGCTATGAGTGGCCTAGGAAGGAAGACTTGAAAATGGGTACAAAAGACCTAGAAAGTAGGGTTCTTCAAGAACGACGTGTTCCTTGAAAAGATGGTGATAAAAAGCCAAGTTCTACTTGTATGCACAGAAATTGTTAGATTTTGCTACTCCAGGAAAATATGGAAGGTTAAGAGCTATCAGATGTTTGTGAATGGTCGTTCAACTACTAGATTCATGGAGATCGTTCAAGACAACAAAAAATTGATTGTTTCCATTTGTCAAAGGAAGGACTCTGAAGAGTGGTATAGGGCGATCAACATCGTAGTGGCAGATTAGGACTCACCAGAATATATGCGTAGTTGTTTGCCTCTTGGTGAGGCCTAGTAGCTTATGGATGTAGTAAGAAATTATTAAGGCTTGACACAAGCTTGAGGTTACTTTGTACATTTCTTTTGGAAAATACAATACATCTACTCACTATTGTGAGTTTGGAAAAGAAACCACTTTCTTGCCAAACAGCTCTAGGAGCCAAAAACATGATTTGTATAATCATGATAAAGGAGCGAAGCATTAAATTTGTGCTATTTATTCATAATAGTTCTTCAAGCTCTCTCTAGGAGAGCCCCCACCCTCACGCTCCCCAACACACACACACACAAAAAAAAAAGGAAAATCACCACCACAAAAAAACCCACACACACATTTATTTACGCATACATAGGAATACTTACAATATACAAACATACAGATGTGTATGTGCATGCACAAATACGTGTCTATCATATACACATAGCCATGTGTGTCATAATCGACATTTTTTCAAACATAGAGTAACGAACCTTTTACAAAACTCACAATTTGTGGAGAGCATGAAACCTTAATTAGGTTTAGCTTGCTTAAAACATAATCTGACAATAACATACAGTAGATTCTTGGGTGCATATTAAAGCATTATTTTCACATCCATATTCAAACTAGCATGCTTATCCCTAAAATTAAGAAAAAGTGGCAGGGGGGAAAGCAGTTGCTCTACTTTGTGCATTGCCTTGCCTCCCGGGGGGGGGGGGGGGGCTCCTCATAGGGGCTACCTATGGTAGGAGTCCATGCTAGGTAGGGGTGGCTCCAACAATGGGAGGGAGGCTCCACCTACGGAGGAGAGGGAGTTCTGTCTTGGTGGGGGATGATCGGCCCACTCACCCTAATTGTCCTTCATCTCTTTTTCTACCTTGTTTTTTGGAGTGAGGGATGCATCCCTCCCACCTCCCCTGGAAGGAAAAGGATGCATGCATGTGCTTGGTGGGTCCCGACAATTCTATGGTGGATGGTAGGCATTTGGTTTTGGTGGCAGCGGGATTAGTGGAAGGATCTTGGCCCCCCTCATGGCCTGTTTCTCTTGGGATGCATTGTCTTGTGGTTCTAGTTTTGGTTGGTGGGCTGGTGGATGGCTTATGTAATGGAAATGGCCTATGAACTTTGAGAATAGCGGAATTAAGAGAATTAGAGTAAGCATTTTTGTGAGACTACTTTTGAGAACATAGAGGGTGAACTTAATTAGCCGTAGCAACATAACCATACATTTAATTAACTTGGCATGAACAATATTTTTGCAAGAGAGAGAGTTAGAGAAGTTGACAACAGTGGAGGACCCGATTTATGTGGAGCCGGTCCCCCCTCCAATAGGCTTTTGTATTATATATTCTCCCATCAAGAGAGACTTGGTACAATACAATAGTTGTGTTCCTTGTGACCTAGGCAATGCAATCAAGACGGAAAGATTCATGCATCACAAGAATAACATAGTCTTTGTAAAAGCATTAACCATCCCCGGCCTCAATCCCAAGGCTTCAAACACCTTCAAAGGTGAAGAGAGCTAGCGGGGAATGAGGGTAGGGAAGAGGAAGAATAAGCATTCATAGGAGAAAGAAGTAGTTCCTCACTTATCATCACTCTTCTTGCTTAGCATAGCATAATATCGTAGTAATGAAGATGAAGAATATGGAAAGCTTAAGCATTGCAGCATGACTCTTGGTTGGATTTTCATTCCATAGCCAAGACCCTCAACTTCTCAACAAGCTTGGAGAAGAAGATGGAGCTCTTGCACTTTGCACTTCACACAATGAGAGAGAGAGAGAGAGAGAGAGAGAGAGAGAGAGAGAGAATACCCCCCCAAGCTAGCCCCCTCCTTGCTTTGGTCGACCCCCCCCCCCCCCCTTCTAGCTCTTGGTGGAGTCTCATTGGAGCCCTTCAAGCCTAGCCAATCACATGCAGAGTGCATATCAAGCAAGCATGCTAGCCTTGAGACAAGTGTCCCCCTTTCCCCTTTGAGAGAGAGGACTTGATAAATACATACATAATTAATTGAATTAGTTAAATTATCATTGGACCCATTGAGAGGCCAACCAATATGCTTTAAGCATCTTATGAGGGCAACATGGAGAGGAACTTGACTTGGGTTGCATTTATACGCCCATATAATAATTTTTATACGTATTATACGGGATTATATGTGAATATCCCGTATCATACGCAAATAGCCCGTATTATTTTTTTCAATCGAAAAAAATTCTTTCAATTGAAAGATTTTTTGATCTAAAGACTTTTAGATCCAAAATCTAAAGCAGTATAAATGTTATGCGTGTATGCTTTGCTCCATTCAAGCACACACTTTCTTCTCCATTAGAGATGTAAAGGTTAGCTAAAAAATAAAAAATTATATATAATAATTTAGTCCTCATAAATAGATTTGAAGACCAAAAAATTTATAAAAATACATTTTCCAAAGTAAAATAGAAAAGATGAATTTAGAATATAACTTAGATAAATAAAAGTTTGGTTCAATTAGCTCTTAGAGCCAAGTCACGCTCGGGGTTAGCAGAGCCAACAAGATAATTTACTTGCCAATTTTAGGCATGTTCATGTTGTAATGCACGCAACCGGAGCCCTCTTGCAATGATGCTATCACTATGGATTTTGGAGGTGTTAAGCGAAAGACACGGAGGTGCAAAGCACCTCTCATTTCCAAGTCTTCAAGAACCAATTATGTTGCTCACTATTGCCCAAGCCTACGCCTAGAAAATCTCTCCCTCTTCTTTTTGTGTAAGTGCGACCACAAAGTGGTTTTCACTATAAATTGCTTTCACTATCCCCACTAGTACTAGGTGCGACTCAGACGGTAACTCTTTTAAAGAATATATATAAATACATATATTTATAAATGAATATACTAATAAAGAGTTAAAAATAAATAGCTAGATACATAGATAATGAGTTTGAAAGTATAAATATTAACAAGAAAATAAGAACCATTCAAAAAAAAGAATTAAAGATAATAATAATCAATTAAAAAAACAAGATAGACAGAGACACATTTGGATAGACAAGCAGATTAATAGATATGTAGGTAGGTAGATAGGTAGGTGGATGGATAGACAGATAGATGGATAGAGGGATGGATAGATAGGTAGATGGATATGTAGATAGGTAGGTAGATAAATAGATAGATAGACACATAGATAGGTAGACAATTGATAGATATAAAGATAGAGACATAGATAGATAGTAAAAAAGCTAGATAAATTTATAGATAAAAAATAAATATATTTATGAATAGATAAATAGACACACAAATAGATAAAGTAAAGATAGTGTAATAGATACATAAGAAAATTTAATAATAAAAAGAGATAGATAAAAGATAGGTGAACATATAAATAGCTTGATAGATAGATTTAATTTTTCCCCAGTTACCAAACTAGACTTAACTCTTTTTTATTTTCATCTTCTTTTTGTTGCATTACTAAACAATTGTTAGTTTTTTATTTTAAAGTTATAGCTTTTATGTTTAATTTTTAACTATATATAATACTATTTAAAACTTCAAATTTTCTTATTTTTTATTCATAAATTTTTTTGTTAGTATTTATATTTTATTACTCATTTTTTGTTTACTTAAGAGATGCTTTGTGATCACACAAAAATTGCTCTTATATAGAGAGTTTTTAAGTCTAAAGATCTTTTGATCAAAATATCTTTCAATCGAAAAATCTTTCGATCAAAAAAGTCTTCGATCGAAGAAACAAAGAAATAATACGGTTGCCCGTATTTGCTGATGTTTCAACGTATAATACGCTCGTATAATATGGGATATTATATAGTACATCCGTATATGGCGTATTATACATATCTTGTATAACATATAATGCAACTTAGTGCTTGATATGTGTCCTTGTTTCCTCCTTGGAGTAGGCTTACCTTGTGTGAGGGTGTATATGTTCTCTCTCTTGCACCTACTTGTAGGGATTGTCCCCTCCTTTTAGAAATCCTTGTTGACTTTTGGAACACATTAAGCCCCTCATGCTTGAAGAAGGTTCCCACCTCAAGCTCAACTCTATCAGGCTTGGAGAAGGTTCCCACATCAAGGTCAGCCCTAGCACCTCAAGCACGACAAGCACCTCAATCACCTTAGTCATCAAGCACAACAAGCATCTCAAGCACCTTAATCAGAAAGCACGACAAGCACCTCAAGCTTGGGCCGGGTTCCCACCTCAAGCACATCCCTAGCTTGCCAAAGGGCTAAGGACTTTTAACACTAACCTTTGGAGGTCTTTAATGAAGCTAACCCTAAGGTCTTTAAGCTCCATTAGCTAGCATTTTTCTTTGACATACCATCTCTCATTTTGACCCCTTTAACCTTGGCCCTGTGTTGAGATAGATCCATAAGCATGTGTCTATATTATAGCCCTTGTTCTCGTTTATTCTCACACATTAAATGATCGGTTTAATATGAGAAAATCATTTGGGTTGGTTAGATATTAGATTTTATGACATTACCTCTCTCTTGAAATCATAGTCGTCCTCGACTATGAGGTAGAAGAGATAAATCCTTAGTCATTAGTTTATGTTTCTTAGTGGGTAGAGGATCCTTTTTTACCCTACGAAATCATTCCAAGATGTATGACTAATCCATTTGGTGTTTGGGAGATGTAGTTGTCGCAAGTGTGTCTGCTCTTTAGTCCATTTCATTCTCCCAAAGTAGAATGACAAATTCTACTTGGTATTTGAGAGACGTCGTCATCACAAACATGATTCTAAGCATGCATACTACTTAATTTGTGCACAAAAAAAAAGAGAATTAGTCTTATAAGACAAGAACATTGGTCATTTAAAATACTTTGCTTACTCTAATGTAGCATTGTAAACATAAGGTTCATACTCTCCTTAAGTTATATTCCTTGCATCCATCTAGCATCTTCAAAAGGATAATTTTTTAACTTAATAAGATGCCTTCATATAATCTTACCATGTCGTAGTACCTTGTCTTCATGCCGAAGGATAGCTTCAGGTTGTAACACCTCTTCTTGGTCTTGAATTTTTGGAGAGTCTTCAATAATTGGGTCTCTTGGTGGCTCTCCTTTGTAGGGCTTAAGTAAGCTCGCATGAAAAGCATTATGTATGAAGCAATGGTTGGTCAACTTGAGTTGAAAATGACCATAATATCTTTTTGGTAGTTTAGTATAATACTTTTGTTGGCCCGTAGGATTTTGCCCGTCATTTGCCTTAATCGAGCCTTGGGAAACTTGAGTAGGACCCAATCATTTTCTTTGAACGTTAAGGCCCTTCTATGCTTTTTATCAACAACAGCCTTTTGCCTTTCTTGAGAGATGGATATTGTTGAGAGATGGATATAGCCTCCTTAATCTTTTGGAAAGATTCTTGTAGGTCTCCGCTATACTCATCATCACTGAAGATCTTCCCATGTAATTTTAGTAGCAAGGGACTTTTAGGTCTTCCCTCTATGATCTCAAAAGGTGTCTTTTCCATAGTAGTATGTAAAGTATTATTGTACGCATACTCTACAAGGGGTAAGTACTTCTCCCATTGTGAGCATTGATCTACTTTGGTAACATAAGTCTTTAGTAGATCTTGTACCTAGATTTTTGAAGAGATCTTTCTAGAAATTACTGGTCATTCTAGAATCTCTATTCGACATGATGGATGTCGGAAATGTTTGAAAATTTGAGATATGAAGAGAGTTGCCATTTGGGTGTGCCCTAATAGTCTTTTCAGCAGGAATAAAGTGTGCTTGCTTGCTAAACCTGTCGACTATTGTCCATATTCCCGTCTTTCGTTGGATAGACTTAGGTAATCAAAGATGAAATCCATGGATATACTTTCCCATGGTGAATTAGGGATTGGAAATGCCTGGAGTAATCTAGGTGTTGCTTCCCTATATCATACTTGGTCTTTTGGCATACCATACATTTTGAAACATACTCTTGTATGTCCACTTTCATGGTAGGCCAATAGAAGTACGTCTCTACTCCTTGAAGAGTAGCTTGAACACCTCTATGCCCCGCATAGGGAGGAGCATGGGATTCATACATAAATTTCTCACGAAGGGAGTGAGATCTCCAAAAGACATTTGAGGTCCAATGTGATGCCTGTGGTGATTGCCTTGGAGCAGTTTTGCTTCAAAAAGGGGATGCCATAGCATATGAGAGCCAAAGGCTCAACGCCGATGAACGGGTATTGGACATATATGAAAAATATCTTTTAGTTGTTCTACATGCCCTATACACATGGAAGCACTATCTCTTGGAGACTCTGTTTATTTTGCGCACGGATCATCGAAGTCTCAAGTACTTTATGACACAAACCAAGCTTTTCGACAAACAAATGAAGTGGGAAAATTTTCTTTCGCAATTTTATTTTCATATTGCTCACATTGCTGGTAAACACAATTAAGTAGCCAATGCAGTTTCACGATGACCAAGAGTTAATGCGATGTCTATAGCAACTCATAATGATCTATCTTCTATGATAGATGAGTATGCTACTAACCCCAACTTTAAAAACATAATGGCAACCCTTGCATTGGGAAAGAAAGAAAAACCATTCACCTTGCAGGATGGTTATCTTCTCCATGGCAATAAGCTATGTGTTTACTCCAATTGGCGCACGCCTCTCTCTCTCTCTCTCTCTCTCTCTCTCTCTCTCTCTCTCACACACACACACACACACACACACACACACACCTTGGTTCTTAGTAGTACAAAACCACCATCTACTTTTCAAGGGTATACTACACCACCCTAATATTTTAAACCCACCAATTTTCAGGTAGCAAAGCATGCACAAAGAATGTTCGGTAGAAACCAAAAAAATATAGCGCCATGATGGCTTATACAAAAATAGCCTTAACCGTGAGCCAAAACATCGTTAATCTAGGATTTTTATCAAGAAAAAAGGTGTAAAATCCTACAAGTAAAACAATTTAACACAATAATCATGAGCTAGTTTAATAATCAATGGTGCAATCCTATGTCAGAGAGATGATGCAGATAAAAAAAGAGTTGCTAATCCAAACAACATACGGACATAACCACCATTAGCTACCAAGTCCAAGCATGTTTTGGAGAGTTTTGCAAAAAAAAACCTTCTAACCAACCTGAGATGCTTCCTTGTGTTCCACCATCTCCATTGCAAAATAGTAAGCAATTGTTCAAACACTCAAAAGAGCTCACTTTTTATGCACTCACACAAAAAAAAAGCACAAGCGCCAAGGCTAAGTGAGAGGTAAACCCTCACCTAGTTTATATATATCGGATCTCGTACATGTTTTGAGGAGTCATATTCACGTGAATCGTGACCAATGTGTTATCATGAGAGTATACTCCAACGGCGGCAGCCGCGACATAAACTAGTGTTGCGCGTGCACGCGTGTGCGCGCGCGCGCGCACACACACACACACACACACACACAGAGAGAGAGAGAGAGAGAGAGAGAGAGAGAGAGAGAGAGAGAGAGAGCGCCAATGAGGAAGGGGGGAATCCAACAATGCAATTTTTGAAGTCGATAGCATACCATTGAGGTTTTCTAAGGTTTAAACTTGCAAGGCTCGAGCAATCTACATGTTAGAGTTCTATGCTACTATACTTAAAAGTGTTAGTCTAGATTGGCATATATCATAAATTGCTTGAGGGTTTAATACATCAAAATCATGATTTTTCATTATCGATCGGGAAATTTACACTATGTGAGCACCAAATGATATTTTCTATACGAAAAATGGAAGATTGTAAGGGTCTACTAGTGGTTGACAGAGGGAAGGAGAGAGTTTAAGATATGTTGGGCACGTGCACAACATTCTAGGGGAGTGAGGTGTGTTAGCATCCAAGGTGAAAGAAAACATTGATTTATGAAGAGCGGCCCTAGAGAAACTCATATCCCTTTGCAAGATTGAGGCCATCATGGTGTGGCTTGGTACCCGAATTGCCTCAACATGGTAGGATAAAGGGGCCCATAAAAAACCAGGTCCCTGTGCTGGGACCCGTCCTGCCCCTTTAATAAAAGCGTTTTACTCCAGTCGTAGGACACAATCAAGCGAGTGGTGGGTTGACTAAAGCATGGCACGATGATGTCTTCGTCGTCCAATCCCATGTTTAAGCCTCGTTGGTTGCCTGGTTTTAATTGTCCCCCTCATTGTATTCCTACTCGCGATCAATTTTTTAACACGGGAGATTGTGTATGACGGCTTGCGTCTTGTGCGCATCACCGCTTGCGATGCTGCTTCTTTCCCATAGAGCGCTTGCGTTCAGCTATCGAATGTGCCCTTCCAAGTTGAAAATAGTGCAAAGCAATGGTGGCAATTCGTTGCCTCTCTTAGGTGGCCTTAATTGGGGGTTTTACCTAAGCTTAGAAAAATAAAAATACTAGGAATACTCATTAACAATAGATAAGATGTTATAGTTTTTTTTTTTTTTTTAATAGCAAAACTCACAATTGTGAGTGAATTATATTGAGCAGCCGAAAAAAAATTACAAGGTTTTGTCATGCTTCATGTTAAGCCATGACAACATCCCGGAATCATAATTACAACGGCTATTAGGATAGCCACTCCTACCGATGGCCAAGGTTTGCCCCCGTCCCAGGTATTCCGTCTGTTGCTGCTGACAACAAGGCACAAGTAGTCCTAGACCAATCCTCCGAGTGATGCTTGCGCCTGAGTGCCCATATTAGCACTTTGCTTTCCTATATAATTTCTGTGAAGCTTGCCACCTCACATCCCCCTTCAAAAACACGACGGTTCTTTGTTTGCCATACATTATGAAAGAAGAAGTATCTGACAATCTGGGTGCCGACGAGAAGTGCAAGGCTACCTGAGTTTTTACCTCCAAAGCATAGGTCAGTCTTGAAAAACCTAATTTTCCATGTTCTCTGGACCCAGTTGCATACTTTCCCTGCGAGGCCTTTTATAGCTTGGCAGTCCATGAAAAGGTGGGCCAGATATTCACTAGTCAACTTGCACCCCAAGCATCTATCTGACCCAATCCCGCTCTCCTGAATCTTCACCCCCGTCGATAAACCACCCCACACAACCTTCCATAGGAACACCTTCATGTACTGTGGAACCTTTGGCTTCCATATGTTCTCCATCACATACTCCCACCTTTCCTCCAGCCATTGCTTTTTCCATAGCTTATTAAGGGGGCTAGACCAATTCTTCTTTTGCATCATTGTCTGATAGATGATCTTGGTATGGGGTTTCCCCAAGAGACTGCTTCCGGGCCATTTCCAAGCTTTCCAGTCCAACTCCGAGTCACAGATTGGCATCACTAGATTGTCAAGTTCTTTCACCACTTTATGTACCAGCAAGACCTCCAAGCTATTGAGTTGGTACTGGGTAATCATACGGTCAATGGTTTTCCAACTCTTGTTGACACTGTCCCAGAAGTGCTCAAGTCGGATCAGACCCTTATTGTTCAGCTTCCTTGCAGTCTCAATCCAATAGGGAGTTTGTGGCGGATCTATAACTTGGGAGAGCCAGGGGGACCAATGCAAAATGGAGTTCTTGAAGTATCCGGCTTCTTCCCCCCAAGATGTTATAGTTTTATTAATATCGTTATTAAACCATTTATGTAGGGAGATATTGTGGCCACAAGTCCATATTTCCAAATGATACAATCTCATTTAAAGGGATCTATGATTGAGAACATGCATCGTGGGTTGGGGAAGATTTGGTCCTTTCACCACATGAAGGTGTACAAAAGGCACTACACAAACATGCACTAATATTAATGGTAACCTTAGGGCTTCAACTCCTATAGAAAATCTACTAATGGTTGGGGGCAATTGGCTTTATCTTGGGCACAAATTATCGTGCATATTCTCAAAGTTCTAAGGTTATTTCTTAGCTCAAGGCTAGGGCTTGGGCTTCACACATTGTGCATGTATTTATTTCATGTTGATAAGGTCTATAAATCTTACTAGCTATTGAGGGATAGGTGATGCTCGCCACCTTCCATAATGATCCCACCTCCATGTCCTCTTCTTTCCCTCTCTCATGATGCAAAAGAGTTCTTCACCCCCGTTGCAGGTATGTATCCATGAGACAACGAGCTTGCTCTTCCACTAGGCACATGTAAATTCATGTGAGAAGCCTCCTCATCCATCCATACACAAAGTTTTGGATAAATTCTCACAATAATTCCCACATTGCGACTTACCTCAACATCATGAGCTTTTGTGAGGGAGGCACCGTATACCTAGCTAGGTATGATTGGGGGCAGGGGACTGCCAGCCCAATGGGGGTGCCGGGGGTCCCCTGCCCCCAATCGTACCTAGCTAGGTATGCGGTGCCTCTCGAGCAGAAGCTCATGATGTTATGCATGGCATGGTGGGAGTAAGCAAGGGTAGATAACACGACACTTAAACAAAAGCCTCCTAGGCAATCCATTTATGGCCATGCTTGCTTCAAGTTGTGTAAGTAGCCACACAAAATCCTTGAGAGTCTGCATGAATCTCTTGAAAAAGAAGATCCATCATGTATGGAGATGGCTTTTTCCTCAACGAAATGGACAAGGATTATGCTCGAAGAAAAATAAGCCATATCACGTGCACCATTAAATGCACTCTATGATGAGATAAAACCCACACAATTATAGAGAAGGAGCTTACTTGTAGCACTCATGGGACTTTAGGCCAGATAGTTGAGTTTTCCTATCTTTCTTTGTACTTGTAAAATACACTCGCATGTAGCTTATTAGAGTTTGAAGGGAAGAAATGGTGGTCTTCATTTTGTCTGACAACATCCAAGGTGCTCTAGGAAGAATTAGCTTTCCATTGGACCATCTTTACCTTTGGAAGGTACTTCAAGGCTTTGAAGGGAAGAAATGGTGGTCTTCATTTTGTCTGACAACATCCAAGGCGCTCTAGGAAGAATTAGTTTTCCATTGGGCCCATCTCTAGCATCTCCGACTTTGGAAGGTGCTTCTAGGCCTTCACGCCCAACAAAGTCCCTCCTGCCAATGATGTGATCCTATACAGCAAGGGCAGCATTCTTAATTATGAGCACAGGTCCAAGATATGTTGCATCTTCGAGGACCAGTAGCGAAGTTTCCTACTAAACCATACTGTTGAATTAATGTTGGTGGGTTAATTTTTCTAGGTGCTCTCTTCCAAATAAATAGAGCAAATTTGTCAGCATGAGCATAACAGAGAATTAATTTTTGCCATCTAATGTAAGTTTTCCTTCGAAAGTATCACTTCATAAACTACCTTCCAACACTAGAAGGTGTTGAGGATTCAAAGTATCTTTACCAAGGTTTATGAGAAACTCCACTAAGCATGCTTCTCCACATGTCAACATAGTTTAAGTCACCATCTATTTTCCATCGCTACTTATGCAGTGTAGCTCTCGTGTATGGCTATATAAGCAACTCTTTTCTCATACTCCAACCACCACGAGTTTCGTATTTAGAGTGTGTATCTCATGAATTTCATGTGTCCTTTCTTTTTTATCCTATATTCCAACATGATATCGAAGACCTAGATTTAGTTAGAGAAGAGGTTTTCTTAATACACTTGGTTAGTCTCCAATCATGAGGATTTAGTGGTTTTACATGTTATTAATATTTTCACTTTAGTAACTCTATAAATGTTATTATGCCCTGATTTGATGAGCTCATTGCACACACAGCATCTACAATAGACGAATAGCAAGGTTGGGTGGGCAGCTTATCAGCACCACTAATTGGCTACTAAGTTGCCTACAATCAGTTCAACAATTGATGACGATCAGCAGTTCCAACACACCCTATTTTTGAATATACAGTTAACTCGAGTGTGTGCATCCTCAGGTTGTTGATAGCAAGCTGGTCGAATCTTTTGCCGACAAAGACATTGGCATCAGATTTGATGGGCCTACTCAGCAAGTTTGCGTGCAGTTTTCAACTCATTCGGGGTCATGTTTTAAGGTGCAACTCAAAAACCTCATTTTACAAGGCAAAGGATGCCCCTCGCATTCAATGTGAAGCTAAGGATGGTCAATTCTTGGCTCCATGTGTCTATCGATCCTAAATCTCAACAGAAGGCAAACCCTAATTCATAACACTAGAACCACCTCCCCTCACCTAATGTATGTGATGTGTCGGATCACTGGTAGTGCAAAGCACGCACAAATGTGATTGGCACATAATATGTGCAGTATTCCATGAGAAGGTAAGCGGCCCTTGCCTGACCATGTATCCTGGGTCCAACAGACCACCCATAGGAGAAAAACTGTATTCACTATCTGGCAACCCACGAGACTTGTCCGGTATCTTTAATCACACGCTCAAACCAATCAGATAATTGCACAAATGAATGGATTCATCATTACAGCATATTGTGTCTTTTACAACACATCAAAAGAAAAAATACATACTAGCCGATCCTTCAGTTCTTCATCTTACAATTTCAAGGGCAGAGCCGAGCAAACAACCCCAATGTAGCATTTCATTCTTGTGCATCAATAAAGAAACCCAAAATCAAGTTTCTCTGTCCAATGTTACATTATATGATATAATGTCACATACTATGATGTAAAGATTCAAACCAGAGACTAACATGGAGGCCCCTGTGAAAATTCCCATGCTGTATATCTTCAGAAAGAGCTGAAAAAGGCCTTTGTTCTCTAGGCCTTGGAATCTTACTTGATGCACAGAGAAAAAGAAACGGCTCAAGTAAAGAGAAACTAAACTCCATGTCTGGATAGGAAGAAGCAGAAGCGAGCTCCCTTTCCAACCCTACCATCTAAAAAGAAGCCTACAAATGGCATATACAGAAATGAGCTAGAAAAAAATTTACAGCTTTGAATCAAAGTCATCATCTCAAGTTGGAGCAATCAAACTCTTCACTGTTTTCTACATCAAAAAATTCGACTTCGTCCAACGCATCAAGCATCACATCTTCCTCAGCATTGGAAGTTTGCTCTCCTTGAGGAGGTGCAGGTTTTGTTCGGGCCTCCTCCAGGATGCAATTTATCTCCTCTATGGTTTGTAGGGGGTGGTTGGGATCCTCTCTATCATATGTAGGGTCAGAACCCAACACCAAATCTCGTGGTAAGTTCTTCAAAAAAAATGGGTGCCTCATTATCTCGGGTATCTTTATGCGCTGCCATCAACCAGCCAGATTTTAACAACATTGGAAAGAAATTTTTAAAAAACTCATATCAGGATAAACCACCATGGCTGTTCTGACAGAGTTAAGTTAAATATATCCCCATAAAAAAGTTTGCTTACCTTGGTTGGATTGGCTACAAATAAGCGCGATAGTAGATGTCGGCATTCTGGCGAGATCTTGCAATAGCTTGGTATTATATATTGAACGTTCATGATCCGCTGCGGTAAAGTAAAGGCCACAGATCAAAAACTGAATGATTATGGGAAATACATAAAATGCAGGGGACTTCCCTACGTTGCTGGGCACACAAAGCTGTATTAGTTATTTCCATGGGAATTGACTCAATTGAAATAGGATGCAAGCATATTGGTGAGGCAACAGCAGGGGGGGGGGGGGGGGGGGGGGGGGGGGGGGGAGAGTTAACAACATAATTCCAAAACACCCAAGGTGGTAAGAAGGACAAAAAACAGTTAAAGTTTACTGCTTTGAAGATTGTAATATGAAGAAACAACATACTTCAATAAATTTCTGTAAGTGATGCTTGTAGCTATAAGAGAAGCAGCTTACCCCAATCGTTTTCCGGAAGTTCTTGGGGTCATCTGCATCCTCGAAGGGGTAGGCACCCACTAGCATTACATACAACGTGACACCACATGACCAGACATCTGCAGTCTAAATACATAAATGTGACGCAAATTAGTCGAGCTCTGAAGATATATCATGACCCAAAACATCTTTTTCATAATCCCAAACAAGAAAATACACCAACAGCCTGTTCTGCACACAAGCATAAACAGCTACCATATGAGCGACAAGCCAGCATATAGCTCACTTAGCACTAGTCAAGAGGCTGAGCTCCCCCGACCAGTCGAGGATTTCACGGACAACATGGTTTTGTCAGATGGTGGGAGTATTAAAATCATAAGGACAAGGATTCTTTTCTAGGAACCCAAGTTCAAATTCATTTATGTAATAAAAAGGTTGAAACCTCCATGACTCGTTTAGAATTAGGTACATAGACCACCAGCTGGAGGTTAAGCCCTTATTGGTTCTATGGCTGAGAAGTCGGATTGATGTTTATTCCTTATGCTTGTATGGCTTTTGTCTAAACACCGGTGCTGCAGGCTCCCAGACCAGGGCTTATGGTTCTATGGCAAGATGCATCCTAGGAGGCTACAAAATGAACCATGTTTTGGCTGCCACCATCCTACCTTACTCCAGAAGGTGATTTATGAGATTAAGGTGGCGCATTTTGCCTCAGTGAATTGACACTGCAAAACTTTCAGGATTCGTAAATGAGGTGGCTTAGCTGAAGCGGTGAGATAGGACTACCTTAATTGAGCCCAATCACAGCTTAAAAAACGGACCTAATTCAACACTGGTCAAACTTTGCAACTCAGCCACAGCCCAATCAGGTCATTGTGTTATAAGAGATAAGAGGATCAGAAACAAGCAGCTTACTAATTTACAGCCAATCCTTGAGTGACGACTACACTAAAATCAACTACATCATGAGCACCCTATTGGGTCTTACCTGCTAAAACACAAGCTTTCCTACTTACTCTATGTACTTGCCTTCAGACAAGAACCCTCACCGACAAATCTACAAAGATTTGCAACAATACATTAACCTAACAACTCTCATGCCACATTTCAACATCAGGGCAGCTCAGTAATAAGAAGCTGCTCTCGGCCTTCTAGAGACAGTTGGGGCACAGATGAAACTCAAAGCAGCAGTGTATGCAAGCTTAAAGCATGATGCTCTAAAGGATAATAAACTACCTGCATATGAGACAAACTACTCAATGATAAACTCATGTTTCAAGATTAACTCAGAACAGACCTCACATGGCATGTAGAGAGAATCTAGCTTCTCAGATTATTTTATAAAAATAATGTAGCTCATGTTCAGTTTATCTACTTGAGAACCTACCAACTTAAGTAGCAAATACCTTTCCATCATAGTTCTGTCTTGAAAGAACCTCAGGAGCAATGTAGGCAGGTGTTCCCACAGTGGACTTTGGTGCTGAATGCAATACAGCAGACTGCAACAAAGCCAACTTATCGTTCAGGAAAATGCCAAGAATTGCACCACATGCACTCTACCTGTTCAGCATGACACCTTGGAGTAGCCAAAATCACAGATCTTAAGCCGTGGAGCTGGACTCCCATCAAGCAATGTGTTTTCCAGTTTCAAGTCTCTGTGGCATATATGCTGCAAGACAATAATCCTCAACCTTTCACACATTGGAATGAAACCCACGAGGATGTGCATTGAAAATTTTAACTGTTTACATCATGATACCTCAACTAAATTAAAAAGGTGGATCTTTTTACCATAGCATGGCAGTAGCTCACTCCTGAGATCAATTGCTGGAAGAAGAAACGAGCCTGTGTCCAAAAAGCAGTAGCCAGTGGTTTCAATGAGAAAGGAAATGCGCTTTCCAACTTATTTGAAAACATTCTTAAGAAGGATCGTTAGTTTTACAAACCTCATCTTCAGTAAAACGCCCAGCATCGCATATGCGCTCAAATAGCTCTCCACCAGCAGCATACTCCATTACTATGGCCAAATGTGTATTGGTCAAGCACACCTAGGAAAGATTGAAAGTTCATCAGCTTTTAGTCATGTTACTCTACGTTCATAATAGAGAAGCCAAACTCTATCAAATAACAGTAAAACGACAGTCATGAACATCGAGGTTTTGGAGCCTTTTATTTGAGCCAAATTCCATGTCTGCCTATAAAACCCACTTTGCACAAATCAGGAGGGTGGAAGAAATCTGAATATTGAATTTCATAACTAATAACCCAGTTATAGTAACGGTAACAACCAAAAATAGACAAAGAAAGCAAAATGAAACGGGGAGCGGAAACAGGCACCAATTGGCATTTTTTTGACTATATACTTCCAATTGTGACATGGACTGGGGATTAGAACGGGTCAATGGCAACAAAAAGGGGGGACCCAAAAATGACCATTCCCTATGAATATGAACCATATCAGAGTGTCCCTCAAAGGACTTGCATCTGTTGCAAATTAAGTTTTAGCCTCACGTGACAAAACCACCATGTAGTCGCCCTAGAGACATCAAGAAAACGAACTACCGCAGAAATGCTGGTATGTACATGGCACCAAGTTATGCTATACGGACCTCTAGTAAACATGTGAAGCAGGAATACAGAGCTACACTCTAAGCGAGTCATGACAAGAACATTGTCACTAAAATGCTGCCTTTCCAAACTCGTGAATGCACCACGAACATGACCTTCCAAAGCTTCGCAGTCAAGAGAATGTGTTGAAACACGACTACACAATAAAACAAATGGCATTTCTAGTTTCTTGGTGGTCTTGTTATGCCAGAAACCCAAGTGACAAACATGTAACGAGTGTCACAAACTGCTGGCGTGTCAAGCCACTGAAGAACAGAGCCACTGTGCACAACACCGGCCGAGGGGCCTAAACCCTAAGAAGCAGGAGTAGAAGAAGATGATGTGGAAAACTGTACGGAACTCAGAATTTCGCGCTGGCTTGTTGACGTCGCAGACTGTACGAAATTCAGCATTTCACGTTGACTGCTGACGTGGCAGATTTTACAGACTTCCGTAATTTGCGCTGACAAGTGATGATGTGGCACTGTACGGATTTCCATAATTTGCGCTGGTAGCTTTTGGGCATCTGCTTTTGGACCATATGCTTTTGAGTTTGAAGGCTTTTCATGTAAACTGCTTTTAATGGCCAAGGGCCTTTAAATATGAGGCTAGGGCTCATTCTCTAGCACGCTTCAGTGAAAAGGTGAAGAGCGTGGAATACCGGCTTGTATTGTGTTGATGCAATATAAAAAAATACCGAAAGGGGCGCCCAGGTTTGGGGCCTATAACAAACTGCTCATGTGTCAAAGCCTAAAGAATGGAGCCAACTTACAAATGTGGCCGAGGGGCCTAAACTGTCACAAAGTGATGACGTGGCTGCTCGAGAGAAGAAACCCTAACCCTAATTTCTGCCAAAAACCCTAATTCTGGAAACCCTAACCCTAAAACCTGCAAACCCTAATTCTGCTACCAAAACCCTAAAACTGCAGAAACCCAAATCCTAACCCTAAGGGCAGCAGGGAGATTTTCTGAAAATTGCGTTGGCTGATGACGTGGCAGGCTGTACGGATTTCCGTGATTTACGTTGGCAACTTTTTGGCTTTGCTTTTGGACCAGAAGCTTTTGAGTTTTAAAGGCTTTTTACTGTAATTGCTTTTCAAGCCAAAGGCCTTTAAATATGAGGCTAGGGCTCATTCTCTAGCATGCTTCCTGGAGAAGGTGTAGAGTCTAGAGTACCGGCTTGTACTTTGATGATGCAATATAAAGAAATACTAAAAGAGGCGCCAAGGTTTGGGGCCAATACTCTTTGGGGTGGAATTCCGCCACTCCCTGTCGCATGTCAAGGTTTGGGGCCAATACTCTTTGGGGTGGAATTCCGCCACTCCCTGTCGCATGTCATCTCTCTCTTTCAGTTAAGTTGTTATTGAAGTGCTAAAAGTCTGTTCAGTCTGTTCTTTTCTATTGGCACGTGGTGCCCGTCTTGTGACAAGGCCAATACTCTCTGGGGTGGAATTCCACCACTCAGTGCCGCGTGCTCTCTCTCTCTTTCAGTTCAGTTGTTATTGAAGTGCTAAAAATCTGTTCTTTTCTATTGGCACGTGGTGCCCGTCTTGTGACAACGAGACAGGCACCACATGCCAACTGAAAAGAACAGACTCAGACATTTAGCACTTCAAAACAACTACACTAACAGAGAGACACTTCACACGAGACACGGAATGGCATAGTTCCACCCCTAGAGTGCACTAGCCCCAAACAGTTGTGCCCCTTTTGGTATTTCTTTATATTGCTTCAACGAGGTACAACATTGGCGGCTCTGTTCTGCATCTCCCGTGGGTAGAATGCCAGAGAATTAGTCTTGAGTACATATTTAAATGCCCTTGGCCATCCAAAAGCAGTTTACATGAAAAGCATCAAGTCTAAAAGCATTTGGTCCCAAAAGCTAGCACCAGAAGCTACAAGCGGAAAATCTGGAAATCTGTATAACTGCCATGTCAGCATGATTCTAACCCATTTTAATAACTAGGCCACCTAACAAAAATCTGTAAGTTGGTAAATCCTTCTACTTCTTATGCTTCTGCAAGGGTTTAGGCCCCTTGGCTGGGAGAGCTACAAGTCAACTAGGGGAGTCCTAATCCTCTAGGTCTTCAATGGCTTGACATGTCAGCAGTTTGTGACATCCCCCCTTCTTGAGAGAGGAGTACTTGTCCGTGATTATATATGCAAAACAACTCAACTTGGATCCTAAAAAATCCGAGGGTCATTCAGTTTTCTCATTCCATATCGGAGCTCTCAATATTCTGATGTAGCAAAATTAGCCATTACAGCCATACCGCATTGATCTACAATGGGTGTCTTGATGCACTAATGTTCCATACCCAAGCCATCTCACCCAATTAAGAATATTCATTAGATGGCATACCACGATGCAACACAGATGCTTACATATGCATGTTACAAGACACAGAAACATACAGTCGCCGATGAACACTCCCCCCGCAAATAGCCATCTAGGTCTCGGCCATGAGGTATTCAACGACTCCCTCATTACTCTTCCCGCAAATAACCAGGTCCGGGCCATGAGATATAGAGACCTTTTGCAACCAAACGCTCCCCATACCGCAGCCTACATCGCTTGGAAGTTCCACGAGTGAATACTTCTCAGACTATATCCAATTTTCTTTCAAAACTCCTCCCGCACATAACCAACGAGGTCCGTGCCACCAACAAGGTCCGTACCACGTTTCGATCATTGAATACTCCTCTCACGAAAGCCCGAGCCATGAAATATTCAAACATTATCAAGCATCAATTCTTCTATTCAACACTCCTTCCAGGAAAGAACCATGAGTATCCAAAAAAATTCCAAGAATACTGGAACCAGTATCAAAACCAGAATCAAGAAATCTCAAATCAGTACCAAACACGTTCAAAACGGATCAAAACCATTTCAAGCATATTTCCAAATGATATTCTCAAACAAAGTTCAAGAAGTATCTAAATACAAAGCCATTGTAAAATTCAATCAAGGATTTCTTCTGACACTCAAACGTTAAGCCAAGAGAGCATTGCAATTGCCTAGCTTCATAATGTGGAAGTTTGCCTTTCCATGGTACCCTTGGATAGTGACCGGAAGGGAACCAATGAGGGGTACAACCTTTTGAGTTTGCCCTGTGGCTAACTCGGCTTCAATTTCTCCTGCAAATTGGTCATACTCGAAGTCCATCTTCTTGAGGAAGTCTGGATGGATAAAATTCTCAGTGGCTCCGGGATCAAAAGATAAGTGCTTTGAAGCTCTTGGTTCTTCCACAAGCTCTGCACAATTCATTGGAACTTAATTCCATAAAGAACAAGTCCAATCGCAGTTTGACCTTTTTTAGCCGGAGGTGGTCCTGAGGTTCTATCTGCTCTCTGAGCACGATGTGGCTCTAATTGTCAATCTGCTCTTTGGGGACAATTACAAAAATTATGTCCTAAGGGTCTATCTGCTCTTTGAGGACAATTACAAAAATTATGTCCTGATTGAAAACATCCAAACATCAGCCTTCTTGTAATAGACTTTTGCATTGTAGCTCGTCAAATGAGGCCTTTGCATTGGACTTTCACGAGAATCCCAAGAATTTGTTCGTTGTGGCCGAGGATTCTGATTGTTTGCCAAAGGATCTTCTGTAGTAAACTCTAGCTTCCCTTTCATAAGCTTGTATCCAACCGCAGCATGGTCCAGACTCCATAAGATCTTGCATTGTTGAAACTTGTATAGAGAGACAATATTCTTGTAATGGTGATGGCAATCCAATTGTATATTGCTCGCATTGGTCCTCCAAGGGAATCACCTTGAAGAAAGACACCGGAAGGTAAACATGAGGAACCTTTGGTTGTAGTCTTCCATGGTTTCTGTAACAAGCATTTTCAAGTTTCCCCATTCTAACAAAATCTGGATTTCGAACAGGGAGGTCATGTAGCTTCGTGCAAAAATAGTCTTGAAAGCCTCCCAAGTCCTTGGAGCATGCGACTGGGTAGCGATTGAACTCCACCAATGCATAGCATTATCTTTGAGAAATCCCGCGGCTCGACAGATCTTTGATTCCTGGGTGTAGTGCCCCAAGGCATAGATGTTGTCAAACTGTTGTAGGAACTCCAAGGCTTTCTCTCTATCTTTCACTCCAGAGAAAGTGAAAAATTTTATTGTAGTTCCACCATCCATGGACATAGCGTTGTTGAGAGAGAAAAATACCCTCTTCTGATTCAAATCGTCGGTCCAAGTATATAATGAAGTCATACTCACAAGGGAGGCGTCCCGAGGAGTGGGGACAAGGGACGGGGCTCAAATGGATTTTGTGTAAAAAACAGGGCGGGGCGGTAAGTGGGGACGGGAAGCCCAAAAATAGGTGTCCTATGTGACTTTGAATGAAGTAAACCTTGATGTCTCATCTCAAACTCCTTGACAAGGGCCTTCATAGTCCAACGGATGTGCTTGACAAGGCTACCTGTGATAACAAGATTCATCCACATAGAGAAAGCAGCAAGGCAGATTGCTCTAGTGCACCTGAGAGGAACCTTGTGTCTCCCTTCTCAAAGAGGGTGAAAGTGCTGATATTTATCCATAAGAAAGTGTTATCAAGAGCGAGAACATTGAAGGAGCCACAAGCCATGACTCGTCGATAAAGTATGTACACAAGAAAGTCCTTGTTGGCACGTTACCACCATGTACATTGTACCATCCGTTCCCATGCACCAAAAGGCACATAAAGTGAGGTAAAACTTGCAGTTCACGTTGTGTTCGTGTCACAACGCAACAATACTCAAGTCCTTGTGTGACGTAGCAGGGATAGGCCTGCAAGACTCTTCTCCCTCTCTGTGTATGTGTGGCATTGCAAAGTTCTCTCATGTGGTAGAGAATCCTACAGGAGTCGAGCTAGTTTGGCGTCAAGTATCCATTGGATTGGAGGCCAGTTCGTGCTATTGCTCTCTATTTTGACATTTCTAGGGAGGATAGTCAACATCCCTTTGTTGAGTGTTCTCTTGGGTCTTTCTTTCCTCTGTATTGCTTCATGCTTCTTGTCATCCTCTGTCCCCTCATGATCCAATTTTTACAAGCACCTTTTGAAATGTTGGTTTGTCACAAAGTGCTGACATGTCAAGCCACTAAAGACCCAGAGGGTTAGGACTCCCTAGCCCTAACCCTAGCCGATTTACTATCCCGGTTGAGGGGCCTAAACCCTAGCAAAAGCAGAAGAAGCAGAAGTTTTTACCAACTTATAGATTTTCATTGAGTGGCCCAATTATTAAAATGGGTTAGGATTAAAATAGGTTAAATATAAAAATCTTAACCCCCAACAACTTATGGAATTCTCAATTGATGGGGCCTAAAATAAAGCAATCACACGCACACTCCAACTTGTGTAAAGACTGATGACATGGCAGGTTGTAAAGATGTCCACGTTTTGCACTGACATGTTGACGTGGTAGCTGTCACCAGTGTGTGACTACTATCTATCCTTTTTGTTGATTTCTTTCTTATTATCTATTTACTTTCACTTTTTGGAAACACCCCTCGGGAAATCTAACTGCCCTGCATTGCATAGCTAGTGTGGAACTGTCCAGAGGGAGTCCAGGCCTGAGGGCAAGAGAGCACTAAGGTTGGACAAGGACTATGGTTAGCCAAGTGGGGTCATTGACTAGCCAAAGTGGAATCCTTTGCTACAGAGGCTACATTTCAGTTCTGGATGTGGCCGCAGTGTACAAAGAGGGTCGGATGACCTAGAAAGATACAATGGCAGCATCTCCTAAAATTTAGGGAACTGCTATTTTGGGACCTGAAAATGTCTTCGCGTCATTACGTGCAGTTTGACATGGGGATCATTTTGTTACTCTGTGGCCAAGTCAACAGAGGCTGCAGGTGAGATATTTTTAGACCCGAGGGTCTAAAGCGGGAAAATGCACAAATGAGTGACACTTGGCACTTTGAGGCCAGTTTACTACTTATAGAGAAGGCAAAAACGTGATTTATAGCTGGGAGGCTCATTTTGCAAGTCTCTGTCACAGGTTAAGAGCTATGGAGTGCTTGCTTTCCCTCTTATGCACAGTGCGGTGCCAGGAGTGATGCCCTGCACGCTACGCACTGCCCTCTCTCTCCCCTTTGGCAGTATGTTATGCCCCTCTAGTGGGCTCTTCATTTGACCAATGTACAGTTGTGTGGGTTCATGCGCGATTGCCGAGGCAAGAGCCTCTTGCACAGGTACTGGATTAGCTAGCGGCTAATCCCCCCGCAGGTACAGGTGAATTCGGAGAGGTTTCACGCCAGAAATCTCGTCCGATTCAAAGGGCAAGTAGCCCTACAGGTGCGGGAGCTCGAGGACTTGCTAGGGATGCGACCGGCACGCGAAACGGAGCCCGAAACAGTGAATTACAGCCTGCTGTGTATTTTTGCAGGTTTAGGGTTTTGGCCCTAAACGGACCCTAATACCCCCAGGAGGTTCGGGGACGCAAGGGAACCGCTGTACAGGCGATCTGGCGCATTTTCAGGGCTGAAAACAGAGAATTCAGCGTGCTGCAGATTCTCGCCAGGTTTTGCAAAGTGCCCGTATGCTTCGGGAAAGTCGGTCAATGCGTGGGAATACTGACCGTGAAGGGTTCTAGTACAGTTATGCTGCCGAAATCGGGCTGGAACAGTGGAAATTCAGCCGAGTTTGTGCGGGGCAGCTTGTAGGAACCACAGCGTTTATTCCCTCTTTTGAACAATAAAGAAATACCGAAAGGGGCGCCTAAGTTAGGGGCCAATCTGGTGTCTGTCTACTCATACAGGTGCAATCTAGCAGCCTGTATCCCTCTCCCCTTTGTTGTGTCTTGAAAGTACAGGTAAAATAGACGACTAATAATGGGTGAAAGCTAAATCAAGGTTTAAAGTAAAGTCTACCCCCCTTTTTGGATTGAACAGGCCGGTTACATGGTTCCATCGACGGGATTAAATCACTTTTTCCCATAGAAGTGAGCCTTGGTCAGTTTTGGACTTGAAGACACAGGGGATCATAGACCAGACACAGGGAATTGTAATTATGGCTGACAGACCAGATGATGTGACTGAAGAGGTTTCCTCTTCACAGGGTCAACAGACACATGAAGTGGGTGAGTCCTCAAGACCACCACAGACTGATGATGATATATTCAGGACCCAGTTGGTTACTGCTGTGGCTATGTTCACACAAGTAATGCAGAATCCGAGGTTTTTAGCCTTTCTGCAACCTCCTGTTCCGTCTCAGCAAGTTGGGTCACTGGATCATATTCAAAAGCCTGTTAAGGCTCGAGCACAGGTGATTCATACCGCACAGTCAATGGAAACACCTGTACACTTGACGGAGAACATGCAGTCTCCACAACGTATGCCTAAGGTGCAAGAACAGGTGGCTGAGATGCCAGTTTTTCAAGCTGTACCAGTTCAGCCCGCCACCTTTCAGCAGCCTATAGCTGGTTCTAATGGGCAGGGAAGCAACTTACAGGCTATGCAACAAGTCTTCCCACCACCTTCAGTACACCCTGACTATTTTGGAGGTGGATCCGTATTTCAGAGCATGGCTGGTCATGCACCTGGAAATCAGTTTTATACGCCAGGAACAGTGTTTGCGGGTGCTCAAACGATGATGCCTAACCCCATGTACAGTGTCATGGGTATGCAACCAGGGTTTCAAAGCACTCAGGGACAATTTGGGATGCCACAAGTAAATTTTGGTATGGCTGGAATTACAAATCAGCAGCCAAATATGGCATTTCCAGGTCAAGTTAATAGCGGCCAAGGAACACAGATGAACCCTATTAGTGTTCCCATGTTTCAGTCACTTCCATATGACAATTTAACGCCGCTGGAGAGGCCAACTCCGTACAAAGAAGGTGGCAAAGGAGTGTCATTCACGACCTTTACAGGGTTTGATGACAGGAAGAAGGCTCTTTCATTCCTCCAGCAGTTTGACAAGGCCTATGCAGGGGGAAACTTTACCGAGGCTTCAAAGGTCCGCAAGGTAGCCACTTTCTTGACAGGGAATGCGGGACAATGGTGGACAACTTTATTGCTTCAAGGGCAAGCTCCGTCCACATGGATTTACTTCAAGCAGATTTTTGCAGCAGCATGGTTATCTGATGATTTTGAAGCAGATGTCATGACAGAATGGCACCAGCTTAATGCTGCCACTTGCAGAAATCTGGATGATTACAATCGGAAGTTTTGGAAAGCTCTACTTCCAGTAACTCCCTATAGGTTTGTGCCATTGACAGAACAGATTGAAAAATACTGTTGTGGCCTACCCAAAGGATTGAGAAAATACTGCACGAAGACAAAAGTCACTACTTTGACGCAGCTCATCGAGGTAGCAAACACTGGCAATGGTTTGCTCAAGGGAGAAGATTGTGAATTTAACACTGGCGTCAAGGCAGGATCAGGCAAGAAAAATTCAGCCAAGAAGCACGTTCCCAATGAGGCTCCTAAAGGGACTCAGGAGTCGGCCAATGCAGGGAAAGACAAAGCTACGGCTGAATCAGAAAAAGGACCAGCAAAGAAATGGAAAAGACGTTTTCCTCGCAAGTCAGAAGAGCAAAAGAAGGTCCTAAGGACAGAGAACAAATGCTTTATATGTGAGCAGCCTGGCCACATTGCTTACAACTGTCCTACAAAGAAAAGGCCAGCTGATTCTGAAGACAAGGAAGACAAGAAAGGAAAGAAGCCCATGGCTGGTCTAGTGCCAGATATGGTGGGCGACAAGCCAAATTCAGATGCGAGTGAGCTTTGCAGAGCATGGGGAAAGGTTAGGGATCAAACAGTGCTTATCTTCTTTGATCCAGGTGCCAAAGCCAACTTCATTTCCCCAGAATTGGCTTCAAAGTTGGGAATCAGACCTGAAGAGATGGGGTATACAGCAGAGGCAGGTTTGGCATGTCCTGGCCATACAGAGGCTGTGACACCCATCATTGGAAAGTTGCGTCTACATATCCAGTCCTATGTAGATGCTGAAGAATTTTACATCATGCCACTGGACGGATGTGATGTGTTGTTAGGTATTCCTTGGTTATTTCGTGTACAGGGAATCATGGATGCCTACAACAAAAAGATCACTGTACAGAGCAGGGGAAAGACTCACATTCTGGATGTAAAGCTTAAAGGGGAGTCTATTCCTACTGTATCAGCTTCTGCTATTACTTCTGTAATGAAAAAGCATCTTTCTGCGTACTTGGTTTTTGCACGTGAAGTGTCAGATTGTGATGAATCAAATTTATCTGTGCTAGATAAAGAAAGGTCAATGTTTTTACAACAGTATAGTGACTGTTTTTCCGATTCATTACCGTCTCAATTACCGCCAGAGAGACCCGAGGACCATGCGATAGATTTGGTGCCAGGCTGTAGCCCACCAAATAAGCCTCCGTACAGGGTTAGTGCGGCTCAGCAGAAAGAGATAATGGGCCAAGTACAGGAGCTGTTAGAAAAGGGGCTGATTCAGCCCAGTTCATCTCCATTCTGTTCTCCAGTGTTGTTGGTGCAGAAAAAGGATGGCTCATGGCGTATGTGCATCGACTACCGTGCACTGAACAAGAATACCATCAAGAATAGGTTTCCTATACCTAGAATTGATGATATTATGGACAAATTAGAAGGAGCAGCTATGTTTAGCAGGATAGATCTAAAGAGTGGGTATCATCAGATCCGCATTAGATCAGAGGATGTGCACAAGACTGCTTTTAGAACAACGTTTGGCCTTTACGAATTTTTAGTGATGCCCTTTGGTCTCACAAATGCTCCTGCTACGTTCAATAGGATGATGGACAGAATTTTCCGTCCACACCAGCAGTTTGTTGGTACATTCTTTGATGACATGATAGTCTACTCAAAGAATGAAGAGGAGCATAGGCATCACTTGGCCATTGTATTCAAAGAACTACGCAGTCATAGGTTGCTCATCAATGCAAAGAAAAGTGAGTTTTTTCTGGAAGAGATTCACTTTCTGGGACACATTGTCTCAAAGGATGGTGTCAGAATGGATCCTGCAAAAGTTGAAGCGATCAAGTCATGGCCAAATTTGAAGACGGTGCATGATGTCCGAAGCTTTTTGGGACTATGCTCCTATTACAGAAGGTTTATCCGAAATTTCGCTGAGATTGCTTCACCTTTACATGCTCTTCAAAAGAAGGCAGTCACCTTTAGATGGACACAGAAAGAGATTTCAGCTTTTAATCTCTTAAAGGAAAAGATGACTTCAGATCCAGTCATTGTGTTGCCAGATCTTAGGAAGTCATTTGTGGTCCAGTGCGACGCCTGCGGTACTAGCATTGGTGCAGTACTAATGCAAGATGGCAGGGTAGTAGCCTATGAGAGCAGAATTTTGCAAGGGCCAGAGATGACCATGCAGGTCTATGAGAAAGAGTTACTGGCTGTGATTCATGCGCTCTTAAGTTGGAAACACTACCTGCTAGGTGCAGATTTCGTTGTCCAAACGGACCATCAGACCTTGCGATACTTCTTGACACAAACAAAGTTATCTGAGAAGCATATGCGATGGGCAAATATCTTGTCCATGTTCCATTTTCAGATTGTGCATGTGGAAGGCAAGAAGAACGTTGTGGCTGATGCCTTGTCAAGGAAGCCACAAATTTCAGCTGTGTCGATTCCTTATCATCATGAACTTGATGATATGAGAGAACAGTATGCAAATGATGAAGATTTTGCAAGGGTCTTCGAGCAACTAATGGATGGACAACGTCATGAACACTATCTTCTTAAAGATGGGTTCATGATGATGCATGGCAGATTGTGTGTCACAAAGCCATTGCGACGCAAAGTTATGGAAGAGAGTCATGTCCCACCGTATGCAGGGCATCGTGGTATCGATGCTACAGTTAAAGCGGTTGAGACATTCTTCTATTGGCCTACATTGAGAAGAGATGTGGATGCCTTTGTGCGAGAATGCCTAATATGCCAAAAGGTCAAGTTTGACAGGCAAAAGGCACCAGGGTTATTGCAACCACTACCTATTCCAGATAAACCATGGGAAAGTATTGCTATGGATTTTATCTTTGATCTTCCGAGAACGCAGACAGGAAACGATGGTATTTGGACCATTATTTGCAGATTCAGCAAACAGGCTCATTTTATTCCTGTCAGGAAGAAGATAAAGCCAGATCAGATGGCACGCTTGTTTATGAGCAATATTTTCAAGTATCATGGCATGCCACAGTCGATTATTAGCGACCGTGATCCACGCATGACTAGTTTGTTCTGGAGAGGCTTGTTTGAGAATATGGGTACCACGCTCAAATTCTCTTCGTCATTTCATCCTCAAACAGATGGGCAGTCAGAAGAGGCAAATTCTACTGTCCTAGATCTCCTGAAGTGCTATGTGTCAGAGCATAAAGGAAAGTGGGAGCAGTATTTGCCATTGGTGGAGTATGCATACAATAATACAGTGCATTCATCAACTGGCAAAGCACCTTTTGAGATAGTTGAAGGTGGCAAGAAAGTTCCTCCCATACTGCATACAAAGGACAAGATATTTGAAGCAGATAAGTATGTTCAGGACATGGATGAAATGTACCAGAAGGTCAAAGTGGCCTTAGAAAGGACTCAGGCAAAGCAAAAGAAAGCAGCTGATCGTCACCGTCGTGAAGTAGTATATTCACTTGGTGATTGGGTGCTTTTACGCTTTGAAAAGGCAAGGTTAAAGAAGATGAAGGGCAAGGAAAGACTGTTTCCAAAGCTCAGCATGCGTTACTATGGGCCTTTTCAAGTATGCGACATAATCAGTGATGTTGCATATAGGCTGAAATTGCCTGACCGTTGGAAGATTCACAATGCGTTTCATGTGAGTCTTCTCAGACCCTATGTGGGTGATGTGCCAGAAGATATGCCAGCTGAAGATCAGCCGGAAGTCGAGGAACTTGACGAGATCTTGGTCCCTGAACAGATTTTGGCACACAAAGAAAGGAAAGTGAAAGGCAAGGTTGCTAGGCGTTACTTGGTAAAGTTCAGAAACTATCCACCAATGGATGCTAAGTGGATGGAAGAAGGTGAACTTGCAGAGTCACCAACTGTGTTATCACTTTACCTGGAAGCCTTCGATTTGCAACCTACCTTGACCCCTTGAGTTTCAAAGCTAAATGGATTGTCAGTGTGACAATGGCTTTTGAAACAAATGATGTACATGGTATTTAAAGTGAGCTCAAATCAAATACCTGTTACATGAATGTTAGAGCTGTACAGATTGTCAGTTTGGCAATTGCTCTTATGGAATGTCCAAAAGTTTGCTTAGTGCTATAGAAGTGAGTATTTCTTGTCAGTTTGTCAAGGATACAGTGATTGCTTCTATTGAAGAGTACATGTGTAACTGCATTCTTAAACTGTCGGTTTGGGTATGCTCGAAAGTGTTACGGGATCCAACGTGTACTATAAGACAGTGGCAAAATGTGCAGCTACCATTTTGTCATTGGAAAGTTAGTGACTCAAAGCAATGGCAGAGTGTGAAGCTACCACTATGTCATTGGGACAGGGTTCACACGCAAGCAATACATGAGTCGACGAGGTGTTGAATACACCAGGGTTGACAATGAGCATGTATGTGTCGTACATGTGTCGACAGGTGTTGAATACATCAATGTTGACTAGGAGCTTGTACGACATAGATGCAAACGAGGACGTTTGAGATTTCAAGAGGGGGGTATGTCACCAGTGTGTGACTACTATCTATCCTTTTTGTTGATTTCTTTCTTATTATCTATTTACTTTCACTTTTTGGAAACACCCCTCGGGAAATCTAACTGCCCTGCATTGCATAGCTAGTGTGGAACTGTCCAGAGGGAGTCCAGGCCTGAGGGCAAGAGAGCACTAAGGTTGGACAAGGACTATGGTTAGCCAAGTGGGGTCATTGACTAGCCAAAGTGGAATCCTTTGCTACAGAGGCTACATTTCAGTTCTGGATGTGGCCGCAGTGTACAAAGAGGGTCGGATGACCTAGAAAGATACAATGGCAGCATCTCCTAAAATTTAGGGAACTGCTATTTTGGGACCTGAAAATGTCTTCGCGTCATTACGTGCAGTTTGACATGGGGATCATTTTGTTACTCTGTGGCCAAGTCAACAGAGGCTGCAGGTGAGATATTTTTAGACCCGAGGGTCTAAAGCGGGAAAATGCACAAATGAGTGACACTTGGCACTTTGAGGCCAGTTTACTACTTATAGAGAAGGCAAAAACGTGATTTATAGCTGGGAGGCTCATTTTGCAAGTCTCTGTCACAGGTTAAGAGCTATGGAGTGCTTGCTTTCCCTCTTATGCACAGTGCGGTGCCAGGAGTGATGCCCTGCACGCTACGCACTGCCCTCTCTCTCCCCTTTGGCAGTATGTTATGCCCCTCTAGTGGGCTCTTCATTTGACCAATGTACAGTTGTGTGGGTTCATGCGCGATTGCCGAGGCAAGAGCCTCTTGCACAGGTACTGGATTAGCTAGCGGCTAATCCCCCCGCAGGTACAGGTGAATTCGGAGAGGTTTCACGCCAGAAATCTCGTCCGATTCAAAGGGCAAGTAGCCCTACAGGTGCGGGAGCTCGAGGACTTGCTAGGGATGCGACCGGCACGCGAAACGGAGCCCGAAACAGTGAATTACAGCCTGCTGTGTATTTTTGCAGGTTTAGGGTTTTGGCCCTAAACGGACCCTAATACCCCCAGGAGGTTCGGGGACGCAAGGGAACCGCTGTACAGGCGATCTGGCGCATTTTCAGGGCTGAAAACAGAGAATTCAGCGTGCTGCAGATTCTCGCCAGGTTTTGCAAAGTGCCCGTATGCTTCGGGAAAGTCGGTCAATGCGTGGGAATACTGACCGTGAAGGGTTCTAGTACAGTTATGCTGCCGAAATCGGGCTGGAACAGTGGAAATTCAGCCGAGTTTGTGCGGGGCAGCTTGTAGGAACCACAGCGTTTATTCCCTCTTTTGAACAATAAAGAAATACCGAAAGGGGCGCCTAAGTTAGGGGCCAATCTGGTGTCTGTCTACTCATACAGGTGCAATCTAGCAGCCTGTATCCCTCTCCCCTTTGTTGTGTCTTGAAAGTACAGGTAAAATAGACGACTAATAATGGGTGAAAGCTAAATCAAGGTTTAAAGTAAAGTCTACCGCCCTTTTTGGATTGAACAGGCCGGTTTCAGTAGCTGTACACATTTCCGTGATTTCCGCTAGCAGCTTCTGACGCTAGCTTTTGGGACTAGATGCTTTTCATGTAAATTGTTTTTGGATGGCGAAGGGCCTTAAAATATGTACCCAAGGCTAATTGTCTAGCATTCTACATGCGGGAGATGAGTGCAGAGCCGCCAGTGTTGTACCTTGTTGAAGCAATATAAAGAAATACCGAAAGGGGCACCACGGTTTGGGGCCAGTGTACTCTGGAGGTGAAACTACGCCACTCCATGTCTCGTGTAAAGTCTCTCTTTCAATTTAGTTGTTTTGAAGTACTAAATGTTTGTCTCAATCTGTTCTTTTCAGTTGGCACGTGGTGCTCGTCCCATTACAATGGTATCAGGATTCAGAGCTCCAATCGTGTGCTTTTCTGAAAGATATTGGTCCTTTCAAGAACAAATAGATCAAGATGGCATCTTTGGATTCTACAGAGTACTTGCAGTTTCTCCTCGACGAGCTCCGCAACATACTTTCGTGGCATCCTCAACAGAATCTCCTAGTCCTGCAAAGTTTTCAGCAGTTCCTAACTTACATGTTGCTCCTCTAATGCCTCAGGCCCTTTGACACCAGAAAGTACGAGAGCGTTTAACCGACAACCTACTTAGTCCTCTATTCTAATGGTGGGAATTTTTAGGAGCATGATATAGTTGTTTGACCTTGATCCGGTGCAACCGCCGTTGCCACCACCAATGCCTCTTGGGTACAATGGTTGGAGCCAACCAAAAGATCCTAAGAATTGTTGGGAGGCTTTTGGCATGATCAATTGTAAGCCTATCTCTCGTCCTACGGAGCCCAAACAAAAGTTGTCCTCGTATGACCCCTTAGATGTAGCTGATGCTCCTAAATATCGAAAACTGGTTGAATCTCTCATTTGATTGTTGAACACCTGTCAACTTACTTCTCAATTCCATTATGCAGAAGCCCGCCAAGCCACAGTGCAACAAGGTCTTTGGATCTTGCGATATCTGAAGCAATCGCAGTCGTTAGAAATTAGTATGCCGCTAGAGGTCTTGACTCCAAGTGCCCAATGCTTTCTTCCGATCTTTCACCCCACAAAAAGTGAAAAATTTTGTAGTAGATCCACCATTTTTGAAGTCCTTAGGTTGAGAAACTGCTCGTACAAGTAGTGGATAATAGGAATGCGCATATGAGTTCCAACTATGAAACATAGGAGGAGGTGGTGGCAAAGGTGGTGCGAGATCAAGTGTTGCAACCATCCGACAAACAACTCCCCAATTGGAATAGAAGCGTTTATAGATTGCGAAGAAGCTCTTACGATGTCATGTGCTGAAAGGGTAGAAGACCTGAGGCATGACAGGCGGTAGCATGAAATTTAGGAACTGCTGAGAATTCTACAAAATCGGTGATTTTTGTCGAGGATGCTTCAAGAGAATGTCGTGAAGTTCATTGATAAGAAACTGCGAGTACTCGCTAGAATCCAAAAACACCATGTTGTCTGTTCCGAAAGAACCAGTTAGCTTGTCAGAACACCAATTGACTGAAGCTCTGATATGGTTGTTACATATCCGGACACCACATGCCAAACAACAGACAAAACTGGAACAAACTTTAGCACTTCAACACAACTTGAAACTAAGAGAGAGAGAAATTCCACACATTAGACAAAGAGTGGCAGAGTTCCACTCCCAAATGCAATGGCTCATCGGCTATCCTTCTAATAATCCTTTAAATACTTCATAAGTTACTTTGCAACGAAGCTAGCTTGCAGTTCCCGTTGGAGATCTACAAGTTTTGGATCCTCAATCAATGATTCTTCAAGTTGATCATCTAACTCATCTTTAGACGATATAGAATCTCTGTTGTGGGTGGGATGCTTTCTCATTCCTGATCGGATACTCAGACAGAATCATGTCGTGTGTTGCAAAAGTCCACAGAAGGACAACCGACTAACGCTCTCATATCAACCGGTTTGGCACTGACAAGATGGTAATTCCATGGCAAACGCACGAACAAAACTGAAAAACTAACACTTGAACTTGAAACAAACTGAAGTCGCAACACAAAATGGCGGAGTTCAACTTCCGAATGCTCTGGCCCCACCAAAGTCTGACACCCAGCACTTCTTTTTATGTTAATAGTCATAGAGTACAACAGCCGGAGTGTCTGCTCTGCAACTGCACCATGCACTAATCTGCCAGAGTAGACCCCCTATGCGTTAAGTTATACGCACTATAGCCCAAAAGTAATTGATACAAAAGCTTGACGCCCGCAAAAGTAGAAATCCTAAAACATGGCGCCCTAAAAAGCATACAGGTCAACTACTTTTAAAACTGCTGCTAAAAGCTGCCACCTCACTTCCGTGACTTTGGCAGTAAATTGCAGCTAAAATACGGGCTGCCACGTCAGCACCGTATGGACGCACTAGGTCTTTTTCTCTATCCCTTGCCTGTAGGTCGGGTGCCACATCATCACTTTGTGATAGGGCATGGTAGTTCTTTGCGAGTATGGCTATATAAATCTTTCTTAGAATATTGCACACCAGGAACTTCTCTCTTTTCCTTGCAGTAAATCCTTTAAAGCACAAAAATACCCATGCACACGCTTCACACATGCACATAATTCGACGCATATACATATGCACTTAACACGCACAGACATATACACATAGATGCTCACACACTTGCACACATATATGCACGATTCACCAGAACACACACAAGTGGGCACAAATGAACACACACGAGAGATGCATCAAAGAACACAAACTCACGTGCACAAGGCAAATGCACCAACACACGCACACTCACACCCACCAATGAACCTTGCGATGTAGTTTGACATAAAACATTTCCTGGTGTCAGCCATTTTGAGGTTTTGAAGCTTAAAAGTTCTGTTTGAATGCAAGAAAAAGCAAAATAGGTTTCATGTGTGTGCATTAAGAGGGGGTGGAGGAGGGAGGGAGGAGGTGGAGACAGGAGGGAGGAAGGGTGGAAAAGATCAAGTGCAAGTGTAGAAGAACCAACAAATATCAGTATTAATCAACATACAACACACTTTGAACTTTTACAAAGGTAAATTTTAAATTGGATCGTGCACAACTTGTTTTTTGGGATTGAAAGAATAATTTAACTGAGAAGTTACATCAAACATGGTATAGATACAATAGTTTGAGCTTTAGATGAAAGGGACATACAGAATAAAGATCAAATGATATTAAAATAAGTCAGGGCTTTAATCTCTAGCCCCAAAAATCAAGTAATAATGCTAAGCAGGCTATAGCAACTAGTCACTAGCTCTAGAATCCACTTTAACATATCATGGTCTGATGTTACATGCACATCTCAGTGCAGCATCTGTCTCATCACAACAGAGATTCTAGTGGCTTGACCGCCACAACTTCCACATGCTTTTTTTTTTGGGTATTTTCAGTATTTGGTTATTGATCCTTGTGTGCTCAAGGGTGATAAGAATTGCAAATGTCCTCGACAATGCTTGAGGGTTTGGGCTTCCCCTCGAAAGGAAATTTATACTGATGCTCACCCTTATCAAACACTTTGTTCACACAAAAACCTTCCAACAACTATGTCCCTCAGCTCAAAAGGTCACAAAGCAATACAGATGATATAGCCTGTGTTTTTGGGCTTTCTTTACTATATGATTGGGGCAAAGCACACTCTAGAAGGTTCAGCATAAGCTAGTAGCCTCCATGAACCATCCAAACATTCCCAATGCAACTTTAACAAAAAGGGGTCGAAACCACAACATCAATCACTCGGAATTCATATGTCCCAATGTTCAAAACCCCACAAATGCATCAAAATGACAGCAAATGTACCCACTCTACAGATCCTGCAAATTCATGTGGCTCTCACCTCTTTGAACCGAACAATGTTGGGATGCCTCAGTGAACGGTGATTGATGATCTCCCTCTGCACATTCTGGTCGATCTGTCCATACATCCCAACCCACAAGTCGATTAAATAACTGTATCATAGAACCAATCAAGCTAAACACACATAATGGTGGAGTTGTCACCTTGTCTCCCCTTTCTATGTACTTGATAGCCACAAGCTCTTTGGTTCGCTTATCGCGCATCAACCGTGCAACCCCAAAATTACCAGCTCCGATGTCTTTCAGATGCTCGTATCGATCCATTCTCGTGTGCTATGTCTGTAAAGGAGAGTACTCAAGACTTAGCGTTGTACTGAAGCTAAAATGGTGGGGTGGGTGATATCCCTACTGTAAAAGGGGGAGCTTCAGCATATTGACACTTTGGGTACTTCCCTAATTAAGAGTGCACTGAAACACAATTAAGCCCTAATTAAGCAAGCTTGGACAAGATTAGCTACTTTAATAGAGCTGGCTTATGCGTGAAGCACTCGGACGCATTAATGATAAAAAAATTCAAAATCGTGAAAATGGCGTGCTTGGTGGAGGGCAACACTTACTCTTTTGTCTGCTGATCAAGAAGCAGATCGAGAGAGAGAGAGAGAGAGAGAGAGAGAGAGAGAGAGAGAGCTCGTTAAAAGGGCAATTCACAGAAAGACAGAGAGAGAGAGCGAGAGAGCGCTTGTGAAGACAGCAACAAAGATCCGAAGTAGCCACCCCAAATGATCTAGAGAGATAAAAAGGATGCGATTGTGTGAGGAAGATCGGTGCGCGTATGCCCGCGTAGCACAGAGAGAAGAGAGCGGGGGTTCGTGTGTGCAAAGGAAGGAAGACGACGGGATATTGTGGTGGCGATAGCTTTACAGAGCGGGATTATACAGATTTGCATGTACACAACTACACGCGCATAGCTGGCAATTGCTGGGCTGCAAGCAGGCATGGGAAAGCCTCGAGAGAAAGGGCTGCGCGTACTCTGGAGAGAGAGAGAGAGAGAGAGAGAGATACACTGGTCAGAAAATGGAGAGAGGAGCTCACTGCGCTGCTCGAGGGGCTAGTCAGAGGAGGTAGAAAGAGGAGAGAGGAGAGCGCGCACGCCAATTTGACTGAACCCCTTTGACATATGTCTTGAGACTTGGAGGTCTTGCATGCACAAGATCTAATATATATTTCTTGCCGCACATTTCAAGAGCCATCTTACTTTCCCATACCCATATCCCGCACAACCCAAATAGAATTCTTTTTTAGCACAATCCACTTTTCCCGTGCACGGTGATACAATGAGCGTCCGTGAGCGCTACTAGGGTTGCTTCACCACACTCAAACCTATGACCTTATTAACGGAGAACGAGTACTCAATCAATCAAGTTAGCCCTTTGGAAAACCCAAATAGAATTCTTATTTCAACTAGTATGCTCTCTGGAGCGAGCTTTTTTTTCTACTCTCCCTCTCCCCTCCCTCTATCTCCTCTCTCTCTCTCACACACACACACACACACAATCCCTCTCACTCTCTCTACCTAAATCTCTCTCTCTCTCTTTCTCTCTCCCTTCCTCCTTTTTATGTACCTCTCTCTCTCTCTCTCTCTCTCTCTCTCTCTCTAGATGCACCCTCCTTGTTCATCACACAAATCGAGATTATATGCCCCATCACACAGGATTTGATTCAAATAGACACCAAGAGGACTTGGACAGAGCCAACACAAGAGCTTGGCACGAAGATGGCTTTCTACATAGATCATCTTCTCCAGCTAACAAAGGATAGCTATGTGATCAAACCTGCCTATATGGAAAGTCATTTATCCAATGGGATACGATGTGCTATTGGTTAGATGAACTAGATATTGAGACTGGCATATTTAGGAGAATACCAACAAAGGTCAATATTTGCCACTTGTGTCATATGGAGTCACAGACAGAGTTACATCACATATGTCATTGTCCAGTATACTATGACATATGAGGCCACTTTCATTACCTATTCAGATAGGGCTTTGGACCATCGGCAAGAGTCATGAGATATCAAGATCAGAGATGCCTCTACTTGTTTTAGCTTTTGCTAGAGTTGCGTAGACACGGGGAGAGTTTCTTGAGGAGATTAGACGGTAGGAGACATTCACAAAGGGAGATCATTGATTTCTTTAGAGCAGAGACTCGGCAGTCATATGAACAAGCTTCGCAACAGACTTTAGAGTCCACCTATACCAGAGGTATATTGACTGACAAAGCCATTGAGCTTGTGAGAGCTAGACTGATAGAGGTATATTGACTAAGAGAGCCATTGAGCTTGGTTGAGCTAGACGTCCACGTCTACAAGGGCCACCACAACATCGGCGGAGGCTCCATCTGAGAATCATGACTATTCTAGCACAACATGAGAGACATCCAGTATGACTATTTATGTCATAATAATCAATATCTAATTCTCCTAAATGATTTTCTCATATTAAACTGATCATTTAATGTGGGGAAGTGCCAAGGGAGAAAAAGCTAGAATATTGGTTAAGTTAGCAGACCGGCAACAGTAGGGATCCAAAGGAGGGAAAATAGGGATCCAAAGGGGGGGCCATCTGCAAAAGAGCCATGTGAAACAACGGGCTAAAAAGACCCTAAGGTTCAGCCCATTAAGACTTCCAAAATGCTAAGGTTCCAAAATTCAAAGGTTGTGTCCAAAGGTCAACCTTAGGGAAAATTGGATGCTTAGTGTGTGCCCAAAAAGTCTTTCTACATCCCTACATGGGAGGGGGCGAGCCCCAAAGCTAGGGGATGAGAGAGAAAGCCACACACACACACACACAGGCTCCCTTTACACAAAGGGAATGAGGGACACATGTCAGCTCCCTAGGCCAGATGCCCACAAGGTATGCCCAATTCCTATTGGAAGACCCTTGAAGTGGACCAATGAGAATTAGGCTAGAGTAAATCTAGTTTAATTAATTTAAAAACATTTAATAAAAGAAACCAATAAGAATTAAGTGTCCTAGAAGACTATTGGGCAGTCTCCCAAGGGGTCCAATGAGCATTCAGGAGCCCCATGGCTTGCCTGATTCCTATTGGCCAGGAGGCAAAGGGGTCCAATGAGAGTTTAGTTTAATTATTTAATTATCTAAAGCTCTCACAAAAGGGGAAAGGGGGACACATGTCAGAAGGCTATCACTTATGCTGCTTAATCCCTATTGGCTTGACCTGGGGAGGTCCAATGAGGCAAAAGCCAGACTAACTTAGCAGCTAGGGCTCGCCCAAGAGAGAGAGGGGGCTGATTTTTGCTTGGAATTGACAAACACACTCTCACACTTGACCATGTGTGAAGGGAAAATACTCTATCTCCTCCCAAGCTTTAATGGAGAGCTCATCACCTACTCCAAGCTTGTGAGATAGAAGCCTACATCAACACTCTCTTGGCATGTGGATGCAAATCCAACCAAGAGCCAAGCTTCAATGCAGGCTCATCTTCTCTACCAAGCTAATTACTAAGCTAAGCTATGCTAATATGAGTGATTATGTGAGGAGATGTACTTCTTTCTCGTAAGATACTTCTTTTTCCTCTCAATCTACTCTCATACCCTGCTAGCTCTCACCATCTTCGAAGGTGTGTGAGGTCTTGGGTCTGAGAACGGGGATAATTCAAGTTGTGTTTGATTAAGTGTTTTGCTTGGTGTATGAAGCTTCCATCTTCATTGCACTAGCTCGTCTTGAAGGAACACAAAGAATTGTATTGTACAATGTCTCTCTTGATGGGAGAAACCATAATACAAAGCCTTTTGGAGGGGGGACCGGCTCCATGCAAATCCGGTCCTCAACTGTTGTCAATAGCTTAATTGCTCTCTCTTTTGAAAGTATTGTCGATGCTATCTAACTAGGTGTTATGCTTTTTGTTGCTCTCTCCACCCAAGCACTCTTGTAATTCTCATTAGGAATCAACTCTAATGAAATGCTCACTATGTTCATGCTAATTTCCGCTACACATAAGATTTTAGGCCATTAAATGTTACATTGGTATCAGAGCTCAAGGTTTCTCTTTTCTTGCTCAAGAAGGGAGGTCCTCAAGCTAGCTACAAATCGTTGGTATTATTAATTGCCTGTGAGTAAGTAGAATAGGGATTTTTCAGCCTTGCAGTGCGCCTGCCTTTGTGCAGTTAACGGGGCATCACCGTCGAGAGCTATGGTCTTAATAGTGGAGTCCTACGGGGCTTGCCTACGGCTTAACCACTATTGAGCTATTAGAAGCTTGACAGGAGCCGGTGCTGTTTTGGTGTCGAAAGACCCTCTCTTCTATTCCTTGCAATTAATGGTATTCGAGCCGCGGGTACAGTAGCTTGAGTGCTTTTTCTAAAGGGGTAAAGAGGAGTAGCAACTAGGGCTTGAAGTGCCAAAGTACACCTAAAAAGTTTACACCTAAAAGTTGTTAGAATGGCTGACAATATTAAAGAGAGTGAAATTAATGTTGATAACTTTGATTTTGCTCATGAGCAAGCTACTAATGATGCTTCAATGCTTGTTAATTATCTTGTTTCTAGGCTTCAACAAGCCATGGGCAATCCATCTCTCCAAAGTGAAGTGCAACGGCAGCTCCGTGCTCACGGGATTCTCCAAGCTCATCACCATGACGAGAGAACACCTAGGAAGCCTCCTTGTGAGACTACCAAAAGAGGTCTCTCTCCGATTCGGGAAGAAGAAGAGAATCCATATGAAGGGCTCAAGAACTTACTTCTTGATGATGCATCTCCTTCCCAAAGGAGAACTCAAGAGCCTCCACTGAAGGAACGAGAAAGAAGCGAGTCTCCCGCCACCTCGGCGGAGATGGCTCCACGAAGACGGCGGGCTAAACGCTCTCCATCACCACCAAAGCGGAGAAGACCATCACACTCTTCTCCACGCCATAATTCAAAGAGGGATGATAAAAAACAACAAGAGAAGAAAAAGGCGAGAAAGAGAACACCCTCTTCTCCATCTTCTTTATCCTCTTCCTCTTATGAAAGCTATGGTGAAGACGACAAAGATCAAGACAAGAAAAAGGCGAGAAAGAGGTCACCCTCTTCTCCACCTTCTTCAAATTCTTCATCTTCTGAAGAAAGTGATGGTGCAACTTTTGAACCATCAAAAAGAAGAGGCCATAGGAAATCCTATGCCGCATGGAAGAGGTCGTCCAAGCTGAAGAAATTCAAAGAGGGAGGGAAGAGCATCTCTTTCCTTACCTATGATGGCACCTTCGGTGCTACAGACAAAGTTTTGGCCTTTATCCAGCAATTCGATGCGGCGTTTGGAGATGAGGGCTTCACGGAGTCCTCTAAGCTACGCCATGTAGCTATGCACTTTCAAAAGTCCGCCAGACAATGGTGGTCTAGCCTACGAGCCAACGGTGAAGCTCCACGAACATGGAAGGCTTTAAGAGCTTCCATTATGAAGCAGTTTTTGGCCACCGATGCCAAAGACAAAGTACTCACCGAATGGCGAAGCTTAAAGCTCTCTCCCAATGAATCCATCCACAAATATGTAGACAAGTTTTGGGACCTACAACTCAAAGCCACTGTCTTCAAAAAGTTGGATTTTGGAGAGCAAAAGCAACAATTTTGTGCGGGCTTAACCGAAGAAATGGCGGAGTATGTCAACTCCCAAAGGCCACGTACCATATCGGCGGTAATACACCATACTATGGTGGCCTCGCGAATCAATTTCCAAACGGGGGGTAAAAGAAATAATAAGCCCCCGGAAAACAAAGGTTCCAATGAGCCTAAGGGGAAGGACAATGTCCAAAAGTCTCCTAAGGGCAATTCCAACAAAGCTAAAGAGAAGGGAGTTTACAAAGGAAAGAATAAACTCTCTCCTGAAGAGCTTGAGCGTTATCGTAAAGATAACCGGTGTTTCAAGTGCGGCGAACAAGGGCATGCGTACCGCGCTTGTCCCCAAAAGAACAACCGCCAAGATCCTCCTAGAGCTTCTTTGGTTGAAATCCAAGAGGAGGAGATTCACCAAACTCACCACAAAGGATCTCCTCTATGCCATGCTTGGGGAAAGGTAAGAGAACATGATGCTTTTATTCTCTTTGACCCTGGTTCTACTCACAATTTCATATCTATGGAGTTAGCCACCAAGCTAGGCATACAATCCTACGAGATGGGAGATATCCTACCCGCAGACAGTGCCTTCAAGGGGCAAGAAGCTTCAGTCACTCCCTTAATCGGGAAATTGAGGCTTCATGTCCAAGGCTATGTGGACAAAGAGGATTTCTTTATCTCTCCTCTCAAGCATGAGGATGTAATCCTAGGGGCACCATGGTTTGACCGTCTGGCTGCCCATGTTAAATTTCCTGAAAGGAGAATCTCCTTTAAGTTCAGGGAAAAGGACATGTATATAGATGCTAGGGAGATGGGTAACACCATCCCCATTGTACATACACCAGCTTTCAACAAGTCAATAAAGAGCTCTATTTCCGTGTACATGATTTTTGTTAAAGATTCTCAAAATGAACCTAATGCTTTAGCAAAAGAAAATAAAAGCAACCAAAAGGAATTAGAGTTATCCAATTTTCTCAAGGGGTTTCAAGATGTCTTTATTGACGACATCCCTTCTGAGCTACCTCCTAAACGAGGTAATGACGACCATGCAATTGAACTTCTTCCAGGAAGTTCACCGCCTAACAAACCTCCTTATAGAGTTTCTCAAGCTCAACAAGAGGAGATTATGCGGCAAGTGCATGAGTTAATTGAGAAGGGCATGGTTAGGCCTAGCTCATCTCCATTTTGCTCACCTGTGCTATTAGTGCAAAAGAAAGACGGCACATATCGTATGTGTGTCGACTATAGAGCACTAAATAGGATCACTATCAAGAATAGGTTTCCCGTTCCACGGGTAGAAGACCTATTTGATAAGCTACAAGGATCGACCTACTTCAGTAGGATTGACCTAAAAAGTGGCTATCATCAAATAAGGATAGTTGATCAAGACATTGTAAAGACCGCATTTCGTACTACATTTGGTCTTTACGAATACATTGTCATGCCTTTTGGCTTGACTAATGCACCAGCCACATTTAACCGCTTGATGAAGAAGCTGTTTAGACCTCATCGAACCTTCACTGGAGTGTTCTTTGATGATATTATCATCTACTCTAATTCATTAGAGGAACATAAGCAACACCTCCAGGTAATATTTCAAGTTTTAAGAGAGAATAAACTTTATGTTAATCGAAAGAAAAGTGAATTTTTCTTGCAAGAGATTCAATATTTAGGTCACATTATCTCTCAAGATGGAATCCAAATGGATCCATCCAAGTTAGAGGTAATAAAAGGATGGCCTAAACCCAGGAATCTTCATGAACTAAGAAGCTTTATAGGTATGTGTGCATACTATAGACGCTTCATAGAAAAGTTCTCACAAATTGCGGGACCATTACATGACCTAACAAAGAAAAATGTTAGGTATACGTGGTCTGCTAAGGAGAACAATGCTTTCGAAAAGCTTAAAGAAAAGCTTATCTCTCAACCTGTGCTTACACTACCGGATCTCTCAAAACCATTTGAGGTCCAATGTGATGCTTGTGGTGATTGCCTTGGGGCTGTTTTGCTCCAAGAAGGGCACGCCATAGGCTATGAGAGTCGAAGGCTCGACCCTGTTGAGCAAGCTCTAGGCATATACGAAAAAGAACTCCTTGCAGTTCTACATGCCTTAGACTCATGGAAGCACTATTTATTGGGGACTCCTTTCATTCTGCGAACGGATCACCAAAGTCTTAAGTACTTCATGACGCAGACCAAGCTCTCCGACAAACAAATGAGGTGGGCAAATTTCCTTTCGCAATTTCATTTTCATATTGCTCACATTGCTGGCAAGCATAATCAAGTAGCCGATGCACTCTCAAGACGACCAAGAGTGAATGCGGTTTCCATAGCAACTCACAATGATCTATCTTTAATGATAGATGAGTATGCTATTGATCCCGATTTTAGAGATGTGATTTCAGCCCTTGCCTTAGGGAAGAAAGAAGAACCATTTACTTTACAAGATGCTTATCTTCTCTATGGCAATAGACTATGCGTTACTAACTCACTACGTGAGAAAGTAATGTATGAATCTCATGCTCCCCCATATGCGGGGCATAGAGGGATTCAGTCTACCCTAAAGGAAATTGAAACATATTTCTATTGGCCTAGCATGAAAGTGAACATACATGAGTATGTTTCCAAATGTGTGGTATGTCAAAAGACAAAATTTGATAGAGGGAAGCAACTTGGATTGCTTCAACCCTTGCCAATCCCTAATTCACCATGGGAGAGCATATCCATGGATTTTATCTTTGGATTGCCTAAGTCTATCCATGGGAATACGGGAATATGGACGATAGTAGACAGGTTCAGTAAACAAGCTCATTTTATACCTGTCAAAAAAACTATCAAAGCCCATCAAATGGCAACCCTCTTCATTTCACAAATTTTCAAGTACCATGGCTTGCCAATGTCCATAGTGTCGGATAGAGATCCTAGAATGACCAGTAATTTCTGGAAGGGTCTCTTTGAGAATTTAGGAACAAGGCTAAACTTCTCTTCGGCCTATCATCCACAAACTGATGGCCAAAGTGAAATAGCTAACCTAACTATTCTCGATCTACTAAAAGCCTATGTAACGGAAGTAGATCAAAGAACCCAATGGGAGAAGTACTTACCCTTAGTAGAGTATGCTTACAATAACACTGTACATACTTCTACAGGAAAAGCACCTTTCGAGGTAATTGAGGGAAGATCAAAAAGTCCCTTGCTACTTAAGGTACATGGGAAGATCTTCGCTGCAGATGAGTATAGCCGAGACCTACAAGAATCTTTCCAAAAGATTAAGGATGCTATCTCTATCTCACAGCAAAGGCAAAAGGCTGCTGCTGACAAGCACAGAAGAGCCCAAGCCTTTAAAGAAAACGATTGGGTCTTGTTAAAGTTTCCCAAGGCTCGATTAAGGCACACGACGGGCAAGAATCCTACGGGCCACCAAAAGTACTATGCTAAACTAGCAAAAAGGTACTATGGTCCCTTCCAGATTCTTAGGCCAATCAATGAGATGGCCTATCAACTTAAGTTGCCCAATCATTGGCTCATACACAATGCTTTTCATGTGAGCCTCTTAAAGCCTTACAAAGGAGAGCCACCTCAAGAACCAACTATTGAAGACCCACCGGAGATCGAGGACCACGAGGAGGTGCTGCAGCCCGAGTCCATTCTCCGACATGAAGACAAGGTATTAAGAGGCGGTAAGACTATCCGACGATATCTTATTAAGTTTAAGAATTATCCTTTTGAAGATGCTAGATGGATGCAAGGCATACAATTAAAGGATAACCTAAACCTTGTCAATGCTTACAATGCTTCCCAAGAGTAAGCAAATGTACAAAATGTTAAAAATGAACAAAAATTTTTGTCTTATAAGACTCTCTTTTTCTTTATTTGTGCACAAAAATGAAGTAGTATGCATGCTTAGATCAAGTTTGCGGAGACGACGTCTCCCGAACACCAAGTAGAGCTTGTCACTCTACTATGGAAGACTGATAGGACTAATGTGCAGACATGCTTGCGGCAGCCTCAGGCTCTCAAGCGCCAAATGGACTAGTCATCCATTATGGAATGATGTCGTAGGGTAACATAGGGATCCTCTACCCGCTAAGAAAAGGACTCATGCATATGCTTTATCTTCTCTACACCATAGTCAAGGACGACTATGATTTCAAGAGAGAGGTAATGTCATAATAATCAATATCTAATTCTCCTAAATGATTTTCTCATATTAAACTGATCATTTAATGTGGGGAAGTGCCAAGGGAGAAAAAGCTAGAATATTGGTTAAGTTAGCAGACCGGCCACAGTAGGGATCCAAAGGAGGGAAAATAGGGATCCAAAGGGGGGGCCATCTGCAAAAGAGCCATGTGAAACAACGGGCTAAAAAGACCCTAAGGTTCAGCCCATTAAGACTTCCAAAATGCTAAGGTTCCAAAATTCAAAGGTTGTGTCCAAAGGTCAACCTTAGGGAAAATTGGATGCTTAGTGTGTGCCCAAAAAGTCTTTCTACATCCCTACATGGGAGGGGGCGAGCCCCAAAGCTAGGGGATGAGAGAGAAAGCCACACACACACACACACAGGCTCCCTTTACACAAAGGGAATGAGGGACACATGTCAGCTCCCTAGGCCAGATGCCCACAAGGTATGCCCAATTCCTATTGGAAGACCCTTGAAGTGGACCAATGAGAATTAGGCTAGAGTAAATCTAGTTTAATTAATTTAAAAACATTTAATAAAAGAAACCAATAAGAATTAAGTGTCCTAGAAGACTATTGGGCAGTCTCCCAAGGGGTCCAATGAGCATTCAGGAGCCCCATGGCTTGCCTGATTCCTATTGGCCAGGAGGCAAAGGGGTCCAATGAGAGTTTAGTTTAATTATTTAATTATCTAAAGCTCTCACAAAAGGGGAAAGGGGGACACATGTCAGAAGGCTATCACTTATGCTGCTTAATCCCTATTGGCTTGACCTGGGGAGGTCCAATGAGGCAAAAGCCAGACTAACTTAGCAGCTAGGGCTCGCCCAAGAGAGAGAGGGGGCTGATTTTTGCTTGGAATTGACAAACACACTCTCACACTTGACCATGTGTGAAGGGAAAATACTCTATCTCCTCCCAAGCTTTAATGGAGAGCTCATCACCTACTCCAAGCTTGTGAGATAGAAGCCTACATCAACACTCTCTTGGCATGTGGATGCAAATCCAACCAAGAGCCAAGCTTCAATGCAGGCTCATCTTCTCTACCAAGCTAATTACTAAGCTAAGCTATGCTAATATGAGTGATTATGTGAGGAGATGTACTTCTTTCTCGTAAGATACTTCTTTTTCCTCTCAATCTACTCTCATACCCTGCTAGCTCTCACCATCTTCGAAGGTGTGTGAGGTCTTGGGTCTGAGAACGGGGATAATTCAAGTTGTGTTTGATTAAGTGTTTTGCTTGGTGTATGAAGCTTCCATCTTCATTGCACTAGCTCGTCTTGAAGGAACACAAAGAATTGTATTGTACAATGTCTCTCTTGATGGGAGAAACCATAATACAAAGCCTTTTGGAGGGGGGACCGGCTCCATGCAAATCCGGTCCTCAACTGTTGTCAATAGCTTAATTGCTCTCTCTTTTGAAAGTATTGTCGATGCTATCTAACTAGGTGTTATGCTTTTTGTTGCTCTCTCCACCCAAGCACTCTTGTAATTCTCATTAGGAATCAACTCTAATGAAATGCTCACTATGTTCATGCTAATTTCCGCTACACATAAGATTTTAGGCCATTAAATGTTACAATTTACAAAGGTGGACTTTGACAATTCTCTTCAGGCATCAATGTAGTACATCCTTGGACAGTGCACAATGTCGGGCATCCTCGAACACTAATGTTTATTTTGGCCTAATAATGAGGTATCAAGCGTGATGAGGACGGGAGCAGAGGTCCTTGTAGAAGCCAGGAAAGCAAATGGCACCTGCAAGGACGATGCATGTAGAGTTACAGAAGGATCAATGCACACTACTTAGGGATCGGGGGGCCATCCATGATAGAGCCGCACTCGAGGCAACAGCTTCTAGCGCAAGCCCCAACACAAGAAACTTCACCACCGCCTGAAACTGCCCTTCACCATCGTCTCTCTCTCTCTCTCTCTCTCTCTCTCTCTCTCTCTCTCTCTCTCTCTATCTCTCTGGTGTAAGAGAAAATGTTGCACTCCGATGTTCGAGCAAAAGCTGCATCTTTTGTAAGAGTGTCTGTCAGGACAACGGCAAGGCCGGACTAGACGAGGGCAAGGCCGGGCTAGGCAGTGTGGAAAGGGAGTCCAACTAGGGCAAAGGGCTAGGAGTCCATGCTATATAGTGGGTGGTTGGGAGGTGGACTCCTGGGTTCTAGTTCCCCTTGTCTAACATTGGTATCAAGAGCAAGGTTACTATTTTTGGGAAGGGCACAGCCGTGGTGTTGGAGAGCCACACAAATTCTTGCATGCTTTTGCATGTCGGGGTCAAGGAGGCCGTGGAGCTCACCCCCTGTGAGGAGGACGACAAAGCGGACGGCATGGGAAACACCGCTTGCGAGGGGAAGAGGCCGACAAGAGACTTGCACAAAATCGTGCCCTCTCGGGCTTGACGGCATCACGTGGGCGCACTGAGTGTTTCACGAGCTTGTATAGCAGGCACTCTCAACCACCATGGAAGGCGGGGTGAGCAAAAGCTCCCCCCTTGGGCTGTCTGCGGGCCGCCATAGCCGGTGAACAGTTTTTTTTTCATACTTAGTGGGCACCCTCAAATTTTTCACCAACAAGGGACGGTACCCACAGGAGGGTACCCCCCCCCCCCCCCCCCCCCCCCCCCCCCCCTTCCCTCTTATGAAGCTTAGGGCGAAGCTAGGAAAACCGACAGAGCCAAGCAAGGGCAAGGCCGGGAAATACAAAGGCAAGGTGCTATTTGTGTTGCGTATCCTGCATATTCTTGTTTCGTACCTTCATTTCAAGTCACCAAGTTATCCAAAATGTTGGGGTATAGGCGCCTGTGCCTTGCCCGGCCGTCCAGAGTCTAGGCGCCCACTGACTTGTATACCTTATACATAGCATAAGTGTATAGGGGGCTACTCACTGATTGATTCTCCCCACGCATATATGTGTGTCGTGTGCTCTTCTCCTTCCTCTTCTCTCCTGCACAGTTCCTTTAATTTGTATCAAAGCCAAGTTCAATGCGTTTTTGCGTAATCGTGCGCACGCGCACTTTTCAGGCAGATTCTGGATCCGGAGCTTGGAAATTCACACTCGGCGTTCCGGTAGTATTTCCAGTAGGTGACCTACGGTTTTACCCCCCTTTTGAAGTTTTTTATGCCCTCAGAATTTTGTTATGAGCACTACATCAGAAGATAGGTTTCAGCCGCAAAGAAACCCGTCTTGTGTAGATTGGCAAGCAGGAGGTGGATTGGTTTGATTTGCTCAATTGTGAGTATTTGCAGGTGTTACAAGATCGGGTTTGACTCCCAGGTACAGGTTGAGTCTAGTACTCCCATAGGTGTTGCCAGTTGCACTTGAGTGGTTCTTCTGTAGTGTTGTGGCTTTCATACATGGTCTTTGAGCGGGTAATGCTCTATGTATGCTTATGTGGTGAGCAATAGATCTTGTAAGCAAGTGCAGAGGTTGGTTGTGGATGATATGTACGGTCACCTGTGGTACTCTTTGTGAGCATTTGTTGGACACAGGTTTGCAGAGCTTATGCATGTATGTTGAGTGTAGTTTGATGCGCATTGATTGCTCATTGTATTGAGCTTGCAAGACAATGGTTATTTTGTGTTGATAGCCAGTGTGCGTCGAAACTCTGGCGAAATTCTCCCAGGAGTTTTATGCGCATAAATTGATGCAATCCAGGTTGTGATTGCGATTGCACTCAGTGATTACGTGCGGTGTTCTCTGCAGGTGGGAGCTTAGTGCATGTATGCATCGATACCGCACAGTGTGGGCTTGGTGATTAGCTCACGGTTTGACAGGCGTACAGTTATCTTGGCACACTCACAGGAGTGAATGTTGTGATGTATGCTTGTGTGGCTACGAGCTAGGTAGCCGGATTCGAGCACTAATGGCTTGAGGTTTTTCAACAGGTTTCAGCTACAGGTTTACAAGTTTACAGGCAGGTTTGAGGGCTTATTTGGGCGCTGAATTTTCAGCCATTGTTTCCTCTTTGCAGGTGTCCATGTATGGCTCAGTTGTAGGCTGATCTGGGACACGTTTGTGACTTGTTTATGCAGCTGTTTAAGAGCTGAATTTTGGGGTTGTTTTGGGGCTGATTTGCAGCCATATTTTACAGCCATACAGGAGCTTGGTTTACTCTACAGGAGCCTTGTACACTTGGCATTTGGGATTTGCATCATTGCCATTTGTGGAGCATAGTGTGGTTACACTACTGTGAGAGATTTTATGCGTGGATTCGCATGAGCATTGTAGGTGCTGGTGAGCTCTTTTTTTAAGAGCATTTTCTCGTTGCAGGTTGCTTCTTTTGGATCAGTTGAGTGCATTTCATTGCTACCGTTGACATTCACTTATAGTAGTCTATATGTGTGAGACTTTCGAGTCTAGGACAATGACTCATGAGAGATGGCGTTCTCGTTCGTGTCGACACTTGAGATGTTGGCATTATGGTCACACGGGGCACATTAGACGACGATGCTTTCGTCGTATGAGACAGCACAAGAGACAGGCTAGTCTCAAGGATGCAGAAGATGCTATAGGCTCAGTTGACTTGACAGTTTGCGAGATCAGATACAGTGTCTGAGTACCCTAGTGACAGTGAGGTCACATTTGCTTCGTGTATTACTCCTGATTTTTTGACGTCTGAGGATAGTGCACTTCTTTTGCAGTGGGTGCTAGACAGGGACGCTACTTTTCATGTCACTCCGTATCGTGAATGGTTCAATAGCTATTCTAGCAGAGTGCATGGTAGTGTGGGATTGGCAGATGGGTCACTGCATGAGATTGCTGGTTCAGAAAATGTGAGATTTTCATTACCGAGCGGTGCATTGTACGTGCTCAGAGATGTGCATCATGTGCCAGATTTGACGATGAGTTTGATCTCCGTTGGTCAGCTTAAGGATAGTGGATGTCGGGTATCGCTGCTTGAGCGATCTTTTGCATTGCATTTGGGTTCACTAGTGATTGCGAGAGGTGCTAGAGTTGGCACATGGTACCCATTGCACGTAGTACTGGTGCGAGATGGTCGAGTCTCAATCTTGTTACAGCCATGCAGAGAGCGAGAGACCCGGACAGTCTCTTTTGCTCATGGGTTGCAGGGAACTTTGCATGGAGTGTAGAGTAGTGAGCTCGTTGTGCACACAGTTGGGGCACGACTTGAGCAGTCACACAGAGAGGTGATAGAGTCATGCATGCATGCTTTGCTAGTGACTGAGCAAAGCAGAGAGTCAATTGTGCGAGATACTTCTATGCAAGATAGACAGGTAGAGCGGTCTTGCTCTAGTGAGTCACGACAGGAGGAAGTTGTGCAAGAGTCTATGCATAAGGAGTTAGACCATGAGAGCTCTAGTGAGTCACAGCACATTGAGTGGTCATGTTTGCAGTGGATGATTGCAGAGGAGGAGATGAATGTGGCTGACACGCCTTGTCAGCCAGAGATGCCTATTGCCAGGGATATATATGTTGATACATGCTCTGTAGAGCTAGCAGGGCCCGCTAGCATTGCATCGGCATTCGGTGGTCTCATGTATGAGATGCTGATCTTGAGACCGGATATCGCAGCTACAGTGGGGACATTTGCAGTTGGGGTTGTGAGTCGTTTGTTGACTGATGATGGCATAGTGCATGAGGGAGATATGCAGGTATTACGTATATACTTGCAGTACGTGTGTGGTACGTCTGGTGGTGTATGGACTTACACGGGAGCAGGACAGCCGGATGCACACGATCACAGCCAGCCAGTGGTCATCTATTGAGAGCGATTTTCTCTGGCCTTTTATAGTCTTTAGACTAGGTTCCCTTGCTTAAAGGAGCAGTCGCCTTTAAGTGGGAGGTTGTTGGGGTATAGGTGCCTGTGCTTTGCCCGACCGCCTAGAGTCTGGGCGCCCACTGACTTGTATACCTTATACATAGCAAGTGTATAGGGGGCTGCTTACTGATTGAGTCTCCCCACCCATATCTGTGTGTCATGTGCTCTTCTCCTTCCTCTTCTCTCTTGCACAGTTCCTTCACAAAATACATAAACCAAGTGCAATACGGGTGCTCAAGGCAACCACACCTACACTATTGAATAGTTTTCTTGGAACCCGGAGCAAGATTACATCTTCAACGGCAATTGGAGCACGAATGAAATTAGCAAGGCTAATTACCGGTATCAATGGGATTCTTTATCGATATTTACCAATTGCGGTACATCGGGTATTTTTCTTGCTATTCCTTGCACTGCACTATGTCGCCATGGATTCAGATATCAATATGACGCTTGATTTCTAGCAAAATACGCCTGATCTTGCCCATGATGGCTTGAGGCCGGACGCTCTCACGGAGAGTGCCCGCGACGCTACGGCAGGTGACAACACATATGAATTGCTCGACATTCAAGAATTTCATGCACTTCAGACATGCATATCAGTCATGGAAGGGAATTTCAAATCTTTAAATGAAAACGTCACTAAATTATCCACGTTAGTGATCCAATTAATGCAGCAGCAGTCCAAGGGTCCTGCTGACACGCACATGCATGAGCACGTTGCTACACAGGGGCAAGGCCCTTCTAATCAAGGACAAGGTCCAACTGCTGATACTTTGCACACTCTCACTGCAAAAGAGGTGGATGAGTTGTTGAAAAACACCAAACCCACGACTTTTAAGGGAGAAGACCGCGCTCGCAATAAGGATGCAGTGAATATCTTTCTAAGCAAGTGGGATGGAATTCACGCCTTACGACGTACTCCGAACGCAGTCAAAGCACTACAAACAAGCTTAACTCTAGAAGGCAAGGCCTACAAATGGTGGATGTCTCTCAAGGAGAAGAATATCATACCACAGAGTTGGGCAGCTTTTGAAGCTATGTTTTGTAAGGAATTTTTTCCTACAAATGAGGCAGATCGGAATTGGACGTCTTGAGACACGTGTTCCATGCGCCAATACCCATCATTACTTGAATATATATCTCACTATTGGGATGTTATCCTTAAGTTGGAAGGCCTATATAACTTTCAGCAAGTACGGGGATTTATACGTGGTCTGACACCAGAGCTTAAGAAGCACGTCAAGACCCAAGACCCTAAAACACTTGGAGGAAGCCATAGTGAAAGCACATATTCACGATGATCTAGATGAAAAGAAATCACATAATACTCACGTTCCTGCTAATACATATGGTAATACACGCACACAATATGGGCACAATAAAAGGAAGTTTATAGTAGCCAATTCAGAAGCATCTAAAAAACCCAAGGGGTCCAGAGGTCCTCTCTCTCCTGAGGACTTTGATAAAGCTAAGAAAGAGAAATTATGTTTTCAATGTTTAGGAAGCGGTCATGGCAAAAAGGATTGTCCCAAGGGGAAATCTGCTGCTCATGGCAAGGAGAAAGCAGTGCACACGGTGCAACTGTTGCCTCTTGAGTCTTCCTCACGATTCTCTACAGTGGAAGTAACACACACCGAGGTGGTGCATGAATGCTGTCTCACAGCTTCCATGTGGCAACAGACCTTCGGACCACATGAGTTAGTACGTATGCACGGATCTCTGCAAGGGCACAAGGTTGGTAGATGATGGTGCTACGCACAATTTTATCAATTACAGATTGGTGAAAAAACTCAAACTGCCTCAAACTCCAAGTACCCATTGCTACAAGGTAGTAATGATGAATGGCCATGATACCAAAATCTGGGAAACTCAAGTCCGAGTTGTTCCGTTGGAAGTACAAGGTTACTCCCCCATCCTTGGATTTTCAGGTTATGAACATGGAGAGGGAAGACGTGGTACTTGGTAGGTAATGGTTGCATAGCCTAGGACCATCACTAAAGCGTAGCTATGAGCACAACATCTTGATGTTCGAATCCCATGGCGCACATGTGTTGCTATTAGGAGAGAAGGATGTACCTTCTTCACCATTGATATGTACAGCTGAGCTTATGCAGCTAGTTTCTGATAATGAAATAAATCAAGTTTTCTTGTGTTATTCATTGTCTCATTTTCTCTCTAACATTGAATCTCTTGAACATTCCTCAACGCCGCATGCTTCTCTCTCATCTCTTCCACCAATGGCTACTTCCAAACAAGCAAACGTTGCTAGTGAGTTACAGAAATTATTAAAGGAATCTCAAGATGTTTTTCTTAATAATTTTCCACCAAGATTATCGCCGTCACGATCGGTGCAACATAGCATCGATGTGGTTGTTGCAGGCAGTAAACCTGTCAGTAAACCGCCCTACCGTATGAGTTACTCGAAAGCTGCTGAGGTGGAACGTCAGCTTGCTAACTACCTTAGCAGAGGGTTTATCCAATCTAGTTATTCACCATGGGCTTCTCCTATCCTATTAGTGAAGAAAAAAGATGGCATTATGCGCATGTTCGTAGACTACCGTGGCTTAGATGCGGTTACGGTTAAGAACAAGTACCCATTGCCATGAGTGGATGAGTTGTTCGACAAACTCACTCATGCTCGCATTTTTACGAAAATAGACTTGTGGTTAGGTTATCACCAAGTCCGTATTCAACTTGCTGATATACCCAAAATTGCATTCTGAACAAGGTTTGGACACTACGAGTTTTTGGTGATGCCCTTTGGGTTAACCAATGCGCCCGCAACATTCATGACACTTACGGATAGTGTCTTGAAGCTGTACTTGGGCAAATTTGTCATTGTTTTTCTCGATGACATTCTAGTCTACAGTGCTTCTGAAGAAAAACACTTACAACATCTGAGGCAGGTGTTCGAATTGTTACGAACAAATAAACTATATGCCAAGGAATCTAAGTGTGATTTTTTGAAAGAAGAAATTCACTATCTTGGGCATGTTATTTCAGCTAATGGGCTATATATGGATCAATCCAAAGTGGATACAATCCGACAATGGCCTTCTCCTAAAAATCTAGAAGAGTTACATATTTTTTTAGGATTCGCAGGTTTTTATCGAAGGTTCGTTAAAAACTATGCTAATATTGTTGTTTCCATGACGGATCAACTGAAAGGCAAAGGCAAAGATTTTCAATGGGGACCCGCTCAACAACACAGTTTCGATACGCTCAAGGATGCATTAGCTACAACTCCCATACTATCTATTGTAGATCCTTTGAAACCATTTGTTTTGGAAACAGATGCCAATGACCGTGCTATCGGAGCAGTCCTGTTATAAGACGGACGGCCAATTGCATTTGAAAGCAAGAAGCTTGATGCAACTCAGCAGAACTACTATGCTTATGAGTGCGAACTATATGCAATAGTGTCTGCCTTAAAAACATGGTGGCATTATTTGTATGGTGCTCAATTTGAGATTATGTTTGACCATGAAAGCATCAAATGGTTTATACAACAAACTGATTTGAAGGGTCGGAAAGCCAGGTGGGCCGAGATTCTTCAGGAATATGACGCTAAGCTCCGATATCGTAAAAGACGATACAATGTGGTGGCTGACGCTCTAAGTCGTACGTCGGAGGTCAATTTTCTCTTGTTCATGGAACTTCCTAGTGAATTTTTGGATTCTCTCAAAGGCCAATATGAGCATGATGAAGCATATTCCAAAGTGTGGAGCCATGTACAAATGAGGGATCCTTCTCACTCCAATGATGGTAGTGTAACGTTAACCTCCACACATAGTTCTCCTCTATCGAGCGATGAACTACAACGATGGAAGCATTTCACCATCGACAATGGATACCTACTCCATAAGGGGAGAGTTTGTGTACCGACGGACACAGATATTCGGTGCCAGATTCTTTATGAATGTCAAGTGCAGGGCACCTAGGTATTAGAAAGACTTATGCTCTCGTACGACGACAATTTTACTGGCTAGGTTTACATGGCTTTGTTCAAGGTTATGTCTTGCATTGCCAAAAATGTCAAGTTAACAAAGCAAAGCGCCTAAAAGCAGGTGGACTCTTACATCCTTTGGAGATTCCCAATGGAAAATGGGAAAGTATCTCTATGGACTTTATTGTGGGTTTACCAACCACTCTACGAGGTCATGACTCGGTATGGATGGTCGTAACCGGTTGACTAAACTATGTAAGTTTATTCCAACAAATCAATGGTTAAGAATTTAGAACTAGCCAAGTTATTTGTGGACAATCTATACAAGTTGTATGGTTTGCCAAGTAACATTGTCAGTGATCGTGATCCCAAGTTTAACAGTCATTTTTGGAGGGCTGTGTTCAAACGATTGGATACACAACTAAGCCTCAGTACAGCCGATCATCCAGAAACAAATGGTCAGACTGAACGAGTTAACCAAGTGCTAGAGGATATGCTAAGAGCATACATTAGCAAAAAACAGTTAGACTGGGAAGAATACTTACCTATTCTCGAGTTTTCCTACAATAGTGTTAAGCATGTCACAACTGGATTTAGTCCTTGCATGCTCATGTATGGGTTTCAACCTAGGTCACCTGTTACGGTGGGGTTGGCAACCGAAAAGCTCCAACAAGTTAAGGATTTTCTCGAAGACCACATGGATATGCTGAAACTCGCTCGTCAAAATGTCCGACAAGCGCAGGATCGGTATAAGAAGTACGCTGATGAGAAACGTCGACAAGTTACCTTCGAGGAAGGGGAGGAAGTATTTTTACGTGTGCAAGAACATTCAGAAAGTCTGAAAACTGGGCCAACACCTAAATTATCTCCCCGATATTGTGGGCCTTTCAAAATACTCAAGCGAGTAGGTGATCGTGCCTACAAATTATTGCTACCTACGCATTCTCGTATTCATCCGGTGTTTCATGTAAACCGTTTACGTAAGCGGTTACATAGGGACGACAATGTCATTGACCAACAGATTTTGGTTGATTTCGTCGAACCTCCTATCTTACCGCATGAACCTGAACGTATTCTCGACTATCATGATTTACATACGCGTCATCATGTACGTCAACAAGCCTTAATCAAGTGGAAAGATCGACCTGAGGAAGGTGCCACTTGGGAAAACATTAGTGTTCTTAAGAAGAAGTTCCTTACTTTTGTTTTCGAGGACGAAAACTCTTCTTTAAGGGGGGAGTAATGTCAAGACAAGGGCAAGGCCGGACTAGACAAGGAAAAGGCCGGGCTAGGCAGTGTGGAAAGGGAGTCCAACTAGGGCAAAGGGCTAGCAGCCATGCTATATAGTGGATGGTTGGGAGGCGGACTCCTGGGTTCTAGTTCCCCTTGTCTAACAGTGCCAAGAAAGACTTCAAAAAAGTCGTACCATATGAGGGAGCTACGGACTGCACAGTCACAAAAGATTTGAGTTTTGAAATTGGTAGGGAGGTACCCAGGCCTCTGAAGCAGTGCAATACTGAGGTGATGCGAGGGAGAGAGAGAGAGAGAGAGAGAGAGAGAGAGAGAGAGAGAGAGAGAGAGAGAGAGAGAGAGAGAGAGAGAGAGAGAGAGCACCCCAGTTAGTGTTTGAGAAAAAATCAATTTCATAAACATATGAAATTTCCTTTAGGCATTGAGGAAATTTTACAAAATAACTGACATTTTTTGCAATTTAACTCTATCTTCCTAAATTTTTAAATGGTTTTTCTCCTTCTTCCCCTCCCTTCAACCAAGGACAAGGGTCCTACGGGCAAGGCCATCGGCACGTCGGACAGTGTGTACGCTAGGGGGAGGCTATAAGATAGCACGGTTTGGTGGAGACTAGCACATGCATTACCATTGCCCTTTCACTGGTATCCGAGCTATTTTGGGAAAGGGGAAAAGCAGGTTGTATATGCATGTGACATGCTGCTTCTCCCCTACGATTTGCACAGCGACGTCTCCATTGTGCAGCAAAAAAAGAAGGCAGACACAGTTTCTTGTGCGCAGCGTGCGAAGGCAAACAGTGACAACCGATGGTAGCCTCCCCACCTACGTCCTCCACAACGCACAACCAAGGCAAGTTCGATTGACAAGTCTACGACACCGAGGTTCCGTGCATACAAATGCCCCCTAAACCCTTGCTCAAAGGAGGGTTGAATCCACCCCATGAGGGTAAGAGGCCAACACTTTACCATCAAGCTATTGAGCCTTATTGTGTATAACAAGGAAAGATAGCGTACTTGTGTTGACAAGAAAGGTAGAAGGAAAGGGAAAGCTTCAAACTTCAAGGAAGTAGTTTCACTCTTCCTTTTCACTTAGTGAAAGTCGAGTTTTGCTCCAAAATTCATTTTTCTTCAAGGAAGAAGCCTCACATGTGAAGAAAAGCCTTCACAAAACGACAAGTTTTTGTGAAGAATCAAGGAGGTGTTCTTACGACGAACGACATGTAAAGCGTTACAATTTTCGCAAGGCGAGGTTCGCATGCAACGCAAATCGTCGAGTATAAAAAACACAAAAACTTCAAGCTTTACAAGGTACAAGTTGACGTTTTTTTTTCTCTCTTTACATTAATGTGTGTTTACCATGACCAATGAGGATATCCCATTTACACACACTTTTTATTTTGAGCACGTAGATCAAAATCAAGGCACCACGGGTACTGCTGACACTAATATGCATGACGACGATGATCTAGGAGATCATGGCCTTGTAGATATGTCTACTTTCAAGACTTTGGAAAATCACCAATGCGTACTTGAACACAACCTCTCTGCACTCAATGCAAATGTGTCAAATCTTACTGAGCTACTTGTGAAATTTATGAATTCACAGACGGCTCAAGGAGCCAACACTAGCACGGTTCAAGGAAACCACACTCGCATGACTCAAGGCGTCCAAGAGACAAGTGCTTTAGAAGATGCAGAAGGTAGCAATGCATTGCTTAAGAATATCACCATTCCTGAGTTTCACGGGGAAGAGCGTGATTGCAACAAGAATGCGGTCAATACGTTCTTACACAAATGGAGTGATATTCATAGGTTGAGACACACCCTAGATATAAAGACGGTTGTGGAAACAAGTCTATCTCTTAAAGGCAAGGCCTATAAGTAGTGGATGACATTTCCAATAGATGCTCGTCCTCTATCTTGGGCTGCATTTTAAGCTTCTTTCTCTAAAGAGTTTTTGGACTCCAATGAAGAAGATAAGAATTGGTTAGCATGGGATGCATGCCGCATGTCTAGCCTCTCTCTCACACAGTACCTTTCAAAGTATCGAGAAATCATATTAAAACTAGAAGGTCTAGATGAATTCCAAAAGATACGGGGTTTTAATAGGGGTCTTGACAAAGACTATGATCTTCATGTCAAGATCTAACATCCAAAAACTTTGGAAGAAGCCATCGGTCATACCCAAAGATATGATGATGACCAAGAGAGGAAAGGAAATGTTCCCTACTCTAAAAATAATTTTGCTAAGAGCAGTGTGGCTAAGAGCCAATGACGAGGTAGATCTCCCACACGTTCTAAGAGGAATAAGAGACAATCTACCTCTCACACCAACAAGAGGCTAAGAAGCCTAAGCAATCATGAGATACTCCACGTGGGTCTCTCAGCACTGCTGATTTTGAGCATGCAAAGAAACACAAGTTGTGTTTTAGATGTGTTTCGGACCAACATAACAAGAAAGATTGTCCTCTTTTGCAAGGCAAAGAAAAGGCCATGCACACGATGCAACGCCTCATATTAGATTCATCTCCTAAATATTGTGTTGTAGAGGTTCTTCATATGGAAGAAAAGCACAAGTGTTGTGTGTTTACTTCAATGTGGCAACCCACCTTTGGACCCCATGAGTTGATTCGCATACATGACACTATTAACGGACATTGTGTTCGTATTTTAGTGGATGACAGTGCAACTCAAACTTCCTGAACTATAAGCTAGTCAAGAAATTGAAGCTTACACAGACTCCTTGGTCCCACAAGTATGTGGTAGAGCAGATGTCTGGGAATGATAAAGAACCTTCAATTTAAGTTCCATTTTTGAAAATTTTCCATTTCATAGCTAATCTTCAAAAGCTATCTCTTATAATATTGTTCAATCTCGTGATTCTCAATACGTTGCATGATTCAACAAGGCCATTCATGCATGAAAGATCGACAATGTCCTTTCTCTTTTGCATTGACATTTGTGGGTCACCCAGAGCACCTGTTAGCTAAGAGCACTCAGGTTCTGCTTTGTCTCATCTCCTCGATGAATCTATGCAAAGCAAGTCTTCAATTTGGCGCATTTTTCCTAGATGCTTCCAAAGTTTGGAAGATGCTGGTAGCAGACAAATTGGGAGAAACTTGGCAACATGTTTACTTGTCTTTTATTGGAGGTCATTATGAACCAAGCCTCGAGACGTTGAAGAGGGGGAATAGGGAACACACCCAGCACAAAAAATACTTGCCTCTCTATAGCCCAGGGATTCCACAACACCCCTAACCTCTCAAATAACACCTTCAAATTGGCTAATTTGCACTAACAACTCTGCTTTAGCATACAAAACAACTACCTCACACCTTGCAAAAAAACACCCACAACACAAATGCACCCACACTGCTCAACTCACCCTTTCCGACTCACAAAACACTCCTAATCTTCCCTCTTGGTAGCACCTTTTGATCTGCAAGCAAACCCTGTGCAAGCAATGGCCAATACACGAAGAGTGAGAGAAGAGGAGGGGAGTGGGGAGCAGCAACACAAGAGATTGGGGCAAACGAGTGGTATTATTGCATAGGGAGTAGTACAACCAAGTATGCAGCTTCAATGGCAAGCTTAGCAACACACAAGCTTCAAGCTTCCACTCACACACCCAGGCCAAAAAAGCCACACTGGTCCAAAGACCCTAAAAAATGAACATAAAACTCCTTTTATAGGGGTGTGCCTAGGAATCCCAAAAAAGAAAAATGGGATGATCTTCCATGTCGCGCACTTCATTTGGAGTTCCTTTTAGCATTTGATTGCATTGCCAACACTTGGCCTAGTTTTTTTTGGACACCTTTGCATGCTACACCTCTTGTCCTTATCCCTTCCATTTTGGCCGGCCGGATTTTCCCTTGGGCCCTCTTGCCTTGGCTTGCTCTTCTTCCCTTGTCGGCACCTCCTTTGCAGCGGGACCCCTCCCTTGTCGAGGCCATAGCGATGTCGCTATTGGGGGGGGTACACCTTTACCCTAAAAAATGTTTGGCCCTTGGCGGGCGCGAGCACCGCCTTTTAACTACTTGCCATGTCATCACCGAAGTCACACCACCGTGCTGCCGTGCGCGAGCGCGCCTCGTCAAAATCGCCGCCAACGGCCATCAAGTCCGCCACGCAGCACCGTTGCACAGCGCCATGGCCAAGGGAGGGGAGCTCCCCTCACTCCTCTTGTGTACAATGGGGAGCCATGCTCCAGTATCTCTACCGCGGCAAATTCGCCCCCGCTGGCGCATGTGGGTTTTACCCTTGTCCACGTGGCATCACCATACTCCTCAAGTCTCAAGGCCTTCAAAAACAAAAAACCCGTTAGTTTTTTAACCAAAAAACTTTTTACCCTGCCTTTGCCTAGCTCTCTTTCACTGCTCCAATGTCATATTGCTGAGCCGCAAAGCCCGGATGTAATCTTGCATTGCCGGCTTACTTCTCCATAATCCGCACCGCTACTCGACTTTTCCAGGCCTAAGATCTAAGGCTGCAAAAACACGATCAAATCATCTGCAATCAACTTCGGATAAAGACACCTAGTTTTCCGACTGCCATAACTTCTTGCTCCGGACTCCGTTTGGCATGCAGTCACTTCCTGCTAGCTCCGTATGATGCACACCTTGCTGTGAAATTTTGTCAAGGCTCAGAAGATGCCAGATGGCACATTCTCCAATGCGGCCAAGTGGGCTCAGACCCGAACCTCGAAAAAACTTCATTTGACCATATCTTGCAAACCAGGGTTCCGATCCGCAATCCGAAAAGACGGGTAGGCTCCATGAATTGAGCTCAACACATCTATATTTTGATTTCCACTGGGATCACCTGTCTCCTACTGCCCTGTCCGGTAAAAATCTGCAAACCACTAAAGCTTCAACCTTCAATAACTTGGGCTCCGTAGCTCAGTTTGATGAGCCGTCTGGACCTGCTCCTTCAACACTTCAAGCTCTTCATTCCTGGACCCAAAGGTTGTAGTTTGCATCTCCTTCACCTACTACCCCAATTAGCCCCACACGGAGCCTCCCTTGGCCTATAAGCCGCATCATGCATACACTTCCGTTACTACCTGCCATCCCATGATTCTCCTAGCTCCTCTAGTCCTTTACCATGCTTCTGCTTGCCTGCACACATCTATCCATGTCACCTTCTAGGTTCGACACACTTTGGCTGCACCAACGTCTCAATTTCTCACCATACATGGCTACGAGCCACGTTTAAGTGCAGATAACTCTTCTCAGAGGGGCGACAAGGTTATAAAATTTTATGTTCTACTTGTATTTATGTCTTTAACATTTCATTTGAAAAATATTTCTCTATTGTGCAAAGCAAAGTGCTTTGATAGACTTACTACAAAGCAAGGCTTCTATTTGGTGACAAGGTACTATCCACTGATTTAGGGTCACAGATAAAGGCACACAAGTTTGTCAATAAGAGGCTATAAGCTCACAATTAGGGTTTGCAGTGACCAACTATGATGTATCCATGCTAGTACACATCGTGCAAGGCACATATGGAATCTACTCACATTGTGAAGATTGTTATTGAAGTCAAGGGCTTATCATACTATTTTTTTGATGTGCATCCATGGCATGCCAATATTGTGGACTCATTCCACTAAATCATGGTTTACGTTTCCACTATAACATTAGCTACTCTATATAACATCAGTTACTTTGTTCAGAAAGAGTTGAGGGTGATATAGTTGCTTTTGATCGTTGTATATCACTACACAGGTGAGCAATTTCTTTGCACGCGGTGATGGCATTACAATGACTTTTTTAATGGATAGCAAGAAGACATGGCCTCGCTATCAAGCAAATAATTCATGGATGACATGAATAGACTCAAAGAGCCTCAACATAGGTGCTCACTTGTTTTGAGCACCCATGAAACTTTAGTATGACTACCATGTTTGGGGTGTTGACAATTTTTCTCTTCTTTTCATGGAGAGATACGATTTCTTCAAGATCCACTGACTCCAACTTTGAGATGATCAATGCTTAGTTGTAGCATTGATTGTGTCTCTAGGAGTGGTAATTTTAAGGGTATGACCCAAATAGTGTATAATCACTCCATAGGTGTTGAGGGTCGACTCGATATGATCTCAACATAGTTGTATTTTCAAGAAAAGACATTCACAATCCTGGTGGATTCACTCTATATACAAAATAGGATGCCACCTACGAACGAACAACTTTGATTAAACCCCTATATACGACTCATAATAGGGAATATGACCCCCCTTTCCACGCTTGTACAACAATTACTGAAGAAAACTAGCATACCCCTATCTTACATATAAAATTTAGGTCTCACATGATCTAAATGAGTAAAATTAGTCAAAGAGTGTGTAGCATAGTGATTGGCAATGTACTAAGGAACCACTTATGTTGATAACTAGATACACCATCAATGTGTCTTAGTTTGACTTTCAAACGATGTGTCCAATCAGCGTGCACTCTGGCTACTCGTCCAATTTTGACCCATCCAAAGCTGGTGTAAATCAAACCTTGATCTGCTCCAAATCAGCCCTTATCTATGATCGACTCGATGCAAAATTTGATGTGTGACCTAATCAAAACCTTCCTCTAAATTCATCCATATTCTAGTGCACATCGGTGACCAATCATTACAGGTAATCAACCCGGGTCAGGTTGCCCCCCCCTCCCTTATTTTTAAGCTCGGGAGATAAATTGGGGGCATGCCCCTAACTTATACGCTTATGTAACTTGTAAAAAAAACCCCCTCCTTTGCTTTTACGTGGTGCGGTAGGTTTTCCATGGTGAATCTCTTGGGTTCACAATCTACCAAGGGGTAGTAAATAGAGTCTAAACCAAGGGGTTTAATAGTCCTGATTTTAACCAAGGGGTTTAGATTGCAAAGGCAACAGGTAGGGGTTACCAATACAATACTGCTTGATTTTCACTAATCATCCACTTAGTGTTACTAGGCCTTTTTAGGTAGGAGATTAGCTCATGTGCATTTCAGTACGGGTAAGTGAACACTATGTTCAACCTCCAGGTACGCATCCAATTTGGTTTTATTTCATTTTCTAATATGCTTTGTTAATTTTTCCAAGTAGGATGTATAAGCTTCAATGCTTTCATCCACTTTGCTCCTCAGAGACATGATAAGGTCATGTAGGAGCACAGACTTTTGGAATGAAGTATCCTAGCTACATTTTTGCATTATGCAGTTAAGGACCTACATAATAGGGTTTTATTTGGCACATGCTGTCACAAGAGGAGAAACATGGTCTAGGAACTCATGGAGTTTGGTTTAGCCACTGTGGAGTAAGGATAACCTAGATGTGATGGATTTTCACATTCTATTAAGGTCCAAATATGAGCACTATTTTCACGTGGAAGAAATTTAATTCTTTCCTGGTGATGCTGCCAGTTATTTAGAGAGGATAGATAGTTTACAAGTGTTAATATTGTGCTAAAGAATATGCTAATTGCATACGTTAGCACCAAGCAATCCAATTGGAAAGGTTATCTCTAGTTGGAGTTTGCTTACCATGAAGCCAAGCATGTTGAGAGACTAAGTTTAGCCTCTTCATGTTTAAATCAGCTTCCCAACCTTGAACATCGGTTATGGTGGGGTTGTCTATTGATGAAGAATGATATTAAGTTAGGGACTTATACCTTGTTGATGAGTTACGTCAGTCGGTTACTTTCATGGAAAGTGAAAGGAGGTACTCTTTTAGATACATCTAATTTGTTTAGCATACTCAAGTGAATTCTAAATAGAGTCTATATGCTATATTGACGGATATATGTTGGTTACACAAGATGGTTGCAAAGGGACAACAATGTGAAAAATCAAGATTCTTTTCTTGATTTTATTGAATCTCCTCATGGACCGTGTTCTGACCAAATGGACAGCTGGATCCATGAAGGATGCCACTGCAAAAAACAATAGTGTTCTTATGAAGATATCACCACTTTTGTTTTCGAGGACAAAAATGCTTCTCCAAGGGGGGAGTAATGTCATGCCTAGGGTAAGACCGGGGACAGGCCAAGGGTCAAGACGGACATGCGGTCAAGGGGTGCTATGTTTGGACGGCTAGGATTCTATATATAGCGAGGCTGGGTGAAGAATTGCATGGTCCAATCCTTCGAAGTCTTACAGATTCATATGCAGGTCATGAGTTGGATTTTCATCACCAAGACATATTTTTTGCCATGATATATAGCATCACACTTTGGACCATGTGGAAGGCTTGTTGCGCCCACATTTTGGGCTCTCAGCCCTCCTCTATGTCTATAATGGAAATGGTCTATGAAGTTTGAGAATAGCAAAATTAAGAGAACTAGAGTGAGCATTTTTATGAGGCTACTTTGAGAACATAGAGGGTGAACTTAATTAGCGGTAGCAACATAACCATTATACTTAATTAACTTGGAACTTCACACAATGAGAGTGTGTGTGAGTGTGTGGGAGAGAGTATACTTGCAAGCAAGCCCCCTCCTTGCTTGGATCGACCCCCTCTTCTAGCTCATGCAAGCGCATTGGCTCTCTCAAGCCTAGCCAATCACAAGCTTGGGTCAAGTCAAGCAGTAGAGGTAGTCTTTGGACAAGTGTCCTCCTTTACCCTTTGAGAAAGAGGGCTTGATAAATGCCTAATCAATTAATTTAATTAGCTAAATCCTCATTGGACCTCTGTAATGTTCCCGATAGGCTTTGGGCACATCTTGAGGGCATCCTAGCTAGGGTCTTGACATGTGTCCCTTTTGCCTCTTGAGCAAGGGGTGCCCTTTGGGAGAGAGAAGTCATTTAACCTCATCCCCTACTTGTGTGGATTGCCCCCTCCTTTGTAGGCATGCATGTTGACTTTCAAGACCCAAGCAACTTGGTCCAGATCTTTTGCTACTTGAGTGCCACTATATGTCTTGGGTTGTTTTGTCCCAAGGGGATATCATTGCGGCCAGGTTTACATGATTTTTAAGGCTTGGTTTGGGCTGGTTGATATGGCACATGAGTGTCCATGAGTGATTCTTATTTCATGCTCATCAACTCATGCATATCTTGGTTGGGCAAGAATCATTCTACAATGGCCACTTCTAGTTCTAAAACTAATTACAAGAAGGTAGCTTTCATAGCATTTTTTGATTGTATCTAGCTGAGGCACCTCTTGAATGACTTGGACGTACGATCACACTGTGCCACCACTATCTTCACTAACAATCAAAGTGATTTGGTGCTTTTGAGGAACCCACTACTCCATTTGTTATCAGATGTAAATGTCTTCTTATAAATCCATTTGCAAGGTAAGGCCTCCTTGCCTTCTAGAACTGCAACCAATTCCCATGTCTCATTATTGACAATCAAGTTATACTCACATTGCATGTCCTACTCCCACTTGACCTTGTCATCCGTTTGCATGGCTTCTTTATAACAAGATATCTCATCACAATCTATCAGCATGACATACTCCACAACCTTGGTTGAAACCGCTAGGATCTAGTGGATTGTCTCAAATCCTAATTGCTTCTCTCTACCCTGCCAATAGGAGCACTACTAGTGGAAGATACATGACTAGTATTTAGAGTTTTCAAAGATCCTGAGACAATCGAATGTGACTACATGTGAACTGCAAATTACTTTGCAAGATTCCAAGTGCTAGTGATGATATCCGATCTCTTCATTTGTACCATAACCAATGAAAATGCATTTATATGACTTTGGATCTAGTTTTTTTAAAAGTTATTTTGGCACTTAGGCATATGTTTCACATCCAAAGATACAAAAATGATCGTAATGTGGCTTCTTTCTAGACCACAACTCCTTTGAAATCTAGTAAATTCGATGGCATACTAGGAGACCTGTTAATGATGTATACTATTGTTAGTTCTGCCTCTCCCCAATCTTGAGTCAAATTCTCCATAGAAAGCATGGCTGCAACTCGCTCCTAAATCATTCGATTCATCATTTTTGCAAGTCCATTGTGATGGGGTATGGAAGGATCAGTAAGTTGCCTCTTAATACCTCCTTTGTTATAAAAATTCTCAAGCTCCCTAGAGATGTGCTCTCCACTATTATCAATTTGCAAGCTTTTGACAAACTAATTCTCTACCAATGCTAATAAATTTTTAAAATTGGTAAAGACTCAATCCTTATGATGCTGACAAGCACAAGCACAAAACACCCTAACGGCCTCTACGCCAAGACCATGCACACAAAACTCATCACATAGAGTGAACAAGGGGCACCACCTAGCTTTGAGCGGCTAGGATGCGGACATCAGTGATTCAAATAACACTAATACATCACACCGTATAGAGAGAGAGAGAGAGAGAGAGAGAGAGAGAGAGAGAGAGAGAGAGAGAGAGAGAGAGAGAGAGAGAGAGAGATGGAGACGTAGATGATGAAAACCCCTCGAGATGTGAGGGAAAACTTGATTCAAGTGGTATTTACAGCAAACTTAGTTTCGACGAGATGGAGACCGTGGTGATAGAGAGATAGAGAGAGACAGAGAGAGCCTATAGTGCATTCTCTAGGGAAAATTCCATATGTATAGAGATACTACTCCTATGTGTGGCGATCCTTGGAGTCAGTGTGTGTGCATGGCTTCCTTCTCAAGTGCTGACCCCTGATAGTGACCTCTTAGTGCTCTTTTATAGGTGTAGACTGCATTAGTTTAGGATAATATGATTAGGCTTGGGCCCTAATTAGGAGAGACAATGCAAGGAGCCAGGTCCCAGATGGTTGACCCCTGCTTTGTTTTAGGAGAATTTTAAAATGATATCTCCTAGGTGGGCCTTTGTGACCATCACCTAGAGAGAGGTGGCAATATACAAATGGTTTTTTTACAAGGTTTTGGCTTGAAAACGGGAAAAATAGATTACCCTACGGATGTTTACTGCGGAGATGCATCGTGGACAAGATGTCCGTGAATTTGCAGGCTTTATTGGTGCGTTGGTGTATCATGGTTGTTAACTTCGGTGCTAGCTGGGGCATGCCTTCGGCGTCTTTCTTTGAACTGTGGTTGCCATCGCGTGATTTCAGTCGTTCTTCTTCGTTGTTTTGGGCGTCGATGTCGAGCTTCTTTGGTTTTTTCTTTTTGTGTGTGCGTATGGCATGCGTGTGTTTGTTTGAATGTGTGCGTGCGCTCATGCGTGCAGTGTACGTATGTGTACGTGCTCATGAGTGTGTGTGTATGTGCATGGAAAGAGAGGGGGGGGGGGGGGGGGGGGGGAGAGAGAGAGAGAGAGAGAGAGAGAGAGAGAGAGAGAGAGAGAGAGAGAGAGAGAGAGAGAGAGAGAGAGAGAGTTGAAATTACTAAACGATAGAGATAGAGAAAGATTGTTTGAACAAGTGTGTGGGTGTGTTTCTGTATGTAAGTGTGTGTGTGTATTTTTGTGAATGGAACGACATTCTCTGGCTTGATGTTGACTGGCTCAATAATGTTGTTGAGTTTGATGATTGCCTCTTCAAGGGTGTCCTCAACAGTGCACCACTGCAAGGGGAGCCCACCGATGCATACCTTGAGGGCATTATCTTCTTGAAATTTTTGTTCGGAGATTTCCTTTGTTACACACGTCTTCACTTGGGCGATGGTTGTTGAGTGAGCTTGGCTAACCTTAGCCTCAACCTCCTTTACCTTGTCGGTGGTGAGATCAACCATAGAATTGAATTGTTCTTCTAATTTGCTAAGGCGAGATTTCAGTTCAAAGTTTTCTTCCAAGACTCGATCAAGAGTTGCTTGCAACTGCGTGATGCGATCAAGTTTGCTAGGGGCTGCCCCCCAGCACTATTGCAAAACTCGGTCTTGTTTTGGCGGGGGTCTTTGGGGTAGTCATCCCTGTGCTTGAGGAGGTAGAAAGGAACCAACCACTGATTTGAAAATTCCAAAGGAAAAAACCTTTGAGATTGCTCAAGACTTCAACCTTGAAAATGCTTTGAACTTCAACCTTTGAAAGACTATGGGGGAGAGAGAGAGAGAGAGAGAGAGAGAGAGAGAGAGAGAGAGAGAGAGAGAGAGAGAGAGAGAGTATGGGAGAGATAGAGATGGAGAGAGAGAGAGTGTGTGTGTGTGTGTGTATGGAGAGTGTGGAAACGCGCGCGCGCACGAGAGAGAGAGAGAGAGAGAGAGAGAGAGAGAGAGAGAGAGAGAGAGAGAGAGAGAGAAGGAAAGAGAGCGGGTGAGGGTGTGTGTGTGTGTGTGTGGATGTGTATGTGAGTGTTTGTGGGTGTGTGTATGTGTGTAGGTAAGTATGTGTGTGTGTGTGAAGAGAGAGAGAGAGAGAGAGAGAGAGAGAGAGAGAGAGAGAGAGAGAGAGAGAGAGAGAGAGAGAGAGAGAGAGAGAGAGAGAGAGAGAGAGAACTTATCTTGCACCTTCTTGGGCTACCGACACACACACACACACACACACACACACACACACACACACACACACACACACACACAGAGCTGCCGTTTGGTTGACGAACGAGAGGGAGAGAGGGGGTGGCGGCAGATAATGGAGGAGAAAGAGGGTGGGAGATAATGGAGGAGAGGGAGAGGGTGGTGCCAAGGGGGGGCGGCCCACTATGACGAACGAGCATGGAGGGGGGCTGGGGTGGCAATAGCCTGCAACACAACAAAAAGACATTTTTTAATTTGTTTTTTTAATAATGCTTCCCTGAGTGGGGTTGGTTCCCACGACCACGACTCTTGAAAGCCGGCCATCATTAGACCTCCCCTTCTGGCTAGAGGCATTCATGCCTCTAGCTGTGCTTCTGATTCTCTAGCAGTGGACGAAAAGGCAAGATGAAAGTAGGACTAGTTCTAGATTGCATGGGTACTAACCCAAGCATGATTGATAAAAGTACATAACTTTACTGAGCTTGGGGCAAAGTGAAAGATAAAGAAGCCCTAATTTTCTTTGATGGAGGAGCCAAGGCCAACTTCATTTCACTTGAATTGGTGGCGCGGCTCGAGATTACACCCGATTGGATGGGACCACAAGGAGAGGCAGTTCTAATGATCTGTAAGATCATCACAAAGCAGGTGAATAACCACATCAGTGATTGAGATAAGCATATCATGGCCACTCTTTGGGCCTACCGCACGACATTCCAAACATGACTAGGTTCACCCCTTTCCATTTGGTATATGGAACAGAGGCCATTCTACCCATCGAGGTACAGATAGCCATCTTGCGAGTCATGGCTAGCCAGTTTTACAACGCCCAATTGCCCATGTCCACAGCCACATCTTGGATCTAGAAAGGCTTCAACTAGACAGGGAAGATGTGATCAACCACTATGCAACACAAGCAGAACGACGCCAACTCACATTGAATCAAGGGCTTAAGGAAAAGTGTCTGAAGAAAGGCATGTTAGTATTGAGATACGACAACAAATTTGACACTAGGAAAGATAATAAGTTTCAGCCTAGATGGGAAGGGCCATTCATCGTCAAAAGGCGATACGCCAATGGTAACTACAAATGGATGGAAGTAGATGGTCGGGTTCACAAGACCAGAGTCAATGCATGGAGGCTCAAAAGGTACTTCTTAAGGTTTGATATGAAGTTCATGCTTAATTTCAAAACGGCTGAAGCCGATACAATAGGGACAGACTCGCCCTTCAATTTCACATCAAGTACAATGTTTTGGCCCTTTTCAGTAGTCAATGTCTCTTTCTTCACCTGATAATCGACCACGGCGTTGTTCCTATGGTACCAAGGGGCTCCAAGGAGGACATCACAACCTTCCAAGGGCATTAGGTAGAAGTCCTTGTGCCCCAAATACCCTTGACAATGCAACCGAAGTTTGCCAATGTCAGGTGTAATGGCCACGTCCCTGTCGGGTGCTGTTTACCTTTTCCACTAGACCATTGTATTGTAGATAGTATGGAGTGGAGTGTCGGTGTGTGATGCCTAGCTTTTTCATCTTCTCCCACCAAGTCGCCTCTGAAACCTGGCCCTCTATCAGATATTATCTCCAGAGGTGTGCCAAAGCGGTGCTAGAGGTGCTCAAATATGAACTTCACCACTTCTTGGGCTGTAATGCGTGTGGTGGCTGCTACTTCTGCCCATTGGGTCATGTAGTCTACACCAACTAGAATGTACATTTTACCTGATTGGGCCCTTGGTAAAGGACCAATTGCATCTATTTCCCACTTCTCAAACGGGCCATATGAGATGATAGGAGTCTGTGGCTCATAGGTTAGTGTTCAATCACTGGATACTTGACAAGCTTTGCATGTTTTACACCAATGATGCACATCCCTATTCAAACTAGGCCAAGAGAATCCTGCCTATAGAATCTTCCTACTAGTAATATCTAGAGTAAAATGGCCGCCCCAAACACCATCATGGCAACTTGAGATCACCTCGGTGGTTTCACTGGAAATTGGCACTCGCCTGAGAATTTGGTCCTTTTGCTTGCAATATAAGTTGTTGTTTATAAGGCAATATCTTGCTGCCTTCTGGACAACCCATTGTTTTTGGCCCTAGGTATACCCATTAGGACATTTTTCTTTATCTGAGAAGATGATGATATCAGGCATAACATCACTACCCTGAAAGAGGGGCAGCTTCAATTTGATTGCTCCTATGGGGACGTCTTGTATTCTTTCCTTGGCTAGACCATCTGCTTCTTGATTTTCTACCCTAGGGACATGAAATAACTGCACCGCTTCAATTTTTTTTAAAAGATCCTTAACTTGGCGTAATTGGCCAAGAAAAACCTGATTTTTACAAACCCAAGTGCCATTTATCTGCTTAATCAAGAGCATGGCATCGCCAAACACATTTAGGCGCTGAACCCCTTGCAAAAAACATTGTTCTAATCCAAGAGTTAGGGCCGCGTACTCTGCTTTGTTGTTGGAGTGGGAGTGTAGTAGTTGCCCAATAAAGAAGACCTTTTCCTTTTTCTCATTGAAAATGACGATGCCAGCATGTCCACTGTCCTTTTGTAAGCTCCATCAAAGAAAAGAGAGTGAGCTCCTTCTAGCTTAGGACTTTCTACCATTGGTGTCACTTCTTTGCCTTCTGTGCTGACCTTTAGCTTCTTCTCATAGTGACAATGAGTAAGAATCCCTGCTAGACTAGCTCTGGTGGAGTTCTCCACTTTCATAGTGTAATCAAACTCTTGTAATCTAATGATCCACTTACAGATTCTAGACGAGACATCCATGTGTTGCATTATATACGAAAAGTCTTCTTTCATTGTTAGAATTACAAAGGGTCTTGGTAATAGATAAGAGCGGAGCTTTGTAGTGGAAAACAATGCAAGCACCATCTGCTCTACCGTGGTGAATCCTTTTTTTGAGGGGGTCATGACACGACTAGAGAAGTAGATAGGACGCATAAAAGAGGTTTGGGGGCCCTTCTGCATTACTACGGCTCCAAGTGTATCACTTCCTACACTCGGGTTAACATCGAGGGGGTGCAATGGTGGGAAGTGAGGCCAGGATCTGTTTCACTTCGCTGAACTGCTGCTCATTTTCTTCACTCCATAAGGAAGACATCTCTATGGGTGACTTGTTGTAAAGGGAGAACCACTTGAGAGAGCAAGTGAATGAACCTGCTCAAATACCTTACCTTTTGAAGGAAAGAGACCAATTGCTTAGCTGTTGTGGGTGATGATAAAGACACTAAAGCTTGAACCTTGCTTGGGTCAGCCTCAATTCCTTTGGCTGAAATTACATGGCCGAGAAGAGTGACCTTGATTTCATCAATGTGACACTTATCTACATTAAGTTGGACACCCAAGGTTTGCAGCCTAGCCAGGCCATCATAGACCTTGCTCAAATGGAGGGAGCGAGAGCTGTAGATGCAAAAATCATCTATGAAAACTCGTATTGATTTACCAAAGTATGGCTGGAAGACAAAAGTTAAATATCATTGAAATGTGGCCGGAGCGTTGGTGAGGCCAAAAGGCATCACTCTGTAAGGAAAACATCCCCATGGTGTTATGAAGTTTGTCTTTTCTTGGTCTTCTTCTACAATGCTAATCTGCAAGTAGTCTGAATAGCCATCACATACTGTGTAGCACTCATGACCTGCTACCTCATTGAGAATCTCATCTTGGAATGTCGTCTTGGAATGGGAGGGGAAAATGATCCTTCTTTGTTGCTGCTTTGAGAGGTTTGTAGTTTACATAAACTCTCCGCTTACCGTTCTTCTTTGGCTTGACCACCACTGGAGAGACCCACTTTGAGTCTTCGATGGGGTAAATGAAACTTGCTTGTAGCCTGTAATCCTATCATAACCATCAATGAAAAGTGTGGTGAAGTTACCCAACATAGAGATGTATTCTTCTCTCTCTTCACTAGCTAACTCATTGGAGAGCATCCGATGTAGCTTACTTGTATCCACCAACGGTTGCGTACCTGATGGTTCCTCTTGGTTCTCCAGTGGTGCTTCAAATTGTGTCAATCTCTTGGGATCTCTGAGGATGACTCCCATCACTTTGATTCTATTGTCGCTCTCCTCAATTGTTGTTGTGTTTTCTCCCAAGGTGGTCGAAGAGTCATTGGTAAATTCATCTTCGGATGCCTCCAAGATCATGTTGTGTTGCTTACCAGTCTTCATGTCATAGAATATGGGCTTTCCCTTAGCATCCTTCATCTGTATCATTCCAGTACTCTAGTCCTGCTTAGCCTCCATAGCCATAAGCCATGCTCTTCCGAGAATGATAGGGTAGCCCTCCCCTTTGTGTGGCATGACAAAAATGTCTACCTCCACTTTTGTGTTGAATGCCTTCACCTTGGTTGCATTCACAGATGCCTACACACTTCACTTTGATGTTATTTGCCATGTTAGCTTGGCAGGGTCCCGGGCTACTTACCTCTAGGCCTAGATGGTGCATCATTTTCTCACTCATGACACATATCTATGCGTCACCATCTATATAGATGTTTGAGATACATTGCCCCTTTATGCGGGCATCCATGATAGGTAGGATGGCGTTTAGATTCCTCCCAGAGATAGCCCCAGCTATCCTTGGTCTTGACTTTCTAGTACTTAAACACCATTTTAGATGAATGGGGAAAATCCCGTTTCCCAAATGCTAAATTGGTGTGTTAGCATCATGCTATTCTACTATTTTTTAGCTCATTTTGCCCTTAGTTTAGATAGGATGTAATGATTCTAGCACCCAAGTTTGATTTTTCTATATTAAGGAAACTTTTAATATAATTTTTTTGCAAAGGATTCGTATCAAAGAAATGCTTTAAAACATCAATCAAAACTCGTAAAGATGGATAATTAAAAAGATAATGTGTCAAAACACAACAAATGATATGGCTACTAAGCAACATATATATTGATTGTGCCAACCAAAAATATAATATCTAGACACAGAAAGCACCAACAAATCTTATCATAAAATTGATCAAGCTAGTCCCAATTTTAAAACACTATCAAGTTTCAGCTACACCGTAGTATGTACAACACCCAAATTAACATTTGATGATAAAAAAACCTAAAGAATATTATGGAGTAGCCTATGGCCCTAAGACCATAACTAGTCATGTATGGCATAGTGTTAAAGAATATATTTTTTTGCCAAAGAATCTATATTAACATGCCCATTTTCATCAATACATGCTTTAAAACTTCAATAAAGCTTCTAGACACGGTCTCTCAAAACTTCCATACATACAGGTGTTTAAAAACACCATTGATATGAATAAATAGAAGCATATGAATTGATTACACCAAATCTGTATGAGTTGTACAGAAAGATTGACAACAACTCATTTTATGAAATTTATGGTCTTTATCTCATGTATAACAAAGTACTAAGTGCAAGGAGTATAGTATCTTCAAGATAGAGGGTGTCCAACAAACACCATTTTTGTAGCACTATCACTTTTCAACATCATTTTGGTAGTTTTCATCACCTCAAAAAAGGAAAGTACCAAGAAGAAAATTATAGGAGCATCAAACAATTATATTAGCAATGCTAGTTAAGTGAGAGGTGTCTCTTCACATAGGATGCACTTCATAAATCCAAAATTTAGCGATTTTTGAAGCTATTTTGTAAATGATAATTTTTCTTTTTTCTTGAAAGAAGGTCGCTATAATCAATCATTGTTTCACTTTGAATGAGATACTTGATGTAACTTGAGAAGAAACTCTTCTAATTTATGACATTATAATATCAAACCATTTTTCAAAATACACCCTTGAATGACAACAAAAAATCAATTCAATAGTTTCAGTCCAACATACAACAAATCAAAATCTGTTTAACAAACAATAGAGCACAATGTGCATATAAGAATTAGTGTCTTTGAGGTCATAAGATACCTTCTATAGTGAGTAATAATTAGAGCACCTTCTTGTCTTGTGGCCACAAGCTTGTAGGGTTATGATACCATATGGTATATATATATATATGTTGGCTTTCTATGGACCTAGGATCATAGGGTTCTCGGATTCTAGATGGCATAAATGCTCTATAAAATTCTCAAATATTTTTCTTTTTTTTGAAAGGCTAAGGTCCACCTTTATAGCTGCCAATAGATGGAGATTAAGTGTGGCCTAAGAGAGGTAGGCTTCTCTTTGTAGTTTTTAATTACGAGGTTTGTTCCTTATGTTATGTAGCCTACAATTAGCCTCCCATGATATTAAGGCTAAAGAGTTCTAATTTCAAGCCACACATGGTAAGCTCTTTTTGCAATAACGTATGTAACCTTGTGTCCTTGTGGTCATAGGGTGTTAGAGTCCATAGGGCCATAGAGTTTTTTTTTGGAGAAACTAGCCTAGCCCATATGTAAATTCATTGTTTATTCATTCTTTTGCTTCTTATTCTTCTTTGTGCTGCTCAATTTACCTAAATATTGAGTGACTTTATTAAAGCCCTCAATATATAAGTCTATGAAGTTCTCACTTGGATTGTCGTCTTGAAGCTCCACCCACCCTGCTTTTGTCATTGTCACTCCGTCATAATCAACCTTCACCAAGTTTTGAGCAAAGGCCACAGGCTCCAGAAAGTAGGAGTCACCATTGAGTAGCTTTACTCCAAGGCATGGAGACATTTCAAGATTTGAACAATCTTTCTTTATCTCCTTAACAATCCCGCAGTCCTTGAAGGGAAATTTCTCTTCATCTTGAAAGAACAAGTGTACTTTCTCATCGCTTCCACCCTTTGGCAAGTGAAAATCTAGATACCAAGAACTTGGTGTTGAGCCTTTTGTATCAACTGACTTCGACATTCTCTTCTGAGACATTTTTTGTAAAAAAAATGACATATTTTTAGACAAGATGGATAATTGACCTAGGGCCATAGAGTTCCCTCTATGTTAAACCCTATGGCCTTAGGTCCAAAGGGTGCCAACAAAATGGTTCTACAAGTGTACCTAGGCCACCCTATGGTACTAGGATCATAGGTTCTCTTATGAAATTAGAGGAACCTTGTGGACCTAGGACCATAAGGGTCCAAATTAGTAGCCCTTGAATGGCCTAAATGCCCCTTTAGAGCCTCTACACTAACACCCTATGGCCCAAGGTCCATAGGGTGCCCTCTAATCGAATCAAAATTCTTATGTCCATGGCGTCCATTTGGATGCACTTGAGTGGCCAAAATTCCTTCAAAGTTTCTACAATGGCCATAGGGTGCACTCTAATCTAATGAGAGTTCATGTGTACATGGTTCCCATGTAGGTGTCATTGAGTGGCATAAATGTCCCCTTAGAGATTCTACATTGTCACATTGTAAACTACCTCACATTCTCTAGCCATGCCCGATCCCCATACACCTAGGTCTAGAGGTGCACTGAGGTCAGGACCACCGGGTTATAATCTCGTATTTATTGCTCAATGCCTATATTCATGGGTGTCACGCAAGTGCACCCCCATGTCTACAGGACAATGCATGTAGTGGAGAAAACCCTTGGCCTTCTACTTTGTTTCTAAGATGTGACCTCTTTCATAAGCCTCACCTAACTAATCTATAGTATTTGGGTCCTAGGTCCATAGGGTTCCCTCTAACCGAATCAAAGTTGCTATGTTCATGGTGCCCATTTGGGTGCGCTTGAGTGGCCTAAATACCATTTAGAGATTCCACATTGGCAGCATATGGACTTAGGGCCACAAGGTGCACTCTAATATAATGAGAGTTCATATGTACATGGTTCCCATGTAGGTGCCATTGAATGGCATAAATGTCTCGTTAGAGCTTCTACACTATCACATTGTAAACTACCTCACATTCTCTAGCCATGCCTGATCCCCGCACACCTCGGTCAGGACCACCGGGTTATAATCTTGTCTTTATTGGTCAATGTCTATATTCATGGGTGTCACGTAAGTGCACCCCCATGTCTACATGACAATGCATGTAGTGGGAAAAACCCCTTTGCCTTTTGGTTTCTTTCTTAGATATGTCCTCTTCCGTAAGCCTAGACTAACTAATTGATAGTCTTTGGGTCCTAAGTCCATAGGGTTATCTCTAATTGAATTAGAATTCCTAAGGCCACATGGTGCTCTTTCTGATGGCTAAAACCCTTATGGCCTAAGGCCATAGGGTTCTCTTTGTGTTAGCAAGAAACCCTATGTCCCTAAGGCCATAGGATGATCTTTGTGATGGCTAGAAACCCTAACCATCACAAAGAGTACTTGTGGACTTAGGACCATAGTGTTTCTAACCATAAAAAATAGCTTTACATAGCCCTAAGACCACATGGTTTCTTTGTGATGGCTAGAGACCGTATGGCCCTAAGGCCATGGGGTGCTATTTTTGCTAGTTAGAAACACTATGGCCACATGGTGGTCTTTTTGTTAGCTAGAACCCCTATGGTCCTAAGGCCACAGGGTGTTCTTTTTGTTATCTAGAAACCCTATAACCCTAAGGTCACAGGGTGCCCTAAGGCCATAGGGTGCTCTTTTTGGTGGTTAGAAATCCTATGGTCCTAAAGCCACACTGTGCTCTTTGTGATGGCTAGTAACCCTATGGTCCTAAGGCCACACAGAGCTCTTTGTTAAAGCTAGAAGCCCTATGGACCTAATTCGACATGGTGCTCTTTATGATGGCTAGAAACTCTATGGCCCTAAGGCCACAGAGTGCTCTTTTTGTAAGTTAGAAACCCTATGGCCCTAAGGCCACATGGTGCTCTTTTTGCTATTTTGAAACCCTATGACCCTAAGGCCATAGGGTGCTCTTTGTCTTAGTTAAAAGCACTATGGCCATAAGGCCACAAGGTGCTCTTTGTGTTAGCTAAAAACCCTATGGTCCTAACTCCACAGGGCGGTTTTTCTTATAGATAAAAACACTATGGCCCTAAGGCCATAGGGTGCTCTTTGTGTTAGCTAGAAGCTCTATGGCCCTAAGGCCACAGGGTGCTTTATCTGTAAGAAACCCTATGGGCCTAAGGCCACAGGGTGCTTTGTCTGTAAGAAACCCTATGGCCCTAAGAAACAAATGGTGCTCTTTTTGCCAGCTTGAAACCCTATGATCTCTAAGGCCACATAGTGCTCTTTTTGCTAGCTTGAAACCCTATGGCCCTAAGGCCACAAGGTGCTCTTTGTGTAAGAAACCCTATGGCCCTAAGGCCACATGGTGCTCTTTTTGTTAGCTTGAAACCCTATGACTCTAAGTCCATAGGGTGCTCTTTGTGTTAGTTAGAAGCCCTATGGCCTTAGGGTGCTCTTTGTGTAAGAAACCCTATGGCCCTAAGGCCACATGGTGATCTTTTTGCTAGATTGAAACCCTATGGCCATCACTTTGTGTTAGTTAGAAGCCCTATGTTCCTAAGGTCACAAGGTGCTCTTTGTGTAAGAAACCCTATGGAACTAAGGCCACATGGTGCTCTTTTTGCTAGCTTGAAACCCTACGACCCTAAGGCATAGGGTGATCCTTGTGTTAGTTAGAAGCCCTATGGCCCTAAGGACACAGGGTGCTCTTTGTGTAAGAAACCCTATGGCCCTAAGGCCACATGGTGCTCTTTTTGCTAGCTTGAAATCCTATGGCCAGCACTTTGTGTTAGTTAGAAGCCCTATGATCCTAAGGCCACCGGGTGCTCTTTGTGTAAGGCACCCTATGGCCCTAAGGCCACATGGTGCTCTTTTTGCTAGCTTGAAACCCTACGACCCTAAGGCCATAGGGTGCTCTTTGTGTAAGAAACCTTACGGCCCTAAGGCCACATGGTGCTCCTTTTGCTAGCTTGAAACTCTATGACCCTAAGGCCATAGGGTGCTCTTTGTGTTAGTTAGAAGCCCTATGGCCTTAAGGCCACAAGGTGCTCTCTGTGTAAGAAACCCTATGGTCCTAAGTTCACATGGTGATTTTTGTGTAAAGCACCCTATGGCCCTAAGACCACATGATTCTCTTTGTGTAAGGCACCATATGGCCCTAAGGCCACATGCTACTCTTTTTGCTAGATTGAAACCCTATGACCCTAAGGCCATAGGGTGCTCTTTGTGTTAGTTAGAAGCTCTATGGCCCTAAGACTACATGGTGCTCTTTGTGTAAGAAACCCTATGGCCCTAAGGCCACATGTTGCTCTTTGTGTAAGAAACCCTATGGCTCTAAGTCCACATGGTGCACTTTTTGTTAGCTTGAAACATTATCTTCCTAAGGCCACATGGTGCTCTTTTTGTTAGCCATAAACCCTACGGACCTAAGGCCGCAGAGTGCCTTAGGTCCATAGGGTGGTTAGAAACCCTATGACCCAAAATCCACAGGGCGCCTTAGGGCCATAGGGTGGCCATTGTGATTACTGGAAATTCTATGGCCTTAAGGACGCATAGTGCTCTTTGTGATGGCTAGAAACCTTATGGCCCTAAGGCCATAGGGTGAACTTTTTGTGCTAGCTAGAAACCCTAGAGCCCTAAAGCCATAGTGTGCTCTTTGTGTAATCTACAAACCCTCTGGCCTTAAGGCCACAGGCTGCTCGTAGTGTTAGCTAGAAACCATAAAGCCCTAAGGCCTCAAGGTGCTATTTGTGATAGCAAGAAACCCTATGGCCCTAAGGGGACACAGAGCTCTTTGTGTGAGCTATAGACCCTATGGCCTTAGGGCCATAGGGTGCTGTTTTTGCCATAGTTAGAAACCATGTGGCCCTAAGGCCACAGGGTTCTCTTTTTGCTAATTAGAAATGGTATGGCCTTTTGGCCACAGAGTGCTTGTTTTGTTATTTAGAATCCCAATGGCCTTAAGGCCATAGGTTGATCTTTGTGTTATTTAGAATCCCGATGACCCTAAGGCCATAGGGTCGTAAGGTGCATTATTAATAAAGACGCTTTACATAAGGACCTATGCCACCCAATGACCCATGCCATACCCTATGCTCCCATGGGTATACATAACAAAGGTATTTTGATGGTGAGTTTTTTCTTTCCATTCATTTTGCATGTAGATTGAGAGGTCTTTTGTGTATCTATCCTCCCACGACATCGCCTACATTGTCATCCTTACTACTAATCACCCCCTTGCTCGACCTCTCTCATACCACCTCTCACTACAACGACATTCCCTCCCTCAACTTCTCTACCATTAACAACAATACACAGGTAGGCATTTATTTGGTTTTGTTTGTTTACATTTTATTTCATGGAATAATTATAGAAGGTTTGAATTAGAGAAAGAATAAATTAGGTTGAAACAAAAACCTATTTACACAAAGAAACATCTTTACACATAAACAAAAACTTGTTAACATGAGAAAACTGTTTACACAAAAGCAAAAACCTGTTTACACATAAACAATAACCTGTTTACATAGAAAATGATCTTTAAACAAAAACAAGAACCTGTTTACTTACAAGAAATGCTTAATTACACAAATTTGCAATAATATGTTTACATATGTTTTGAAAACATACCCGCGTTTGAGGGAAAAAGCAGTGCCATGTTGCTGCAAAAAGCAGTGCCTTGTTGTGACACCGACTGCGTAGGAGCAATAGGGACTTCAAATCTAGGAGGAGGAAGAGCAGCAGGCGACGACGAGGGAGTGTGCAGGGGGCCGGGAGGGAGTGATGATAGAGAAGGACTGTGCAGGCCAAGAGAGAGTGGTGGTTGAGATGGACTGCGCAGGTCAATAGAGAATGGCGGCTGAGAGAGAGTGTGTGTAGAGGGTTGAGCGCACGGCGGCGACAGGTGGGAGAGGGTGCGGTGGTGGCAACGTCCACGATGATAGAGAGGGAATAGCAATGGAGTGCAGGTAACAACACAGAGATAGATACAGGGAGTGCGAGTGTGTGTGGTAGAGAGAGAGAGAGAAAGAGATAAGCTTTAAACTCAAACTTTAATAACAAGAACCTAAATGAGAATTCAAAATTTGAATTTCAAATTAAGTTTTTGAGGCGCTCGAGGGGTTTCTCACGAAGAGATCCATATCGTCACTTTTAACCGCAAAAAAAAAAGAGTATAGAATTTTTTGAAAATTTTGACACAAAGTTTTGCAAGTGTTAATATCTTGCTGTGGCGAGTGGAATGACACCCATGGTTAGTTTTTGTGTCCCAAGACCCAATCCCATATTGAAAACTACACTAAAATTTGAGAATTTTATCTCAAAAAAACTGTACTATTTTTTGGTGCAGTATTGACCAGGGCACTTGAAAACTCATTTTGGAAAAGTTTGGGGTAAGCCATTAAAAAAAAAAAGCTTTTTCTCAAAAAATTTAGTTTTTTTAATAAATTTTACCTTTTTTCATGCACTTGTTTTGAAAGTGTGAGCATACGTGCAACATACACATATCTATAAAAATAGTATTTGAATGAATGGACATATACTAGAATGGGTTGCAAAGGTGCTAGTGCGCCTTTGCGAAAATGGTTGTAAAGGTGCAAATACGCAATGCGGTCACACATTTGATCATGCAATATATGCGTCATGTGTTTTTTCGTCCCTTCAAATACGTAAACATATCATATGGATGTACATCCACGGGACTACTTGAGACGAGGGCCCTAGAGAAAATCATGGGTTGTGGATGTGCCTAATTGCATAGGATCAATGGATGTGGATGCGCCACATGGCACATCGTGGCACATCGTGCGGCTCATACATACTTAGCCAGAAATATCAACACATAGCATCCTATGGGCTTTGGTCCGTATGATGTTTATATACTCATCACGAAACACCTACATATAGAGCCCTATGGACCTAAGGCCATAGGATGTATATATATATTCATATCAAGACACCCTCATCGTGAAACACCTACTTGTAGTAACCTATGGTCCTAAGCTCATAGGATGTATACATACTCATATGGCATGTTATGTCCCTAAGGCCATAGGATGTATACATACTCATCCTAAACTGACCCCCTACATATAGAATCCTATGGCTTTAAGGCCATAGGATGTATACATACGCATCGTGAAACAACTACATATAGCAACCTATGTCTCTAAGGCCATGGGATGCAATATACCCATCATGAGACAACTACATATAGTGCCCCATGGCCTAAAGGCCATAGGATGTATATTTACTCAACACAAAACACCTGTATAAAACGTCATATGGACTAAAAGCCATATGATTTATATATACTCAACACAAAGCACCTACATAAAGCATCTTATGGCCCTAAGGCCATAGGATGTATACATACTCATCATGAACCACCTACATATAGAATCCTATGGCCTAGGATGTGTACATATGCATCGTTAAACACCTACATATAGAATCCTATGGCTCTAACTCCATTGTATTCTATATACCCATTATGAAACAACTACATATAGTACCCTATGGCTGTCAAGCCATAGGCTGTATATGTACTCAACACAAAACACCTACAAAAAACATCATATGGACTAAAGGACATATAATTTATACATACTCAACACAAAACACCTACATAAAGCCTCTTATGGCCCTAAGGCCATAGGATGTATACATACTCATCGTGAACCACCTATATATAGAATCCTATGGCTTAGGATGTGTACATACACATCGTGAAACACCTACATATAGAATCCTATGGCCCTAAGTCCATAGGGTTCTATATACCCATTATGAAACAACTACATATAGTACCCTATGGCCCTCAGGCCATAGGATGTATATGTACTCAACACAAAACACCTACAAAGAATATCATATGGACTAAAGGCCATATGATTTATATACACTCAACACAAAACACCTACATAAAGCCTCTTATGGCCCTAAGGCCATAGGATGTATACATACTCATTGTGAACCACCTACATATACAATCGTATGGCCTAGGATGTGTACATATGCATCGTGAAACACCTACATATAGAATCCTATGGCCCTAAGTCCATAGGATTCTATATACCCATCATAAAAAACCACATATAGTGCCCTATGGACCTCATTCCATAGGATGTATATATACTCATCATGACACAACCACATGTAGTGCCCTATGGTCCTAAGGCCATTGGATGTATATTTAATAAACACAAAACACCTACATAAAGCATCATATGATCCTAAGTCCATAGGATGTATACATACTCATCTAAACACCTACATGTAGTGCCCTATGGCCCTAAGGCCATACAGTGTATACATACTTATCATGAAAGACCTACTAATAGCACCCCATGGCCCTAAGGACATAGGATCTATACATTCTCATCATGAAACCGCTTTACATAGAACTATATGTCCTTAATCATATAGGAGGTATACATCCTTATAACCATGGAGTACCTACATATAGCACCCTATGGCCCTAAACCCACATGGTGTATATATATTCATTATGAAACACCTACATATATACTCACATTGAAATGAATTTGTGATGGTTTTCTTAACAAGTATTTGTTGAAACATTCTTGCAGTATAGAGATAGGGTCATGGTTATGCACAATGAATTTTGGGGACAAAGTTTGTAAAATAGAACCAACTATGTGTAGTTGACTGCTTGGCGTGAGAACAAAATAATTACAAAGACTTGCTACGTATTTTCTTTTAATGGCAATGAGATTTGTAGTAGAGCTTGGTACGAAATTCATGGCATTCCAAAAACTTTGTTTTATCGTTACCGTCGTGAACGATTTGAAAATGGGGTTTGACGCTCAGTGCATGGTAATGATGGTGTCATAAGAAAAGGAAGAGACCATACAGAAATGGGAAGGGCGTTGATGCACTCTTTTGTAGATGAAAACTCAGAGAGAATGCCACATCAGAGTAGAACTATGGAAGAGGTATCAGGAAAACCTTGCTTGCAATACCAAACACGTACAAGCAAATAGACATCTTACATGATGTCAATAGAACACTTGAGAGTATGAGTCTCAAGCCAATGTCTAGCACTACATTCAATAGGATTTGGAATACAGAGTTTGCTAATGTGACCTTGTCAAAAACAAGTGAGTTCTCCAAATGTGTTGTGTGTAGTCGGATAAAGTCTCAACTAGAGTCAACAAAGGATGATGAGCTAATTGCACGTTTGAAGGATGAACATAGAATTCACATGATGCGACAACAAAGTTGTAGAAATGTGTACTACACCTGGCGTAAAAGTTCTCCCAATTGCAAAAGGATAAGTATTTATGCATTATACATGATAAAATGGACCAAAAAAAGACAGAAATACTTAGATTGCGAGTGAACTTAAAAGACTATGCAAATGCATATCAGTTGCAAGTATCATTAACATGTATGATAACACATGGGCATGGTCATGGGATGTATGGTCACTTCTCATTGAATGGTCTATGGCCTTCAGATCCGAATGCTACAATTAGTTCTCTTGCATTATGCTTACAGAATTTGGAAAGAATAGAAAACCATGGGCTAGGAAGTTTATGCCATGATGGTATGCCACGCAACAATGTAACATTGTTCATTCAAGGAGAGCTTTAGGCCACCAAAAGAGAATGATGAAAGAGTGTGAGAGGAATGCATCAGCAGTAACATCACTGTTGGCTATTGAAGGATGTAATGAAGAGACTTCTAACTTGCAATCAGCCTCCTCTCAATGTGTTGAGGATACCATGTCCATTCCCGTGTTTTGAAAATTACTTGAGAATATTTTGCTACATCTAGATAATTGTGCAGGAGAGAATAAGAATCAATATTTATTGGCATACTTATCCTTGCTAGTAGCAAAAGGTGTTTTCAAAACCGTGCATTTGGGATTCTCAATGGTGGGTCATATACATGAGGACATAGATGCAATGTTTAGCAGGTTCTCAGAGAGATTGCGAATAGGAATGACATTCACTTTTCCACATTTGATGGAACATTTTCAAAAATGTGATAGCTCAGCTCCAACACCATTTTTGATGACACAAGTTCCTGACTTCAAATCCTTCGTTAAAGGGTACATATGTGATGGACAAGATGCATTTGGTGGACACTCTAAGCCACTTCAATTTCGGTTCTTTATGCAAGGTGAAATCCCAGTAATGCAGTACAAAATTCACCCCAAATCACCTGATTGGATGCCGAGGGAGTCAGGAATTGAGTTGCGGAAAAAAGATGATAAAGGGAAACCAAAATTGCCAGTAGGCTGTCCAGATGTGGTTCCTATAGCAAACTATGTGAGGGATAGTCCGCTTGTTATTCAAGGGATTAAGACATATCTTGAATTCTGGAAAAGATGGACTCTACTAAAGGGAAATTAGCATGATTCTACAAAATACATGGAGCCAGTTATTATTTATTGGCAAAAAATAATTAGTGAGCTTGAACAACCAACCAATAAACAAACTAGTGAATATACATCATTTTGGCCAAAGACTACAGGGAGTCAACGAATGCAATAGATAGAGGAAGACATATATGAGTTTCAAGGATATGAAGAATTGAATGATCACTATGTCGGTCCTCAAAGTGCAAGGCCACAAGAAGCTTTCAAGCCGCCTCAAATTGATGTAAGGAAAGGGGATTTTGTTCTTATGAGACCTGCAGATCCAGAATATTTGATGATATGGCTAGGAGTTGCAAAGTCAGATGTTGATGTAGACAGCTCATCTCCTAACTACAAGAAAGTTTCCATTCAATACTGGGCACCAAAACATGAGAAAAAAATCCCACAATCCAAGAACAATATGAGGATTGTTGGAAAAAGAATTGGTGCTGCAATCTTGCTGACCCAAAGCGTTGGGAGTGTGTTGATGCAGTTGTGTGGTCATGGACTCCAAGGGGTGGAAGACTTGCAGAAGAAATTAAAATCCCATCCAATATTGTGGAGAAAGCACAAGCTAGCTTAATAGGAGAAATTGAATAGCATTTCATTTTCATATATTGTTTTTCTTGTTATCCATGTCTATGCATGATTTTATAAAGTATTAATTAACACTAACATGACTATAAAATTTTGGATGGGACAAAAAAAGGTGTTTCAACACCACCATTTTCTTGAGAATCCATCTCTTTGCCTAATGTAGCACAATTCCTCAACAAAAAACTTATCTATAACATTCCCAAAATAAATAAAATTTTCCCAAATCAAATGGGAAATAGGAATCCATAGGCATTGAAATCAGTCCCAAAGTAGTGGGATTTTCCCATTTCATCTAAAAGAGTGTCCTTACCATCTTCGTCCATTGTCTCCTTATCCTTGGTGCAAGATGGAGTAATTGCGGCCAGGTTATTTTTGGACCCTACATCAAAACATCTTGAACTAGGTCATATGGTTTAGCATACTCACCCAACAAAAAATCCACGATGTCGATCTTTTGCCAAGGCTTAGACGCATGTTTGCTAGATCTTTTCCCTTCATAGATCTTTTCCTCCCTTTGAGAGGCCTCTTCGTGTGCCTAGCATGCTTCACTCCCATGGCATCCACTTCTTCTCCTTTTCCTTTTCCTTTATGCTTCTATTTGACGTGCTCTTCAACCTTCGCTTTTCCTTTAGATTCAAGACTGACGACATTTATTGCTTGGTTTCCAACAGGTGGTGGAGTGTTAAGGCGGTTACGCCGCTAGCGGAAGCTAAATAGCGAGAACTCAACCAACAACAGAATTTGTCAGACGAGGACGGAGCTTGACCCGCAGGCGCATGGAAACAACTAGGTGGGTGTCAAATCACCTACTCGACCTTCTAATGACAATCACTACTAAGGAAACCAAATCTAAGTTCTAAAACACGCAAGTGACTGAAATCCGTACTACGAACGAATGCTATACGAAACAGGATCTAGAATCATCGAATCGATCTCAAACTCAAGGGGAAGTCTATGCACTAGGTAAGAACAACACCCTAAAGACTTGAACTGCAAAATCAACCTATAACCACTCCGTGCGGTAAACGCGTATGAAGACAGGCCGAAAAATACAGGTGACCGAAACTTGACCCCGATGGTACTAATGTGTAGCTCTACTCGTTGTGGTTCTATAGATATGCTGCACGCTCTATTCCGACACACGAGTTGGAAGAAAACTCACACCGAAGCTCGTAGGAACTTACCACACATAGAAGCCGATAGCGCGCACTCTTGGTATCTTTGCGTAGCTCTCACCGTTGCTAACACAATGGCGGTGTCGCTTCTCCAATGGCGGCCCCGTAGCTCGCGTAGCAAGGAGATAAGACTCTCTCTCTCTCTCTCTCAGACACAGTCACGGCGCTCCAAAAAACTCACTTTTATTAATAATTGAATCCCCCTTAGGTTACAAAACTTTGGCTTATATACCTCAGCCTTGGAGGTGAAAACATCTCTAATTATTTACATCAGCAGGTGAAATTACGTCGGGATTACAAGCTGGAAACTCAATTGAGTCCCGTTACTTAATGAATGGCTCAAATCAAAATTAATGTCGGAAAGACATTTATTACAATCAATGGTTACAAAATGATGGGTGTGAACAAAAATGCGGGTGTGATCCTCTGCTAGCTCAACACTCCCCCCCTCCGCGTTCATGTCGTCCCTGACATGACTTTTAGGCTTGATCAATAGAGTCCTGTCGTCTTGAGCATCTGCAAATGTGATTCGTAGCGTAGGTTGCCGATGGTCAAGGTTGGGCCGAATATTTTGCTTTCGTGAGTTAAAAAACCGGTGTAGAAAGCTTCTTCGAATGTTTGCATGTGGAAGCTAGGCAAAAACATAATTCTTTGGTATAAGAGATGTAACACTTTTGGTGATGGCTGCAAAGAAAGATCATACATCATATCTGTCAATGTGTCGGCCGTCGATAGTAGACTCGAGGTCGTGGCTTTATCTGGCGCGAACACTTCAATGCATGCTAGGAGAGTCCTGCAGATTTTCTTTAGCATCTGACACGAAAGGTCAGGAGAGCCAGTAAAGAGTTTGATGGTGCCCGTTAGGGTTTTCACCATGTAGGCTTTACCTATTCTCTCTCCTTCCTTTGGTCCTGGCATCCTGGGATAATTAAGCCAATTTGGCTTCTTTTCTGCAATCCTGCCATGCTCTTTCCAGTTTCTGACTCTCGGCACCGGGCAGAAGGTTGCATCCTCCCGAATCTCCTTTGGAGCCTCTACCAAGTAGATGAGGTAGGCTGGGTATTTGTTCAGCCAACCTTTCCTCCATCTAGGTTGAGAATCTACAATCTTCTTTGATTGTTCATCCTTTGTGATGTCGCCTTCGTAAAGAGCGACATACTGCTCCTCCTCTATTCTCTTTTTCGTCTTTATCACTTCAAATTTCATCAGAGGGAAAGGCAGGCTGGGTTGCATCCACTCTTCGTGGAGCACTTTTGTGTCTAAACCTTGAAGTCTAATGGAGATGAGGAGTCTCCTTTCCCATTCCATTTCCGCCTTGGCACTTTCCTCTGTTGACTTTTCTATTTGGTCCTGGAGCCTTTGTTCTTCTTCTTCAGAGATTCCTGAAGTCGAGGCCACTTCTTGAACTGGGGCTGGATCTTCAATTGTGGTTGCCTCTCCAGTTTCTGGTAGCTCTATGGCTGCTCCCCCTGCTTCTTCTTGTGGTGTCTCTGTTTCTCTTCTTTGTTGCTCTTGGAGGTCTTGGAGCTGTTTGCGGAGGGCCTCATTTTCTGTCCTTAGTGTTTCGTTTTCTGATGTGAGCCTCTCCTCTGCAGCCAGTGATCCCTCTGCCATGTGCAATCTTTGTACTTGCTCTAACCTCAGCTCTCTTTGCAAACTTCTGATCTGCTCTTCCAGAGCTGGTACGAGGGCTCCCTCTTGTTCTGTTCCTGCTCTGCTAGCTCTAGGGGTGGTCCTGAGTCTCATGATTGTCCTTTCTTGAAGTTCGACTCTTTCCCTTAGCTCAATGAGCTCATCCTTGGCTGCCTCCAGCTCATCTTCTATTCGCTCCTTTGCTTCTTGTGAGCTTGTTACCTCTCTTGAAGCTTCGGCTAGTTGGAGTATCAAGCCGTCTCTCTCGTTTTCTGCGTCGTAGAGTGATGCTTTATGACTTTCAGATTCAGTCATAGCATTCTCTAACTTCTTCTGCAACTCTGCTTCCTTTTGTTTTGCTGTCTCAAGTGCTACTTCCTTTGCTCTGGATCTTTCTTTAATCTTGCTGAGCAATTCATGCACCATGTGCATGTCTTTTTCATCTTCATCTGTCAACTTGACAGCTCTTTCTGCCACCACCTCCAATGGCTTCGGCTCGTCCATTTTTTCTTCTCTCTCCATTGTACCCTTTGTCTTTTCTTTCGTCCCTTTCCGATCATCTTGTTTCCGTAGGGATATCCCATAAACTGCCTCCAGGGCCTCTTCTTCACTGTATCCGATCGCTACCAGATCCTCATAATCATCTTTCTTTTGCTGAACTGGATCTATCCTCTTTTCCGTGGTCCCGGCCTCCGGCTTTTCCATAATTTCTGTTTCTATTTCTATTGTGGTTTTCTCCACAATAATTTCCATCTTCTTCGGGCTTGGTACAACAGTAAAAAAGGGCTGATTGTCTTCAGTCACCTTGGCTTTCCCTTTGTTTGCTTGCCTTACTGTCTCTTTAGGTTCAGTAGACTCATCTATTTTTTTCTTCCCCTTGTTGTCCTTTTGCAGCTCAGCTTTTAAGAGCTGTACTTCCTCTTCAGTATAAGGCTCGACAGGTTGCTGCTCCAGTATGGCCTCCGACTCTTCATAAGCTCTAATATATTGATCATATTGATCAACATGTGGCCTGGCTGAGCTGGTTCCGACTTTACTGGGGTCTGGCACCCACATTTCTTCGAAGTCCCCCTTTAGAGCTCTTTCCGCTCTAAACTGCTCTACCAGCCTTTCCATTCTTGCGGCTTCTTGACTTTTGGTTTGTTTGGGATCGGCCTTCTTCTTCGCTTTCTTCTTGAGCGGCTCGTCCACAGCCTCTTCAGGTTCTGAAACTATTTCTAGTTTTCGGCGTGCTCTTGTGGACGCCCTCTTGGACACTTCTTGCTGTTCTTCCTCCTCATCGGCTTCTCTAAGCCACTCATTCTGGGAGGGAATCTGGGGCCCTTGATCCCTAGCTCCAATAGCTTCATAAGCTATTCTTGTTAGGATTTCTCCTCCTCCTATGTACTTTGGTTTCTGGTTGTGCATGGTGATTACTTGCTCGTGGATGTATTGAGCATAATTCACCTCTTTTGGCACGTTGCTCTTCAGTGCCCATGTGATGGTTGTGGCAATGGCATGGGGTGGTGTAGTATACTTCTGCGGTCTTTTGCTGCACACATGGAAAAACTGGTTGTATAATCGGCAAAGGGTTGCCGCTCGTTGATCTGCCATATCTCCGTAGGTTGTATTTTGTTTCTTTGATCCATAGACCTCTATGGCCTCCCTTCTTTCTCTGACAGAACTCCCTTTGTTGTGCAGCTTCAATGCATCTGCAATGAGCTGTGGAGTGATCTGTACTTCAACTGTTTCTCCATCCATGGCTGTCAACGTGGCTTTCCCATCCTTCTGAATGGATGTTGCCAACTCATACACTCTTCTTGTGTCTACACCTGATGGTCTCGAGGTGAAGAACCTGTGTAAGTCAGCCTTTTCCAGATATCTGCTTATGTTCTCTGATATGCTATAATCCACTAATTCTCGTGGGATCATAGGTACATCGACCGATTGCCCTTGAGGATCTCTGAAAGTCCCCTGGTAGATCTTTATTCCCTCTTTTTCTAGTACTGCTTCCTCCACCCAAGTCTTGGTTGGCTTGAGGGTTTCTGTTGGAATATCAAAAGGTTCTGCCTCTGCAAGAGCATCCTTGATGGTTGGTCTTTTTCTCTTAGTTGACGATGACTTAACGGAATCCATGGATCCTGTAACTCCAATTTCAGAAGTTAGCGTCTTTTTAGTACTGAAAGCCGAAATGAAGCTTTTAACTATTCAAATGACTTGAAAATTGAAACATGAGCTATTCAGGGCCTAAGGATGCAGTGTAGGTGAAAAAATATGCAAACTTGGCTCAAAAACATGCTTGAGACATCATACGCGTATGATGTCTTTTGTGTCAGAATGACTTCATATTGGTTGTGCTTGTAGGTGATAGTGTATACATGAGTGTCATATGCTTGGATTTGAGTTTGGATCCCATTTGGTCAAGTTTTGGCCAGTTTAGTCCAGTTCAGGCTCTTGGCAAAATTTTGAAAGGGAATTGGATTTTATGATCCAAATTGGGTAAAACTTGGTGGATTACTTTCAAATGGCATGTAGAACACTTCTGTTTGGTGGTTGAAGCCCTGAGGTGCCAAAATCACATAGTGAGACATCATACGCGTATGATGTCTTTTGGTGCATTTTTGGACCAATTTTCTCTATAAGCTTGGTTTTGGCTTTAGATAGGCTTATTCAGTGGATTTATCAAGTTTGGATTGAATTTGGGCTAAAAATGGCTCTGGAGACATCATACGCGTATGATGTCTTTTTTGTCAATTTTTCATGGGATTGGTTCTGTGGACTCCCCATGTGCTAGTGAAGGACTGTTTATACTCAAATCCTGGTTTGGACTTGAATATGTTGGATTTGGGACAAAAATAGGCTTTGTATGAAGGATTTTCTCTTAATTGGGCTAATGGGGTGATCCACTTGACCAAATGGTTCCAAACTTCATATGTAGCATGTATTAGATATATAGAATGGATGTATAATGACAAATGAGCATTTTTGGCTCTGTAAGTGCAAATAGACATTATACGCGTATGATGTCTTTTGTGTCAAAATGGTGCTTTTTGGTTCCAGATAGCTTGTAGAGGTGTTAATCAACAACCCTACAAAGTTTCAATGAGTTTGGAGTTATTTTGACAAAATTAGGACCAAAAATCAATTTTATGGCCTACTTTGCGTCTTTTTGGTTTTCCTTGAGTTTTCTAACTCCAATTCTCATGATACTTGGTTCATAGGATGTGATTAACATGTGGAATGAGGCTATGCACTCAAATGTTGAAATGGATGTGAAAATCATGCTGTGAGACATCATACGCGTATGATGTCTTTTCTTGAAATGTTGGTCTTTTTGTGCAAAGAATGCTTTGTGCTAGTGCCCTAAGCCCTGCTAACTAGTTTTCAACTTAAAAAGTCATCAGTTTAGCTAAAAAGCCCCCTTATAGGCATTTCAGTCTCCGAAGTCGTCTTTTTGCCTTGGAGTTGAATTTCTTCAACTTTTCTTCTTGAGAGTTGCATTTCCAGCTCATTGGATATGTTGTGAAGCCATCCAGTTGGTTGGACTTGACTTTGGCTCCCCGTTCTCCATCTTTCTCCATTTGGTTGCCCGAAAGCGTCTTTTTCACCATCGGTAAGTGAATCAGCTTTCTTTTGGGTTTTGCTTGCAAACATAAGTCATCCATGTATAGTTGAAACTGCTCGTGAAGTTTCATGTCATTTGGTCGTCAATTTTAGCCGTTATGCCAAAATGACGCTTTGTGTGTCCACAGCCGAATCGGTTGTTCCGACCTACTTTTGGTGATCCAAACCCGGAGATACTCCATGGTTGCATTGCCCTCGATGTTGTTAAGCTTCCTGAGAAGTTTTGTGTCGTTCCGACAACTTTTTTCTGTTTGCCTCTTGTAGGCTCTGTTGACCTAGGGTTTTTCCAGTAGTTCTTTCTCGAGCTTTGAGTGCTAGAAACTCATCCTCTATGTTAGGGTAACCCACCTCTAAGTTCTTGCAAAGTTTGGTTAGGCGGTTGTGCCCCTACCTAGCGTTCTTCCCCATTCCCTGTCTGCTCTTGTTTCTTGGTTTTGGTGAGTTTTCGCGACAAAAGTTAACGATAAGCATCAAAAGCTTATGGCAACGAGTCTACCTCTCATGTCTGGTGTCCTCTGAGCTCTCGTAGCAGTCGTAGAAGGCGGTAGAAGGCGGATGCTCCTGTGTGCTCTTTGCTCTCTCCAAGAAGGTAATAGTGGAAATGAGCTTGATAGTGAAGTGAAAAATACTTAACTTCGGGCTTCCCGGATCACTTGTTACCAAATTTGACATGTGCTCCTATCTCGTCGTGAAATGCACTTTAGGATTTGAAATTTCTCAATTTGGACTCCGTTTGACCTGTTTCTGAGAAATCTGTCCACTTTGCCAAAATTCTGTCATTTCGGGCTTTCCGCAACTTTTTCAGAATTGTACCCAATTTTTATCCTGGGTTTCCCTTGTCATTAGGATCATCACCGTCTATTCTTTTCTTTTTTCCGATCTCATTTCACCTGCTTTTTTATTTTTCTTTTACTTTTATTAAGAAAATCATAAAAAATAAAGGAAAATAGCAAATTGAAGCCAAAAAATTCCAAACATACATGATAAATAGCTGGTAACCCTGTGTATATGAATATACACTTCTTTGTGATTTCTGGACTTGGATTACCACTTTTTTCCACTTTTTAGCTCCAAAAACACTCTTATTTAGTGATATTTACACATCTAGAGACCCAAATTCATCATTTGATCTCTTCTTGTTGCAAAACAAGGTATATAAGGGCATAAATATTATCAATATCCGCAATCAAACATAAAAAATTGCAAAATCATGTAAGACACTGCCCTTGTAATATAATTTTTGTTTTTCTTTGTTTTTTCCGCTTGTAGCTGCTTTGTAGCTCCTGTATACCTCCCCCCCTCCTAGTCTGAGTCCTCCCGGACGACTATGAAGTGTCTGTGGGTGAAGCATTGTAGTTGTTTTGGTCATAAGTTCCCAATGCAATTGTAGAGCGATGATACAACAGTCTTTCCAATAAAGCTGCTCTTTGTTTGATTGAAGGATTGGTGGTCGGGTTTTGGCACTTCGGTAGTAAAATCAGTAGATGGATTCTTCGTTACCTTGTTGTCTTTTTTTACAATCCAAATCTGCTTCCGCTTTGCTTGTGCTTGCCACAAACTCTTTGCGACCCAAACCTGCTTTGTTCTTTGTGTTGATTTCCTCGCCTTGAAATACCTAGGAGTTTCCGTTGATTGTATTGAAGGGAGTTCCTGTTTACAAATCTTTGGGATCCAAATTTGCTTGCTGTAGCTTTGTGCCGTCATAAACTTCTTTGGAATCCAGATCTGTTTCACTGTCCTTGATTGTCGGGGATTACTCTGTTGTCTGGTATTGAAGACTCTGTTTTCCACCTTTTTGTTCTCTGGCACAGCCTGTTTTGGTCTCCATACCAACTTTGACTCCGTTGTTTTCCAAGGTTGAGCTGTTATATTATTGCTTGTCTTCCTTATCCACTGTTGAGAATTCCTCGTCGAAGAGTAGTCCGGTTGTATAGAAACTTTTGGTTGCCATTGTTTCTTCTTTTCCTCTGTTTGTTGTTTGCCCTTGTCCGTGGATTCTTCCTTTGGAGTTGGCTCTGCTCCTTTGGTGAACTTAACTGATTGACTTTCACCTTCGTATTTGATAAGCACTGATTTAGAACTCCAGTCAATCATTGCATTGTATTTCTTCTGCCATGGTTGTCCTAGCAATAATGGATGTTGTGTAGCTTGGTCTTCAACCACGTAAAACATATGAGGATACACATATTGGTTAATCTGTATATGTAAAACTGTGCATCCGACAGTTTTGATTGCATTCTCAGAGTAACTTTTTAACTCTTGCTTGGCAGTTTGTAGTTTAGTGTCATTTGTCAATTGTCTATACAAACTGAGTGAAAGTAGGTTAGCTTGAGCTCCTGAATCCAATAGTGCTCTGGCTTTGATTTGGTTGGTTCCTACTTTGCATTCAATGATGGGTTCTTCTTTGTCATTATCCATTTCTGTTATACTGACTGCGTTTATTCGTATTGCTCCTTCATTGCGCTGTTTCTGACGCAGTAGTCTTCTTTTCTCCATTCTTTCCTTCGCCTCGGCTTGCGCTTCCTCCTCAATCTTTTTCTTTTTCTGGACACGCAGCTTTTCTTGATGTATTTTGAGAAGCATGTCTTGTGTTAGCGGCAACAGATACTTTTTCACTCTGCATCCACTAATCCAATTGGGCATTTCTTCTCCGTCTAATGTAGCAAGCTTGACGGCTCCACTTGGTGATAGATCTTTAATCACCAGAGGTCCCATCCCTCGCTTTTTAAGCTTCTTAGCATGCTGTTTCAGAGTGTAAACTAGGACATAGTCCCCAACTTTAAACTCTTTAGTCCGCACATGCTTATCAAAAAATTCCTTTTGTCGCCTTTTTTGAGCGTAGATGGAAGCTACTGCTTTTAGGCGAAGCTCATCTAGCTTTTCCAGGTCATCTATTCTATCAGAGAGCTCGTGCCCTGTCCACTCTAGATCCTTAGCCACCCTTAAGGTTGAAATCAAGAATTCTATTGGTAAGATAGCATTTAGCCCAAAAACCATGTTATATGGGGTCGTTCCTATTGATGTTTTATATGCTACCCTATATGCCCATAATGTTGAATGCAACTTTTGGTCCCAGTCAGTTCTCGACTCAGATACAATCTTCGTGAGGACCGTGCATATGGTTTTGTTTGTTGCTTCAGCTTGTCCGTTTGCTTGTGGATGATACGGGGCTGATTTCCTATGGATTACCATGAATTCATCTAGAAGGATCTCTATCACTTCATTTATGAAATGTGTGCCTCGATCACTCACAATTTCTATTGGCAATCCATATCGTACAAAGACGTATTCATACAGAAATTGTGCCGTGGTCCTGGCATCTGCTTTTTGAGTTGCCTTTGCTTCGACCCACTTTGTTAGATAGTCTGTAGCCACAATGATGTATTGTGCATGAGTCTTATATGCAGGAGGTGAAATGGGTCCGACATAATCAATCCCCCATTTTGCAAAAGCTCTTGCCCCCATCATTGGTCTAAGCGGCATATCATCTCTTTTAAGTGGTACTTTGGTCCGCTGACAGTCATCACACCGTTTAACGTATTCCTCAGCGTCCATATGTAATGTTGGCCACCATATTCCTGCGGCTAAGACAAGTTTTGCTGTCTTATCACCTGAGAAATGGCCTCCACCTACTCCTCCATGAGCTTGCTCCAGGATTATCACATACTCAGACTCTGATGCGCAAATCCTAAGCTGGTTGTCTTTACCTCTCTTATAGAGTTGATCTCCTATTAAAGCGTAATCTCTAGCTTCTGTCTCTACAGATTTCTGACGAGCTTTTGACGTTCCTTCTGGGAAAGTTCTATTTGTGAGATATTCAACAATATACTGACTCCATTCTGGAGCGATCATTATCTGATATAATGTCGAATACTCGGCTGGCGGTTTTGATGAACATACAATACATACAGTGACATATTCATGTACGCTTTCTTTCATTCCTGGCCAATAGACTCCCAATTGTAACAAATTCCTATATGTGTTCCTTCTTGAACAATGAAATGCACATTCCTGAACATGTGCTTCGCACAGATATATATTATATTCCTCAGGATTGATGCATAGTCGTAAAACATGATCATTTCCCAATTGATACAACCTTCCTGCAATCAATTGAAGATTCTTGGATTGCTGAATAGCAATATGTTTCAGGTTGTATTCTCTTCTATCGAACTCTCCTCCATAGGTTAATAGGTCAACGACATTTTGAGACCACCTCGGTATCATTTCTATGTTGAACAAGTACGCGTCTGGCATGTCGTCATCTACTCCTATAGGGTCTTCTCCATTCGTCAATCGCGAAAGATGATCAGCTCTAAGATGTGTTTTTCCTTTCTTTACTACTACCGTGAAGTCGAATTCCAGTAAGATAATGAACCATCTCACTATTCTCCCGGTATTGCATGGTTTATTCACTAGGTAGAGCAAGGCTTGGTGATCCGTAAAAAACACAAACTTGTTGGCTAGAAGATAATGCCGAAATTTCTTCACAGCATATATCATTCCTAATCCCTCTCGCTCTGTTGTGGTGTAATTCTTCTCTGCATGGTTGAGCTGTCGACTGGCGTAACAGATAGGAAAATCCATGTTTCCTTCTTCTGGCTGAGCCAGAATGCATCCTATTGCATATGCCGAAGCATCTATGTGCACATGGAATATCTTCTCCCAATCTGGTGATTTCAAGACTGGAGCAGTAATGAGTGCCTCTTTCAATTTCTTGAATGATTCCTCACACTCCTCTGTCCATTCAAAGTTCACTATTAGCCTGTAAAGTGGTTGGCCTATTATAGCGTACATGTAAATGAATCGTCTATAATATCCACAATGTCCCATAAAGCTCTGTACTTGTTTCGCATTGGTTGGTCTAGGCATATCCACTATAACTTTTATCTTCTCTAAATCCGTGGATATTCCGTTTTGTGAGACAATATGTCCCAGAATTCTGCCCTGTCGGACCATAAACACACATTTCTCAGGATTGAGACAAATGCGATATGTCCTACATTTCTCAAATACTTTTCTTAGGTGTTCTAGATGCTCATCTCTCAGTAGAGAATGTACACATAAGTCATCCATGTATATTTCTAGAAACAGCCTTAAGTATTCTTTGAAAGCATGCGTCATCAGCCTCTGGAAGGTTGCGGGAGCATTGGTTAGACCAAAAGGCATAACCCGATAAGCATAAATTCCCCACTCCGTTGCAAAAGCTGTTTTATGTTGATCTTCCAGTGCTATGGCTAGCTGGTTATATCCTGAAAAACCATCAAGAAAGGAGTATGCTGTTTTTCCTGATACACGCTCTAGAACATGATCAGTTATCGGCAGGGGATAATTGTCCCTGATTGTTGCAGCATTCACTTTCTTTAAGTTGACACACACTCGGAGTTTTCCGTTCTTCTTAGGTACTACCACAATCGGAGATACCCAATCAGTGTGTTCAATCTCGTATATGAATTCAGCTTCCATTAGCTTATCTATCTCTTCCTTGATTCGCTTAGCAAACGTATCATTATATGTGTATGGTCTCTGTCTGCTAGGCTTTGCGTCTTGTTTCAGTGGGATTGTGTGTTGGCATATCGATGGGTCAACTCCCTTTAAGTCCTTATAAGACCATGCAAACACATCCCTATACTCTCTGAGAAGACTCAAAAGTCTCTCTTCCTCGCCTGGAGACAAATCTGTGGCTATGTACACCGGTCTAGGTGGCTCACCTGGAGCTGCTAAATCAACTTTTTTTGCATCCTCCGGTCCGTCATAAGATTCGTTCTCCTTCCTCTCTCGAATAGGTGGGGTTAATATCACCTTCCTATCCTCTATTGTGAATTTCCTATAGTGAGAGGGAACATCCATGTTTTCCTTGATTTTGGCGTTTTCGTCCTCTCCACTCTCAATTTCTGTCGTCCAAACTTCTTTCAGAGTTTTCTTGAGCTCTCTGTACTTGTTTCTACGTTCTAACTTGGACTCCGTGTGTTCTCTGTTGCGCTTGTTCTTTTCTGATTTTTCTGTTTCAGTTTTCGTTCCATTCTTTTGAACTTGATTTCTTGAGCCTCTTTTGTCTTTTCGTAAGCTCTTTTGATCACTGCCTCTCATTCTTCCAGAAATCTTATCCTTAACACAATCTTCAGCCTTTACTAGCATTAGGAATTGATTTTTTCCTCTTATTCTAGGCATCGGATTGGTTCTAACCCCTTTTGTTTTTTTCTTTGCTCTATAGTGTTTCTGGCGTTGTTTAGTTTGGTTCGGAAAATCATAAAATCGGACATCCGTTATAGTTTCTTCGTTTCCGCTTGAATTGTCCGTTGACTCGTTGTCTGCTTCATTTCCCCACTCTGGATGATCGGGAATGTCGTGAAACACCTCTTCTTCATCTTCCTTTTCCAGTGTATCGTTCTTTTCAGTTTCTTTTTTGAGTACAGTTCTCAACATGAAATACGGAACCACGTCGTACCCGTCCTTGTCGCAAAATTTCGTTGTGGGACCATCCGGAATTGCACAAACATCTAGGGTTGCTAGAATGTGTGTCCATTCTAATGGTTCAAACGTGTCCTCTGGAAAGGGTTCTCCTACATAAGTTTCGTCTTCGATAGCCCTTTCTAAAACACATTCTTCTCGTTTCAGACTTCCACATTTCGAAGCTCCACACATCCATAACTCCTTGGGTTTACCTAACCAAGCTGGAAATTCGGATCCCGCCAAAGTAGCTGAATCAAACTCCTCTACCGGTGTTCGGTTCACATCTTTGTAGCTATGGTCTTTCAGGTTCACACGTGTAGTGGTTTCCATATTTCTCAAGTATATGTGATCGTAGCCCCAATCTTGGACCATTTTCAACTGTCTCATGAATGGTCTTCCCAGTATGATATCATAGTTATTCTCCTTGCCAAAATCGACAATAGCAAAAGTATGTTCGTATTCAATGCCGCAAGAAGTCACTACAACTTTCTCTAATAACCCCATAGGTTTCTCCATGTGTCCATCTGCTAATTGGAGTTTCAACCTAGTCTTCCTTATTGCTGGTTTCCCCCATTTTTTCCAGATTTCTTTTGTAGCAATGGCTACCCCAGCTCCGCTGTCTAGTATTGCCATCGTGTTCACTCCTTGGAATTCAACTGGTAAGGTTGTATTCCCCTCTTCACCTTCGCAATACTCTCCGACCTTGTTTAAGGGTACAGGCTTAGCGTTCTTTTGTGGCTTGCTCAGCTCCTCAATGCTCTCTTGCAATCTCGATGTTGGATCTTTTATCCCGAATTTCTCCAAGCATTTTCCTACAGTGGTCCACATATGTGGTCTTAGCCTCAAAAGCTCAGCTAGAGTGATAGTGCATGTCACTGGTGTTGACAAAATCTCTATCAATCCTTGCGAGTCCATGACTTTTTCTGATGAGATTCTTCGTGAGGGAAGTGCTCTAATCTCGGATTTTGCTTCATACTCTCCTAAGTATGAAGGTAAGGTTTTCAGTGAATGAGGTTTGCTCTCCATTGTTCTAACAGAGCCCCCATCTCCCCAGTAAGATTGCAGATCCAAGTCCACTTGAGATCCTGCCTCAAATTCCACTATGGGAGGATTCCTGATGTCCTTTTCCCAATTTGTCTGATTAGCTTGGCAACTTAGCTCGTTTGCAAAGTTTGCCTCTCTCACTTGTTTCCAAAATTCATTGTAATCCTCATCTTTTCCGTAAATCCTCTGTATGACTGGATGAAAACTCTCTATCTCCTGATCGGTTGTGTTCAATACTATGCGGTCATCCTTTTGTGTATTTTCAGGCTTTTGTGCACTGGGAGTCTTTTCAGCTACCCGTGAAACGATAGTCTCTTGCTGAATTGGGTTTTCCTTTCCACAATTCATTGTTTCTTTTGGTGGTTCTAATAAGGCTTGTGCAGTCTCGATCATTCTCTGGCACATTTCAAGTCTCTGCTTTTCCAATTCCGCGTTTGGGTATGTCATCCACCTCTGTTCTTGTGTTTGGTTGTTCTTTAACCTAGCTTCGTAAGCTCTCATCAGTGCGTCCAATGGTTCGTGTACTTTGTCGACTAGCACTGATCCCCCTGAGCTTAAGCTCGTTGTTTCTTTGATACTCTTTTGTTTCGTTCTTTCCGGGCTCATCTCTCGTTTCCCGTTTTGACTCTCAAGTTTTTCTAATCTAGCTTTAGTTTGCTTTAGTTCCTCAGCTAGAATAGCGTCTTCACGTTCTTTTCTCAACTTCATGCGTGCTTTTCTAGCTTTCCATGTGTTTTTCTGACTCCGCGGTCCTTGACTAACCACTTCAGTCGCTAACTTTCCATTCTCAGGTTCTCTAGTGGTTTTCTTAGCTTGAGCTCTAGTAACAACTTGCGTTGGTATCAGAGTTTCATTTTCAGACCCACTGCTGGTAGGAATAGTTTCTAGCATATTCAATGTCGTCTTTTGCACTTTGTTTGGATTCTTTGAACAATCCTCAATGAAGTGAGTAACCCCACACTCAGTGCAATAAGCGTTAATTCTAATGATTTCCGTATGTGGGCAAACATTCATCAGATGGTCACCTCCACACTTGTAACAGGGTCCTAGTGCTGGTCTTGGTCCCATTTGATTCGTCCTTTGTGGATAGGATGGTCTTTGTCCTGTTAACCCTCCATGAGCTATGAACATCAATGTTCTTGCGTCCAAATTGTATCTCTCTTCATCAGAAGCACTTGTAATTGTTGGTATTCCAACATTCCCCATCATGCCCCATGGTTCTGGTTGTTTTGGTTCTTCTGGTGGGTAATACACTGTCGGAGACATGTGTGCACCCGATTCTTCATAATAGGCTTGAACAGGCACTAAGGCTTGTTCTTCCTGATTCTCTAAGGTTGGTGCATATCTAATGCCCACTGGTCTTGCTCCTGGTAAAGGTGGTTGTTGTCCCAATACCGGTTGCGGTCTTTCTATCCCCATAGGTCCTGGTACATTTCCCGTTGGGTATCGAGGTACTGGATGTACTTGAGGTGGTGCTAATTGAGCAGGAGGTGCATACTGGCGCTCCCTTACATACCCTTTGTTGTAATAGCACTCCTCTGTTGGATGGTTTGTCCATTTTTGTTCAATAGCACACCATTTCAGTGTTTTTGGCAATGGTTTTTGGTATGGTGCCATCCTTTTTAGAGCATCTTCTATCATTTGCTCTACATTTGGCATGGTTGTTGTTTGAACATTCTTTTTAGTGGTAGTCTCGCTCGCTACGGAGGAGGAGCTACTGGATGCAAAATCTGTATCCGCTGACACCTCTCCATAAACCGTACAGTTATCCACTAAGTACAATGCCTCTCTCGTTACTTGCTCGAAACTTGTACAAGCTTTCAAGTGCAAGTCCTTCTTGAGAGTGTCGTTCCTCAGTCCCTCAATAAAGAGAACAGATAGTCTGTCATCTTGTGGTCGTTCACGTACTGGACATCTCTCAATGTATTGTTTGAAGCGAAGTGAAGCTTCCTTCACTTTTTCGTGTTCTCTCTGTTTAAAAGCATATATTTGTGAGACCGTATTGTGCTTAATCCCTCGTTTTGAGAATTCCTCAGCAAACTCTCTTAGCAAATGGTCAATGTCATGGAATCCCCCTATGTTCATTGGTTGAAACCATGTCAATGCGGTACCTTCTAGAGTAAGACCAAATCCCTCGTATTGTGTATGGAAATCTGTTATCTGCTCAGCTCTTAAGACTTGCTTAAAGAGTGACACATGTGCATACGGATCTCCTGAACCACCATACTTCTTTGGCATACACTTGGCTACTTGAGATGGTCTCATACGTCTATGATCTGCTACCAATCTCATTGCTCCTGTGTCTCGGCTAAAGCTTTCTCTAGCATCATGGACTTCATGGGTTACCCTTGTCGGTTCCTCTGCCCTGAATCTACTACTAGGAGGTAAATGTGATGGTTCCGCTTCAAACCTTGGACCTGGAGTGGTATAGGTGGGGATTGGAACTGCACTACCTCGATTCGTCTCCATTGACTCTCTGGAATGTAATGATCCCATTGGTCCGAGCTTCGAGTCCCAAGGTTGACTGAAAGAGTCAGCAACCTGAGTTCTTTGTCCTCCTGTTGTCATTGAGTTTTGCACTCCAGTTGTTGGTGCTGGTCTATGTGAGCTAGAAGTAACATAATACTGATGTAGTGGTCCCCCAAAGTATGTATATCCTTCTAATTCTTTCTTGCCCATTGTTGAGTATTGCCTGCCATACTTATCGTAAGCGGCAATTTTCACTTCCGATCCCTCTGTGTAGGTAAAGACATAAAGTCTTTTTTGGTCTGTCAACTCTCCGGTGTAGGGTTCTTCACATCTATAATAGAGATCTTGCTCCCCATTATTATATTTGTATAGCCCCACATAGATGTTATCAGTGTTGATCCTTGTAGTTTCATTCTCTCTTCTTAACCTCGCATTAGGGAAGTTCATTATTGGTGCTTTCTCCTCGAGTTCTTCATCTATTTTGGCTTTGGTGCCCATCAATCCCCACTTGTCCACAATGTTAGGGTTTAGGACTACCAAGTACATGGTACCCTCGTCATCTAGATATCTATCTCCGCTATAGCTCACAGGCACTAAGTCCTTGAACTCACTAGGTCTTTCTTCTATCTTTACACAATAGCGGTCCATTCCATCTTTGTAGATCTTGGCACCTTGCTCATTGTCGTACTGGTATTTTATGAACAATAGCTTCATGGTGGCGGAAGGGTTTGATGATCCTGCTGCCATATTTTCTCTGTTGTTCAGCTTCAAGTGTTCCAAGTTTTCGGTGAAAATCTCGTAAGATCTCTCCGAAGAAGTATCAGAGACACTTCCTTCAAAGATCGGCTCTAATGGTTGCACCCAACTTTGGTTTACACTTCCCTCGGTTGATATGACACTTGTTGGTTCCCCTTGTTTTGGTTGATTATTCCGGAGATTCCTGCCCGATCTCAAATTCATCAATTCCCCTAAAGGACTTTAACTTTTCCGTCTCGGCAATTTGTTTTCCCAAGTTTTTGTGGTCAGAATTGATCCAAACTGACTGATACTTGGTCAATTGTTTAATCTTGTCAGTTGGACAACTTCTGTTTCATCAAGTGAGAATTTTGTTACTGTTATGCTGAAAAAGACATTATACGCGTATGATGTCTTTTTTCACAGATTTTGACTATTTTGGTTATGCTCACTCTCAGTGACCCCTTTATGCTCTGTTCACTCACAAAATTCAGTTTGAACTCTGTTTGAGCAAGTTATGGCTAATTTAGGCTTTTCTTGGCAATTTTCCGCTTTTGACTTGTTTTTTGGGTCAATTGTGATCCAAATGGAATGAAACTTGAAATATAACCTCTAGACAGCTATTACAATGGATCTGTGTTAGCAAAGTATCAAAATATGTCCAAAATTAGGTCAAAGACATCATACGCGTATGATGTCTTTTTCATCAATTTGGGTCCAAACTTGATATTTATGCTTCCCACAGTGTTCGTAACAATCTTGTCAGGTCAGATTTCAAAAATAAGCAGTGGATGTGCCAAAAGACATTATACGCGTATGATGTCTTTTGTCCCAGATTTTGACTATTTTTGGTTTTAAGCCTTCTCCAATGTTTATAATTGAGTTTCAAGTGTTTTTGTCAGGTTTGAATGTAAAAACAAGATCTGAATCCAAAATTTCCTATTCTTTGCGTTTCTTGGACTCCGACTTGTCTTTTTGGGTTTCTTTGAGTGTTAATGCTCTTGTTTTAAGTTGATCTTAGGGTAAAACCCCCCTTCTAAACACTCTGGCAATGTCAAATTTTCAATTTTAGTCTCTGTTTAGGTTCTAGACATCATACGCGTATGATGTCTAAAGTTGCAGATTTCCAGTTTTTCAGCACAGAACTCTTCCAATAGCTCTTTTAAGTGCTCAGCAACAATCAGTTACACAGAAAATTTTTCTGAACTTTGTTTATTGCATATTTCACTATCAAAGCGACTTTTTCAGTGATCTAACATGCAATCAAACACATCAAGCAAATAGAACACCAATTGATAGCTCTAGATCAGGATCAAATCAGGCCCTACCTAAGCTACTTCTAATCATAAAATGGATTTTTTGCAATTGAAAATATAAAGAGATTTACTACCACACAAGGAGTAGCAAATGCTTTTTATGTCAACAACCCTTAAACACCATCAAAAAACAATCTAATCTAAGCTAAACTAAAAATACTGTCAACACGGAAGACCCAGGAATACCCCACTTCCTAGTATCTCTCGAGATCTTCGGAGTCCACCACTCCTAGATCTTTTCTAACTAAAGTATACAAAGTAGTTTATACGACTCACCTCGTAGGATTAGTCTAAGGTCACCTACTTAGGGCTCTCGTCCCCGGCAGCGGCGCCAAATGTTAAGGCGGTTACGCCGCTAGCGGAAGCTAAATAGCGAGAACTCAACCAACAACAGAATTTGTCAGACGAGGACGGAGCTTGACCCGCAGGCGCATGGAAACAACTAGGTGGGTGTCAAATCACCTACTCGACCTTCTAATGACAATCACTACTAAGGAAATCAAATCTAAGTTCTAAAATACGCAAGTGACTGAAATCCGTACTACGAACGAATGCTATACGAAACAGGATCTAGAATCATCGAATCGATCTCAAACTCAAGGGGAAGTCTATGCACTAGGTAAGAACAACACCCTAAAGACTTGAACTGCAAAATCAACCTATAACCACTCCGTGCGGTAAACGCGTATGAAGACAGGCCGAAAAACACAGGTGACCGAAACTTGACCCCGATGGTACTAATGTGTAGCTCTACTCGTTGTGGTTCTATAGATATGCTGCACGCTCTATTCCGACACACGAGTTGGAAGAAAACTCACACCGAAGCTCGTAGGAACTTACCACACATAGAAGCCGATAGCGCGCACTCTTGGTATCTGTGCGTAGCTCTCACCGTTGCTAACACAATGGCGGTGTCGCTTCTCCAATGGCGGCCCCGTAGCTCGCGTAGCAAGGAGATAAGACTCTCTCTCTCTCTCTCTCTCTCAGACACAGTCACGGCGCTCCAAAAAACTCACTTTTATTAATAATTGAATCCCCCTTAGGTTACAAAACTTTGGCTTATATACCTCAGCCTTGGAGGTGAAAACATCTCTAATTATTTACATCAGCAGGTGAAATTACGTCGGGATTACAAGCTGGAAACTCAATTGAGTCCCGTTACTTAATGAATGGCTCAAATCAAAATTAATGTCGGAAAGACATTTATTACAATCAATGGTTACAAAATGATGGGTGTGAACAAAAATGCGGGTGTGATCCTCTGCTAGCTCAACATGGAGGTAGCGGTGGAATGAGAGTTTGCGGTGGTGGTGGTGTTTGTACGGGAGCTTGAAGGATTTGGATTGGTGAAATCTGCTCTAGTTACCTGGGCGGTGGTGGTCACGCCCTTGGTGGGGAGATTTGATTCTACCTTACTCCTCTATTGAAGTTCTATCTTCTTGGATGTGGACAGTAGTACATGACATGGCCGTCCTCTCCACAATTGTAATAGTGGTAGTCCTGATTCTCTCTTCGCTGCCCTCTTCCTTGTTTTGGATTTTTGGCAGGTGCATGCCCTTGATGCACCAGATGTCTTGAAAGATTCTCTAGCTAGTTGGTGATTCGATTGAGCAAGTCTTATGGATCTTTAGTTGATTCTTGTGGCTGATTCCTTTGGATGACTGTTGCATGTGTGGATACGTGTGGTCGGACCCTTCTTGGTTCCTCTTCCTCGGTAGTCCTGGCTTGTAGACACAACTTCTTATCTTTAAGGCGGGCTACTTCAATTGCGACCTCATACGTAGCAGGAAACCTTCCCTTCACCTTGTCTTTAAGAATTGACCATAAACTAGCCACAAACCAGTCTTTCTTTAGGAAATTGGGTGCCCCTTCAACCTCCTCAATGATGCAACCCATCGTCCCCATAGATCCACGAACATCGATTCGTATGCTGCATACTTAGCCATACTTCCTTGCTTCAACTCCATTAGCAATGGCCATAGTTTCTTGAATGTGGTGCCTTTCTCCAAAGCACCTTAGGAATGTTGGTCTTAGCAGATCCCACCTCTCCTTGGTGGCTGGCACCAAGGGTACTTTCATTAGCACTGGAAAAATACGCAGATGCGAAGCATCATCATCTCCTTCAGAGATGACACATGCTATTTCAAGATCATCTAGAAAATCTGAAGCATCTTCACCCACCTTACTCGTGAAGGTTGGGAAGGAAACATTTGCCATTGCAAAAACAAGATTTTTTTCAAACTTTTTTTGTTCTTAAACACCAGTACTTAGCGGCTTATAGCGGCTTTCTTACAAGGTTGGGTGGATAGATCAGAACAGGATGATGGAAACATTGAAGGAGTGATGGTAATCCAACACGAAGAGGATAATGGGGTTTGGGGAGCTAAGGATCTCTCCTAGCACCGAGCACCAAACAGATACACAATCTTCTGCTGATAGAAGATTTCCTCTCTACATATATATTTATGTGCATGTGTTGCAGAAACCTAAACGAAAATGCGGTTGGTCCATTATCCATGATGCACAGAGTGTAAAGTACTCACTTATACCCTTACCATGACAGTGTTGACAAGCTGGCACATCCATAGCAAGTCATCGCCCTTCATAGACTCCACCTTCCCTTCATTGCTCAGCACGTATGGAGTGATGGTGACGCGTTTGACCACCCCTAGCCTTTTAGCTAGCAGCATTGCTTGTTGCATGAACTCCATACCATTTAATTGTAGCTCATCTTCAATCCACTGGATTTCACCCGTGGTAGATAGCTACTTCAGGATGAGTTGTACCGGGAGATAAGGAAGGTCCTCTACCCGCCTTCCAAAACAACGAGGGCAGTAACCAAACCACTCCTCTCTAGGGCATGGGAAACTCCTTACCACCTCCGCTTCGGGGTTGTGAAAGTGAACTGGCATGCACTCGCATGCATGCCGCAAATCGATAGGCAATCTTTTGCCACTTTGCCTTGGATGACTTTCTTTCTAGCAGCCTAGGCACACATCTGCTTTCTAGAGCCGAACTTGAAGCACTCGTGTGGCCAGGTGTTTCTTCTTCCTTGGGGGTCATGTGATTTAGGAGTGGCCTAGCCCTCCTTTTACCTTGGCACGAGCAACCCCTTTAGGCCACTTAGGAGCAGAGGCTATACCTTTACTTTTAGATTCCTTGGGGAAGAGAGGCTATACTAACCTCTTTTCTGCCTTAATATGGATGATTTCTTCACGTGGACGTCGATGTAAAGGATTTTTGATTCTCCTTTACCTCCATTGATGGCACTCATTGATAGTGTGCAGTGGGTGATGATAATGAGAGCAGGCTGCGGTCCTCCCTCTGGTGGCTCTTGATTTGCGGTTAGAGCAAGAGATGCGAGATGGAGAACTTACTTCCTAGATGTTGACGACGGTGTATTCCGACAGCAGCACTTCCATGAAGGCGGTCAATGATTCTTCAATTTCTTCCTCCTCCGTTCTCCAATTGGAGAATTCTTGCAGCCACTCGTCCATGGTCAACGATGTGCATCATTTTCAACGTTGTAAATTGAAGGTTTCCAAAGAAGCCCTCCTCTGTGGGGGCACCAAATGACAAGCGCAAGCGCAATATGAACCCTATTGGCTTCTACGCCAGGACCGTGCATGCAAAACTCGTCACACAGGGAGTGAACAGGGGGACACCACGTAGCTTTGAGCGGCTAGGACACGGACAACAACTATTCAAATAACACTAATACAATGCACCCCAGAGAGAGAGAGAGAGAGAGAGAGAGAGAGCCTATAGTGCGTTTTCTAGGGAAAATTCCATATGTACGGAGATCCTACTCCTGTGTGTGGTGACCCTTGGATTTAGTATGTGTGCATGGCTTCCTTCTCAAGTGCTGACCACTGATAGTGACCTCTCAGTGCTCTTTTATAGGTGCAGGCTGCATTAGTTTAGGATAATATGGTTAGGGTTGGACCCTAATCATGAGAGACAAAGCAAGGAGTTAGGTCCCAATGGTTGACCTCTGATTTGTTTTAGGAGAATTTTAAAATGATATCTCCTAGGTGGGCCTTTGTGACCATCACCTTGAGAGAGGTGGCAATATACAAATGGTTTTTTTACAAGGTTTTGGCTTGAAAACGGGAAAAATAGATTACCCTATGGATGTTTATTACGAAGATGCATCGTGGATGAGATGTCAATGAATTGCAAGCTTTACTGGTGCATCGGTGTAGCGCGCTCGTTAACTTCGCTGTCGGCTGGGACATGCCTTCAACGTCTTTCTTTGAACTGTGATCACCATCGCATGATTTTGGTCGTTCTTCTTCGTTGTTTTTGGCGTCGATGTCAAGCTTCTTTGGTTTTTTCTTCTTGTGTGTGTGTATGACGTGCATGTATTTGTTTGAATGTGTACGTGCGCTCATGCGTGCAGTGTATGTATGGGTGTGTGTGTACGTGCTCGTGAGTGTGTGTGTATGTGCATGGAAAGAGAGAGAGAGAGAGTTGAAATTACTGAACAATAGAGATAGAGAAAGATTGTTTGAAAAAATGTCTGTGTGTATGTGTATGTAAGTGTGTGTGTGTGTGTTTGTGTATGGAAAGAGAGAGAAATAGATATTCTAACAAAGAACAAGAGAGAGAGAGAGAGAGAGAGAGAGAGAGAGAGAGAGAGAGAGAGAGAGAGAGAGAGAGAGAGAGAGAGAGTGTGGGAGAGATAGAGATGGAGAGAGAGTTTGTGAGGAAGTGTGTGTGTGTGTATGGAGAGTGTGGGAACGAGAGAGAGAGAGAGAGAGAGAGAGAGAGAGAGAGAGAGAGAGAGAGAGAGAGAGAGAGAGAGAGAGAGAGAGAGAGAGAGAGAGAGAGAGAGAGATTTTGGGCTGGCTGAGGCAGGAAGAGAGAGAGAGAGTGAGAGTGTGCGCTAGAGAGAGGCAGAGAATGAGAGAGAGAGAGAGAGAGAGAGAGAGAGAGAGAGAGAGAGAGAGAGAGAGAGAGAGGGTGAGGGAGTGTGTGTGTGTGTGTGTGTGTGTGTGTTTGTGGGTGTGTATGTGAGTGTGTGTGTGTCTGTGGGTGTGTATTTGGTTGACGAGAGAGAGAGAGAGAGAGAGAGAGAGAGAGAGAGAGAGAGAGAGAGAGAGAGAGAGAGAGAGAGAGAGAGAGAGAGAGAGAGAGAGAGAGAGAGATGGCTGTCATTTGGTTGACGAATGAGAGGGAGAGAGAGGGGGTGGCGACAGATAATGGAGGAGAGAGAGGGTGGGAGATAATGGAGGAGAGGGAGAGGGTGGTGCCGGGGGGGGGGGCACTGTGATGAATGAGCATGGAGGGGAGGTGGGGTGGCGGCAGCTTGCAACACAACAAAAAACATTTTTTATTTGTTTTTTTATAGTACTTCCCTGAGTGGGGTTGGTTCCCACGGCCACGGCTCTTGAAAGCCGGTCATCGATGCAAAGGATAAAACCACACATTCCTAGTGGAATCATTTATGAAAGTCACAACATAATTAGCTCCCTCTAGAGACTTGATCGGCATATGACCAACCACAAACGTCGCTATGAGCAAGTTCTAGTGGCTGAAAATGCTTCCTATTTAATGGCAATGAGGTTTTCCTAGTTGTTTTTCCCTAAATACAATGCTCACACATAGAAAAGTTGGAACAACTTCACGCAGGTAAGTAACCAAAAACATGGTAACTTTTTTGTTTCCTTTTGGCTTATATGGCGTAGTTGGCTATGCCACAACTCACTAGATGGCAGCTCGACTATGGATATACAATCCTCTTTAAATATGACACAAACATAAAATAAAGGACTCCATGCTTCTTACCTATGAGAATCACATTATTTCCCTTCTCAATTGATCATGAACTATTCTCAAAGGTGGTTGTGTAACCCAAGTCATCAAGTTGACTAGAAGATACCAAACTCTTCACTAACTTGGGAACATGTCTAGCATTCTTGCCTGTAAATTCTATGTCATTATGAATAACTAGCTTGATGTCTCCAAAACCATGTATCTTAAGCTGATAGGCATCACCGAGCTTCACTTTATCACGATATTGTTGGAATTAGGGTTGGAGGAAAACACCCATAGCTTGGAGAAGACAAAGGAAGCTCAAGGCACACAACAAAGAGTGTATTACTTAGTGTGCAATGGAAAGATGGATAGCCCTAGCATGATGGGTGTATATACAATGCACGGGAAAAAAACCCTCCTAGTGAGGGAAAAAATGCCCTGGTAGTCCTAATGTGTCCACACACATCACTACCACATGTATATCGTAACAAATCCCCCGTGGAGTAACCTTGGGCTATGCATAAATCTGCTAAACTGTGAGACTGAAAACTGAATGTCTGGCCTCATGTTGCATACATAAATGAGGAATCCAACAACAGTTTGGTAAAGAGTGACATCTGCAGGATCACCAACATCATGAAGACTCAATTTCAAACCTGTTTCCATGGGAGTGGCAATAGGTTTACAATCCTCAAGTCCAAATTTACATAGCAATGTCTCTATGTAACTTTTCTGACATAAGGCAATACCACCATCACATTGATTAAACTGTATACCCAAGTAATACAGTGCTCCCCTTTGCATCATTTTTGTCTTTGTTTTCCATGGGTTTGACGTTCCGTCTAGCCCCTTGTTGGGAATTGATGTGGGAAGCAACCATGGTGTGGTGGATTACTTAGGTGATAGAACCAGGCCGTTGGGATTTGACATACTCGGCCATTTCTTCAGGTATTCCCGCACAAATTTGTTGCTTTTGCTCGACGCAGTCTATCTTTGGAAGACTGTAGCCTGGAGATGTAAATCCCAAAACTTGTCCACATATTTGTGAATAGACACATGTGAGAGAAGCTTCAAATTGCACCATTCAGTAAGTACTTTGTCCTTTTCATCGCTTGCAAGGAATTGCTTCATGATGGAAACTCGTAGAGTTTTCCATGTCTTTGGGGCTTCACCTTGCCACGAAGGCTAGCCCACCATTGACGAGCCAATTTCTGGAAGTGCATAGCTACATGGAATAGCTTGGAGGACTCTGTGAAGCCCTTGTCTCCAAAGGCCGCATCAAATTGCTGGATGAATGCCAATACTTTGTTGATGGCACCAAAGGTGTCATCATAGATGAGAAAAGAGATACTCTTTCCTCCCTCTTTGGACTTCTTGAACTTTTGTGATCTTTGCCATGCAAGGTATGATTTGTGATGTCCTCCCCTCTTGTATTCTCTAGGAGAATATCCATAGATTTCGTCGGGAGAGGAGGAAGGTGAAGAAGAAGGAGAAAAAGGTGACCTCTTTATTGACCTTTTCTTCCTTTGTTTGCTCTCTTCCCTTTCGGAGTGATGAGGAGAAGGATTGTATGTTGACCATTTCCTCATGGGAGGAGTTGGCGATCGTGTAGACCGCCGTCTTCGTGGAGCCACATCTTCAGAGGAACTTATGGATCCATTATTTTCTTGTTCTTTAAATTCCTCCTCTCATATGGGAGAGAGTCTTGTTTTGGAAGTCTTATCAAGAGGCCTCCTAAGCTCTCTCTCCCCTTGGAGAGGAAAGGAAATCCCATAAGCATGAAGTTGTTTAGTAACTTCGGCTTGCAAAGTAGGGTTGCCCATAGCTTGATGCAACCTAATAACAAGATAATTTATAAACATGGGGGTATCATCATTAGCACCTTCATGTGCAAAATCAAAGTTATCAATGTTCATTCTACTCTCTTGGTTATTGTCAGAGAGCCATGCTAATTATACTTATGTATTTACTTAGTGTATTCTTTGGAAATTCAAAACCTTAGTTGCTACTCCTCTTAGCCTTTGAGAATAAGCACTTGAGTATCTACACCCACGGATCGAATTGGTTAACCAAAGAGAGTAGTGGGGTGGGTCTAACATAGCAGAATTGTCGAGGGATAGCTCCTTTTAGACTTCTTATGGATCAATAATGGTAAAGCTGTAGGCAAGTCCAAAAAGACCCCATTATTAAGACCAAAGCTCCCGAGGTGTGCACTATATCCCACATAGTGGGCTCAACAAAACTGATAATAGATCCTAGTCTCACTTACCCTAATATAATTAACAAAATCAACCATCAATAGGCTACTTAAGGACCTCTCTTCTTAAGCAAGAAAAGAAAAACCAAATGCTATGATACCAATGTGATGGAAATGGCCTATGAACTTTGAGAACAGCGGAATTAAGAGAATTAGAGTGAGCATTTTTGTCACATTATTTTGAGAACATAGAGGGTGAACTTAATTGATGGTAGCAACATAATTATACTACTTAATTAACTTGGTATGAACAATACTTTTGCAAGAGAGAGAGTATTAGAGAACATGACAATAGTTGAGGACCGGATTTACTTGGAGCCGGTCCCCCCTCCAAAAGGCGTTTGTATTATGGATTCTCCCATCAAGAGAGACTTGATACAATACAATATTTGTGTTCCTTGTGACCTAGGTGATGCAATGAAGATGGAAAGCTTCATGCATCACAAGCATATCATAAAATTTCCAAAAAGCATTAACTATCCAAAGCCTCAGTCCCAAGGCCTCAAACACCTTCGAAGGTGGAGAGAGCTAGTGGGGAATGAGGGTAGGGAAGAGGAAGAAGAATCATTCATAGGATAAAGAAATAGTTCCTCACTTATCATCACTCTTCTTGCTTAGCATAGCATAATAGCATAGTAATGAAGATGAAGAAGATTACAAGCTTAAGCATTGAAGCATGGCTCTTGGTTTGATTTGCATTCCATCGCCAAGAGTGTTGGTGTAGACTCTCCACTTCTCAACAAGCTTGGAGAAGGAGATGGAGCTCTTGCACTTTGCACTCCACACAATGAGAGAATGTGTGTGTGTGTGAGAGAGAGAGATTATACCCCCCTCTCATGCTTGGTCCACCTATCTCTCTCTCTCTCTCTCTCTCTCTCTCTCTCTCTCTCTCTCTCTCTCTCGTATTATTTAATTATTTCATTGGACATGTGTCCTCTTTTTCCTCTTTGAGAGAAAGAACTTAATTATTTATTTTTATACATGTAAATTCTCATTGGACCCCTTTAAAACCTATCCAAGAGGATTCAAGCACATCATGAGGATCATTTAAACATGTGTCTTTCATGCTTCTTAAGTCATTTGGTTTGAATTGAATACTTCAAGCACTTAGTCAATCAAGCATGAAAACCCTTGATGCCTCTTCAAATTTTATCTTTGAATTGAAAACTTAAAGAAAATTGGTCATTTTAAACTCAAGCTTTGGGCAAGGTTCCCACAAACATTTTTAAGAACTTTAGTTAGCAAGCCGACAAGCACCTCATGCTTGGGTAGGGTTCCCACCTCAAGGTCAGCTCTAGCTTGCCTAAGGTCAAAGGACTTTTTAACATTAACTTTTGGAGGTCCTTAATGAAGCTAACCCCAAGGTCTTTAAGCTTCATTAGGTAGCATTTCTCTTTAACATAGTATCTCTCATTTGGAACCCTTTAACCTTTGCCCCATGTTGAGACAGATCCATAAGCACATGTCTAGATTCTAACCCTTGTTCTTGTTTATTCTCCCCCAGTAAATGATCAGTTTAATATGAGAAATCATTTGCGTTGGTTAGATATTAAAATTTTATGACATTTGCTATGCATAACCCTTTGCAAGAAGTCGAGCCTTACAATCATCAATCTCACCATCTGGCTTGCGTTTCAACTCGTAAACCCACTTTGTACCAATGGCCTTTTTTCTAGGAGGAAAATCACATAAAGTCAATGTGTCATTTTCTATAAGTGCATCATATTGTGATTGCATGGCAGCCATCCAATTTTTTGAGTTCTGTGCTTCATCAAAAGACAAAGGTTCCTCAACATCATGTAAGCTAGACACAACCAAATCATAACAATCTGACGCATAAGATGCATGGCGAGAGCCTGAACAAGTGCGACTAGACAAAGGTTCATCCAATTTACTGTCACGCAATGTACGCACCAACCATTTTGGCATACCTCTAGCCTGCTCATTTTCAGCCCTTTCCTCATCAAGTACATCATGTACATTTGTATTAGTGATAGGATGATCTGTAACATTTATAAAAACCCTCGTAGGGTGTACATTTTCCCCATTGGAATCTACATTTGTACTTCCACCACTGAAAAGAGTCAACAAAGTGTCATAAATGTCATGTGAGATGACATTATTGTCTCTAGTACATTATAACAAGGGCTAAACATAATCTCCACAAATACAACATCCTGTGAGACCAAGATACACTTTGTTTGCGGATGATACAACCTGTAACCTTTCCTTTCAGCACTATAACCAACAAAAATACATTTGATAGTCTTATCATCCAATGTTTTGCACTGTGTTTGTTGCACCAAAGCATACGCCAAACAACCAAAATACGCATGTGCTCAATAGAAGGCTTTTTATCATGCCATGCTTCATATGGAGTAATATACTGCAAAGCTTTTGTAGGACACTTGTTTAGTACACAAGTGGCACACATGATGGCCTCAAGCCAAAACGAATGCAATAATGTCATAAAATATAATATCTAACTTTACCAAAAGATTTTCTCATATTAAACTGATCATTCAATATGGGAAGATAAAAGGGGAACAAGGGTTAGGATATAGATTTGTGCTTCTAGACTTATCTCAATAGGGGACCAAAATGAGAAATGGTTGCATCTCAAAAGGGTCCAAAAGGAGACGGTCTATCAAAGAGCAATGTGCAATAAGTGCTTCTAGATTTACCTCAGCAAGGGACCAAGAGCAGAGATGGTTAGAGTCTCAATAGAGGTCCAAAAGAAGGTAGTTTATCAAAGAGCAACATGCATCTAGTGGAGCTTAAAATACCTTAGGGTTAGCTTCATTAAAGACCTCCAAAAGTTAGTGTTAAAATGTCCTTTGACCTTAGGCAAGCTAGGACTGACCTTGAGGTGGGAACATTTCCCAAGCTTGAGGTGATTCTCAAGCTTAAAGTGTTTGTGGGAATGTTGCCCAAACTTGCTAACTAAAGTGCTTAAAATGTTTGTGGGAACCTTGCCCAAAGCTTGAGGTGATTTTATGGCTAAAATGACTAAGGTTCTTGAAGTGTTCAATTCAAAGATAAAGTCTCATAAAACGTTCCATGCTTGATTGACTATTCACTAAGTGCTTGAAGTATTCAACTCAAACAAACTGACTTAAGTCTTAAGAAGCATAAAAGGCATATGCTAGAAGTATTCAACTCAAACCAAATGACTTAAGAAGCATAAAAGACACATGTTCAAAAACTTCTCCACATGTGGCCCTCATGATGTGCTTGGAATCCTATTGGATAGGTTTTAAAGGGGTCCAATGAGAATCTAGATGCATAAAAATAAAAGTTCTTTATCTCAAAGAGGAAGAGGAGGACACATGTCCCAAATGATATACTTAAATATTACGAGAGAGAGAGAGAGAGAGAGAGAGAGAGAGAGAGAGAGAGAGAGAGAGAGAGATTGAATTATCGTCCACGGAGGTCAGATATGACCTATGGGACCGAAAAACAGCACATACAAAGATTCCTTCTAAATGAAGGGCAGATACATATCAGTTAAGGACTGAGGGTCCAGTGATGGGTGAACAAAAGAGAAAATGGGATGGGATGAACAAAACTTAAAATCTAAGGGGGGATAGGTGAGAGGGGAGCCATTTTAGGAGTTCGAAACTCTTGAATAATGGCTTTACCTCCTCGATAGACTGCCCATTTCCCTGCCGTACGCGCTGCTCGCACCTTTTGTAGTTCTGTCTTCTTCTGCTTGAGTTGGCCGGGGGTAAGATCTTCTGCGAACCAGATTTTAGTGCCCTTGAGAAGCCTTGATTGTTCAAGGAGTTTAATTCGGTCCTCTTTGGTCTTGAAAGTGAGGATCGCATGATTGGTGCGATACTCGTGTGTGATGGAGTCAATTGTTGGTGTATTCCACTCTATCATGTGGGTTGTTGTCTGGATGCGAGCAATCGATTCATGGAACTTGAGCTCTCCCTCCCCTTTCTAGTCACTTGGCAGCCCACCAATGCGAACATTGAGGGCGATCTCCTCTTGCCGTTGTCGCTCGCGTAGCGTGGACGCCACAAGGTCGTCCACCTTATGAATGATGGCTTCTTGCACTTGATTTTTGACTGCTTGTGTAAGGGTAGTCTCCACTTCTTCTTTTGTTTTGGTGGACTTGGTTTGCATCTGTTCCGATTTCTCCATCTAGTGGTTCTCCACTGCAGTTAGCCGGGTCTCGATGGCGATGAGCTTTTGTTTCATCTCGTCGTTCTCCTTGCGGAGTCTTTCAACTTCTCTTTGAAGATGACTGACGTTGTCCGTTTTGGGGGGTGTCGCCACAACCCCAGCAAAGGTGAGTTTGTTTCGGGTTGAGGCGCGTGTGGTCATGGTTTTACTCGAGGGGTAAAAAACTTGAGTTTACTGTGATTTAAATCGGCAGAGCTTAGAGTGGGCTCGAGGTTACTGTGATTAAGTAGGCAGAGCTTTGGCTTGAGGTTACTATGAAACAGAGCGAGTTGGATTGATGTCAGAGCTTGAGGTCGACAACAGAATCGGCTTGAGGTCGATAGGCCGAAACAGAGTCGGCTTGAGGTTGTAGTAGGCTGACACAGCTTGAGGCCGAAATAGAGATCGGCTTGAGCTCGAAATGGATGTCGACTTGAGGTCGGCTTTGTACAGAGTCCGCTTTGAGGTCGGCTGGTACAGAGTCGTGGGCTTTGAGGTCGGTTGGTGCAGAGTGGTCAGAGCTGAGTTGACAGAGAGCTTCGAGCGGTGCTGGTTGAAAAGGGGAGGGGCGGGGCTATGGCTAACACCCTCCCAAGGGCAGCCCCTCGCCCACGGGGGAGCTTGGGGGGCTAGGGAGGGAAATGGCTTCAAAGAGATGCTAGGGTTTGCGAGAGAGAGAGAGAGAGAGAGAGAGAGAGAGAGAGAGAGAGAGAGAGAGAGAGAGGTGTGGACCAAGCATGAGAGGGGGGTATACTCTCCCACACATACACACACACACACACACATTCTCTCATTGTGTGGAGTGCAAAGGCAAGAGCTACATCCCCTTCTCCAAGCTTGTTGATAAGTGGAGAGCCTACACCAACATTCTTGGCTATAGAATGCAAATCCAACCAAGAGCCATGCTTCAATGCTTAAGCTTGCTACCTTCTTGATCTTCATTACTATGCTATGATGCTATGCTAAGCAAGAAGAGTGATGATAATTTAGGAACCATTTCTTTTTCCTATGTATGATTCTTCTTCCTCTTTCCTATTCTCATTCCCTGCTAGCTCTCTCCACCTTCAAAGGTGTTTGAGGCCCTGAGATAGTTAATTCTTTTTGCAAAGTTTATGTTATGCTCGTGTTGCATAAAGCTTTGCATCTTCATACATCACCAAGGTCACAAGGAACACAAAGATTGTATTGTATCAAGTATCTCTTGATGAGAGAATCTATAATACAAACCCCTTTTGGAGGGGAGACCAGCTCCAAGTAAATCCAGTCCTCAACTATTGTCATGTTCTCTAATACTCTCTCTCTTGCAAAAGTATTGTTCATGCCAAGCTAATTAAGTGCTATTTTCATGTTGCTACCATCAATTAAGTTCACCCTCTATGTTCTCAAAGCGATCTCACAAAAATGCTCACTTTAATTCTCTTAATTCCACTATTCTCAAAGTTCATAGGCCATTTTCATTACAGGTAAAGCTTGACTTTTGACCATACATCATGTCATTTTTGTACGTGATCTATTTTTCCTCTCAGCAACACTATTGTGTTGAGGCGTATAAGTCACTATACATTGGTTTTTATCCCACGACTAGGCAGAAATGCATTAAATTCATGAGACATATACTCTCCCCCTTGATCGGAACGGAGGGTGCCCATAATACATTTTGAGACATTTTTAGCCATAGCCTTGTTTGAAGCACATAAAAACTTTGGACTTCGCTTTAAGCGGATACACCCATGCATTCCTGGAGTAATCATCAATGAAAGTCACGAAGTAAAGATAATTGCCCAAGGATGGAGGTTGCATGGGCCAACAAACATCACTATGCACAAGCTGCAACCTGCATGTGGCCCTAACTGAACCATCCTTTGGAAACTTCGAACACTATATCTTACCCAAAATACAACCTTCACAAACATGTTTGGTAGGTGCTTCAAGAGGTGGGAAATAAGCAACCATATTAGATTTTTGAAAATGTAGCAAACTCTCAAAATTTAGAGGAAAAAAACATGCATGCCAAAGTTTTGCATTTGAAATAGCCTTTGAATCCACAACTGCATTTGCAAAATTCTACCCACACTTGTCATACAAAGTGAGCTTATACAGCCCTTGTCATAAAATGTAAGATGCAACAATTTCGTCAGCAAAACTAAGATCACGTGTTGTACATCTATCATTCACAAATTGACTACAAGACCAAGTCTAGCAAGTGCAGATATAGACAAAAGATTCTTCTTGATATCCCAGGTACTTTGTGGAGACACATCCTCCGAATCACTTCTTTCTCTTTCAGTGGTTTCCTCTTCTTCTTCTCGTGGCGGAGAGAGTCTTATTTTGGAAGTCTCATTAATAGGCTTCCTAAGATCTATCTCGTCTTGGGGAGTTTAAAGGAGGCCATAGCTGCAAAGGGTAACTTTGGCTTGTAGGGCAAGGTTGCCCATAGCTTGTTGCAACCTAGTGTCAACGTAGTTCACAAGCATGGGAGCATCTTCAGTAGCACCTTCATGTGCAAAATCAAAGTTAACAACATTCATTCTACTCTCCTTATTATTGTCAGCCATGCTAATTAAACTTATGTAAGTAGTACTTTGTTCTTTGGTACCCTCAAAACCGTAATTGCTACCCTTCTCGACTCTTGAAAATCGGCTCTCAAGCAACCACACCCGTGGTTTAGATATTTTTGATTGCAAAGAGTAGTGGAGAGGATCTAACAGTGTGTGATGGATTATGGTTGATGCAAAGTTTGCTATTATTCAATAATGGTTAAGACAAAGGCAAGTTCGAAAAGACTACATTTTTAAGTTCTCAACGGTGTACCTTGAACTAAGTTCTTCCCACCAAGAAAATAGATTCCTGTCCCACTTACCCTCTTACAATTAAAAAGTCCAACCTTTTGTGGACAACTTAAGGACCTATCTTCTTAAGCAAGAAAATAGAAACCAATACCTGTGATACCAATGTTATAAAATTACACATACAACATGGAAAATAGCGGAACTAAAATAACTATAGTGATTATTTTTGTCATAAAAACTAATATCTAATACTCCCAAATGATTTTCTCATGTTAAATTGATCATTTAATATGGAGAAGTACTAGGGGAGTAAAAGCTAGAATATTGGTAAGGCTACCAGACCAATCTCTGTCAAGGATCCAAAGGAAGGAAAATAGGGATCCAAAGGGGAATAGCCTGCAAAAGAGCAATGTGATTCAATGGGTCTTAAAAGACCTAAGGTTCAGCTCCGTTAAGACTCTCATAGGCTAAGGTTCCAAAAATTAACTCTTTTATCCAATGGCTAAAGCAAGGGGAAATTGGATGGTCATGGAAAGACTAAAAAGTCTTCCCACATCCCTAGAAAGGAGGGGGCGAGCCCTTATTGTAGGGGATGAGAGAGAAACACTCACACACACACACACACACACACACACACACACACACACACACATACACTCCAAGGCTTCCCCTTTACACAAAGGGAATACTGGACACATGTCAAGCTTCTAGGCCAGTTGCCCCCAACCTTCCCTCAAATCCTATCGGATGGCCATAGAGGTGGACCAATGAGAATTAGGCGAGAGTAAAATTAGTCTAGTCAATTAAAAAATGCTTGATAATTCACAAAAACCTAGCCCTCCTTGCCATTTTTGAATCACACTGTTTTAGGGTCATTCTTGGTGTAACTAGATTTGTCATCTTTGAGTTAGTTAACTTAGATAAATCATTAGTAAAAACATGTTTTATACATTTAGATGCATTTGCTACATGTTTATATCTTTGGCTTGCAACTCGCTTACCAAACTTTGTGATGCATTGCTGCATATTTGCACAAAAAAATGCCAAGCTTGCGTAGGATCTTTTCCTTGAAATAATTTTTTTTCCCAGCAATCCTTGTCTGGAAATATATTCATGAACTTGTTCCCCCAAGTTGATTGCTTCTTTTTTGCCGCATGCTATCAATTAGCTAATAAAAGTCACCTTATTCAAGGAGAATCCCTCTCTGTGCATCCAATCTAAACACATCAAAGCATTGATCCTGTCCACTTTGGGCACATCCTCCTAGAAAAGCATTTCAAAAGATTACATTTTGTCACAAAAACCTTTAGGTGCTTTGCCAAGGGCATGGCAACTCAAGATCATCTAATTTTTTGTAGCTACACTAGGCTCTTAGCGCATCATCAAAATACCAAGATTAATTTCACTCACTGAAAACATCTCGTTTGACCCTACCAAACGGTTATGGCAGATTATTTCAAAAGGAAAAGGTGTTCAGGCACCTTGGTGTACCACTAGGGTGGACATCCCAAACAACAAAGATTTTAATGGGTCCTCAAAGAAACTAATAGATTGATGGGAAGATGGGAGTACACATCTTTCCCCTTCCACATCAGACTGATTGTGATTAACTTCTTCATGATTCTTTGTCTTTCCTATTTTGAAAATGTCCAAATGCAATGATAAAGAATTTGTGAAACCCATTGAACGGTTCCTATGGAAAAATAACACAAAAGACACAACTCTGTGGTAGTGGAGATAATGGGAATGGGTGTCTAGACACAAGGACCAAGGTAGAATTGGGATCTTGGACCTAGCATTGCACACAAAAGTCACATGTGCAAATCTTGCAGTGCCCCTAACAACTAAAAGGTAGTATTGGGCAGTCATGGCTTGGATTGGAAAAGTAGAGCTTTTTTGCTAGGAGGAACTAAAGTGCATGGAAAAAATTATAGATCCCAAGAGTTTCAAAAGTTCTGTGCGATAGTCCAATGCCTGCGGTTGGGATAGATCTCAATTGGAAATCTTGCCATTGGCCTAAAGGCCCATATAACATGCTGATCTATTAAGCAGATTGATTTGCTTTGCTCATCAAATTGTGGAGGGTGGATTGGTCAAAAGAGAAGTGGATGAAGAGTATAAACAACTGCTAGGAGGTAAAATGGTCAAGCTCAATGAAAATATTCACTTGGAAGGTGTTCTAGGGGGCTTTTTCAAATGGGAATAAGATTCTTCCTAGAGAGATTGGCATAGAAAATTGTTTTAGGTGTACAACAACTTCAAGGATCGTTAATCTTGCTTAAAGACTACCCTTCCTCATGGGGTAATGCCAAAAAAAATCTACAAATGGGTGCATAGGATGTAAAAGGTACTCTTTGTTAGTAATGACTTGGCACTAGGAGGGAGAAGATTTCAAAACCAAGTAATTTTTTGTGCACATGAAAAGCAAATTCTTCTTTCTAAAGCATATTTGGAAAGCTCAAAACCTTTGAGTCTTCGAGAGAAAACTTGTGGTAGCTCAATTTTATGATATTGTGCATGAGAGCATTGAGCTTATATATTGAATAGGCTCAAGAGGAGGGTCAATTGCTTAAGTTGAAGAATGGAAACATGCACTAAGTTCCATCAATTGTTGTTTGGAGATGCCAACTATGGATATGCTATTTAGCTAATTTTTGCTAAAGTCCTCATCTATAATCCTATTCTGATTCTCCAGATTGTAAATATGAATGAATCTCACAGATTATGATGTAATTTGATTTGTCCTATTTACTGATATAAATGTAAATTTCCCATGGAAATTGAGCCTAAAGATCATCTTTAAAAGTCTCTGTGTGCGTATGTCGCATGTGTCAATGGAAGGAACTTGCCGATACACCGTGTGCGAGCCACAAATGGCTCCAAGCACACAACAAGCCTAAACTAGTAAGCTCAAAGATGGCGATGGTGTGTCACTCACCGCTCTAGGCTTGCTTTCGTGGAGGATTCCTCGCCACCCAGAAGAAGGAGATGTTGCTATGCCGCGCTCAACCGCCGCCGTGCGGTCGTCGCAATGCTCGATCACACTCTCTCTCTCTCTCTCTCTCTCTCCCTCTCTCTCTCTCTCTCTCTCACGCATACATACACACAAAAAGAGATGAAGAAGAATAAGATGGAGATGGAGCAAGAGCACTCTTCACTTGCACAAATGAGAGAATGAGTGAATTTTAGGTTTAGTTGACTTTTATATAAACTCGTCCCATTCACACTTGGGCGCCCATGCTTAGCCAACTAATCCCTTGAATGTTCCAGTTAGAGTGCGCCTCTCATCAGCGATCACTCTTACCCTTTTCCTATTGGACCGACAAGCCCGGTACCTGACTCTACCAAGTAAATAATACAACATCCGTCGTAGGTGATAGGGTGTCCGTGAGCCGTGAGGGTTAACATGCCCCCCTTCTTGATGTAGATTCCGTCCTCGGAAGCTATTGAGTTGAAGCTCGTTCATCGAGGTGGAAGAGCATTTGAGATGAATGTCCTTAGCCTTCTTCAGTCATTGCAAAATCAAACAACATTGGCACAATAATTGCATTCTCATATACGATTAAAAAGCATATGCAATTGTAGACAGACAATTTGATTGATAACAAAATTTTAAACCATTTGTCAGCAATAAACATTAAATTGCAATATAATTAAACGCATAAACAATTGTAAAGGTAAAAAATTATACCAGTATGGGGTCGCTAATTTAATGGTTGAAAGGCACTAAAGATCGACTATTAATACCATGGGTAAGCTTATCAATTTTCTCTGGTCAATTAAATTGTTTAATCGCAAGAGCCAAGTATTTCATGCCCAAGGGCTGACTAGAGGCTATACCTAGAAGACCTTGTAGTTAAGCTACGATTAAAGGAATTTCTCATGAAATCATCGCCTGACTTATTTCCTTTTCTTTGACCCCCCAAAGTCTTTTCACAATGATTCAAAGATGTGTGTGCTTATTTTGTATGCCTTGGGTTTTTTTCTTTTCAAGGAAAAGCGCCCACACTGGGAACCTCTAGGGCTCTAGTACCATAGGCGATACATGTGAGTAAAGTACCAATCAAGCTGAGATTTCTCTTCCAGCTTAAGATTTTACATTGTGGCACTTTGATTTTTTTAATTTTCTTTTTTGTACGTTTTCAGCATTTTCATTTTGTAACTTTGGGGGGTCACATAACATTGTTACCCGCCCCAGGCTCATCACACTAGTATCTCCCTTTATAATACTTAAGCTAAAGGTCAATAGGGACTAAGCCCACTAGAAATCCCTAGTACATTTCACACAATGCTGCCTAAATCGGATTAAGAACCTATGTAACCATAGAATATTAGGAAGGCATACCCCATGATATTAAGAGAAGATCTCTAACACCTAACTTGGTCAAACTAGCTTAGTCAGACTGCTTGATTTTTAAATTTAGATAAGTGATTATGACAAAAAGTTACATTGAATTTAATGTTTGATACTAAGTAAAAGGGCTGAATATTATTCTATCAATCATAATTAAAGCAGACAAACATGGATGCAAAAAGATAAGGGGCAATGCTAATGGACAAGAAACACCTATTTGTGTTGATGGTCGCGCTTGATTTGAAAAGTGGATGAGAGTAATATTCCATGAAGGTCCAAATCCTAACCACAGCAACATGTTCCTGTACACACTAGGAAACACAAAGAATACCTCTAGGAGGCACATCAGTGGGAAAAAAGAACTTTGCTAATCACTAAACTCTAAGACAGAAACACTCCTATCGTACTAATCCTACCTACCCTCCATCACCCGAGTGATGAGGATCAAAGGTGTTTTATGACATAAGTTTTTGTTTCAATGTACTGGATGTGAATGTGTAGGTCTGGGTCAATGTTTTGACTTTTATTGTGCATACTCGTTTGCTAATTGCTCTTGCTCTTTACTTTTTTTCTTTTTTGTGAGTATAAGGCTTTATATATACATTCCCGAAAATTGGTGATTGAGATGTCAGGGAAAGAAGGTTGAGAGGGGAGTGAGTGAATGATGAATGCACAAACACTCCCCCCTTCCTTGGGTAGATCATACCGTTTGAAATGTGCTCATCACCCTTTGAAACCAATTGTTCCAGTTGGTACTAGGTGAGGATTTTTGCCAGTAGTTTTCTATTACCTTAGGTGCCTCGTCAAGTTGCAAGGGTGGTAAGGTACTCTTCCAGGATCGAATTTGAAGTGGTTCATCAGGTGATTCTTGAACACTGGGAGGTGTGGATTCCTTTGTAGCTTCATGAAGGTCCACTATTGTAGGTGGAGGCTGTGGAGAAGCTTTTACCTCTATGGATGTATTACACGAGGTGCTAGAAGCTTCATGGGACTCCCCCCTTCCTGAGCTAGGTGGAACAAATCATTATTTCTTTGGTACCCAAACTAGCTCTGGAGCGGTTGTGTAGCATTCTATGATTTTTTTCTTTCCACGATCGTCAATTCGTTTTGGAGCTACAGGATTGGGTGCAAATGGGTCAGGTGACAGGTAAGAACACAATCTACGTTTTGGCACCCATATTTGATCATTTCCTTGATAGTAGCCTTGGGCTTCCAATAAACGTTCAGGGATCCACCGCCACGTTTCCTTACATTTCTTGGAGCGAGTGGGACGTTTCTTACAAGGCTTCTGTTTTTTAGCACTAGCTATGGTCGCTAAAGAAGATTTAGGGACCCACTTGTATGTTTTCTTTGTTATATGAGGACGAGTCTTGTCAGAAGCTATATGCATTGATTGTAGCATATTTAGGGTACATGCATTTCATCCCCCTTAGGTGTTACCCAGGTCGTCTCCCTATTTTCCCAAGTGTCTATGGCTGCTGCTAGGTGGACCCAATCCACATTGTCCAACTCAGTCATCCCAGGTAATATATCCATATAAGGAGAATCTTCCCCAACATCAGTGTCCGCATTACACGTGTTACAATACTGCAATGGGGCCGAGTGAATTGTGGTGTTCGATCTATGATCAATTATAAACCTGTTTCCTAGAGGATGTGCTAGACCACTCACAAGATCCACTCGAATGACAGAATCTTGGAACTGCAAGTAGACATGGTTTTTAGACCAGTCATGCACCATTTTTTCTTCCCTCATGAAAGGACGTCCTAAGATCATCTCCGATGCCATAGTGTGTTTGGAGAAATTCATAACAATGAAAGTAATCCTTATTTTATGTCCAAAGACCTTGATCTTGAGATCTTCTAGCATCCCAATAGGCTTAACAATAGACCCATTGGCCATCTTCACTACTATGGTTGTGGTTGCAAGGTGAGGCCTTCGCATAGTTTCCCAGCAATTTTTAGTCACAATGCTAACCCCAACGCCACCATCAACGATTCCCTTCACAGTTAATCCCTTAGTAGTGATTGGTATAGTCGCATTGGATTCATCACCCTCAAAGTATCGTCCCAACTTGTTAACAGGTATTTCTATAACAAGGTTCTCATCTAGGTTGGGTTGTGGATCTAAGTGTTCCTCCTCTATTGGCATCTCCCCAGCTCCATCCATCCGTGCAAATTGTGGTAGCCCAAACTTTAGTTCTCCATTGAAGAAGGCTCGAAGAGCTGAGACTAGCTCAGGATCTTTATATAGTTTGGACATGATGGTGGTTCTAACTTCTGAAGAAATGAAATCCATCAATTTGGCAATGTTTAACAGCACCTTTTGGACTTCAGTCCCTTGACGTGGGGAAGATGGGATCTCGATTTCTTTGATAGGATCAAGTTGTCCCTCTGTAAACATTCTTTCCGTCAAGAAGTGAGTACGCCCACTTTCCCATGACTTTAAGTCACTTTCTTCTTGGATGACACTAGGTATGGCTAAGGGTCTATGGACTTGGTGAGGTTTTTGTTGCGTAGGGAACACGGTGTCTGTAATCTAGATCTGCCTAGATACTGGTTCTAGATCCCTTTGGGTATCTTCTACCAAACTCCTTAATTGCTTGACTCGCTCAATCTCCTTTGTAGGGTTCGGACAAGTTCCTATCTTCTTCTTGGATCCTGGCCATTATGGCTCATGAAGATCTTCCTTGTTGGTTTCTATCTTAGTGGTTGTTTTGGTCTCCATGGTTTCACCTGAATCAGAATCTTCTTCAGTGTCGTTCATATACGGGGTCGTCACCACTCCCTATGTTGGTCTTTGAACTGGGGTCTGACTTTGATGCTTTTTGCGATCTCTTCCTTCGTGTTTTCTTATTTTTATGAGGTTGGGCAATTGATGCCATGTCTCTTTCCTCAAGAATATAATTTTGTTTTTGGAGCATCGATCGTGTGAGTACGTTTACTGGTACCACAGGTGTACTTGCTGATGGCTCCTCGGTAACTTCAATCAAGTTTAATGGTGTGATCTTTGGTGAATTTGGATTATTTGGACATTGGGCAATCAAATGATCTATGCCACATCAATTATACATAAGTATCGTCATTGTAGACGTGCTCGCTTGATTGGTTTGCATTAGTGTGGCGTTCTTTTGTAGCCTAATAGGACACTTGGCTACACGATGTGGACCTCCATACTCATAGCATTGAAGAGGTGGTCTCTTAGCAGTGTAATTGATATTTTGGCCTCTTGCCGCAAGAGCAGCTACTTGATATACAGGTTTGACTTGTCCCCAATAGTCCTCCATGTAGTATTGTGGACTTTCTTCAAGCACATCCATCTCATAGGCAATATTAGGATCTATATCTTCCTCACAGCCTTCCAAATAATAAATAGATGACTCACAACCCACTTGATTCACAGAAGTGATTCTTGGATGTGGTGGTTGCGGTCCTAGCACTGGAGGTGGTAAGGGTGTTGTTTGAACAACATTTTGGGCCCTAGGGACCATGTGTTGTGCTGTTTGTTCAAGAGGTGGGTCCGGCATCAATGCATGCACTCGAGGTGTGTCTATCCATGCTAAGGTTGGTCTATTGGCCATTGCGCGCTTAAATACTATGCAATCCTTAGCTTGATGACCATACCTCCCACAGACATTGCAGTTCCCATTGAATTTTACTCTAAAAGTAGGTCATTCACTGGTACTATGCGGTCCATAGCATACTAAGCACCATTGTTGTTCCCTTCTTGGATACATATGATTGTTTTGCGGAGCACGATTGTCTCTAAGACTCTCTTGAATAGCCTTGGTGAGATCTGCTAAAGTCATCTCAGATATCTTTGGCTCCTTAGCAATAGGCTTTAGGGTCATTGACTGTTGTCCCGATGCTTGTGAGCTAATAGATTTAGGCTCCATCCAAGTGATCTCATTTAGTTAAGAAACCATTGTCATGTGACAATCTTGGTGAGACTGATTGTTAATTGTTGGTTTGTGGTTGCTCTTGTGCATCTTCTTGTATGGGCTCACTTCGTTGTGATTGTCAACACAACACATCTAGGTGCTCCATTCAAGTGAGTATTGACATTGTGTAGCCAGTGTTAGATAGCTATGCTATTAGATATCTATCATGGCAATCCACTAACATTGGTGCTAGTGTCAAGGGTTCGATCTAATGAAAATTGAGTGACCTTGCAGCTGTACTAGTGCACATCTACACTTTAAACCCATTTCATTTTCACTTGCAACATAGTATCAAAACGAGATTTTTTTTTTGCTTGATAAAATTTAGGAGTCAAGGAATGGCTAGATCTTTCATTTGGTAGCAAAGAATGTTTGTGATTGAAGCTGAAACAAGGCATTTCATGCGCAGATTTCTCATTGTTGCTTTCAAAGTGTTTTGCATCCCACCACCATTAGATGGGTTTTCAAGTTTTAATCATTTCATTGCATTTCGTCCTGTCAAGTTCATGAGAGTAGGTTAACTAGGAAACAACCATCAGTTTGGTTTGCAAATGTGAGAGAAAAATTGGGTCCAAACCACATTTGGTTAGAAAAGGCCACGAGCTCTCAAATTGTGAAGAAATGTAGGGAAACCAAGAATACTAAAGCCAAATTACAAAAAAATCAAGGAGTTAGCTTCCATAAACCTTGAGGAACATGTATGATAAGTTTGGTTCCATTCTGTAAAAAATGATGAATCATGATCCATGTACCTCACGGTATAAAAAATGAAATTTTTGTAGCTCTTCAATCCTCATCTCAGAAAATATGGCATGATCTGGCTTCAAGAGTTGTACCACTTGGAGTGATTCTTGGCCAAAAAGATAACCACTGCATAGTGCTAGCATAGAGAAGAAAAGCTAGGGGGGTTTGGTCATCATAAAAGGCCTAAAAATCAAGGGAAAAGTATAAAAAATAGATAGATCAACAAAAACTATAGTACATACCAAAGAACTGAGATTTGACCAATAAAAAAGAGTCCAAATTGGATAAAACGTCAGATATAGCTTGTTGACATAGAGTGTGATAATCTACCAAGAGATCAAGTCCATCTGTTGAGGAATATGGATTGCGATCCATGGTCAATAAAATTTGGAAAGAAGACCTATACTACTAGTGTCTACATACAATGGGTAAGCACTTGCAAAAATTTCAAGTCCATTTCTTGCTAAATTTGGATCACATGTGATTTCTGACCAAAACACTAATCACTATATAAAGCTAGCATAAAGAAGAATAGCTAGGGGGTTGGGTCATCAAAGAAATCCAAAAAACTAGAGGAAAAAACCCAAAACCAAACAAAAAACTCAAAAAGTCAAAGAAAAGAACAAAAAATGCTTGTCGGAGCAAGATTATTTGTTTAGATTCACTAGCAGAGAGCCAAATTGAAAAGAAGTGGTGGAAATCACATAAAGGTAGAGAGATTAAGGGGCTAATCAAATTTCACACCCTGATGAGGAGGAACCTAGATCATGATCTATGTTCCCTAGCAAACTGAAAAAATGGTAGTGCAATTAGTGTCCACACATAACGAGTAGTCACTAGATGAAATATCTAGGCAAAACCTTAACAAGATTGGATTGCAATCCAATAATATCATAAAATAGTGTCATGGTTGATGCCACAAATAGCCCTAATGCTCAAGATCCTATTGGTGTTTCCTGTCATAATAATCAATATCTAATTCTCCTAAATGATTTTTTCATGTTAAACTGGTCATTTAATATGGGGAAGTGACAGGGGCGAAAAAGCTAGAATATTGGTTAAGCTAGCAGATTGGCCATAGTAGGGATCCAAAGAAGGGAAAATAGGGATCCAAAGGGGGGGCCATCTGCAAAAGAGAAATGTGCAACAATGGGCTTAAAGAACCCTAAGGTTGAGCCCATTAAGACTTCCAAAATGCTAAGGTTCCAAAATTCAAAGGTTGTGTCCAAAGGTCAAACATTAGGGGAATTGGATGCTTTGTGTGTGTCACAAAAAGTCTTCATAATCCCTACATAGGAGGGGGCAAGTCTTGCAAGTAGGGGATGAGAGAGAAACTCACACACACACACTCACAAGCTTCATTTGTACACAAGGGGAAAGAGGGACACATGTCAGCTCCCTAGCCCAGATGCCCACAAGGTGTACTCAAATCCTATTGGATGGCCTTGGAGGTGGACCAATGAGAATTAGGCTAGAGTAAATCTAGTTTAATTAATTTAAAAACACTTTATAAAAGAACCAATAGGAATTAAGCTCTCTAGAAGACTATTGGACAGTCTCCCAAGAATGGGACCAATGAGCATTCAACAGCCCAATGGCTTGCCTGATTCCTATTGGCCAGGAGGCAAAGGGGTCCAATGAGAGTTTAGATGCATTTATTAATTACCTAAATCTCTCACAAAAGGGGAAAGGGGGACATGTCAGAAGGCTATCACTTATGCTGCTTAATTTCCATTGGCTAGGCTTGGGAAGGTCCGATAGGGCTATAACATGAGCAATTAGCAAGGGGGGTCGACCAAGAGAGAGAGGGGGCTAATTTTTGCAAGGCATTATCACACACACACTCACACAATCTCACGTGTGAAGCAAAGAAGACTCTCTCTCCTTCTTAAGCTTTAATGGAAAGCTTACCACCTACTCCAAGCTTGTGAGAAGGGAGGCCTACACGAACAACTCTTGGCTTTGTGATGAAAATCCAACCAAGAGCGAAGCTTCAATGTATGCTCATCTCCTCTACCATGCTAATTACTAAGCTAAGATATGCTAATATGAGTGATTATGTGAGGAGATGTACATCTTTCTCGTAAGAATACTCCTTCTTCCTCTCAATCTATTGTCATACCCCGCTAGCTCTCACCATCTTTGAAGGTGTGTGAGGTCTTGGGTCTGAGACCGTGAGGGGATTGATGTTGTGCTTGATAAGTGTTTTGCTTAGTGCATGAAGTTTCCATCTTCATTGCACTAGCTAGTATTGAAGGAACACAAAGAATTTTATTGTAAAATGTCTCTCTTGATGGGAGAAACCATAATACAAAGACTTTTGGAGGGGGGACCGGCTCTATGCAAATCCGGTCCTCAACTGTTGTCAATCGCTTGATTTCTCTTTCTTTTGAAGTATTGTTCATGCTATATAACTAGGTGTTATGCTTTTTGTTGCTCTCTCCACCCAAGCACTTTTGTTATTCTCATTAGGAATTTATTCTAATGAAATGCTCACTATGTTCATGCTATTTTCCGCTACACACAAGTTACGAGACCAATAAATATTACATTGGTATCAGAGCACAAGGTTTCTCTTTTCTTGCTCAAAAAGGGAGGTCCTCAAGCTAGATATAAATGGTTGGTACTATTAATTGCATGTGAGTAAGTAGAATAGGGATTTTTCAGCCTTGCAGTGCACCTGCCTTTGTGCAGTTAACGTGGCATCACTGTCGAGAGATATGGTCTTAATAGTGGAGTCCTACTGGGCTTGCCTACGGCTTAACCACTATTGAGCTATTAGAAGCTTGACAGGAGCCGGTGCTTTTTTGGTGTTGAAGGACCCTCTCTTCTATTCCTTACAATTAATGTATTCGAGCCACGGGTGCAGTAGCTTGAGTGCTTTTTCTAAAGGGGTAAAGAGGAGTAGCAACTAGGGCTTGAAGTGCCAAAGTACACCTAAAAAGTTTACACCTAAAATTTGTTAGAATGGATGACAATAGTAAATAGAGTGAAATTAATGTTGATAACTTTGATTTTGCTAATGAGCAAGCTACTAATGATGCCCCGATGCTTGTTAACTATCTTGTTTCTAGGCTTCAACAAGCTATGGGCAATCCATCCCTCCAAAGTGAAGTGCAACGATAGCTTCGTGCTCATGGTATTCTCCAAGCTCTCCACCATGATGAGAGAACATCTAGGAAGCCTCCTTGCAAGACTTTTAAAAGAGGTCTCTCTATGATTCGGGAAGAAGAAGTGGATCCATGTGAAGGGCTCAAAAATTTTCTCCTTGATGACGCATCTCCTTCTCAAAGGAGAAATCAAGAGCCTCCACCGAAGGAACGAGAAAGAAGTGAGTCTCCCGCCACCTCGATGGAGATGGCTCCACGAAGACGGCGGGCTAAACGCTCTCCATCACCTCCAAAACGGAGAAGACCATCGCATACTTCTCCACACCATACTTAAAACAGGGATGACAAAAAGCAAGAGAAGAAAAAGGCAAGAAAGAGGACACCCTCTTCTCCATATTCTTCATCCTCTTCCTCTTATGAAAGTGATGGTGAAGACAAAGAAGATCAAGGAAAGAAAAAGGCGAGAGAGGTCACCCTCTTCTCCATCTTCCTCAAATTCTTTCATCTTCTGAAGAAAGTGATGGTGCAACCTTTGAACCATAAAAAATAAGAGGCCATAGGAAATCCTATGCCACGTGGAAGAGGTCATACAAGCTCAAGAAATTCACAGATGGAGGGAAGAGCATCTCTTTCCTTACCTATGATGGCACTTTTGGTGCTACGGACAAAGTCTTGGCCTTTATCCAACAATTTGATGCGGCGTTGGAGATGAGGGATTCATGGAGTCCTCTAAGCTACACCATGTAGCTATGCACTTTGAAAAGTCTGCCAGACAATGGTGGTCTAGCATATGAGCCAACGGTGAAGCTCCACAAACATGGAAAGCTTTAAGAGCTTCCATTATGAAGCAGTTTTTGGCCACCGATGCCAAAGACAAAGTACTCACCGAATGGCGAAGCTTGAAGCTCTCTCCCTACGAATCCATTTACAAATATGTAAAAAAGTTTTGGGATATACAACTCAAAACCACTGTCTTCAAGAAGTTGGATTTTGGAGAGCAAAAGCAACAATTTTGTGTGGGCTTAACTGAAGAAATGGCGGAGTATGTCAACTCCCAAAGGCCACGCACCATATTGGCGGTTATACACCATACTATGGTGGCCTCTTGAATCAATTTCCAAATGAGGCTTAAAAGAAATTCTAAGCCCATGGAAGACAAGGGTTCCAATGAGCCTAAGGGGAAGGACAATGTCCAAAAGATTCCTAAGGGAAACTCCAACAAAGCTAAAGATAAGGGAGTCTATAAAGGCAAAAATAAACTCTCTCCTGAAGATCTTGAGCATTATCGCAAGGATAACCACTGTTTCAAGTGCGGTGAGCAAGGGCATGCGTACCGCGTTTGTCCCCAAAAGAACACCCGCCATGAACCTCCTAGAGCTACGTTGCTAGAAATCCAAGAGGAGGAAATTCACCACAAAGGATCTCCTCTATGCCATACTTGGGGAAAGGTAAGAGAACATGATGCTTTTATTTGACCCTGGTTCTACTCACAATTTTATATCTATAGAGTTGGCCACCAAGCTAGGCATACAAGCCTATGAGATGGGAGATGTCCTACCCGCAGACGGTGCTTTCAAGGGGCAAGAAGCTTCAGTCACTCTCTTAATCAAGAAATTGAGACTCCATGTCCAAAGCTATGTGGACAAAGTGGACTTCTTTATCTCTCCTCTCAAACATGAGGATGTAATCCTAGCGGCACCATGGTTTGATCGCATGGCTGCCAATGTTAAATTCCCTGAAAGGAGAATCTCCTTTAAGTTCAGGGAAAAAAGATATGTATATAGATGCTAAGGAAATGGGTAACACTATACCCATTGTACATACACAAGCTTTCAACAAGTCAATAAAGAGCTCTATTTCCGTGTACATGATTTTGTTAAAGATTCCCAAAATGAACCTAATGTTTTAGCAATAGAAAATATACACAATAAAAAAGAATTAGAGTTATCCAATTTTCTCAAGGGATTTCAGGATGTCTTTATTGACGACATCCCTTGTGAGATACCTCCTAAACGAGGTAATGATGACCATGCAATTGAACTTCTTCCAGGAAGTTCACCGCCTAACAAACCTCCTTGTAGAGTTTCTCAAGCTCAACAAGAGGAGATTATGCGGCAAGTGCATGAGTTAGTTGAGAAGGGCATGGTTAGGCCTAGCTCATCTCCATTTTGTTCCCCTGTGCTATTAGTGCAAAAGAAAGACGGCACATATCGTATGTGTGTCAACTATAGAGCACTAAATAGGATCACCATCAAAAATAGGTTTCCCGTTCCACGGGTAGAAGACCTATTTGATAAGCTACAAGGGTCCACCTACTTCAGTAGGATTGACCTAAAAAATGGCTATCATCAAATAAGGATAGTTGATCAAGACATTGTAAAGACCGCATTTTGCACTACGTTTGGTCTTTATGAATACATTGTCATGCCTTTTGGCTTGACCAATGCAGCAACCACATTCAACCGCTGAATGAAGAAGCTATTCAGGCCTCACCGAACCTTTACTAAAGTGTTCTTTGATGATATCATCATCTACTCTAATTCATTAGACAAACACAGGAAATACCTCCAGGTAATATTTTAAGTTCTAAGAGAGAATAAACTTTATGTTAATAAAAAAAAGGTGAATTTTTCTTGCAAGAGATTCAGTATTTAGGTCACATTATCTCTCAAGATGGCATCCAAATGGATCCATCAAAGTTAGAGGTTATAAGAGGATGGCCTACACCAAGGAATCTTCATGAGTTAAGAAGCTTTATAGGTATGTGTGCATACTATAGACGCTTCATAGAAAAGTTCTCACAAATTGCGGGACCATTACATGATCTAACAAAGAAAAACGTTAGGTATACATGGTATGCTAAGGAGAACAATGATTTCGAAAAGCTTAAAGAAAAGATTATCTCTCAACCTATGCTTACACTACCAGATCTCTCAAAGCCATTTGAGGTCCAATGTGATGCTTGTGGTGATTGCCTTGGAGTTGTTTTGATTCAAGAAGGGCACACCATAGGCTATGAAAGTCGAAGGCTCGACCCTGTTGAGGAAGCTTTAGGCATATATGAAAAGGAACTCCTTGCAGTTCTACATGCGTTAGACTCATGGAAGCACTATTTATTGGGGAATCCTTTCATTCTGCAAACGGATCACCAAAGTCTTAAGTAGTTCATGACGCAAACCAAGCTCTCTGACAAACAAATGAGGTGGGCAAACTTTCTTTCGCAATTTCATTTTCATATTGCTCACATTGCTGGCAAGCATAATCAAGTAGCCGATGCACTCTCAAGACAGCCGAGAGTGAATGCGGTTTCCATAGCACCTCACAATGATCTATCTTCTATGATAGATGAGTATGCTATTGATCCCGATTTTAGAGATGTGATTTCAGCCCTTGCACTAGGGAAGAAAGAGGAAACATTTACATTACAAGATGGTTATCTTCTCTACGGCAATAGATTATGCGTTACTAGCTCACTACGTGAGAAAGTAATGTATGAATCTCATGCTCCTCCTTATGCAGGGCATAGAGGGATTCAGTCTACTCTAAAGGGGATTGAAACATATTTCTATTGGCCTACCATGAAAGCAAACATACAAGAGTATGTTTCTAAATGTGTGGTATGCTAAAAGACAAAGTTTGATAGAGGGAAGCAACCTGGATTGCTTCAATCTTTGCCAATCCCTAATTCACCATGGGAGAGCATATCCATGGATATTATCTTTGGATTGCCTAAGTCTATCCATGGGAATATGGGAATATGGACAATAGTAGATAGGTTCAGTAAACAAGCTCATTTTATACCTGTCAAAAAGACTATCAAAGCCCATCAAATGGCAACCCTCTTCATTTCACAAATCTTCAAGTACCATGGCTTGCCAATGTCCATAGTGTCGGATAGAGATCCTAGAATGACCAGTAACTTTTGGAAGGGTCTCTTTGAGAATTTAGGGACAAGGCTAAATTTCTCTTTGGCCTATCACCCGCAAACGGATGGCCAAAGTGAAATAGCTAACCTACAATTCTTGATCTACTAAAAGTTTATGTGACGGAAGTAGATCAAAGGTCCCAATGGGAGAAGTACTTACCCTTAGTGGAGTATGCCTACAATAATATTGTACATACTTCCAAGGGAAAAGCACCTTTTGAGGTAATAGAGGGAAGATCAAAAAGTCCCTTGCTACTTAAGGTACACAGGAAGATCTTCGCTCTGCAGATGAGTATAGCCAAGATCTACAAGAATCTTTCCAAAAGATTAAGGATGCGCTCTCTATCTCACAACAAAGGCAAAAGGTTGTTGCTGACAAGCACAGAAAATGATTGGGTCTTACTCAAATTTCCCAAGGCTCGATTAATGTAGATGACGGGCAAGAATCCTACGGGACACCAAAAGTACTATGCTAAGTTAGCAAAAAGGTACTATGGTCCCTTCCAAATTCTTAGGCCAATCAAGCCTATCAACTCAAGTTTCCCAATGATTGGCTCATACACAATGATTTCCATGTGAGCCTACTAAAGCCTTACAAAGGAGAGCCACCTCAAGAACCAACTATTGAAGACCCACCGGAGATTGAGGACCAAGAAGAGGTGCTGCAGCCCCAGTCCATTCTCCGACATGAATACAAGGTACTAAGAGGCGGTAAGACTATCTGACAATATCTTATTAAGTTTAAGAATTATCCTTTTGAAGATGCTAGATGGATGCAAGCCATACAATTAAAGGATAATGTAAACCTTGTCAATGCTTACAATGCTTCCCTAGAGCAAGCAAATGTACAAATGTTAAAAATGAAAAAAGTTTTTGTCTTATAAGACTCCCTTTTTCTTTATTGTGCACAAAAATGAAGTAGTATGCACGCTTAGATCAAGGTTGTGGAGACGACGTCTCTCGAACACCAAGTAGACCTTGTCACTCTACTATGGAAGATTGATAGGACTAATGTGCAGACATGCTTGCAGTAGCTTAGGCTCTCAAGCACCAAATGGACTAGTCATCCATTCTAGAACGATATCGTAGGGTAACATAGGGATCCTCTACCCGCTAGGAAAAAGGACTAATAAATATGCTTTATCGTCTCTACCCCATAGTCGAGGACGACTATGATTTCAAGAGAGAGGTAATGTCATAATAATCAATATCTAATTCTCCTAAATGATTTTCTCATGTTAAACTGATCATTTAATATGGGGAAGTGACATGGGAGAAAAAGCCAGAATATTGGTTAAGCTAGCAGACCGGCCACAGTAGGGATCCAAAGGAGGGAAAATAGGGATCCAAAGGGGGGGCCATCTACAAAAGAGCAATGTGCAACAATGGGCTTAAAAGACCCTAAGGTTGAGCCCATTAAGACTTCCAAAATGCTAAGGTTCCAAAATTCAAAGGTTGTGTCCAAAGGTCAAACATTAGGGGAATTGGATGCTTTGTGTGTGTCACAAAAAGTCTTCATAATCCCTACATAGGAGGGGGCGAGCCTTGCAAGTAGGGGATGAGAGAGAAACTCACACACACACACACACACACACACACACACAAGCTTCATTTGTACACAAGGGGAAAGAGGGACACATGTCAGCTCCCTAGCCCAGATACACACAAGGTGTACCCAAATCCTATTGGATGGTCTTGGAGGTGGACCCATGAGAATTAGGCTAAAGTAAATCTAGTTTAATTAATTTAAAAACACTTAATAAAAGAACCAATAGAAAATAATCTCTCTAGAAGACTATTGGACAGTCTCCCAAGGGGACCAATGAGCATTCAGTAGCCCAATGCCTTGCCTGATTCCTATTGGCCAGGAGGCAAAGGGGTCCAATGAGAGTTTCGTTGCATTTATTAATAACCTAAAGCTCTCACAAATGGGGAAAGGGGGACACATGTCAGAAGGCTATCACTTATGCTGCTTAATTTCCATTGGCTAGGCCTAGGGAGGTCCAATAGGGCTATAGCATGAGCAATTAGCAAGGGGGGTCGACCAAGAGAGAGAGGGGGCTGATTTTTGCAAGGCATTATCACACACACACTCACACAATCTCATGTGTGAAGCAAAGAAGACTCTCTCTCCTTCTTAAGCGTTAATGGAAAGCTTACCACCTACTCCAAGCTTGTGAGAAGGGAGGCCTACACCAACAACTCTTGGCTTTGTGATGCAAATCCAACCAAGAGCCAAGCTTCAATGCATGCTCATCTCCTCTACCATGCTAATTACTAAGCTAAGCTATGCTAATATGAGTGATTATGTGAGGAGATGTACATCTTTCTTGTAAGAATACTTCTTCTTCCTCTCAATCTATTGTCATACCCCACTAGCTCTCACCATCTTTGAAGGTGTGTGAGGTCTTGGGTTTGAGACCATGAGGGAATTGATGTTGTGTTTGATAAGTTTTTTGCTTATTGCCTGAAGTTTCCATCTTCATTGCACTAGCTAGTATTGAAGGAACACAAAGGATTGTATTGTAAAATGTCTCTCTTAATGGGAGAAACCATAATACAAAGCCTTTTGGAGGGGGGACCGGCTCCATGCAAATCCGTTTCTCAACTATTGTCAATCGCTTGATTTCTATTTCTTTTGAAGTATTGTTCATGCTATCTAACTAGGTGTTATGCTTTTTGTTGCTCTCTCCACCCAAGCACTCTTGTTATTCTCATTATGAATCTATTCTAATGAAGTGCTCACTATGTTCATGCTATTTTCCGCTACACACAAGTAACTAGACCATTAAATGTTACATTTCCAATCTTAATTTTGACGAAAAAAGTGTTTTTTCCAAGCTAAAATTTAAAACCATATAGATTGATGCAAAGCACTGTCATTTTGAGCAAGAAAAACAGATCTAATTTGAACAAAAACTTTCCAAGGAAACATAACTCATCATTGCAAACAAGTCAGTGTAGCAAGATTCCTGATATCTAGAAAATATTGGATCACAATCCGTGGCATTGTGATGTGGTCCCTTGGTATGCACTGGTTGCGGGGTATGCACAGCATGGCAAAGATCAAGATGCTTTGAATTTCTATGTGCAAATGCATCACAATGGGATCCCTTAATGGAGTGACCTTTGTGCCGCTTTTAAAATCTTTTTATAGCATTCAACAACTTGAAAAAGGAGAGAAAATATATGACAATATCATGAAATAGGATTTGTTGGGGGAGGAAACTGTGCTTGGCATTGCTTTAGTGGATATGTATGTCAAATGCGGTGGTCTAGTGAAGATAGCACAAGTCCTTGATGATGAGCTACCTGCTTGAGAGATTCTATTTTGGTCCTCACATATAGATGGTCAAGTTGACCAAGAATAGATTCCAGATGCTCTAAGCTGTTTTGAGAATTTGTAGCTACAATTTTCTCACTCCACTCGCTTTTGCTTTTACGCAGATCCTTTAGGAGGGATTTTTTATATTAAAAAACTCTCTTTTGTTTTAGTGAATTCTTTAGTGGGGAGGCCTTGTTTTAATAAGAAGTCTCTTTCTTTTGTAGTGATCCTTTAAGAAGGCCTTGTTATAATTTTATTTTCAAGGGGCCTTCAATATGAACATTGCATTGGAATCTTAGGTGTCCTACATTTTCTATCAACTCTGCCTTGTATGCATGAGCCAAGAAGGGCTCTTGGCAGCAGTGGTAAGGGATTTGGGGGGATGGGGCGTCTTTGGTGGTGGCTGGGCATAGCGGCATAGATTCTTGCAAAGCTAGGATTTGCATTGTAGAGGAGTGAAGGATCTCCTCGGGGTTGGGGGCCATGGGATCGTGATGACGGATGCTCCTTTTTTTGGCCTCCTGATTTTTAGCATGATAGGTGATGGAGACTGAGGGCTCCCCCCTTTTCGCAATCGTATGTGTTTCTTTGATCGGGCCAATCTTGTACGAAGGACATGGTGGATGGAGTGAGAGGTCACCCAGCATGGTGGGATTCCCCTAGTAGGTTTTTCTCTTTTACTTTATGTTTTTCTTTTGTCTATGATTAGCTTTGTATAAGTGTTTAGCTGTGTGTATCGGTTTGAGGGCTCCCTATAAAACCCAATGGACTAGTGTCGTTTGATGGTGATCTCTCTGATGCCTTGGCTTGGTGTGAGCAAGCCTGGTCTTGTAAATGATTTGGTTTATAATTTATTACTCATTGTTTGTGAGTTTTGCATAAAGAAAAGAAAAAAAGCTCTTCAATGTGTTTTTTTTTTAAATTCTCCTTCAAAAGGTGTGCACCATTGCACATCCTTTGAGGGAGATTCTTTTTACTACACAGAGAGAGAGAGCACGACTAAAAAAATACATTTTTCCTAACCAATGAAAATAAGGGCAAACTTAAATTTCTCTCGATTTTTAAGTCAAACATTGAAGGGTTTGTCAGTAATTACATTAAACACGAATAAATTTCCTAGTTATCTAAAAAGCAGGCTCAAGATCTAGCCCAAATTTTGCCATTTCAGTTGGTTAAAGCACGTTGGAGAGTTTTAGAAACAAAGGTCCATATACTTGCGTATTTTAGAATGGCTTCTAAGTCTCTTGTCACACTAGGGCGCCTTCCCCACCCTCCTTTTGCAGATGGCCGTTAACGTTGTTGCCACAATAGACTTGAAAACAAAAGCTACATGTTTTTCTCAGCGAATGGGAGTAGCTCAGGTGGTTACTTCCGGCCTATGTCAGGGTTCAATGCCTCTAAAATGAACTCTGCGTGCAATTTTTATAGTTACTGGGTGCTTGGAGAACTTGGCCGAGGGTACGATGCCATCCCTCTGACAAGGGGTGGATGCCAACTTTTTCCTTTTCATATGCAAATGACTGGCTCTGTCACCTTCACATGGAAGAAAACTATAGACATGGTCCCTAGGTGTGGCATGCCCCCCTCTGCTTCATCCTTGATGTTGAATATGGGTCTCAAAATTGCACCACATAGGACAACACGGGCCTATGTCGTATAAATATTTGCTCGAATTTTAATTCGTTCAAAAAATGTTGCTTAGTGTATGGTAAGACTCAAGAAAAGTTATCTTTGTAGGAGCTAACTTTGTATTCCTAAAGCTTCTTGTAAAGTCAAAAACCATATTAACTAGAAAGTGTGACAAAATATCCCCTATATACCATGGTCCCTTTAAGGTCCTTAAGAAGATTTGGGATGTAACCTACATGCTTCAATTATCAAAGAGGCATAATAGGTATGTAACAAACGATCTCATTCATTGTGGTTTAATCGCATACTTTATCATTTTTTGGTCTCTCACAAAGACATCTCTCCCTAATTCTTGTCATACGGGAGGATATCCTAATAGAATCCTCTCTTATATATATATATATATATTCTCTGCCATTGTTTTTAGAACTCTATTCCCAAATTGTGATCCTCTTGACCCATTTATGGGAGTATCACCACCTGTTTAGCTTAATGGATAAGGAACTACACTCCCTTGAACAACAATCCTTGATGTTTGAGATGCCTTGATTTTGTAGCTTTAGTCTTTGAAACATGTGTATGTCCCCGAGACTCATTGAATATTGTTATTCTGTCATAATAATATATATCTAATTCTCCTAAATCATTTTCTCATGTTAAACTGATCATTTAATATGGGGAAGTGCCAGGGGAGAAAAAGCTAGAATATTGGTTAAGCTAGTAGACCGGCCACAGTAGGGATCCAAAGGAGGGAAAATAGGGATCCAAAGGGGGGGCCATCTGCAAAAGAGCCATGTGCAACAATGGGCTAAAAAGACCCTAAGGTTCAGCCCATTAAGACTTCCAAAATGCTAAGGTTCCAAAATTCAAAGGTTGTGTCCAAAGGTCAACCCTAGGGAAAATTGGATGCTTTGTGTGTGACCAAAAAGTCTTTTCAAATCCCTACATAGGAGGGGGCGAGCCTTGGGCGTAGGGGATGAGAGAGAAAGTCACACACACACACAGGCTCCCTTTACACAAAGGGAATGAGGGACACATGTCAGCTCCCTAGGCCAGATGTCCACAAGGTGTACCCAATTCCTATGGGATGGCCTTGGAGGTGGACCAATGAGAATTAGGCTAGAGTAAATCTAGTTTAATTAATTTAAAAACACTTATAAAAGAACCAATGAGAATTAAGTCCTCTAGAAGACTACCGGACAGTCTCCCAAGGGGTCCAATGAGCATTCAGCAGCCCAATGGCTTGCCTGATTCCTATTGGCCACGAGGCAAAGGGGTCCAATGAGAGTTTAATAAAGAGCTCTATTTTCGTGTACATGATTTTTGTTAAAATTCTCAAAATGAACCTAATAGCAAAAGAAAATAAAATCAACCAAAAGGAATTAGAGTTATCCAATTTTCTCAAGGGGTTTCAAGATGTTTTTATTGACGACATCCCTTGTGAGCTACCTCCTAAACGAGGTAATGATGACCATGCAATTGAAATTCTTCCAGGAAGTTCACCGCCTAATAAACCTCCTTATAGAGTTTCTCAAGCTCAACAAGAGGAGATTATGCGGAAAGTGCATGAGTTAGTTGAGAAGGGCATGGTTAGGCCTAGCTCATCGCCATTTTGCTCACCTGTGCTATTAATGCAAAACAAAGACGACACATATTGTATGTGTGTCGACTATAGAGCACTAAATAGGATCACTATCAAGAATAGGTTTCCCGTTCCACGGGTAGAAGACCTATTTGATAAGCTACAAGGATCGACCTAAAAAGTGGCTATCATCAAATAAGGATAGTTGATCAAGACATTGTAAAGACCGCATTTCGCACCACATTTGGTCTTTACGAATACATTGTTAGCCTTTTGGCTTGACCAATGCACCAGCCATATTCAACCGCTTGATGGAGAAGTTGTTCCTTCACTGGAGTGTTCTTTGATGATATTATCATCTACTCTAATTCATTAGACGAACACAAGCAACACCTCCAGGTAATATTTCAAGTTTTAAGAGAGAATGAACTTTATGTTAATCGAAAGAAAAGTGAATTTTTCTTGCAAGAGGTTCAATATTTAGGTCACGTTATCTCTCAAGATGGCATCCAAATGGATCCATCAAAGTTAGAGCTAATAAAAGGATGGCCTACACCAAGGAATCTTCATGAGTTAAGAAGCTTTATAGGTATGTGTGCATACTATAGACGCTTCATAGAAAAGTTCTCACAAATTGCGGGACCATTACATGATCTAACAAAGAAAAACGTTAGGTATACATGGTATGCTAAGGAGAACAATGATTTCGAAAAGCTTAAAGAAAAGATTATCTCTCAACCTATGCTTACACTACCGGATCTCTCAAAACCATTTGAGGTCCAATGTGATGCTTGTGGTGATTGCCTTGGAGCTGTTTTCCTCCAAGAAGGGCACGCCATAGACTATGAGAGTCGAAGGCTCGACCCTGTTGAGCAAGCTCTAGGCATATACGGAAAGGAACTCCTTGCAGTTCTACATGCCTTAGACTCATGGAAGCACTATTTATTGGGGACTCCTTTCATTCTGCGAACGGATCATCAAAGTCTTAAGTACTTCATGACGCAGACCAAGCTCTCCGACAAACAAATGAAGTGGGAAAATTTCCTTTCGCAATTTCATTTTCATATTGATCACATTGCTGGCAAGCATAATCAAGTAGCTGATGCACTCTCAAGACGGCCGAGAGTGAATGCGGTTTCCATAGAAACTCACAAAGATCTATCTTCAATGATAGATGAGTACGATATTGATCCCGATTTTAGGGATGTGATTTCAGCCCTTGCATTAGGGAAGAAAGAAGAACCATTTACTTTACAAGATGGTTATCTTCTCTATGGAAATAGACTATGCGTTACTAACTCACTACGTGAGAAAGTAATGTATGAATCTCATGCTCCAGCGTATTTGGGGCATAGAGGGATTCAGTCTACCTTAAAGGGAATTGAAACATATTTCTATTGGCCTACCATGAAAGGGACATACAAGAGTATGTTTCTAAATGTGTGGTATGCCAAAAGACAAAATTTGATAGAGGGAAGCACCCTTGGATTTCCCTAATTCACCATGGGAGAGCATATCCATGGATTTTATCTTTGGATTGCCTACGTCTATCCATGGGAATACGGGAATATGGACGATAGTAGACAGGTTCAGTAAACAACCTCATTTTATACCTGTCAAAAAGACTATCAAAGCCCATCATATGGCAACCCTCTTCATTTCACAAATTTTTAAGTACCATGGCTTGCCAATGTCTATAGTGTCAGATAGAGATCCTAGAATGACCAGTAATTTCTCGAAGAGTCTCTTTGAGAATTTAGGAACAAGGCTAAACTTCTCTTCGGCCTATCATCCACAAACGGATGGCCAAAGTGAAATAGCTAACCTAACAATTCTCGATCTACTAAAAGACTATGTAACGGAAGTAGATCAAAGATACCAATGGGAGAAGTACTTACCCTTAGTGGAGTATCCTTACAATAACACTGTACATACTTCCACGGGAAAAGCACCGTTTGAGGTAATTGAGGAGAGATCAAAAAGTCCCTTGCTACTTAAGGTACATGGGAAGATCTTCGCTGCAAATGAGTATAGCCGAGACCTACAAGAATCTTTTCAAAAGATTAAGGATGCTATCTCTATCTCACAGCAAAGGCAAAAGGCTGCCTGCTGACAAGCATAGAAGAGCCCAAACATTTAAAGAAAATGATTGGGTCTTATTAAAGTTTCCCAAGGCTCGATTAAGGCAGATGACGGGCAAGAATCCTACGGGACACCAAAAGTACTATGCTACACTAGCAAAAAGGTACTATGGTCACTAGCAAAAAGGTACTATGGTCCCTTCCAGATTCTTAGGCCAATCAATGAGATGGCCTATCAACTCAAGTTGCCCAATCATTGGCTCATACACAATGCTTTCCATGTGAGCCTATTAAAGCCTTACAAAGGAGATTCACCTCAAGAACCAACTATTGAAGACCTACCGGAGATCGAGGACCAAGAGGAGGTGCTGTAGCCCGGAGTCCATTCTCCGACATGAAGACAAGGTATTAAGAGGAGGTAAGACTATCCAACGATATCTTATTAAGTTTAAGAATTATCCTTTTGAAGATGCTAGATGGATGCAAGGCATACAATTAAAGGATAACCTAAACCTCGTCAATGCTTACAATGCTTCCCAAGAGTAAACAGATGTACAAAATGTTAAAAATGAACAAAGTTTTTTTTGTCTTATAAGATTCTCTTTTTCTTTATTGTGCACAGAAATTAAGTAGTATACATGCTTAGATCAAGTTTGTGGAGACGACGTCTCCCAAACACCAAGTAGAGCTTGTCACTCTACTATGGAAGACTGATAGGACTAATGTGCATACATGCTTGCGGCAGCCTCATGCTCTCAAGCACCAAATGGACTAGTCATCCATTGTGGAATGATGTCGTAGGGTAACATAGGGATCCTCTACCCGCTAAGAAAAGGACTCATGAATATGCTTTATCTTCTCTACACCATAGTCGAGGACGACTATGATTTCAAGAGAGAGGTAATGTCATAATAATCAATATCTAATTCTCCTAAATGCTTTTCTCATGTTAAATTGATCATTTAATATGGGGAAGTGCCAGGGGAGAAAAAGCTAGAATATTGGTTAAGCTAGCAGACCGGCCACAGTAGGGATCCAAAGGGGGGGCCATCTGCAAAAGGGGGGCCATCTGCAAAAGAGCAATGTGCAACAATGGGCTTAAAAGACCCTAAGGTTGAGCCCATTAAGACTTCCAAAATGCTAAGGTTCCAAAATTCAAAGGTTGTGTCCAAAGGTCAACCCTAGGGGAAATTGGATGCTTTGTGTGTGACCAAAAAGTCTTTTCAAATCCCTACATAGGAGGGGGCGAGCCTTGGGAGTAGGGGATGAGAGAGAAAGTCACACACACACACACAGAGGATCCCTTTACACAAAGGGAATGAGGGACACATGTCAGCTCCCTAGGCCAGATGCCCACAAGGTGTACCCAATTCCTATGGGATGGCCTTGGAGGTGGACCAATGAGAATTAGGCTAGAGTAAATCTAGTTTAATTAATTTAAAAACACTTATAAAAGAACCAATGAGAATTAAGTCCTCTAGAAGACTATTGGACAGTCTCCCAAGGGGTCCAATGAGCTTTCAGCAGCCCAATGGCTTGCCTGATTCCTATTGGCCACGAGGAAAAGGGGTCCAATGAGAGTTTAATTGAATTATTAATTAACCTAAAGCTCTCACAAAAGGGGAAAGGGGAACACATTTCAGAAGGCTATCACTTATGCTGCTTAATAGTCATTGGCTTGACTTGGGGAGGGCCAATGAGGGTTGAGCAAGAGCAAATAGCAAGAGGGCTCGCCCAAGAGAGAGAGGGGGCTGATTTTTGCAAGGAATACACACACACACACACACACACACACACACACACACACACAGTCTATGTGTGAAGTAAAGAAGACTATCTCTTCCCAAGCTTTAATGGAGAGCTTATCACCTACTCCAAGCTTGTGAGATAGAAGCCTACATTGACACACTCTTGGCATGTGGATGCAAATCCAACCAAGAGCTAAGCTTCAATGCATGCTCATCTCCTCTACCATGCTAATTACTAAGCTAAGCTATGCTAATATGAGTGATTATGTGAGGATATGTACATCTTTCTCGTAAGATACTCCTTCTTCCTCTCAATCTACTCTCATACCGTGCTAGCTCTCACCATCTTCGAAGGTGTGTGAGGTCTTGGGTCTGAGAACGGGGATAATTGATGTTGTGTTTGCTAAGTGTTTTGCTTAGTGCATGAAGCTTTCATCTTCATTGCACTAGGTAGTCTTGAAGGAACACAAAGAATTGTATTGTATAATGTCTCTCTTGATGGGAGAAACCATAATACAACGCCTTTTGGAGGGGGGACCGGCTCCATGCAAATCCGGTCCTCAACTGTTGTCAATTGCTTAATTTCTCTCTCTTTTGAAATTATTGTTGATGCTATCTAACTAGGTGTTATGCTTTTTGTTGCTCTCTCCACCCAAGCACTCTTGTTATTCTCCTTAGGAATCTATTCTAATGAAATGCCCACTATGTTCATGCTAATTTCCGCTACACACAAGTTATTAGGCCATTAAATGTTACATATTCTCACAATTTGTGTCTCAAATCTTTGTGCTTTAGTTTCAAATATCCCTCGTGTATTCATACTATCGTATGGGAGGAGATCCTAGTGGAATCCTCTCTTATATATGCTCTCGCATTGTTTTTAGAACTCTATTCCCAAATTTGGCCCTCTTGACCCCATTATGGAAGTATAACCACCTATTTAGATTAATGGATATGGAACTACACTCCCTTGAACAACAATCCTTGATGCTTGAGATCCCCTTGATCTTGTAGCTCTAGCCTTTGAAACATGTGTATGTCCACAATACTCATTGAATCTTGTTCTTCCCAAAACTTGTGTCTCAGATCATTGTGCTTTAGTTTCAAACATCCCTCGTGTACTCATACTCGGATGAATGTAGTATGTAGAGATCAAAGTACCCATATAAGTATATTTTGGCAACTAAATTGGATCGACGGGGTTTCACTCTCACCCATACTTATCGATCATCAAAACTTGAACTCCTTGGGTGTTTGTACATGTGAACATATAGAGGTTTTTGTGGTCTATCAACTCTCTAGCATTGGGTTCTACACTCTTATAAAAGTTGTGTTGGTCCCCATCACAAACCTATACAGGGCCATATAAGGGTAATCCATCGGGACTCTCATGGCTTGGTTTGTCTTGATGAATCTCACATTGGGTTTATTGATTAGAGGACATTCCTCCTTGGATTCCTGATCAATTTTTGCTTTCGTGCCTCCAAACACATGTATTGGAGTTGATGGATTTAGTGGCTTGTATGGCTCCCAATGAGCCAAATGACCACCCATCAAAGATCCATGAGCCAAACCTTGAGACATGACGTGGTGTGATTGATATATCTCTTCATTTTTTCTCAAACCCATTGTCAAAGGTGTTGCAAGATTTCTTGTTGTTTGCTGTATTGCAGATCTTCAATGAGTCAAAAACTCTAGTGATGGATGATTTGATATGGTTGGTGTACACTCTCACGAGATAGTCCTTGACTAGCTCACCTTGGCCTAATACAAACGGCCCCATTTTGTCCCTTGTCAAGTCTATAGAAAGTTGGGTCTTGGTGGTCCTAAGGATTTATGACACCTATTATGGACAACCAGTCTTTGGTGTGTTTTATTTCTTGCAGACTTTTGTCCTAGCAAAACTGGAGTCAATTTGGGGTTGTGTATCAAAAGTTAGAGCAGTTTTGGTGAACTGCACTTGAAACAACACTCGGAATAGTTTCATGACCAAGTAATAGAAGATTGTTTTCCTTGTAACTTAGTCTTCCTTGTTTTCCTTGTAGCTTAGTCTTCTGAGGATATTTTGGCCCAAACTTGAGCTATAGCATGTTTTCAAGTATGTTTAAAGGCTTATCAAGTGAGAAACCCCATTATGAAGAATGTCATGGATCATGATCCAAGAAATTTCATATATGAAGAATCTGACTACCCCACAATGAAGACTTTAATAAAGGCTTTGTTGACCATATGCAAGAAGGACGGGTTCAGACCTTCCCAAAACTCTTGACAGTACTCGATCGGGATGCCATCCCATCGTGTCGACTTTTATTTGCCCAATTTTTTGAATGTCATCCAAGGTAAAGGGCCTTTCTAGGTAGATTGTTTGGGTTGAGTCCACTAATGTTGGGATGGACGTAAATTTTTTAGCCCTAGCTTCTGTGATTATGGAAAAGGGAGAATATTCATTTCCAATGATTTGGTAATTAGGGTTGTTGAGTTGAACTTCTTGGTTGTCCATCAAGGAAGAGATGGTAGCCTGTCATTTTCTTACCTTGATTGTTCTGAGCAGAGTGTTTTTTTTTTTTTTTTTTTGCTTCCACAGTCTTAATGCTCCTCTCCTTGGTTTGAATTGTAAGAAGGTTAGTCTCCTCAAGTTCCCTTTCATGTAGGATTGCTTGATCTTTAGCCATTCCATGTAATCTAGGCCAAAGGCCTTGCCTTGCATTTTCTTTAGGCCTAGCTCCTCATATCTAGATTTGGAGATTGAAACTGCATGGTTGTTAATCTTTTTGAGCATTGGTCCAACTCTCTTGATTGCAGTTTGGATTTTATTATTGAATCTTTTCCATGAGGCTATCCTTTCCTTGTTGATGTCCTAGTTCATTTCATGTGCGGCTCGAGACACCAACGACTTAAAGTGAGCATTTTTTAACAGAGTTGGGTAGGTGATGAGTAGTTTCTTGGCACCTTGTAGCTGATGTAATTCTTCTGAAGAAAATTCCATGGTACTAAAAAGAGGAAAATGACTTGATAGACTTTCATTCATGAGGACTTGCATAAGAAATGAAGAAGACACCCAATCTTCATTGTGAGAGAAATAAGGCATGTCCAGTTTGGAGGTAGACTGGGAGGATTGGAGACTGTGGTAAGTGAACCCGCATCATCCTTCCAAGGGCCAGACTTCCAAGCATCAACGTGGGCCCATTTATCTTCAAGGATGGCCCATTTCTTACGCTCACCCCCAACAAGAATGCTTAAAGGGGCCTTCATATTTTGTCTGGAACACACCATATTAAAGTCACCCATCACAAAAAATTCCCCTTCTATTTGAATTTGTGAGAGGCCATTCCATAGCATCAACCTGCCTTTGGAATGATTAGGAGCATAGATGTTGAGAATAGTGAGCAATTTGCTATAGATCTTAATAGACACCGCAAGAGCCCTCTTCGACAGGTGTTGATACACTAGTTTTGGCTCGAGATCTCTGTGAAGTCCTATCATCACTCCACTTCACAATGATATAGCATTTTAGCCTTATTCACAATTGCCATTACATCCATTTCTAACTATTGCCTCCTATATCTACTAGGGAAACTTTCTACAAAACCTAAGACTCCTTTGGAATCTCGCAATTTGACAGAAAAAGAAAGAGAATCTATTGCCATCATCTCGTCTGCACACCGCTCAGGCCCCAACATCACTGGATCCTCCCCACTCTCCCTCCATCACTATGTAGGCCTACCTTCATAATTCTACCTTCCCCTCAAAGCTATGGGAGGCCCTCTCCTTGGTGTTTCTCCATTTGTGCATGCTTATCTTCGGAACATTCTATGTTGTTCGTGGATGTCAGACACCCACACTTGCCCATCATATGTATCTGGATACACCATTGTCTCCAACACCCCTTCCTCTTGACCTAGACCTTCCATGTCCCTCCCTCTCTCTTTCTTGCAAGGATGTCAGTGAAGACACTTGGTTCTTGTTGCTTCTTGTGCTACACGACCATTTGAGTGACCCTACAATCATCATAGCACCCCATTTTTGTTGTAGTTTTCTATTGTGTCACCCAACACACCAAAATCTCTCTATCTCTCTCTCTCTCTCTCTCTCTCTCTCTCTCTCTCCACATGCCATGCGTCCCTTATTTTTCTCTCTTCAAAGCTATCAAAATATTTGTAGATTATATTTAAATAAGGAGGTTAAAAAGATTAGCCATGCCATGCCTACTAGCAAGATTTCCAAGTGCAAAATGATGATGATGATACTGGATACAAGTCATTGTGAATTGATTTCTATTAACTCAAAATAGGACCTTTATGGATTGATTGCTTTTTCTTGCTGACCTGCTAACGACATTAGTATCCATACGGGTGAAGGTTGTTCATCTCTAGTTGTTAGAAACGTGTCCCTCAAAAGAACGTTAGAAATTTTGCAAAGAAAAAATTCATATCCTTTCAAATTATGTATCCAAACTTGCATTCATTTTTGGCTTTCTAAAGGAAGCCTTAGAGAAGAGTTGGGTTAGGTATACTCTCAATGTTTTTAGTGATGATTGAGACTTACCTTAAATGTTATTTCAGTTATAAAATAGTAAATGGATCTTTTTATTTCACCTTTGATTTCACATCCCGACATGCCTTGACTTTTTTTCGCATTCTATTTTTTTAGAATATGAAAGTGAAGCTTCACCTTGTATAATTCTAGTAAATTTTATAGAGACACATGCACACACACATATATATCGATGAGTTCTTTTTATTTCACATTTCATCTCACAGCCTCACATGGCTTGACGTTTATTGCATTTTATAAATTAATTTGTCAATATTCAAGAAAGTTTGTCGATCGGATTTCCTCCTCACAAAGAAGCAAACCGGAAACACTAGCATAAATTTGTAAGGTTTTTGAACTATTTTCTTACATATTTCACCATTTTCCTTCCCTTTAACCATGATTTGCAACCGGTTAGTTTTGATTTTCAACCAGCTCAAGGCTAAGCTGAGACAATCCCTTTTAGAACACTAATTCCAATTAAACTCGATCTAATGACTTTATTTTTAAGAAAGCCACCATGACCCTTTCACTTGTTTTTTTAGGAGGGGATGCAACAAATGATTAGAAGTTTGGAGAGATCCCAAGATGTGAAGTATTGGTGAGATTTCTAGATGTGAAGTATTAGTTCATTGAAATTTTCTTTAATATTTTAATATATAAAAAATTCTTTCATTATATTCTATGTTTATTATACCCGCTTTTTCTCTTTTTTTTGGGTGATACAAATATAATCTAGGCATTATTTTTTTTATGAGAGCATTAAGATATTCTTTTTCTTTAGTTTGTCAATGGGTCTCTTCAATTTTTTGTTTTTTAAAATTTTTAGAATGCCAATGTGAATATTTTACTTTGTTGTTTAAGTGAGCCCTTTGTAACATATGAGGCTATACTGCCTTTGTGATTATGTGTGCATAATGGACAATAGGATTCTATATTAAAACACACACAAAAAAAAAAAAGGTGAAAGTTCACTATTGGCCTACATAATAAGGCTATCGAGAGGGCTTTAATATTCATCAAGTAGTTCTTGGTGAGAGAGAAGATGAGAAAGTGAATACTAGCATTTTAAAACATTTGTTCTCACAATAAAGTATTAGGTAATTGAAAAGAAATGTCATAATGAATTATTTAGACTACAATATACTTCAAAAGAGTAAAATGTGATAGATGGAAAAACACTTGGAAGCATTGTAAGAAATTGAAAAAAAAAACAAAGTGAAATTGGATGGGAAAGATTATGTGTGACCCAATATCCAATGCCTGTTTTTAAAGAGGGAAGTAAGCAAATGTTAACACTCTCTCACAAGGACCTACAAAAAATAGTAAAGAAAGAAGTCTGTCATCATTAGCTTGCCATGTGGCACTAATTCGCAAGGTGCACAAATGCATCCAGAATCCAACCCTTTACTAAGTATTCCTTATGTAGTCCAAAAATGACATGTCCTTCCTTAACTTTAGCGTACCTTTGTGACTCCTCAATTCTCACCTTGTTTTTCTCACCTTGTTTGAATACCTTCATGACTCCTCAATCCTCACCTTGTTTGAATGAAAGGAAACACGAGGAAATTTCCTTTAAATATTGAATTTTATTTTCTAAGTTCAAAACAATGATAAGTTTAAATGGATTTTATTTTTTAAATCAAAAGGATAAGAATAGTTTTTGAAAGATCTTATATTTAACTTTTTTTTGGACTACATAAGGAGTCCTTAGTAAAGCTTTGGGATATTTGATCACATTACCAAAAAAAAACTTTTTAAAAAAATATTTCTTCTATGTTTTTGTGAGAGGTGTTAACATTTGTGTACCTCTCTCTTTAAAGAGGCTAGGACCAATGAATATTGGGTCACACACAATCTTTCTCATCCTCTGTCACCTTTTTTTTCTCAATTTGCTACGATGCTTCCAAGTGGTTTTTCAAACAATTACTTTTTATGTTTTTGAAATATACTATAGTTTAAATAGTTTATTGTTACACTTTTTCCAAGAAAGATAATATTTTAAACAATTAGTGTCACTTTTTTGTTTTCTCTCACAAAAAAATCTTTTATTTTCAAATTTTTCTCATAGCCTTATGTAAGCCATGTGAATTTTCACCTTGTTGAAGTTAAACTTGCAACCATTTTCTCTCGCCGTTTGTCACGAGTTCTTACTTCATTGTATGTCTCTCTCTCTCTCTCTCTCTCTCTCTCTCTCTCACATACGTTTGAAATACCTTCTTGCTTTTGTGTTTTTTTTTTTGGGTGTCCCTTTCTTACACTTTGTTGACGAGAGGCAAGTCAAGAATCTTTTTATGGTCTCACATAGAGATTGGGGAAAGGTGAAAGAAAGAGTGGTGGGCAACTTTGTCACTCACACTTTGTGGGTGGGACCTAGCCGATGCCACCTTCGTTGATGGCTTGTAGTTGTTTACGGATGGATTGCTTCATGATGTCAAAAGCATCAGAAAAAAATAAGAACTTGAGAATGGTAGATTCCTTGCAAGAATTTTACCACTAGGCTAGAGCCCATTGGCACACTCATAGGTTTAATGTTATCCATAAAGGCCATGTTCTTTGGTTAGCAATCTTATCACAAGTGGGCAAGCAAAACAAGTCACCCAAAGAGAAGATCCTGCAAGAGGATCTTAGTGTACTTTGAAAGAGTATCCTACAATGTGTTGCTTTGTTTCATATCCTAAGGGAAAGAGGGACTATGTGTTTCTAGGAGACCATGCAAGAACAAGAGAGAAAAAGACCTTATTATTTAAAATAGAAGAATCCACTCAATCTAAACAACAAGATGCCCTGGTTTTGTAATTGTATGGTTGATATCTTTAGGTTTACATAGCAGTAGGAATCTCGTCAAACACGAAACCTAATTCTACAATCCCTACATAAATTTGAGTTGGTTTTTGAAAATTTTTATCCAATGCCCAGTCAAGAAAGATGAAAATGCTAAAGCATATAAAACATATCCTTTTCACTTGTTTTCACATGGGCTCAGTAAGAAGCAATGGCCGATCGGTGGGCAAAGATCTTGAATAACATTTGGACCCCGCAGTGGCCTCAATTTATGAAGTTCTTTATGTGGAAGGTACATTGGGGGGGCTTCATCGATAGGCGACAAGGTTCAAATAAAAGGAATCGGGTTTGGTAACTGCTCTGGGTGTTATTTATCTAGTGAAGATCTTGCCCATCTCTTCATGGAGTGCCAAGCAATTAGAGGCCTAGCAAGGAATGTATGCAAATGGATAAAAAGAACGTAAAAGAGTAGATTCTTCAAGATCAATCTAGTCCTTGGTGGGAAGAAGCTGCAAAGCCTGGTGCTCCTAAGTTGCACCCAAGTTGTTAGATACTACTTTCTTCACCAAGTCTAGATAGCTAGGAACTGTCGACTCTTTGAGGAAGACCTCTAAGTAGCGAGCTTCTCTAAGATTGTGCATGAGAGCAAGCAGATGATAGTTGAAATATGAAGAAAACATAACTCAGAAGATTGAGTGAAGGCTACTCACGTCATCTTGTCTCCCTATGGTGATTAAGAGACTTGTTAGGTGGATTATGGATGGCCTCATCTAGAGGTAGTGGATTCTATGGATATAACCATCTCCCTCAAGGCTCAGTATAGATTGCTCCATATTAATAAATTCACTCACAATTTTGAGTTTTTCTATTAAGAAAATAAAAAAGGTAATGGACTTTTTTGTCTTCTTCGACGGCTTTGGACTTGCAATGGACATACATGGGTGGGGTGGCAGGACCCCATGTATGGTGCCATCCATGTGTCTTCCAAGTACTCCTTAGCTATGGTTGATTGGGTGTCTCCCATGTTAGTTGTCTCTTGTGGATCACTTGTGTCATGATAGGGTGGCTCCATTTGCAGCTGGTTGGTGGTTTATAGTCTCAAAGCTGTGTGATGTCATGGCTAGATGATAGCATGGCTACTTATGTAGTTCCTTTCATGTTTAATACATAGCTATTCATGGTTGGTTGTATCACAAAAAAGAAAGATAATGGGCACAAATTTTAGCATCTTTTTTGTGAGTGGAGAAGTTATATTAACTCAGCAAAAGAATGCACAAAAGAGATCAATAGTACTATAGGGGATCTTGGGTAGAAGACACAAGAAAGTTACTTGAGATAGATACAGTGTGCACGGTAGCACCCTCGAGCTGGTTTGTAGCCTAAGAGAAAATTTTAGCCATCTTTAACTTCTCTACAAGAAGCTTTTTGAACTTTTGTTTTGTTTGGCATTTCTAAGAGATTTCATTTTGGGGGGGGGGAGTGAGCAAACTTGAAGAATCCCCAAAGTTGCTTACAAGTACTATACCCTTCCTAAACACCAAGCAGGCCAGGTTGGGTTATAGGACATGATAGGATTTTCACCAAACTTGTTGCCAAGCATGGGAAGGTTTTAGTTTGAGAGACATTGTCATCTCTACAACCACTTGTGGCTCAACTCTAATTTGCAGCTTTTGGCCGTCTTGGTTTGTCATGAAGCAAATATATTGTGTTTTGAAAGAAGACTCCATCTGGCATTACATAGCCCACAAATGCTTTAAGGCAGGGATAAAAAAGTAGAAAGATGTATTAAAAAATGGCCCCTTTCTTTCTATCTCCAATAACTTCAACATCTTAGCTCTTTGTGTTAGCTTGGTTATTAGTAAAACTGTAGATTCCATCCAAGGATGGAGATAGTGATTCACTGATTTTTTCTTGCTCTACTAACCAGAGTTTGTTGCAATTTTACATTCAGCTCACAAATTCATCCAACCAAAACCCTTCTCGTAGAGGGATCCACTAATTGGAGAGTGTATAGTACTAGATATAGACCTTTGGCATCTACTAAGAGCCTCCTTGTCGTCGCACATTGAAAAATGTGAAAAAACTCTTTGTTCGGAAATCTTTCTAATCATCATTTGGCTATCTATAGGTTCATTACTTCTAAAGTGGTTTCAGATGCAATGATTAAAAGCTACGATAATCCTCCTCAAAATGTTGGTGATGATTATCATTAGTTGATTTTATAGAATGAGAGGTGGAAGGTATGGAGCAAACTCGTGCTCTCTATTTACTTTGTCTATAGCATATATTGGCCGTAGAGTCCAACGTAAAAACTCTAGCTGAATTTGTATTCATTTTTATGGTTCAGCAAGTGTGTGGCCCATCCTATGGACGGTAGGAGGAAGGGAGCTCTCCTTGTGTGGAGAGAGAGAGAGAGAGAGAGAGAGAGAGAGAGAGAGCCCTTTTCATGGCACCCAATCCACTACCATCTCTGCATGCTAAGGTCTCCCTCTCTTTGTTTCTTTGTCGATACCCCTCAGACTAAAAAGAAAAGCACCCTCAACTCCTCCACCCATTTGCTCATTGCCCGCACCCGCCTTTAGCTTCGAGTCTATCACAACATGTGTCCTAGTCCTCGTGCAAAGAAAGTCCTCACTTTTGAAGTAATCACTTTTCCAATCCAACAAACTCTTAACAAATGAAATACTCACTATCCCACAATCAAACAAACTTTAAACTTTCCCTTTTAGCTTTCAAGCGTTCCTTTGGACCCAAACATTCTTAGTATTAAGGGATCTTCCAAAAAATATCTCTCTCTCTCTCTCTCTCTCTCTCTCTCTCTCTCTCTGTGTGTGTGTGCGCGCGCGCAAGGGGACTCCAAAGTACATTAGATATAGTAGAGAACTATAGAGTTGGACTCGCTTCACCAAATTTCCTAGAAGAGTGGTACTATGGAGAAGCGCACATTAATTTATTAAGGCGCCATATTCGCCGCGCTAATGACGCCGAAATTCTCGCCAGAAGCAAAAGTGTCGAATCTGTCGCAGCACACAGGACGACGACCTGTCGGTGCTTCCCACGCCGTGTCCCTTGCCGCTGTGGAGACGATAGCTGCCCCACTACATTGTTGCACCATCTCCGCCTGCAATGCCCGCAACCCTTTTGCTAGTGTTTGCATGCTCATGTGTTGCACCCACGTCGGGGCCTGCACACTCGCCACCTCTGCTCCTCATGCGTGACCAAGGAATGCTCGGAACAGCAATCTGCTGGTACCCACTTGCAGGGCTGATGCCTCCCTATGCTATGAATCGAGGTCTCGTCGGGCCATCACGCCCGCCATCCTTCTGCTCCACTCGTGCGCCTTCACCATGCAGTTCCCATCCCATCGCGCGCGCGCGCGCACGAGAGAGAGAGAGAGAGAGAGAGAGAGAGAGTCTCCTCTGCATCAAGAGATTCCCTGGATTGCTTTGCATGAGGATGAACACACCTCCTGCTCTACTCGTGCGTGTTCGCGACGGCTCCTTCACCAAAAATCTCTCCCCTTCTCACTGCAGTCCTGACGCACGACAACATCGCCACCCCTCTCTCTCTCTCTCTGCCAATCTCTCTCCTCCACGTGATAGCTGCGCGTTTTTTCCCTCGCAGCTGCTTAGGCATCTTACGAGATTCTGTCTAATGTGTCGTGCTTTCCAAAATTAGGGACACATACTTGGAGAAGCTTTAGGTAGTTTTTAGCATCTCACTTACCTAACTAGGAATCCATAATGAAGTGCTGGAGAAGCTCTTGTCTTATTGAGTTTCATGGAAATCAAAATGATGTGTCTTGAGCTGTGTTTTCAAATGGTTCATATCTTGGCAACCTTTTCGTGTTCCTTTACTCGCATTAGTTTTGTTATGCTGCTCAAGGAACTCCGAAGTTGCTTGCATTACAAGCTCTTCTATCCATAGTCTTGGTGAAGAAGGGGTCTTCAACTTGCTGCCTACAACGGATTCTACTATAAGTCTTCATAAGGAGAAGATTGTTGTCATTGGCTTCTTCTTATTATATACAAATTAGGGTGTTGGGGACCCCTAAAGCTTTCTACCCAAGAATATCATTATCTAAAACCTTTCTAGCATATATTGTTATAGACTAGTACTACCGGCAACCTTTGGCCGCCTCTCTTTCTCTCTCTCTTCACGAAGGCGTTTTCTCACTCTCGTTGAGCACGTTGGGTTCAAAGCACATTGGTCGGACTGAGGAGGGAGCGATACGTGTTTGAGGGAGAGAGCCGGAATTCCTCCCCCTTCTATAATAGTATAGATAGCTCTACAATGGTTTGGTGTCTCTGTCTTTAGTTTCTTATTTTACCTTCATCTTGGCTTTCAAATGGAATTGATAAGTAGGCTTTGTATGTGCCTCACATAAGAAATTCTTCTATATTGTTCGTTTTCTAATTGAATTCCACATCTTCAACAAAAAAACAAAAATAAAATGCACAGTCAAAATTACATATCTTGCTATTACTCTTCTATAGTGTGTGTTTTCTAATTGAATTCGACCACTTCATCAACAAAAACAAAACGCATCATATATTGCTATTTCTAATATTCATACATTTACATCTCCTATTATATCCGACCCATGAGAGAGAGAGAGAGAGAGAGAGAGAGAGAGAGAGAGAGCTATAGTGGGCATAATCTTTTTTTTGTAGCAGTACGAGCATTCATGCTTGTGACGTTAAAAAGGACGCCCATGGGCACCATCTTAATCACTTGTTTACATTTGAACCCGTGATCGGAATCACGACAGTCGAATGCTCAACCAACCAAGCTAGCCCCTTTGAATTAGTGGACATAATCTAATTTTTTTTCCCTAAACTCACGTTCGTGAGTGGGTGAATTGATTTCATCCAAAAAAATATACAGAGAGACCTCAAGCTTGTGATGAGCCTTGAGGGATATCATATTACAGCAACATAGTCTCAGGCCTCCTTAAGAGGCAAACCACTACCCATCCTCAGGTCAGCTCAAGTCCAATAGTACGACCGTGGTGGCCCACACCCACTGATCCAATTCCTTCCTTTTGTCAAGGCTACAATCAAATCCTTGCTTTTTGAACGATCTCTGTGAAGCTAGTACTTATATGAGTATTCTCAAACACCCGACTATTTCTAACCTTCCAAGTCTCCTTAAAGTAGCAGTATCTAACTATTTGAGTGCAAACTAGTAGAGCTCAACACCCTCCTCCAAAAAAACAAATCGTTCTTGAAGAATCGTATTCCCTAGGTCCTTTGAACCCACTTGCAAATTTTCCCTACGAGGCCACCAATGGCCGGGCACTCCTTAAAGTGGTGAGGGAGGTCCTCACATGCCATTTTGCATCCCAAATGTCTATCAGAGCCAATCCCTATGACATGAATCTTAAAACCTTCTAGAAAAGCCCCCCATAAAACCTTCCAAATAAAGATCTTCATAGTTGACATCCATTTAGGAGTCCATATGTTCTTTGCAATTGCCACGCATCTTATTTCTGGCCATTGTTTTCCCCATTGCTTGTCTAGGGGGGAGAACCAATCAGACAAGGACATTAGAGTGAGATATACATCCTTGGTTTTTGGTTTGTAGAAGTGTTTGTTCTTGGGCCAACGCCGAACATGGATTCACAAACCGGCATACAATAGTTTCCCAGTCCCTCTAGAACTTTGATGGCCATTAGTCTCTCTCTCCCATTGAGATTAAATTGGGGTGCTAGTTGGTCAATAGTTTTCCAACTCCTGATATCGATATCCCAAAACTGGGTCAAATGACTCGGTCCTGTATTGTTCATCTTTCTGCATAATCTTGTTTTATCTTTTTTGGCCAAAACTCAAAATCTTTCTGGCATAATCTTAAAAACTCAACCTCTTGTTTGAGTTTGAAATTTGAGAAAAAGCGAGTATGCAAAAAAGTGAAGTCTTGCTTTAGAGTAACTGGATTCTTGTGAAAGCTAAGAGCTCCCCTATCATTGCTTTGGTGTGACTAATTTAATTTGGATTCTTGTGAAAGCTAAGAGCTCCACCACAATAGTTTTGGGTTGCTGAAACAAACAAGAAGGTTGTGCATCTCCTAGTGTAACATGCTTCCCTCAAGTGGGGCTTCAAAGCTTTGAAAAAGAGAGGCCATCGTTTCATCTTTTGGAAGTTTATGGACTTCACTCTCAAAGCTACCTTCCAAGGTCCCACTTACTTTCTTGAGATTTTTCATCACTTTTCTTTAGTTCGCCTTGTACACGTCTTTTTTAGGCTTCTCCAAGTACCATTTTTTGAACTTTTCGAGGGTCATAGACTTAGACTTGTGAGAGGGATACAATACGTATCAAGAAGAAACTACTTTAGCATTATATTTTTGGTTTATACTAATATAATCTATATTTTCATGTTCAAAAACTCACACTCTCTCTCTCTCTCTCTCTCTCAAGCCCTCTAGAACCTTTTGGCATTTGTCATTTTGTAGCCAAAATAGCTTTCACTTTGTTGATGTATCTAGAACGCACATCTCCTTTCCATTAAGATGCCCACCAAAAGTACTAATAATCTCTAAAATTTATAATTTTATAGCATTTTTTGACTATTTTTACCCGCTTTACTTCCTATGCGGTTTGAGACCCGTTAATTTAAATTGTTCTAGGAATCCAACTAACAAAGGAAAGCAACCATGCCAAGTAATTCATCAGAGGGTGAATCCATAGTTCCAATTTGGGTAGTTACTAGGGCACATGCCAAGGAAAATAGAGAGAAAAGTGTAAGTGGGTCTTCAAAAGCATGCCACCACATCTAGCTAAATTCCAAGAGGTGAAAGGACGTGCACATGCCAATCACCTTAAATGTACAAAGTAATAACCTGTGAAATATTGATGGGAATACAATTTGTAAAGATATGGTTTGGTGGTACAAAAAAAGTAGTACCTTAGATAAATTTTTATGATACACTTTATCCAAGCCATATGAGAAACTACCGATCGTGTTATATATCATTGGGTAGAATTGTGAAAAAAGAACCTAAAAGAAGAACCCTGATAGCCGTTGTGATTTTGGTCCCTGTATGATGTCATGGCTCAACACGAGCATGACAAGATCTTGTAATTTTAAAAAAAGAGAGAACCTAAAAGACGAATGTATGACAAGTTTTAACTCAAACTAACACTTTTTTACCAATCCCCACTTTCTCATTGGTAGAGAAACAATTGGTTTGTTTTTTGCACCACCAAACGATAATTTGAGATAATTTTGCAATTTCCAAAGAGCGTGCTAACAAAAAAAGAAAAAGATAGCAGGTACAGAGGGTGTCAGTTATTTGATGTGTCATAATAACTAATATTTAATTCTCCTATATGATTCTCTCATGTTAAACTGATCATTTAATATGGGGAAGTAGCAGGGAAGAAAAAGCTAGAATATTAGTAAGGCTAGCTAACCGATCTCAGTAGGGATCCAAAGAGGTACCATCTGCAAAAGAGCAATGTGCATCAATGGGCTTCAAAGACCCTAAGGTTCATCCCATTAAAACTTCCAAAAAGCTTAGGTTCCAAAATTAAATGAAATGCTCAATGGTCAAGCCTTAGGGAAATTTGGATGCTTGTGGGAAGACTCAAACGTCTTCCCACATTCCTATCAAGGAGGGTGCGAGCCATTTTTGTAGGGGATGAGAGAGAAATGCGCGCACTCTCTCTCTCTCTCTCTCTCTCTCTCTCTCTCTCTCTCTCTCTCTCTCTCTCTCTCTCAAGCTCCCTTAACACAAAGGGCATAGTGGACACATGTCAGGTTCCTAGCCCAGTTGCTCCCAAGGTGCATTCAAATCTTGTTGGTCGGCCATAGAGGTGGACCAATGAGAATTAGGCTAGAGTAAATTTAGTTTAATTCATTTAAAAACACTTAATAAAAGAACCAATAGAAATTAAGCTCTCCACAAGACTATTGGACAGTCTACCAAGGGGTCCAATGAGCACTCAACAACCCAATGGCTTGCTTGATTTCTATTGGCCAGAAGACTAAGAGGTCCAATGAGAGTTTAATTGAATTATTTAAATATCTAAAGCTCTCACAAAAGGGGAAAGGGGGACACATATCACAAGACTAGCAATTATGCTTCTAATTTATGATTGTATAAGCTTTATAGGGGCCAATGGGATGCCACCAAGAGCAATTAGAAAGAGGGGTTGACCAAGAGAGGGGGGGGGGGGGGGGGGGGGTTGATTTTAGCAAGGCATTATCACACACACACTCACGCAACTCATGTGTGGAGCAAATAACTCTCTCTCCTTCTCCAAGCTTTAATGGAAAGCTCATCGTCTTCTCCAAGATTTTTGAGAAGGGAGGCCTACACCAACAACTCTTGGCTTTGTGATGCAAATCCAACTAAGAACCAAGCTTCAATGCATGCTCATCTCCTCTACCATGCTAATTACTAAGCTATGCTAAGATATTAAGAGTGATTATGTGAGGAGAAATACTTCTTTCTCTTAAGAATACCTCTTCTTCCCCTCGATCTACTCTCATACCCCGCTAGCTCTCACCATCTTCGAAGGTGTGTAAGGTCTTGGGTCTGAGACCGTGAGGGAATTGACGTTGTGTTTTCAAGTGAAAACTTGGTGCTTGAAGCTTCCATCTTCATTGCACTAGCAAGTTATTGAAGGAACACAAAGTATTGTATTGTAAAATGTCTCCCTTGATGGGGGAAACCCATAATACAAAGCCTTTTCGAGGCGGGATCAGCTCCATGTAAATCCGATGCTCAACTGTTGTCAATAGCTTAATTTCTCTCTCTTTTTGAAGTATTGTTTATGCCTATCTAACTAGGTGTTATGCTTTTGTTGCTCTCTCCATCCAACCACTCTTGCTATGATCATTAGGAATCTATTCTTAATGAATTTCTCACTATGTCTATGTTATTTTTCGCTACACACAAGCTACTAGACCATTAAATGTTACATTGATATCAGAGCACAAGGTTTCTCGTTTCTTGCTCAAGAAGAGAGGTCCTCAAGCTGACTATAAATGGTTGGTACTATTAATTGCAATTGAGTAAGTAGAATAGGGATTTTTTAGCCTTGCAATGTGCCAACTTCGTGCAAATAATGGGGCATCACCATCAAGAGCTATGGTCTTAATAGTGGAGTCCTATGGGGCTTGCCTATGGCTTTTGCCTACGGCCTAACCACTATTGATCTATTAAAAGCTTGACCGGAGGTGGGGCTGTTTTGGTGGTGAAAGACCCTCTCTTCTATTCCTTGCAACTAATGATATTCAAGCCACGGGTACAGGAGCTTGAGTGCTTTTCTAAAGGGTTAAGAGGAGTAGCAACTAGGGCTTGAAGTGCAAAAGTGCACTTAAAAATTTTACACCTAAAATTTGTTGGAATGGCTGACAATAGTAAAGAGAGTGAAATTAATGTGATGGCTTTGATTTTGCTAATGAACGGGCTACTAACAATGCCTTATGCTTGTTAATTACCTTGTTACTAGGCTTTAGCAAGCCATGAGCAATCAATCCCTCCAAGGTGAAGTGCAACGGCAACTACGTACTCATGGGATTCTCCAAACTCCCCACCAAGAAGAGAGAGTACCTAGGAAGCCTCCTTGTGAGACTTCCAAAAGAGGCCTCTCTCCAATAATGGAAGAAGAAGAGGATCCGGACAAAGGGCTCAAAAATCTACTACTTGAGGACGCCTCTCCTTCCCAAAGGAGAACTCAAGTTACAACGGTAGATCCCCCACCAAAAGAACAAGAAAGAAGTGAACCTCTTGCGACCTCGACGGAGATGGCTCCACAAAGACGGCGGACAAAATGCTCTCCAACACCCCCTAAATGGAGAAGACCATCACATACTTCTCTACACCATAATTCAAAGAGGGATGAGAGAAAACAAGAGAAGAAAAAGGCGAGAAAGAGGTCACCATCTTCTTCATCCTCTTCCTCTTTTGAAGAAAGTGATGGTGCAGATAAGGAGGAACAAGGGAAGAAAAAGGCAAGAAAGATGTCACCCTCTCCTCCATCCTCCTCATACTCTTCCTCTTCTGAAGAAAGTGATGGTGCAGCTCTTGAACCACCTAAAAGAAGAGGCCATAGGAAATCCTATGCCGCATGGAAGAGGTCGTCCAAGATCAAAAAGTTCAAAGAGGGAGGAAAGAACATCTCTTTCCTTACTTACGATGGCACCTTTGGTGCTACGGACAAAGTCTTGGCCTTAATCCAACAATTTGATGCACCATTTGGAGATGAGGGCTTCACGGAGTCCTCTAAGCTACACCATGTAGGTATGCATTTTCAAAAGTCCGCCAGGCAATGGGGGTCTAGCCTACGAGCAAACAATGAAGCTCCACAAACATGGAAAGCTTTAAGAGCTTCCATCATGAAGCATTTTTTGGCTATCGATGCCAAAGAAAAAGTACTCACCGCATGGTGAATCTTGAAGCTATCTCCCTACAAATCTATTCACAAATAGGTAGACAAGTTTTGGGATTTACATCTCAAAGCCAGTGTCTTCAAAAATATGGATTTTGGAGAGCAAAAACAATAATTTTGTGCGGGTTTAACTGAGGATATGGCGGAGTATGTTAACTCCCAAAGGCCACGCACCATATTTGCGGTCATACACCATACCATGGTGGCTTCACAAATCAATTTCCAACAAGCGACTAAGAGAAATTTTAAGCCCATGGAAAACAAGGTCTATAACAAGCCTAAGGGGAAGGACAATGTCCAAAAGTCTCCTGAAGGCCACGCAAACAACAACAAAGCTAAGGAGAAGGGAGTTTATAAGGGAAAAAATAAACTCTCTCCTAAAGAGCTAGAGCATTATCGTAAAGATAACCGCTCTTTCAAGTGCGGGGAGCAAGGGCATGCTGATTGTGCTTGTCCCCAAAAGCATACACAAAATGAGCCTCCTAGAGATACCTTGGTCAAAATCCAAATGTCCTAGTTGCTGATGGTGCTTTCAAGGGGCAAGAAGCCTCAGTCACTCCCTTAATTGGAAAATTGATGCTCCATGTCCAAAGCTATGTGGACAAGGAGGACTTCTTTATCTCTCCTCTCAAGCACGAGGATATAATCCTAGGGGCACCATGGTTTGATCGCATGGCTGCCAATGTTAAGTTCCCTAAAAGGCAAATCTACTTTAGGTTCAGGGAAAAAGATATGTACATAGATGCTAAGAGTTAGGTAACACCATACCCATTGTACATAGGCAAGCTTTTAATAAGTCAATAAAGAGCTCTATTTCCGTGTACATGCTTTTGTTAAAGATTCTCAAAATGAACCTAATGCTTTAGCAAAAGAAAGTATAAACAATCATAAGGAACTAGAGTTATCCAATTTTCTCAAGGGATTTCAAGATGTTTTTATTGATGACATCCCTTGTGAACTACCTCCTAAACGAGTCAATGATGACCATGCAATTGAACTTCTTCTAGGAAGTTCACCACCTAATAAACCTCCTTATAGAGTTTCTCAAGCTCAACAAGAGGAGATTATGTGGCAAGTGCATGAGTTAGTTGAGAAGGTCATGGTTAGGCCTAGCTCATCTCTTTTTTGTTCACCCGTGTTATTGCTGCAAAAGAAAGAAGGCACATATCGTATGCGTGTCGACTATAGAGCACTAAATAGGATCACTATCAAAAATAGGTTTCCCGTTCCATGGGTAGAAGACCTATTTGATAAGCTACAAGGGTCGCCCTACTTCAGTAGGATCACTATCAAAAATAGGTTTCCCGTTCCACGGATAGAAGACCTATTTGATAAGCTACAAGGGTCGATGCTTAAGTAGGATTGACCTAAAAAGTAGCTACCATCAAATAAGGATAGTTGATCAAGAGATTGTAAAGACCGAATTTTGTATTACGTTTGGTCTTTACGAATACATTAATTGTCATGCCTTTTGGCTTGACCAATGCACTAGCCACATTTAACCGCTTGATGGAGAAGCTATTAAGGCCTCACCAAACCTTTACTGGAGTGTTCTTTGATGATATAATCATCTACTCTAACTCACTAGACGAACACAAGCAACACCTCCAGGTAATATTTCAAGTCTTACGAGAGAATAAACTCTATATTAATGGAAAGAAAAGTGAGTTTTTCTTACAAGAGATTCAGTATTTAGGTCACATTATCTCTCAAGATGGCATCCAAATGGATCCATCAAAGCTAGAGGTAATAAAATGATGGACTAATCCAAGAAATCTACATGAACTAAGAAGCTTTATAAGGTATGCATGCATATGATAGATGCTTCATAGAAAAGTTCTCACAAATTGTGGGACCATTACATGACCTAACAAAGAAAAACGTTAGGTACATATGGTCCACCAAGGAGAACAATGCTTTCAAAAGGCTTAAAGAAAAGCTTATCTCTCAACATGTGCTTACACTTCCGGATCTCTCAAAGCCATTTGAGGTCCAATGCGACGCCTGTGGTGATTTCCTTGGAGTTGTTTTGCTCCAAGAAGGGCACTCCATAGCCTACAAAAGTCAAAGGCTCGACCCTGTTGAGCAAGCTCTAGGAATATATGAGAAGGAACTCTTAGTGATTCTACATGCTCTAGACTCAAGCACTATTTATTGGGGACTCCTTTCATTCTGCGGATGGATCACCAAAGCCTTAAGTACTTCATGACATAGACCAAGCTCTCCAACAAACAAATGAGGTGGGCCAATTTCTTTAGCAATTTCATTTTCATATTGCTCACATTGCTAGCAATTTCATTTTGATTTTCACATTGCTAGCAAGCATAATCAGGTAGCTGATGCACTCTCAAGATGACCAAGACTGAATGCGGTTTCCATAGCAACTCACAATGATCTATCTTCTATGATAGATGAGTACGCTATGATCCCGATTTTAGAGATGTGATTTCAGCCCGTGCACTAGGGAAGAAAGAAGAACCATTTACCATACAAGATGGCTATCTTCTCTACGGCAATAGACTATGCGTTACTAACTGATCACTATGTGAGAAAGTAATGTATGAATCTCATGCTCCTCCTTATGCGGGGCATAGAGGGATTCAGTCTACCCTAAAAGGGATAGAAACATATTTCTATTGGCCTATCATGAAAGCAAACATATTTCTATTGGCATGCCATGAAAAAAAACATACAAGAGTATGTTTCAAAATGTGTGGTATGCCAAAATCTGAAATTTGATAGAGGGAAGCAACCTGGATTGCTTCAACCTTTGCCAATCCCTAATTCACCGTGAGAGAGCATATCCATGGATTTTATCTTTCGATTGCCCAAGCCTATCCATGGGAATACAGGAATATGGACAATAGTAGACAGGTTTAGCAAACAAGCACACTTTATACCTGTCAAAAAGACTATCAAAGCCCATCAAATGGCAACCCTCTTTATCTCACAAATATTGAAGTACCATGGCTTGCCAATTTCCATAGTGTCGGATTAGGATCCTAGAATGACCAATAATTTTTGGAAGGGTCTCTTTGAGAATTAAGGGACAAGGCTAAACTTCTCTTCGGCCTATCACCCCCACAAATGGATGGCCAAAGTGAAATAGCTAACCTAACAATTCTTGATCTACTAAAAGCCTATGTGACGGAAGTAGATCAAAGGTCCCAATGGGAGAAGTACTTACCATTGGTGGATTATGCCTACAATAACACTGTACATACCTCCATCAGAAAAGCACCTTTTGAGGTAATTGAGGGAAGATCCAAAAGTCCCCTGCTACTTAAGGTACACGGGAAGATCTTCGCTCTGCAGATGAGTATAGTCGAGGCCTACAAGAATTTTTCCAAAAGATTAAGGATGCTATCTCTATCTCACAGCAAAGGCAAAAAGTTGTTGCGAATAAGAACAGAAGAGCTCAAGCCTTTAAACAAAATGATTGGGTCTTGCTTAAATTTTCCAAGGCTCGATTAAGGCACACAATGGGCAAGAATCCTACAGGACACCAAAAGTACTATGCTAATTTAGCAAAAAGGTACTATGGTCCCTTCAAGATTCTTAGACCAATCAATGAGATGGCCTATCAACTCAAGTTTCCCAGTCATTGGCTCATACACAATGCTTTCCATGTGAGCCTACTAAAGCCTTACAAAGGAGAGCCACCTCAAGAACCAACTATGGAAGACGCACCAGAGATTGAGAACCAAGAAGAGGTGCTGCAGCTCGAGTCCATTCTCCGACATGAAGACAAGGTATTGAGAGGCGGTAATATTATCCGATGGTATCTTATTAAGTTTAAGAACTATCCTTTTGAAGATGCTAGATGGATCCAAGGCATACAATTAAAGGATAACCTAAACCTTGTCAATGCTTACAATGCTTCCCTAGAGTAAGCAAATGTAAATATGTTTAAATGAACAAAGTTTTTGTCTTATAAGACTGTCTTTCTTTATAGTGCGCACATGCTAAGAAGTATGCATGCTTAGGATCATGTTTGCGGAGAGGACATCTCTCGTACACCAAGTAGAGCTTGTCACTCTACTATGGAATATTGATAGGACTGACGTGCAGACATGCTTGCCAGAAGCTTAGGCTCTCAAGCACCAAATGGGTTAGTCATCCTTTTTCGAACGATGTTGTAGGGTAAATGGGATCCTCTATTCGCTAGAAAAAGGACTAATGACTAAGCTTTATCGTCTCTACCTCATAGTCGAGGACGACTATGATTTCAAGACAGAGGTAATGTCATAATAGCTATTATCTAATTCTCCTAAATGATTTTATCATGTTAGACTGATCATTTAATATGGGGAAGTACCAAGGGAGAAAAATCTAGAATATTGGTAAGGCTATCGGACCGATCTCGGTAGCAATCCAAAGGAGGGAAAATAGGGATCAAAAGAGGGACCATATGCAAAAGATCAATGTGCATCAATGGGCTTCAAAGACCCTACGGTCCAGCCCATTAAGACTTCCAAAAATCTTAGGTTCCAAAATTAAATGAAATGCTCAATGGTCAAGCCTTAGGGAAATTTGGATGCTTTTGGAAAGACTCAAAAGTCTTCCCACATCCCTATCAAGGAGGGGGCGAGCCATTTTTGTAGGGGATGAGAGAGAAACACACACACACACTCTCTTCCGAGCTCCCTTTACACAAAGGGCATAGTGGACACATGTCAGGTTCCTAGCCTAGTTGCCCCCAAGGTGCATTCAAATCTTATTGGAAGGCCATAGAGGTGGACCAATAAGAATTAGGCTAGAGTAAATTTAGTTTAATTTATTTAAAAACACTTGATAAAAGAACCAATAGAAATTAAGCTCTTTAGAAGACTATTGGACAGTCTACCAAGGGGTCCAATGAGCATTCAGCAACCCAATGGCTTGCGTGATTCCTATTGGCCCAGAAGACTAAGAGGTCAATGAGAGTTTAATTGAATTATTTAAATACCTAAAGCTCTCACAAAAGGATAAAGGGGGACACATGTCACAAGACTAGCAATTATGCTTCTAATTTATAATTGGCTAAACTTTACAGGGGCCAATGGGATACCAGCATGAGCAATTAGAAAGAGGGGTTGACCGAGAGAGAGAGAGAGAGAGAGAGAGAGAGAGAGAGAGAGAGAGAGAGAGAGAGAGAGAGAAGGGGGGTAATTTTTGCAAGGCATTATCACACACACACTCACGCAACTCATGTGTGGAGCAAAGAACTCTCTCTCCTTCTAAAGCTCATCATCTTCTCCAAGCTTTTGAGAAGGGAGGCCTACACCAACAACTCTTGGCTTTGTGATGCAAATCCAACCAAGAGCCAAGCTTCAATGCATGCTCATCTCCTCTACCATGCTAATTACTAAGCTATGCTAAGCTATTAAGAGTGATTATGTGAGGAGAAATACTTCTTTCTGGTAAGAGTACTTCTTCTTCCTCTAGATTGATTGTGTTCTCAAGTGTAAGCTTGGTGCTTGAAGCTTCCATCTTCATTGCACCAGCAAGTTATTGAAGGAACACAAAGTATTGTATTGTAAAATGTCTCCCTTGATGGGAGAAAGCTATAATACAAAGATTTTTTGAGGGGGGATCAGCTCCATGTAAATCTGATCCTTAGTTGTTGTCAATATCTTAATTTCTCTCTCTTTTTGAAGTATTGTTCATGCCTATCTAACTATGCTTTTGTTGCTCTCTCCATCCAAACACTCTTGCTATGCTCATTAGGAATATATCCTTAATGAAATTCTCACTATGTCTATGTTATTTTCCGCTACACACAAGTTACTAGACCATTAAATGTTACATGACGCACAAAAGAGAGACAACCAACCCCTGGAATATTGTGTAGCTAAAGTCAAGGACTGTCATAAAGAATACACGCCCACATTAGGTTTGATTAATCTCAACATATTTGTGTATGGATTCCTATGGCCACACACGTTTATTTGCATCCTTGATGAGTATATGAATGAAGATATTATGCTAGGATTCCCATGGATGCGAGCAAATAGAGCTGTTTAGGATTGGGATGCTAAAGTCCTTGAGTTAACACTCAAGGGAGGACAATTGTGTGTACCATTTTCTCATAGCCCTGAAGAGTGGAAAGCCACTCTCAAAACTCCAAAGCTACCAGACACCAGGAGAAACTCAAACCTAATGGCCACTACTCGATACCAAATCCATCCTCATAATACTGGCATGCAAGGAACCAAGCAATTTTGGGTACCCAAAACTGCTCACCAACAATTCTAAGCAGATTTGGGTGCCTTAAAAACTATTGAACACTCAAAATCAATCACCACTTATACCTCCCTATCAACCACAACAATGGACACCAAAGTCACTGCCAGCTCAATGGATGTGGAAACCCAAGTAGCAACATGAAGCCAAGTTCAAACCAAAGATCATGCACAAAGGGCAAATCTGGGCAAACCAACTAAAGCGACGTGCAAATGGGTACCAAAGCATCAACCATTACCAACAAAATCATCAACTACAGTGCCACATGATTCTAGAAACATTGTTGAGGGTTGTAAACACAGCACTATCGAGGAACGAGTGCAATTACTTCAAGATCTACTCTTCAAGAGAGTCAACCAACAAGATGTTTTTCCATCACCAACCCTTGAGATCACCGCTCAAGACCCACCTCTTGCACATCATAGTGTTTTAAATTGCATTGATTTCAATAGCATGGTAGAGCCAAAATCGGCTATGCATAGACACGCCTATATTACCCATGCACTACACATGCAGGCTACACTCTGTCGTCCTAGAGGACTCGGTCCAAGAGGGGGGAGTCATTCTCAATGCGGACCTGAATATTTAAATCAAATTAGAAAAAGGACAACGTTTTGAAGTGCTTGTATGCTAATGTGTGGGTTTTGTAAATCAAAAGTAAAATGCCCTTATAAGTAAACTTATAAGTAAACAAATGGGAATATGTAACATGATAATCCCTAGGTGTGTGTAAATAGTGTAAATCATGAAAAAAGTAAAAAACGTTGCATTGTTTACTCTTTTACGTGTTTTAAGCCAAAAAATGATCAAAATTAAGAAATCCACTAAAATTTGGCCAAACCTAGTCTTTATGTGTGTTTATGTAATTTTTGGATTGGTTTTCTATTTTTGGACCATCCTAGTATTTTCCTTTTTATTCCTAATAAAAAGGGCTCAAAAATAAAAAATGAATAGTAAACATGCTCAGATTGAAAACCAAAAGATACCTTAGTGATCAGGAAGAGGAGACGTCAAATCTTGTTCGATTACGACGATGGTGACGGAAAGCCTAAATTAGGACGGTAATGCTTGGTTTGGAGAATTTCTCAAAAAAGGAGCAATTAGAATCCAAACGATAAAATTTTTGAAAGGAAATTTTACTACATAGTGTAGTAGGACTAACTGGGGAGTTTGAGAGAAAATGAGTCGAGAAGCCCAGGTATGTATAGCCCAGGTAGGCTAAAACTAGTCTCATTTCTACTTTGGTCTTCCTGGAAAGAGCTTTCAGAGCTAGTTGTATGTGCGCGTTCGCACACTTCTATCGACTTCTATGCTACACAATCTTGCACGAGACATAAGGGGTATGTTCCTATATTTCTAATGAGCCTGTTTATATATGTTTTCAGCGTCGGGGTAGCTCAAAAAAACCCTACGTTAGCAGAAGCTTCTCAAGAAAGACCAGAGAGAAAACTGACCGTAACTTCCAAGTCTGCGGACCAAATCATACCAAACCTAAAGAGGGGCATAGCGGCCACTGGTAGAACATTTCCAATGGGTCATATGACCATTTGACTCAGGACTAGGGGGGTTTATAGATAATAAGATGAAATTTGGCTTGGAGTCAAAATTGCATTCTGACTCCGTAACAAGCTTCCCCATGGGTATTATGATGAATGTACCTAGGTGAAACCAAAAGGAAAGCTCAATTGAGGCCTCGTATACCAAAAATTGTCTCAAATTTCCACAAAGCGTCATTTTTGAGCTAAGGCTTTAAAACATCTCCAAACTGGACCAAATTTGGCATGGCCAATCCTCAATATGGGACATCATGACATTCAAAGGATTGGAAAAAATGACCTTATCCAAGTGTTGAGAGCAAAATCGTCAAAATCAAAGGACCAAGGATTGAACAGACTCTAGGAGACTAAAACAAATTCCGATTAGGGTTAAATGTTACTCATTAGGCTTACAGGATAAGTGTATGACATTGCAAGAGGAAAAAACTAAAAATTTACGATCCTAAATAATATGTACGCTTATTATCTCCTGATCCCAAACAGACCCATTTTCACTTTTTCTCTTTAGGCAAACTATCCTTATGATGCATCAAGGCCCTGAACCCCCTTACAAGCCAAAAATCACTCCGTACTTGTTCACAACACCAAAAAATTCACCAAGGCTTCCAAATCCCATGAATTGGTCACAGGGAACCACTTTCTACTCCCAAATATGCAAGATCACAATGAAAGCTTGGAAACACTCCCTATAACCTGCCTAAGCCCAAAAAGTGCCAAAAAAGTGGAAAGTTGGGACTACAGATAATAAGCATGCTTAGTATCTCTAGTGAACAAATGATCCCAAAATGCAATATTCTTGTTGCAATCAGTTGTATCCTGTTGTTATAAGCCAGCTACACACCAAATTTGGCTCAATTTGGACACTAAAAAGTTTTTGCACCAACACTTAGTCAATTTCATAGCCTTCTAGTTGAAAAGTGATCCTCATGTGGCATTCATGCATCCAAATACACCCACACTTAGAATCCTATCTATTTTCATTGCTTATAACCCATGGGCACTGCTAAAAACCAGTTACAATGCCCAAATGCAGCTATAGATAATAAGTGTGTTTATCATCTTGGATTTTTTTTTTTTTTGCCAAAATCACTTTTTGATGTTCATACTTTGTTTTTATGGGTCAATGTAGCAATTATTTGGCTTTAAATGTGAATTTGGTTTGCAAAATCTTGATTCCAGCTTTAAAGATAGTTTTCCACTTTGAGATGCACATAATATCTATACATGGTGTAATTACCCAGGTTCAATGCAGAATCAGCCTTCCACCCCAAAGAAGAAGATTCAAATACAAAGAATGTTGGATCTTCTAGAGTTCTAATTAGAAGAGGAGTCAATACAAGAGGCCAAGAGGAAATTTGCAGGAGAATTACTGAAGCAAAATCATTTTGCCATATTCCAAGGAAGATTTCAGACCTTGTCATTATCATTGATAAAAAAGACCCAACTCCCGACATCCAAGATGTCATCAATTCTAAAAAATGTGAAGAGAGGAAGCACAAGAGGAATCAACCATCAAAGGGAGGAGCATTAGTAGTTTCATCTAATAATTGCACAAAATCATGCTTTAAATTTGGCACAATAGGGCATTTACCTAAGGATTGTTTCTCATTCAAGGCTTATACCATTTGTGGGAAGAAGGTCCATCCTCCTTCCAAATGCTTCAAGAAGAAGGGTAGTACCAATTATAGCTCAAAGTTCAAAGCATGTAGCACATGAAAACTAAGAACAAGAAGAAGTTAGCAATAACAATCATAACACTTGTGACAAACAGTGACATGTTTGTTGCTGCTTTTATTTTTGCTTTTACCTCTTACACTGGATTCATGTTGGAATGACTTGGTCTTTGTCTTGGATAGATTGTTTGAGGAGAGATGTTTACATTTTGCCTCTTAGATTAGATATACACAGGTTTATCTCTTAGACTTAAGATGTTTTGTCTCTTGAATTGGGGATTGGAGTGTGTTGTGCATCAGTTGTCATAGCCAAATCCCATGGGGAGGATTTTTAGGTTATGTTAGCTTTGGCCTATGGTTTATAATCCTTGGTGTGTATCCCAACGTGTCTGCATGGTGCCTAGTTCACATGGAGTCATGCAACTATCATGTGTCTAGTTTAAAGATGACTTATATTCCAGGCATATTTCATACCCCTAGATTTTTAGAGTTGGATCATGATTCTTGGGGTGAAGGAGATTTTGGCCTCACATGCACTTGCACTACACCCTTGTACTACCTACTCTAGCTCTATTTAAAGATGCAATCATGTACTCACTTTGTTAGTTCAATAATCAAGTTCACTTTGTGTGCATTATCTCTCTTGGTGCAAGATTTGATTAAGTGTGTACTTTATTGCTAATCTCCATTATGCTTAAGTGATGAATGCCTCTTTGTTATATGCACCATAGCTCATGCACCTTCTCTTGCAACTCACTAGTAGTTATATGGTTAGCCACAAAGCCACACCCTTGGCAAGTTATAGAATTCTATGCATAGTAGTTTCTGGCAAAGGGAAACCAATTTACAAATGTCTTTGTAGATGGGGGATCATGCATCAACTTAATACTATGATTGTATTGTAGCCTACCCAACCTACTCCTTGTAAGGTGTGAGCTTTGTCCTAGAGTACTAGAGTATGATTCAAGGAGAGGAAAGGTGGAATTATCCCACATGCAGTGGTGCAAGGCTGTAGAGCTACTTAAAGCTCATTTCATGAATGAATAAGTCAATCTCATTTTGCATTACATCTCTATTGTCTATGATGAGCTTGTGATGGCTTAGCAACAACTCAAGATCGTGTTTATGATTCCAAGTTAATTCATCTTGAACCTAATTTTCTTGAGTGATAATCTAGCCACACACACTCACTTGTGTGCACCATGTTACTCTTTCATCCACCCTAGCTAGCACGATCCCATTCCTATCAAGTGGTATCAGAGCACCAGGATATGCTAGCTAGGTTTCCTGATATGCATTTGTGTGATTAGATTTTCCTAATATCTATTAGGATTTTGCATCATTACCCTACTTCTTAATTGTCTCTGGCATTGGATTTGGGCACGTCTACATGGGCACTACCCTAGCTAATGATTATAGGTAATAGCTTGAGATATAGTTTGCATTTTGAATTTTCTTTTTGCATATTTACACCCTTCAACATCTTCTCTCATAAACACAATTGGCACGAGTTCTACCAAACATCGAGCGAACTTATCCGAGCAAGCTCAAAACTGAGCAAAGTTATTAAATGATTTGACAGAGAGAGAGAGGGGGAGAGAGAGAGATTTCTTTGAAACCAAATAGTAAATGTCAACACCATTGCTAGCAAAAACATAGTTTTTGGAAACTTAGAAATACTTAATGTGGAAAGTTCTAGAAGTTTATGGACCATGTTTTGAAGTTAGGGCACCATTATACAAATCTAGTGATCGACTTTACTGTTAGTATGAGTACCAGCAAGTGCAAGGCATCTTCACAAGTGTGCTATGTGTGAAAGAAGACGCAAATTTACTAACACATATATCATGTGACTATGCATTAAATCTCTCTGAGTTCTTTCTCGTAAGGCGCGTCTCTCTCAGGCTCTCCCCTTCCTTACCTTCCCTTTAGAGAAGTATCTCCCCTTCCCTTACCTTCCCTTTAGAGAAGCACTTCAAGACTTGTCGATAGAAATGTGAAGTATCTTGTGGAATGTTCCTATGAAGTTAAAACGTCTCTTCCTCTTCCTCTTTTACCCCTCTCTCTCTCTCTTCTCTCTCTCTCTCTCTCTCTCTCTCTCTCTCTCTCTCTTTGAATCATTGCTTAATCAATAATTAATTGGTAAAAACACCAATAGCAATTAAAGCCTAAAAATCTTTACTCTATATTGTTTTCTTATTTCTTCATCAATAACATAACAGTGTGGGCAACAATGCTACGATTCTCTCCCAAGCTATCGACCTTTTCATGGGTTTTGACTTTAACATCAACTACTAAAGGATCTATGCTAAGAAGCTCATAGAGGTTCTTACTTTATGGCCTCCTTATGGGGACTCCACTTTGGCCTTCGTAATAAGCGGGTGACATCTAAATTGCCCATAGTATATCTCGCTTCATGCATCAAATATTGAACAACTTCTTTCACAAAAATTGAAGATGCGGTTCCTTTCCATTTTGAATCATTGTTTGGAAAAATCTGGCAGATGTCAAAAGGACATAGCATCTACCACACAATAGACAAGCACATCAGTGTTGAAATATGCTTCACATCATGGTGTCACCAATTATAAGAGATCAGTGTTTGGAAAAATCTGGCAAATGTCAGAAGGACATAACATCTACCACACAATGACAAGCACATCACTATTGAAATATGCTTCACATCCTGGTGTCGCCAATTATAAGAGGCAAATTTGGCTCCAATTTGTGAAGATCAAAACCAGATCCTACTCTTAAAGGTAGTACAAGAGGCTTATCCACATCTGGAATGACAGTTTCAACAAGATGGACTTTCCATAATATTTTTTTTGCAGCAAAATTTAGTCTGTTTTGAGCTTGTGTCTGCTCAAGATGAGGTGGTAATAAAATCTTGCTACCTGGACGATCATGTCCACCCACTAGGAAGAATGCTACTAAGTGAGAGAAGATGCTTAGATCTCTCTCTCTCTCTCTCTCTCTCTCTCTCTCTCTCTCTCTCTCTCTCTCTCTCTGAGATTTTATAGTCCTTCGTCCTCAATGCCGGTCTTGAACCACGGTGGGTGGGAAGGCAATAATCCGAGAGCTATGTGTCTCACCGTTAGGACGAGCTTGTTCACTTGGCTGCACCAAATCTAAAGATTTATCTTCCCTACCGGCCTTTGAAATTGCATTGCCGCCTTGTGAGTGGCAACCACCATCGATGGAGCTTGGTTGCAAGCCCCTTCGTGCCCACTATCTATCCGACACGCTTCTCTTGTATTGTTGTCGTCGTCATGCAGTACCCCATGTCCTACTACCTCCTCTTTTATTTCACATTACTTGCGTATATCCCATGCCAATAGAGCGAATGATGGACACCGAAAAGGAAAAGATTGCATAACGTTAGTGGCTCTCAGAGTACGTAGAGAGAAGTATGCAGAACATCGTCCGACGAGAAAAAGAGGGCCATGGGCTTTTCATGGCATTTAGCTTTTTCTCTTTCCAACGCGACGAAAATTGCTCACGTTGGAACTGCCGTCTCTTACATACATATTGGCAGGATTCCACTTTGATTGCCCGGAATCTGATAGATTTCCTTGCTGCCTTGCTGCCTTGCAGGACTGCTGGAGACGCAAAATTACAAGTTTTTACAGGTTTTGAACTCTCCCAAACCGTTTCAAAGCGTTAAATCAATCATGCACGCAAGCGACTCGTCCTCTGAAAGTGTACTTAAACTTTTTTTTAAAATTGTGTTTTCCCCAGCTTCATGTGACAGTGCACGAGGCTCCGTGCTCTGCCTTGGCCTACTGGCTCCTGCGCATCGTTGCACTACTGCGTGCCACCTTCCTCTCCATGCTCGCCGTCTCATCGCCCACCATGCTTTAGTTTTGATCCTCTTAAATAAAGGCATCTTTATCTATTCTGGCCTCCTACCATTTTCCCGAAATCGGTGAGACCTACTCTTTCTCTATAAAACAAAACTCTCTGAAAGAGCGCGCGCCGGCGCGCGCGCTTTCAGAGAGTTTTTTTATAGAGAAAGTTCTACTGTACGAGCTGGAGCCTGGACCTTGTGTAAGAGTTGGGGCGTCGACCTTGTGTAAGAGTTGGGGCGTCGGCTTGAAAGAGGGGGCGCACAGTGCCGGCCTCGGGAGTCTGTGCAAGGCTGCTACTGGCCTGGAGCAAAACAGAGGAAAGAAAGAGAGCGTTGTAGTTTGGAGGGCACCATATGATAGGTAATGGGGTATCAATGCAGGGAGCTTTAGAAAGGGATTCTCTTTTTTCGGAGACTCTGTCTTGAAGGCTTTGTGTCTCTGACGCACAAGGGGGCTGCTATAGTGCGGCGGGCCCTGGATTGGCGGAGGGAGTTGCAGAATTGGCAAAGTACTGTGTTCCTCTTCCCAATTGGGGACTAATTCGGTTTCCGCACTAGCAAAATGGGCTTCCCTCTGTTCGATCGAAGGTGTTCTTAGTGTCCGAGGTATGTGAGAGGCATTCTCCCTCTTGAAGAGAGATGGGGAATTTGAGCGATTCTCTCTTCAAGCTGGGAGAAGCTAGCAGAGATAGGGGAAAGAGTAGAGCTGGGGAGAGGGGAGCCCTTAATGATGAGCTGCTTCCGGGAGGAGCCCAACTGCTTGCACGTTGAGAGGACCGTTTGGCCTTGCTGGTGAGGGCTTCCACCTGTGCGTATGCGCAGCCCCATCTTTAGTCTGCGATACCACAACTCGGCGTCATTGCCTGCATCTTCAATCGTAATTTGCCCATGATTCATACTCCCTCTCCCTCTCTCTCTCTCTCTCTCTCCGGCTAGATCTTTAAGGTCTCTTGGGATAGTTTCCTACGACGTTAAAACTCTCTTCTTCTTCTTCTTCTCCTGATCGCTTGCTTCTCTAATACACGCAGGTAATCATGCATTTTTGCGCATTGTGCAGGTTATACTCTAGAGGGTGGCCGTATGCTACAAAGAATTGGGGTTGCCAAGGTGACCAGTAGGCGGGGTCTGCAGTCAGGAGGGATTGCTCACTCGCACATCAAATCTGTTTTCAATACAGACCTGCGTAGCATGCACTTGGAAGGATGTGCATAAAATTTGACGGCTATGATTGCATAAAATCTTGTGTGTGGACTTGGCAGCCATGGATCCCCTCACTACCTCGCATTCAGTTCACTAAAGGTTGCATTCGCTAGCTCAACGGCTCATGCATGGAGGGGAGTAGCAACTAGCTCGTATCTATCAGCAAGACGGAGTGAAGAGCAAGTGTCTCTATTCTATGCTTACTCTATCTCTCACTTGCTTTGTCATTAGTTCTTGGTTACTTAGTTGAGGTAGCTAGGATCGTTATCAAACTTCATGCAGTGTCGGATCAGCTTCTCGTCCTACTAGCCACTAGCCTACCATGGTCGCTTTTGTTGAGCCAGCTCCAACATGCAGCCCTAATGAGCCCCTTCATGCCGGATCTGCTTTGTCCAAACCTTAGCACCATCTTGAGCATGCCACATGAGCCTCTTCAACATTCATTGTCGTCTCCTTTCGCCAACCCATCATAGATGTCAAGGGTCATGGGCTATTGATAAGTCCGCTTCACTCAAGAAAGTTTCAACAATTTGAAGGACTTGGCTTTGCAAAGACACGAGCTTGCAATTAATATTTGAAACACTTTAAGGAAAGCTAGCTCATAGGCCACTAGTGCTCCTTGTAAGTTTATAACCATTTTTGTGGTCTAAAATGGGTACCCAAATGAGTTAGTAGGGAATTCTCTCTCTCTCTCTCTCTCTCTCTCTCTCTCTCTCTCTCTCTCGCTCGTTCGCGAGATGGCTTGGTTATCATGACACACAACAAATACCCTCATGATAACCAAGCCATCTCGCGAACGAGAGAGAGAGAGAGAGAGAGAGAGAGAGAGAGAGAGGATCTGACTCAACTGTCTGAAATAGTCCATGCCGGCACGAACTCTTTGGTTTTTTTATAAGGGTTTTGTTTATAGCTGGTGAAATGACGGTCGAACTTGAGGACCCTCTTGCCTCAGCTAGTGTTTCTCCAAATGGTTTCTAGACTTTCCTTGCCGAACCCCTTCAAAACCAAATCTGTTAATGAATCTAGGGACCCCGATATTTGCCTTTTCCAAAGTGGCACAATGTTGTTAGTTGTAGCAAACAACAACCCAGTCACCCCTTGGAGGTGGATACCTTGTGGGGTGCTAAGGTAGATGCACACTTGTATTTCACTTTGTTCACATTCTACAAAATAGAGCATTGCATATTAGGGTAGGTAGGACAACTCCAAAGGACGTCAAGAGGCTCTAACATGAGGACAACGGACATGTCAAAGGGAGCCACAGGACTGGAGCCAAGGTGTTGCATATCCTGGGTGACACGACCTTGTAAGAGTCTTAAAAGAAGAGAGAAATATGTTGAAGCCATTTGGGCATGGTACATTATCCTCCGGCCGAGAAGGTAGAGATGCTAACAAGGGTGAATCTATCGATCGAGTTATTGTGGATGTTGTTGCACCCAACTCATTGTTCACTTTTGTAGTATATCAAAACCTTTATGTGGCATTCATAGAAAATGTGGTACTCTTTCATATCTTTAGGTTGGGCCATTGAAGACTACGTGCATTGTAGATGGAATGATAAGGCAGTCACCTACAATAGGATAGTTTTTTTCTAAATTAGTCAAAGCCTGAGAGAGAGAAAGAGAGAGGGATACAAGGGGAGAAGATGAAAAGTTTAAATGTTGTAAGAACAAGCCAAGGAGAACTTAAAAATGTAACCAACACTGTGCAAACTCACTAGTACATTCCATTTTGGCTATATAGGAAAGAATTGTTTTACCTATGTGCACTTAGATTTGTGAGATTCTCTGCAAATTGTATATACCTTTTGGCTGCTATTACATCTGTTTAAAAGGGGTTTGACTACAAATAAGTGACCAATAAAAAAGTCTTTCTTGAAAATACAAAGTTCCTTTCAATGACATTTATAAAAGTCTTGAAAATTTAATAATTTCTTTAATGTTTTCACACCATTCTTTTCAAGTATGTGGAGGAAATTTTTCTTTTTCTCTTTTTGTCTCAAGTGTCATTATTGTAAATTTGAGACATCCTTTCTGGGAGCTAGAAAAAATGGAGTCACCCATGAAAAACATTTATCTACAGTTTCAATAAGATACAATCTAGAGCCAGAGACTACAAACACACATTGCTCATATTGACTCCAACCTGCAAATTGTTACCATATACATGTGGTAGTGATGTGTGTGAACACACTAGGACCGCTGGGGCATTTTTTCCCTCTTTAGGAGGTTTTTTCCCCCGTGCATTGTATATACGCCCATCACTCTAGGGCTAACCATCTTTCCGTTGCACACTAAGTAACACACTCTCTATTGTGTGCCTTGAGCTTCCTTCGTCTTCTCCAAGTTGTGTGTGTTTCTCTGCAACCCTAATTCCAACAATTGGTATCAGAGCAGGTCACGTCCTCCCGGGCTTAGTCGCCAGCTGCTCCAGCACACGCTTGCTCACTTTCTCCGATTTCAGTGAGCTTTGGCGAGCGTTCGCAGGTCGACAAATATTTTGGGTAAGCTCGAAGAGCTTGGTCTGCTCAGAATTTTGATTTGGGCTCATTTCAGCCTCCGTTTCCACTACAGGCAGTAACTGCACAGGCTATTTCGTCATTTTGTGCAGATTTTCTGTCAGTGCCGTTTTCTGCATAACAGGTGCCTTATAGTCTTCTACGGTTTGTGCTATATAGCACAGGTTGTTCCCGCTCCATTTCTCCTATTTTCGGGCAGTTTTCACATCAGGTGCAGCATTTACCATGGCTGACAACAACAACACAGATGTGTTCAAGATGTTTGTTGCTGAGGACAGGTTGGATGGGGACAACTAACCTATGTGGGCTTATATGATGCAACATGTTCTTGTGTCAAAAGGTGTCTGGAACATTGTGCAGGGCATTGATGTACGTCCTGGTTCTGAAGATGTAGGTGATGTTGAGGATGTTGCAGGTCTTGTTGCAAGGATTGCAGCTGTTAGAGTTGTTTTGCCTACAGCAGAACAAGCTCGCTGGGATGTTAAGGATGCGCAGGCTCATGCATTGATTGCGTTGTCTGTGAAGCGCACCATTATTCCTCACATCCGTTCAGCAAAATTTGCAAAACAGGCTTGGGATATTCTAGCAGGTCTTTATGCAAGCCGCAATGAGGCTAAAATTGCTTTGCTGCGTAAAGAGCTAGAGTCGAAGATTATGTATGAGGAAGATGATATGGACACTTTCCTTGCTAGTGTCAAGGATATCAATGAGCAACTCATTTCTGCAGGTGAAGTCATTTCGGACAGTTCCCTTGTGCACACTGTTCTTGATGCCTTACCAGATTCCTACCAGACTTTTGCTAGTACTTGGAGACTGATGACCCAAGGAAATCCTGAAGTTGTCAAGTTTGATGCATTATGCACATTGCTGTTGCAAGAGTCACTTTCTAGAAAAAACAGGACTAGGCAGCGTGCAGTTGAACAGGCTTTTATTGCTTCTCAAAGAAGGGGTGGTAACAGTAATGCAGCCACTTCTTATGGTTCTGCTGCGAGTGGCAAAAATTCTGTTCCTAATGCTTCTGGTGGCAGCACTTCGTCTGGCAATTCTGGTGATAAGGGCAAAAAGAAGATGCGTTTCCATTATTGTAAAGCCAATGATCACTTGATCAAGTCGTGTCCTAAGTTGAAGGCCAAAGAGGTTAAGAAGAAAGAGGGTGGTTCCACTGCAAATGCTGGTTCCACTACAAATGCAGCCATTGTTGAGTCTTCTGTGAAAGGAGATTGTGATGTTGATGTTGATGCAGAATGGGCTTTTAGCGCAGAGTGCACTTACAATCCTGCTGTCCATGATGCATGCTTGTCAATTGCTGCAGATTCACATGTGTGGTATTTCGACAGTGGTGCTACAAAGCACATTACCTCACATCGTGAATTGTTTACCTCTCTCGAGTCTGTCCCTCATGGGAATTCAATCACTTGTGCCAACAACGCCTCTTATCCAGTTCAGGGAGTTGGAAAGATTGTGCTCACTGCTGCTAATGGCAGTTCCTTCACACTTGTTGATGCACTTTATGTACCTGGGATCAAGAAGAATCTCTTGTCTGTATCCGCACTTGCTAGACTTGGACTTGTAGTCAAATTTGTGGATGATAGATGTACAGTTCATGATCTCAGTTTTGGTGATGAAATTGTTGCATCTGGGCTTTTGTGCCGTGGGCTGTATAAGCTCACTTTGTATGACAAGTGTGGACAAAATTTTGCAAATGATGTTGCAGATTCAAGGGCTATTTCAGATGCAAAACTTTGGCATGCACGTTTTGGTCATCTGAATTTTGCCAGTTTGCTACGTTTGTAGAAATCTGATATGGTTGCTTCTTTGCCGCCTCTTGAAGCACCTGTCAAACATGTTTGTGAAGGCTGTATTCTGGGTAAAATGCAACGTTCTAAGTTTCCAAAGGATGGTTCAGTTAGGGCCACATGCAGGTTGCAGCTTGTGCATAGTGATGTTTGTGGGCCCATGCAAACTCCGTCCTTGGGCAATTACCTGTACTTCGTGACTTTCAGTGATGATTACTCCAGGCATGCATGGGTATTTCCGCTTAAAGCGAAGTCCGAAGTTTTTATGTGCTTCAAACAATTTTTGGCTATGGCTGAAAATGTCTCAAAATGTACTATGGGCACCCTCCGTTCCGATCGAGGGGGGGAGTATATGTCTCATGAATTTAATGCATTTCTGGCTAGTCGTGGGATAAAACACCAATGTACAGTGCCTTATACACCTCAGCAAAATGGTGTTGCTGAGAGGAAAAACAGGTCACTAACGGAAATGGCACGATGTATGGTCAAAAGTCAAGCTTTGGCGCATTCTTTTTGGCTTGAGGCCATCATGTGTGCCACTTATGTACTTAACAGGTGTCCTACGAAAGCTTTGCAGTCTATTACTCCATATGAAGCATGGCATGATAGAAAGCCTTCTATTGAGCACATGCGTGTTTTTGGCTGTTTGGCATATGCTTTGGTGCCACAAGTGCAGCGCAGAAAATTGGATGATAAGGCTGTCAAATGTATTTTTGTTGGTTATAGTGCTGAAAGCAAAGGTTACAGGTTGTATCATCCGCAAACAAAACGTATTCTGGTTTCACGGGATGTAGTGTTTGTGGAAGATTCTGTTCAGCCCTTGCTGTCATGTACTAGAGACAGTAATGTAAGCTCACAGGACATTTATGACACTTTGTTGCCTCTTTTCAGTGGTGGAAATACGAATGTAAGTTCCAATGAGGCAAATGTACAGCCTATGGGGGTTTCTGAAAATGTTTTAGAACAGCCTATTACTGATGCAGATGTACATGATGTACTTGATGAGGAAAGGGCTCAAAATGAGCAGGCTAGAGGTATGCCAAAATGGCTGGTGCACACTTTGCGTGACAGTAAATTGGATGCACCTTTATCTAGTCGCACTCGTTCAGGCTCTCGCCATGCATCTTATGCATCAGATTGTTATGCTTTGGCTGTGTCTAGTTTACATGATGTTGAGGAGCCTCTGTCTTTTGATGAAGCACAGAATTCAGAAAATTGGATTGCTGCCATGAAATCAGAATATGATGCACTTATAGAGAATGACACATGGACTTTATGTGATTTGCCTCCTGGCAAAAAGGCCATTGGTACGAAGTGGGTTTACAAGTTGAAACGCAAGCCGGATGGTGAGATCGATCGCCATAAGGCTCGACTTGTTGCAAAGGGTTATGCACAACAAAAAGGCATAGATTATGAAGAGACTTTTGCTCCCACTTGTCGTATGACTACTGTGCATTTTCTATGTGCATTGGCAGCTCATTTTGGTTGGGATGTACATCAATCAGACATTGTTACTGCTTTCTTGAATGGTGACATATTTGAGGAAGTTTATGTAACGCAGCCTCGCGGTTTTGTCATAAAAGGACAAGAGGACAAAGTGTGCAAGTGTAAGAAGGCTTTGTATGGGTTGAAGCAATCTCCTCGTGCTTGGTATGAAAAAGCTGACACTCATTTGGTTAAACGAGGCTTTCGTAACAGTCCAACAGAAAGCACATTGTATGTAAAGCGTGAGGATGATGTATTTCTCATTGTGGTTCTTTATGTTGATGATTTGCTGATCACTGGACCAAATGAGAGACATATTGTTGAATTTAAGGCTGATTTGAATGCTACTTTCAAGATGAAAGATTTGGGGCTGTTGCATCATTACTTGGGTATACAGTTTAAGCAGTGTGATGGTGGTATTGCCTTGTGTCAGAAAAGTTACATAGAGACATTGCTATGTAAGTTTGGACTTGAGGATTGCAAACCTATTGCCACTCCCATGGAAACAGGTTTGAAGTTGAGTCTACATGATGCTGGCGATCCTGCTGATGTCACTCTTTACCAAACTGTTGTTGGCTGCCTCATTTATGTATGCAACACGAGGCCAGATATTCAGTTTGCAGTCTCGCAGGTCAGCAGATTTATGCATAGCCCAGGGTCTAAGCATTGGCAGGCTGTCAAGAGGATTTTCCGCTACCTTAGTGGCACTTTACATCTTGGCTTGTTTTATCCCAAGGGGGGATCATTGCCGCCAGACTTACATGCTTTTTCGGACTCAGATTGGGCTGGTTGTTTTGACATGCGAGTGTCCACAAGTGGTTTTTGTTTCATGCTTGGCAGTTCATGTATATCATGGTTGAGCAAGAAGCAACCTACTGTGGCCACTTCGAGTTGTGAGGCTGAGTACAGGGCAGTCTTCACAGCTACGGTTGAGTGTGTATGGCTCAGACGCCTTATGGCTGACTTGGGTGTTGGACAGGACACTGCCAACACTATCTACACTGACAGTCAGAGCGCATTGGCAGTTGCGAGGAACCCAGTTTTTCATGCTCGCACAAAGCACATTGAGGTGCATTACCACTATGTCAGGGAGAGGCTCTCAGCAGGAGAGATCAGCTTGGCTTATGTGCCAACACAAATAAGCTCTACCAACTCTACCTCTTCTATAGCTTCCCTAAATTAGGCATTTCTTGACAACATTTTATTTTTGAAACAACCCTCTCTCCTATCAAGCACTTGCCATAATATTATGTATTGAGAAACCCCCCTCCACAACAAAGCGTACACATGCATGCACTCTCTCTCTCTCTCTCTCTCTCTCTCTCTCTCTCTCTCTCTCTCTCTCTCTCAAGAAACTACCAGGGCTTGACTACCTATGACCATCAGCCATGCTTCGAGGAAGGGAGCATAACCTTGGATAATCAAGGAGTTAATATAAGGGTGGATGATTGAAGTTTCCATGAGGAATGCTAGAGGAGGAACAATGATAGATAGATAATATGTAATTTGATACTAAATGTTTCCTTTTATGATTTAAGTTCTATATGTATCTTGTTGGGTTTTGCTCGCTTTTATGATTGCTCGGAAAGGTTTTCTCGGAGTTTGAAATTCCCCAATTGGCACATTTGATTTATGTGTGTGTGTGTGTGTGTAGTACTCTTTGTGAGCTTTCCAACATGCTTGTGCATGTTTAATTCACCCCAAGATTCATCGAGTTAATTAAATTGGCAATTTTGTGAGCTAATTTTTGTTATTCGCTGTGCAAGATTAGCCTTTAATCATTTGGTGTGTGAGCATTTACTTGTTAGTTGGCTTTGTGTGTGTGTGTGTGTGTGTTTTTTTGTTTTTTTTTGGGGGGGGGGGGGGGGGGAGGGGGGGAAACTGTCGAGAAAAAGCCAAAAGAGTTATTTTGTGGCTCCCTATACAAAAGGCGTGGATTGGCCACTTGGCTTAGTGCATAGTTCAAAAGTGTTGGGCCCCTCCTCATGTAGCATAGTGTGTTCAAGCCCATTTTAGGCATAAAGAATGTGGGCGGACTTGTACATCGTGCCAAATTACAGTTAACTGCATCGTGGTGGGTTCGTAAGTGGTTGAGCATGCGAATAATTTTATTTTTTAAAGCCCACTACCCCCACTTGCCCGTGGCCATTGCTTGTTGCCCACGCTTGCCTGAGCTCTTCCCTCACCCGCTTCACCAACTTTCCTTGCTCGTGCTGCCAGGCTTACCAAGGGTGACTTCCCACATGCCCCCAAGGGCCTCCTACCTTAAAGTTGTTCTCACCCTCTAAGCAGGAAGGCATTCCCACAGTCTCGAGTAGAGTGATAAGAGCCTATTCTCACAAAGGCATCCATCCTTTGAGCACCTAAGCATGAAGGATACAAAGTTTCAGAATTCAAGGAAACTTCTTCCGGGCATCAAAGAAGAATTTCAAGCATTGCAAAAGGATTTCAATTTTGTGAAGAGGGGCTTCACCTCTGGTAAAGAGGAGCTTCACAAAAGGAATTCTCTCTCTCTCTCTCTCTCTCTCTCTCTCTCTCTCTCTCACTCACACACACACACACACACACACACACACGCGCGCGCGCGCGCACGCACGCACATTAAAAATCTTACAAGCAAGCAGAATAATTTGTAAATAAATTTCTTTCATCTCCTAAGTGACATTTGTGCTCGTGTAAAGAAGTAGACACTAGCTAGGAGAGTCTTTTAATCTAAGACCCCTCTATTAGCACAATGGAAGAGAAAGGGCTTAGGAAATTTAATGGGGAGGGCTTTCACATTTGGAAAACCAAGTTGAAGGGCTACTTAATGAGAAAGCAATTGTGGGGAGTAGTCAAGCCAACAATCATTGATCCGACATCTACTAATGTTGCACACATATTGACGAGCTATGAGTGCACAAAACCAAGCCAAGGATGAGCAGGCATTAGGGATCATAATCATTGCACTACATGAAAATTATGTACACTTTACCGATGATTGTGAAACCTCATGAGCTGCATGGGAAGCACTAGAAAAAAACTTTGGAGCTAGGAAAAAGAAGAGCAAAGTGAGCTTAAAGAAGGATCTATACAAATAAAAAATGGAACATAATGAAGATGTTTCAAGCTTGTTCAATTGCCCCAAAAGCATGACCACACAACTAGATTATGTAAAGAGAGTAATACCAAAGGAGGACAAGATTACAATTCTTCTAGCAGCCTTACCACCTAGCTTTGACGAGATAATGACCATCATTGAGAAAAAGGATTCAACACCAAATTTTTAAGATGTAATCAACTCTTTAATGTCCAAGGAGAATAAGTAAGGGAGGAATGCTACTTCAAGGGTAGGAGCTTTTGCAGTTTGCTCTAGTAACAAAACTTGTTTGAAGTGTGGCAAAGAAGGGCACATAGCAAAGGACTGTCTAGCATCGAAGAGTTGCATCATTTATGAAAAGAAGGGCCACCTTCCTTCCAAGTGTTTCAAAAAGGATAGAGGCAAACCCAACAAAAATTTGAGGCCCAAAGTCTATTTGGCAAAAGAAGACAAAGATGAAGATGAAGCCTGAAGGCGACAGTAGCCTTCTAGTCTACGAGGACATTCTCTAGTTTTTTGTTTTGCCTTTCCCCTTCAATTGTATTTGTTTGGAGATAGCTTGGACTAGCTTGGTCTCAATATTATACATCTGTTTGAGGGGAGGTGTTGAGTGTCTCTTGGATTAGAGATAGTTTGTCTCCTGGATTGGGGATGGTCTCTTGGATTGGAGATGTTCTTTTGCTCCTGGATTGGAGTGTGCCAAAGATGTCAATTTCTTCAGTTTCTTCCTAGTCCAAACCTCAAGGGGAGTATTGTAAGGTGTGAGCTTTGTCCTAGAGTACTAAAGTATGATTCAAGGAGAGGAAAGGTGGATTTATCCCACATGGAGTGGTGCAAGGCTGTAGAGCTACTTAAAGCTCATTTCATGAATGAATACATCAATCTCATTTTGCATTACATCTCTATTGTTTATGGTGAGCTTGTGATGGTCTAGCAACAACTCAAGATTGTGTTTATGAGTCCAAGTTAATTCGTCTTGGAGCCTAATTTGCTTGAGTGATAATCTAGCCACACACACTCACTTGTGTGCGCCATGTTTCTCTTTCATCCACCCTAGCTAGCACGATCCCATTCCTATCACTCCTTTCTCAAATACCCTTGGAGATCAACGGTTAGTATTTTCCTTCTTAGGAATTGGAGAACAAGCTCCCTTGCATGTAGAGGACTTCTTTCAAATAAAATTTTATTTTGGTTTGTCTCCTGGGTATTGTTCATGGTTTTCATCTTCTAATTGGCTGGTCTTGGCCAAGACATACAAAAGTCGTGCATGATTGGGGACAGGATGCTATGTGGATTTCCACCTTAAGATGTCTAATGAGGACTATCAAGCTTGAAGATGAAGTAAATGCCAACATTCAACAGGGATCCCTTTGCACCCAATCCAACCTTGCTCAACTCCCAACATATACTACTGATGAGGAGCCGCTTGTTACCACAAAAGGACTTCCATGCTACATGGGTACAATTGAACCTTTCCTTGAGGTTGATTGTGTGCCCTCGTCTGAACCTAACATTTCTCAAAATACTCAAAAGCTATAGAAACCTTATAAAAAAGCCCTCCTTGATCAAAGTATTTTTTAGAGATACGGTTAGTACTTATATGTGTCATTCTATGTACCTTTAGGGAATGGAGAGCATGAATTATTTTTTTTTGCAAATCTCACAATAAGTGAGAGGTTATATTAATAAGAGAAAACCGTTACATCAGCGCCATGCTCAAGAGCCATGGTCACATTACATTCCATAAAAGACCGATGATCAGGCTTTTCACCAGGAGCCCCAACCTTGCATACATCAAATCGTCATAGAACTGACTGTGAAAGTTATCCTATTCCACTCATGTGAGATCTTGCTTTTCCCAATCCCAATAATAGTTTCCCTACTTTCTTTGATAATCTCTAAGTAGCTTGCTACCGAGAGATCTTGGTCAAACACAGAAAAAGAGAAATCTAACAACTTGAGTACATATCAAAAGCACTTGGCTTTTCATCCCTTTCCCTCCAAGGAGCAAATCATTCATGGAGAACCCTATCTTCCACGTCCTTTGGATCCATTGCACACCCTACCTTCCAAGCCTTTGATCCCTAGGTATTCCATGAATTAGTGGGGTAGGCGATACCTCAGGCTAAGATCTTCTCGCTTGCTGGCAAGGCCCCCCATGGCACTTTCCATAGAAAGATCTTCATTGACAAGGGTAACGGAGGATTCCATGTGTTCTTTGTAGACACACTGTCATCGAGCCTCTGGCCATTGCTTACCCCACTGTTTGTTGAAGGGGGGAAAACAAATCTTCCTTGTGCATAAGAGCTAGGTATATGCCCTTCATGTGTGGTTTGAAGAAGTGGCTACTCTGTGGCCATCGCTAGGCTTCTCATTCAAAAAATGGGTACGCTTAGAGGCTTTAAGAGATTGCCCAGCCTTTCCAAATCTCTATTGATCAACACACTCTCTGTGCCATCAAGGTGAAAATGGGCAACCACAAGGTCTGCCTCTTTCCAATTCAGTCTGATGAAGTCCCACAATTGGGTCAACCAATGGAGTCCTTTGTTGTTCACCTATATATATGCGTCTAGGTCTTTATGCACCCACATAAATATCACATCATTAGACTAAGAGTGGGCCAAATTGTGTATCTTATAAAGAAGCTCAATTTTTTAGTTGTTTCAAGATAAAAAACATTTTTCCATCCTCTTTCTTCTTTGCAAACCGGTTGAGAAAGGCTGAAACAGGGCATCTTTTAAAGAAGTGGTTATTCTGAGTGGATTTTTTTTAGCATTGGATGCAAGGAGAAGTCAACAATTGAACAATTGTGTGTGTGTGTGTGTGTGTGTGAGAGAGAGAGAGAGAGAGAGAGAGAGAGAGGGAGAGAGAGAGCATGCATCCGTGCCATTAGTAATAGCAATGGACTTAAAATGGGAGCTCTACAACAGCATGATCATTTGTAATCAATATATTGTAGATGGAAATTGTATGGTTATTGGTGTAATGCATTGCCTGCCTGTTGCCTCTACAACATGATTGGCGAGAAAGATATATGCCTGATTTAGAGTATTTGCACAATAACGCACACACATTTTTTGTAGCATGCTACTCATAAGTGATAATGCTTTGTATACTCTGAGTGAATTTTAATCATCAAATCTATCCAAAAAAATTGACCATGCATTGAAAAGTTGTATCACAATGTTATATGTCTGATGATTTTTCTTCAATTGGCATTCCCATAACTCACAATGAGACATTTGCAAAGAACAAGAACTTAAAATTTCTGTGTCTAATGCTTGCTAAGTCAAAGATGGAGGCAAAATGAAATAAAATGACTAAAGTAATACCAACAAAGCTGTTTTGAGCATCTATACTAATAGATAATGGGGGAGGGGATTCCGGCTCCCCCCCCCCCCCCCACATGTCGTCTCCTGAACACTCAGGCAGGCTCCGGTTGGTGTGCGCTGAGCAAAACGGTGAACGAAAACAATGCGCAATGCGCATCTGCAGTAGGAGAGAGAGAGAGAGAGAGAGAGAGAGAGAGAGAGTGTTGGCACGTGCGTGCACAATGCACAGTGCAGGCGGAAGAGAGTAGAATAGGCATGCCGCCTCGGCGTGTGCAAACATACAAAATTCCTTTCATTGAATTTTCCAAGAGGAAATTTAAAAAAATTAAGATACTTTTTCACGTTTGGGGGGCAGAATTTGGGGCGGAATTTCTCCCTTTCCCCTTGCGCTCAACCGGCATTTTGGAAATTGAAAACGGCACGATATTAAGTTGAGACACATTTTTCTCGAACACTGTCAGGACTACTATCCACGGGATGAGTCCGAGCCTCTCTCTCTCTCTCTCTCTCTCTCTCTCTCTCTCTCTCTCTCTCTCTCTCTCTCTCTCTCGTCACACAGTCTCTCACGTCCTGTTGGGAGTCCTTAAAATGCGTCTCAGCTTAATACCGTGCCGGTTTCAATTTCCTGGAGTCCTTTGGTTCTTGAAAAATGCGTCTTAGCTTAATACCGTGGCGGTTTCAATCGAGAGAGAGAGAGAGAGAGAGAGAGAGAGAGAGAGAGAGAGAGAGAGAGAGAGAGAGAGAGAGAGAGAGAGAGAGAGAGAGAGAGGGGCTCAGGACCTGAAGTCGGACAGCATTCGGGAACAATGCCTTAGTTTAATATCGTATCGTTTTCACCGCTTCAGAGCAAGGAGAAAAGGAGAAATTCCATCCGAAATAGAGAAAAATAGTGCAAAAACCCGGAAAAAATATCGTAATTTTATAAATTTTTCTATTGATGAAAAATTCAGAGCAAGGAGAAAAGGAGAAATTCCATCCCGAAATAGAGAAAAACAGTGCAAAAACCCGGAAAAAATATCGTAATTTAATAACTTTTCCTATTGAAAAATTCAAGGGAAAGAATTTTGTATGCTTGAAAAAATGATTGGTCCGGATTGTGTGAGACCATAAGCGAGCGGCAACTGTGTTGTGAGTGCGTCTGTGTGGTCCATTGTGGGATCGTGAGTGTGAGGAGGCACGATTGGGCCGTTGAGAGGTGTGGACATTGGACGGTGGCACCCTCATTGCGACAGTGCACATGCATTGAGCAAAGAGCATTGCCCCCGTTGTAGACTAGCTCCAATCTAGCCAAGGCCAACTTAGCAACTTCGAGACAAGCGAGTGACCCACGAGCGTACGCGAGAGAGAGAGAGAGAGAGAGAGAGAGAGATAATGGGGGAGGGAATTCCGCCCCCCCCCCTCGACACGTGGCAAGGTTTCCTTCAACCGGCGGGTGTGGTCTGCAGCCCAGTCGACTGTGTGTGTGTGTGTGTGTGTGTGTGTGTGTGTGTGTGTGTGTGTGTGTGTGTGTGTGTGTGTGTGTGTGTGTGTGTGTGTTCATTGCTCATTGTCGCGTCGCTGGCCCGTTGCCCCCGCCCCCTAATGCGCCCGAGTTCCCAATATAGCTAGCCGTTACGATTTGTAGCAGACTTCAGGCTTGCTGCTCCAAGCTATTCTCAGGGAACCTTGCAGCATCAGCTTCATGAGAAAGCTCGCGCAATGCAGTGCGATGGCAGTCTCGCAGGCTTGCCTAACCACGTGAAGGCTTGCGACAGTGAGGGCAGCGGCTGAAGGAGTACGAGCGGAAGTGCGACGCGAGAGAGAGTGCGAGAAGAAGAGCACGACGATATGGTGAACTCGCTCTACTGTAATGTGTAGAGCATAGTGAGTTCTTATTAGGTTTTTACAAAAGAATATGTGTACATACCTGGCGGCCCGCCCACTTACCTGGGCGACCACATTGGGCTTTATACCCCAACAACCTCCCACTTAAAGTCCAATGTGGTACTTTAAGTGTGAGAGAAGCTACTATACAACCTAATATACAAGAGATGTAGAGAAGTGATGTACTACCCTACACCTAACTGCTTGCGAAAATGCACAAAGCTCTCTGAGGGAATTCCTTTTGTAAGTAGATCAGCAGGATTTTCTGTGGTGTGAACTTTGACAAGCTGAAGTTGCTTATCCTCGAGCATTTCCCTGATGAAATGATACTTCACATCCACATGCTTTGTCTTTGAGTGATAAACTAGATTGCGAGCCAATTGTATAGCACTTTGACTATCACAATATAACACAGGCATCTCTTCTTTGATTCCCAAATCTGTTACTAGTCGATTAAGCCAAATTGATTCTTTGCATGCCTCTGATGCTGCAACATATTCAGCCTCTGTAGTAGACTGAGTAACACAATCTTGTAATCTAGAACGCCATGATACTGCTCCACCAGCCAATGTAAAGACATACCCTGACGTAGACCTTCGGTTGTCTAAGTCACCTGCATAATCTGAGTCTGTAAAACCCTTTACACTTAGCTCCTGACTCCCATAGCATATACGCATACTCTTTGTAGCTTTCAGGTATCTCAATATTCCTTTCACTGCCTCCCAATGTTTCTTGCCTGGGTTTGACATGTATCGACTTACTACTCCCACTGCAAATGCAATGTCTGGGCGAGTAGCAATCATTGCATACATCAAACTACCCACTGCAGACGCATATGGAATCTTATCCATTTCAGCTTGTTCTTCCTCAGACACAGGACAATCTTGTTTGCTAAGTTTCACATATGGTGGCAATGGAACACTCAGTGCCTTTCCCTTCTCCATATTGAAACGTTGCAAAACCTTGTCAATATACTCTGTTTGAGATAACCAAATCAGCTTCTTTGATATGTCTCTCTCAATGCGCATACCAAGTATATGACTTGCCTCACCCATGTCTTTCATGTCAAACGATTTTGCCATCTTTGACTTCAAAGCTGAAATTTCTTCCAAGTGCTTGCCAGCAATCAACATGTCATCCACATACAAAATAAGGATCAGCCAACTACCATCCTTAGCCTTCTTTGTATATAGACAGTGATCGAACTCACTACGTTTGTAGCCTTGAGAAAGCATAAACTTGTGGAATTTATGGTACCATGCCCTCGGTGATTGTTTTAAGCCATAAAGACTCTTTAACAACTGGCATACCCAATCTTCCTTGCCTTTCTCAACAAACCCTTCTGGTTGCTGCATGTAAATTTCCACATCTAAATCACCATGCAAGAACGCTGTCTTGACATCCATTTGGTGCAAAACCAAATCTAATATGGCAACCAATGCAAGAAAGCATCTCAATGTAGTCATCTTGACCACCGGAGAGAAGACTTCATCAAAGTCAATGCCCTGTTCTTGCTTAAAGCCCTTGGCAACAAGCCTTGCTTTGTACTTTGGCTGACTATCATGAGCGGTGATCTTATACCTGTAAACCCATTTACAGGGTAGAGCCTTTTGGCCCCGTGGTAATTTAACTAGCTTCCATGTCTTGCTTTTATGCAGAGCTGTCATCTCTGACTGCATGGCCAATTGCCAATTCCCGGAGTCCTTCATTTGCACTGCTTCCTTGTAACATGAAGGCTCATTGAAATCAGTCAACATGACATAGTTCATAGATGGAACAAACCTATCAGGAGGTCGTGTGACACGTCCAGATCTACGCACAATAGGTGGCTCAGGCTCAGCCATAACCTGTGGTTCCACTCTATCCTGTCCTTGCTCCTCTTGAGCCCTGGCATTTTGTCTTGCACGTGCAGGTCCATCTTCTTGGAAGACAACTCTTCTAATCTCCTCAACCCTCTCTGGTTTAGAATGATATTTGGATTCATTAAAGTGAACATCATTGTTGCGAACAACCTTTCTCGATTCGGGATCCCAAAGTCTATACCCCATCTCACCAGAATTACCATAGCCTAGAAAGCTGCACTTTCTACTCTTTGGCTCAAGTTTGTTCCTAAATTCCTTTGGAACGTGAGTATATGCCTCACAGCCAAAGACTCTGAGATGCTTGTATGAGGGCATTTTGCCTGACCATACCATCTCTGGGACTGAATCCTTCTGCAAAACCTTGCTAGGAGATCTATTTACAAGATGAAAAGCTGTTGATACAGCTTCAGCCCAAAACCCATTTGGCAGCTGTGCATTAGACAACATACTTCTGACCTTCTCTTGTATGGTCCTATTCATCCTCTCAGCAACACCATTTTGAGGAGGATTGTAAGGAGCATTAAGTTCACGTTTTATACCTTTTGACTCACAAAAGTCCTGAAAGGCCTTTGAAACATACTCTCCACCATTGTCAGTGCGTAAGCATTTAAGCTTCTTGCCACTCTGATTCTCCACAAGTGTCACAAACGTTTTGAAAACACTAAACGCTTCATCCTTGTGCTTGAGAAAGTAAACCCATACTTTCCTCGAGTAATCATCTATAAATGTCATAAAGTAAGAAGCTCCCCCTAGAGATAGGTTAGGCATAGGTCCACACAAATCACTATGAACAAGTACCAACTGTGTATCTCTTCTACTGCTTCTATGCTTATGTGGCTGTTGTGTTTGCTTACCATACAGACAATGTTCACAGAATTAAAAATCATTAAATGAAAAGCCAAGAAAATAACCAGAACGAGACAAGATTTCCATTCCCTTCTTGGACATATGTCCTAACCGGCTATGCCACAAAGAAACGTTCGGCTGCTCGGTTACATTGATTACATTTTTAGAGACATTTGATACATAAATCATGTAAAGTCCTCCAGACTTTACTCCATGTGCTACTGTCATAGAACCCTTGGATATCTTCCACATGTTCTGTCCAAAAATGGTGACGTAGCCAGTATCATCAAGTAAACCTATGTTGATCAAGCTCTTTGTAATTGCGGGAACATGTCTCACATTCTTCAGCGTGAAAGAGCCATTCTGAAACTTCAATTGTACATCTCCAACACCTAAGATCTCACATGTCTGCCCATTGCCTAGCCGAACATGATCTTTAGTGGTCACATAAGAGGTAAACCACTCCTTGTTTGGAGACACATGAAGTGATGCCCCTGAGTCTATAATCCAGTCACTCAGTGAATTTCCATCAGATGCTGTAAGAAGAGCTGAGTCCATTGTATTCTTCAAGAAGTAGATGTCTCCTGACACTAGACTGTCATCCTCTACAATAGTGTTTGTCACATTTATTTCTTGAATCTTCACTGAGGACTTGTTCTTCTCACCATGGTCTTCAGCTTTCTCTTTGCCTTTTTCTGCTTTCCATTCTCTACAGTCGCTTTTCATGTGACCCTTCTTGCCACAATGGTAGCATTTTATGTCACTCTTGCCTTTAGCACTGCGGGACTTGCTACGAGACTGATTCCTCTTTCCACCTTTGTACTTTTCTTTGGTCCTTCCCCTGACAACTAAGGCTGTTCCTTTGCCTTTGTCCATTGTCTTTCTATTGGTTTCTTCAGTAAGCAGACTTCCTTCTACACCTGCTATGTTCAAACCATCTGGAGGTGCAGAATTACTCAAAGCTGTGCGAAAAGTGTCCCAACTTTCTGGCAATGTGATCAACAGGAACATAGCTCTAACAGGTTCATCAAACTTGACACCTTGACCTGACAATTGACTATAGATTGTGTTGAATTCATTCAGATGATTGGACATAGGTGTCCCTTCTTTCATCTTCAAGTCAAGAAGCTTCTTAAGCCAGTATACCTGTGAAGCTGCACTCTGCTTCTCATAAAGATCACTCAGCTTTAACCATGCTTGATAAGCCGACATCTCGTCTGCTACATTGAAGTAAACGCTTTCTGCCAAAGTCAGCATAATGGTAGAAAGTGCCAATTCATCCATTTCGCTCCATTCATCTTCGTCCATATCTTCTGGTTTTATCCCCTTGAGCTTTATAGGTTTTATCTGCTTCTTTTGTACCAACACGTGCCAAATCTGCTTCTTCCACAGTGGGAAATTGGTTCGATCTAGCTTCTTGATATTGTAAAGAGCAATGTCCTGTGATCCAGCCATAGCTACGCTTCACAGTGGTTTACTTCCTGGGAAAAATTCGGCAGAGTTTCCCCTGTAAACTGACCTCTGAACCAATATCAACCTGTCAAATGAACCAAGAAAGCTTCAGATTCTTCATAAGTTTCGGCAGAGTCTCCTTTGTAAAATGGCTCTGGTGTACTAAAAACAGACCAAAAAACAGCTCAAAAAACACTGTCTCTCTGACACTGTAAGCTGCGGGTAAACTTGTCCTGCACCTGTACTGTCACTTACTGTCCTGTCACTGTCCTGTAAGCATAGACTGCGACAATGTCTCAACGGCAGTAAAGCAAAGATGCAATCCCAACTGTCTAACTTACAGTCAATACATCCTAGCTGCCTATCTAAGGGTGCTCGAGGGATCGCTCCAAGACCTATATCACCGAAAGGATCTCAACATTCGAGAATCCCCCAGCTCAATAAAACCTCACTCGACCCTCAACAAAGGCTGCAGTAAATCTGACAGTACATAGACTTCCCACAAAGTCATACATCCACAAATTTCCCACTAAATGTTGTAACCGCTGCGGCGGTTGTTTGCTGCGTGACTCACAGCCAGCAAACCCTCAACAAACATACATCATCTCTGACAATACATCCCATGTGGAAGTACCTGCAATGTCAGGATGAAATCTGGAATATCAAGCAGCAAACACAAGCTACCTGATGAACTAGTGGATGTCGCCTACAGTCTGTGTGTAGATGCGCCCGTGTCGTATGTGACACGCCTCCAAGAACTGTGAGACGTCCTTCGATGTGTATACAGCCACAAATCAACACTCTTGGAGTGTCGATATCCTCAGCACATGCAGTCGTAGGCCGAAAATCCCAAATTTGCAGAGTCGGATATGCACCCGTCGAGACCACGTAGTCGAAAATGGCCTGCGCAGACCTTTGTCGAAGCCGAACGGTGACCGAGATGACCTCAGAATGAAATTATGAGCACACCGAGCCCTACGCGTCCGCCCACAAGATTTGGGGCCGTGTCTTTGCCTGTCGAAGTTCACTCCAATCTGAGCTGGTGACTCTAGCCTCCTGCAGTGCTGCTCCGAGCCTCGATCTGAGCTCTGATACCAGTTGAAGGAGTACGAGCGGAAGTGCGACGCGAGAGAGAGTGCGAGAAGAAGAGCACGAAGATATGGTGAACTCGCTCTACTGTAATGTGTAGAGCATAGTGAGTTCTTATTAGGTTTTTACAAAAGAATATGTGTACATACCTGGCGGCCCGCCCACTTACATGGGCGACCACATTGGGCTTTATGCCCCAACAGCGGCTTCCCTATCGTCGACGCTGGCCAAGCCGCCAAGAAGTTGAACACGTGCAGCTGCAGGAAATGCCCTCCTCCCCTGACTTTGCCTCAGTCCTCTTCTGCCTGTCATACAGCCTCTTTCATGTCTCTCACTCATCTCCACCTACACCATCACTGACAGCGTGATAGATCGCCACCCTAGCTAGCTCGTCTTTCCTCCCCGCCTATCCCTTTCTTTGTCGGGGGCTTGCATAGACAACATCCTCGCCAACTGGCGCCCTTCGGGCATTGTTCTCTGAGCGGACACCAACGCACACACACACACACACACACACACACACAGACAGAAGGGGGGGGGGGCTGACGCTTTGCAACCTGTTAAGAACTCTCTCTCTCTCTCTCTCTCTCTCTCTCTCTCTCTCTCTCTCTCTCTCTCTCTCTCTCTCTCCCAACAAGGTCGCAAATTTTGCAAACGTAGCTTGCCACCGATTTGAACGATGGAAGGTAGCCTTTCACCAGTTCAACAGGAGAAAAGGTGGGGGGCAGCTTACTAAAAGTGATGAGCTACAGAGCTGGGAAAAAGAATCGCCAGTGCAGAGGAGCCTTTTTTTAGTAGCCTGGAAGTAGTATTTGGGAAAAACCATTTTCCCAAACATACAAAATTCCTTTTCCAAGAGGAAATTTTTAGAAATTAGGCTATTCTTTGGGGGGAATTTCTCCTTTTGCGGTTGCCCTCAACCAACACTTTTAAATAAAAAACGGCACTGGAAGGGAGCATAGAACACCAACTGTAGTTGATGTGGTGGGGTGGCCGCTATAGAGTGGGAAGGTGGAGTAGCATGAAAAGGAGGGCAAGCAGAGCAAGCAAAAGAGAGAAAAGAATTGCAAAAACATAACATGGCCTGTAGGGTGGTGGCTTAGGTGAATTGAGGGGAGGAATCTCAAATCTCGAGCAAGATTTTTCGAGCAATCCCTAAAACGAGCAAGAGTGACCAAGGCACACTATAAAAAACAAAAACCAAACAAGATTTTTTAGGTGACTTAAAAGCACACAAAAAAAGAACTAAACAAGATTACACCTAATTTTAATGGTAAAACGACCACAAATTTTTGACAGACAAAACCCTTGAACAAGGGTTTAGTAGAATGTTTCCTCTGATGGGCTAGAACAATTGGAACCCATACAATGGAATGTTGATATTCCTCTTCTTGGAACTAGTTGCCCTCGGATATTAGAAGCTCATTTCTACCACCATTGATCCTTGTTGGAAATATGATTCCAATGGATATAAATCTCCTATTCCAGACTTGCACTAAAAGAGTAAGGTTGTTTCCACTCGAATAAAACTCATGAATAAGAAGAGTCTGGGAGCTTGAGCTTCTCTTCACATTTTCTTCTTCTTCTCCTCCTCTCTCTTGCTCTACCTCAAGTTATTGTGGGTTGATGTACAATAACATACTATGCATTTAAAGTTACTCTAGAGAAAATGGTGGAAACTTGAAAATATTTTTATTATTGCAATGAGGCTATTCTTTTGAGAAAATCCACATCATGGTATATATTAAAGTTTGGATCACACCATCATAGGTAGCCTTCTCGGCCGGGGGGGGGGGAGTGGGAGACGTTAGTGGTGTTGCCAAAGATGGTGGCGACAAACGTGTGAAGGGAGGTGGTAATGGTGGAGGACTATAAAGAGTGCTTTGATAGAAGAGTACGCAAGGTTGATAAAGCTATGAACAATTATCTTATGGCAACTTTGTCCACATGCTAGTTCTCTTTCACCTACTCAAATCAATTGAAACCTAGGTTTAGTGTAATTCCACCTACAAATTTTGAGATTTATCTTCAAAATTCAAAGTAGAAGGTGAATAAACCTACAAACTTTATAGAAATTTAGTGTAAAAACATTCTCTTAAATTTTCCATGTTTATATGAGCACAACTCAAAGTTCCTAGTCTACTGAGTTGTTTGTCATGCCTCGTCCGAGATTACTTAGCCAACGTGTGATGCCCCTATGTTGAATACACTTCTTAGAGACATGGTGTATGATTGTCATTGTATTCCTTTGAAATTATTTTCCTAATGCGGCTTAGCCCTCCATTTTTATTTGTACACTACAAGAGGTTGTGTGCTCTTGTGATGCTGTTAGCGACGGAAATACACTGGGTTTTTATAACCCCCGGCGTCGCTAAAACCGTCGCTAATAGAGTCGCTATGAGAGCGTCGCTATATGCGTCGCTATAGGCGTCGCTATAAGTGTCGCTATATAGAGACGCTCATAGCGACGGTCATAGCGACGTTTACACAGAAGTCTATAGCGACGCTACAGAGCCATAAATAGCGACGGTTATAGCGACGGTTATAGCGACGCCCGAGAGAATTTTTTTTGGGTGACAGGGCATTGAATGCCCTACCACCCATCAAGCATATTGTACTTGATTCACTTTTTAAAAAAAGTGCAAGGGTAGATAATAGACCCAAAATAGTCACCCACAAGACGCATTGTTTGCAAAATTGACAAGCGTAAAATTGACAATTGTACACATCATAGGCAAAATGAATTGATTGGCAAATGTAATAATGACAATTGTACAACATCATAGGCATAAAGAATTGATTGGCAAAATGAACTCCGGTGACAAATGTAATAATATACATGGTTCAAAAAGACGTATAAAATCCGTCTCATGATACATAAGCTATGAGAAACCCTAAACTAATGCTATCTAGCTACGGCTAAACTGACGTCGTCTAGTCAGACGTCTCATCGCGTCCAAGCGGCGTATCTGTCGGATTCTGCAAAAAAAGACAATAAGACAGCTTTCAGTAAGTATAAACATATAACGACATTTATAAAACAATACAAAAAATAGAAAAGAGTAAACCCTAATACTAACCATGCCTCCGCGAGAACTGAGAATGTCCATCAGGGCGTTTAAGCCCTTCCTGCCTGCGTACTCGCGCTCGTACGGTGTGGGATCACGTCCTGTCATCGACCACTGTCAAAACATACAAAGATTTCATTATGTTAGAATTAGAAAACTCATAAACCCTAAACTATCGAACATAAAGAGCAATGCGAAAACACTTACAAAATCGGCCTCAAATGATGCCCATCCACCGCTCCCCAAGTGGTGCGAGCTCCCTGCCTCTACTCGCGCTCTGGCTGCATCCTTTTGTTGCTTCCACTTGTCGGGATTCTCGCGCGCTGCTTTCTTCGCATTCTTCCAATCTTCTTTGGCCAGCCAATCTGGCATGTTCCATCCATGCTTGATTGCTTTTTGCACTTCGGAACGCTTGTGTTTGCAGTATTCGCGCATTCGAATCTTCATCAGGTCTTCATTGAAGCGTTGATCCCGTGTTGGAACGGGAAACTCATCATGAAGTATGCTGATGACTCTGTTTTTTAAATCACTTGGTACTTCACTCCATTTGTTTAGTATGTAGTGTCTAAACAGCTGAGAGCAAAGACCACACATGCGCGAGATCACCTTCTTGCCGTCATCATCCATGATGATGCCGCCGCTGAAGTCGACGGAGTAAGGCAAGCCCTCTGGCCGGTGACGCGTGAACCTCGGTGTCCCGACAGGGGTCTCTAGCGGCGTGTCGATGGGGGTACGGACGTCAGGTGTCTCCAGCGGCGTCTGGGCCCCGAAGCGAGGAGTGTCGAGTGGGGTGGCTCCTGGCGGAGTAGGTAGAGGTGTGTAGCTGCTAGGAACAGTCAACCGCGCAAAACCTGGCGTAGATGGCGATGCTGTGGCTGGTGTGGGGGCGGGCAAAGAAGGGGAGGGTAAAGATCCTCGTCGAACACGAGGCGGTGTGGAGGCATCGACGGCGGAATTCCCACAACAACCGCCACCGCCACCACTAGAGCGCCGGTGTCTAGACGAGTGTGAAGCTCGTCTCGTCGACGCCGAAGCTTCGGAGCGCGCCAAATGCTCCGAAAGAGAGGGAGATGCGGATGGAGTAGGAACGCGCGATGATGCGCCAGAGCGATGACGCTCCACGTACCACTGTCTCTGCTGCGGTGACAAAGAAGAAAGAAACTCCTCATCATCCATACCTGCATTAAACACACGAATATTTAAACTTAATATTGAATGAATAGAGTAGACAATGACGCAAAGACCATTAAATACAATGACGTAATGACGCATATAAATACAATGACGAAATGACTTGAGTGATAGAAGAGGCAAGTCGAAAACTCAGAATTTTCAATCAAAAGATGTGAGCGCGAGTAGAAAAGAGCGTTATACACCATGGAAGGTACTTAGAGAGCCAGAGCTTTTACAACACGGAGCAAAATTGTTCAAATACAATATTTGTGGCTTTAAGAGATCTCTCTCTCATCCTCGCATAACTCAGCATAACTTCCTATATCTATATAGAGCTCTCCGTTTAAACACATATCCTCTGTTTCATTTTGTAGCTCCTCTGCATGCACCCCATATAGAGTAGTAGCATCTTGATGCTCGTCTGGCACCACCGCAGCGGCTTCTGATTGAGCATCTTCTCTGATCTCCTCCATTGATGCCGTTGTGATTGGCACATGGTAGCCTTCATACGTCCTTGCACTATGAGGGGCTACCTCTATGACGTACCACCAGTTTGTAGGATGAAATATTACCTGCCAGAGCCAAATAACTTACATGAGAGCTTTAAAGCACATAACTTGTAAAAGGGGGATGTTAACTATTTACATACTTACTTGTTCACAATGCTCGGGTAGTACGAAAGTTTCTCTTATGTCAGTCCATTTCTTAGTAGAATCCACCTCAAGAAAACCAGACTTTCCTCTACGCACAGTAGCGTTGCGACTCTCCATGATTATCTTGAACCATTGCACGTCGAACAAGTCGACAAAAAATTCTCTGTAATCGATCCTCAAAATCTCTTGTAGCGTGACGAAGTAAGTGAGTTCCGCCACCACAGGATCTGCATCAGAGGAACGTTGTCGACTAGACTGTTCAAATTTTGCCATGATTCCACAATCTTGAGTAAAACGCTTTTTGTCGATCCGTTCCACCCTAAAATGTCGACCTTTACACCATGCTGCTGTGTATGACTTATACTACAACGAACAAAGATTATGAGTGGTCGTTCAAACGTTTAGAAATAAAGTCACTAGCTAGTCGTACATTGCAAACTTACCTTGGTCGCGCAACCCCGAGAGTACTCCCACTCTTCCTCAGTCACTTCGTCACCGCATTGTTGTGCGCTTTTCAATTGGTTGTGCAACCATCTTACGCTCATGAATGTTGGTAGGCTCTCCAGAACCGTTAGATAGTGCATCGGTGGTCGTCTTCCCCGTCTCCACTTGATTCGTGCCCTTTGTCGCTCTTGCTTTGCATCCTCATATTGTGAAATCCACTTTTGCATCACTGGATTGTGAAGCATGCAAAATCGGTTGATTTTAGCCTCTAGATCTTCCGTAATCTTCTTCTCAACACCGAGATTGCACATGACAATCCTAGATATGCGCTCATCATCTATGGTTCGCCATAGCGTGTCCCGGGATTTATCAAATCCGTCTAGCCACTCTCCAATGTACACTAGGGACTCTGATACCAACCAACCTTCTGCCATGCTACCCTCCGGACGTGCCTTTTGACGCACATATCCCTTAAGCGTTTTCATGAAACGCTCTAAGAAGAACATCCATCTGGAATGAACTGTGCCAGCTATTTCCACCTCATCAACTATGTGAACAAGAAGATACACCTGAATGGTTAGCATTGTAGTAGGAAAATGTTTCTCAAACATGCACACAAGCTCCGCAGCATTTAGTTTGGCGAATGGTATGGAGTCTACGTTGATCTCCTTTTGTGAGATCCATTGCACCAGCTTTGCAAGTTTGTAGATTGTGTTACGGATGTCGAGAGACAAACATCCCTCAATGGCAACCGGTAAAATAAACTGTAAAGTATGTGCAACAATGATATTAAAGTCCACATTTTATGCAATGATATTAAAGTCCACTATGAACGTACCTGACACATTTTATGCCAATCGTGTGACTTCAAACCGGTAAGCTTTCCTTCTTTAGTAAAACACGTTCGGAGTGAGTGCATTACGCCAGTGGGGGTCCGCAAAGATCGAATGGTCTCTTTTACTTTGCGTTCTTGGGCTCCTGTGAAAATCCATGGTGCTTTAGGGAGTTTTATTGATCCATCATACGCTGTTTGCGGCCAATATTGCTCCATACGATCCACATTTCTAAGGTCAACTCTGGCTCCCAAAGTATCTTTCTTGCCGGTCAGATGGTCCCATAGTAGATTACCCACATTCTTGAATATGTGCATTGGATCGAGCAAGTGATTGATCATGAGTCGGGGCCAGTATGGTAACTCGTACCATAGAGATAGTCTCTTCATCCCTGGAGGCGATCCGTCATCGCACATCTCTTTCTGCTCTAACCATGCTTGTGCAGACATCCTTGGTGGCTCTCTTCCCAAAAAGCCGTAGTGTAACACATGATTCTCTGGAAGATACGCTTGATGACCTTCGTAGATTTGCTTCTTCAGTGAGGGTGCCCTATGTGCATTCAGTCTAGGTCCACATGTGACACATGCTCTGTATCCGCTTGTTTGAAGCCCTGCATGTATACACATGATAATAGATCAACTATGGGAAAAAACAAGATTTACAGTGTCTGAGTGAGGAGTGTCAATAGATCACCTGAGCATTCTGTTAGCCCGGGATAGTCATGCATGGTCCACATTAGAATGCCTCTGATCAAAGCATTCCGTTGTCCTGTGTGTCGGCTCATATCCACCACCTCTATGCCAATCCACAATTGTTGTAGCTCTTCCAATAGTGGACGAAGATACACATCCATATTCTCCACTTTATATCGCCCTGGCACAATCAAGCTTAGCCATAGGTGCCCCTTCTTCGTAGTCAACCACGGGGGAATGTTGTAGTTGACAATGACAACGGGCCATACACTGTAAGATGTTGATCTTTGACCAAATGGATTTACACCATCCATAGCTAGGCCTAAGCGCAAATTTCGAGCTTCCCTAGCAAAATCCGACCATGTTCCATCTATATGTTTCCAGGCTGCGCAATCTGCAGGAATTCGTAGCACACCATCCGAAGATTTATTCTCCTCATGCCATGATGCTAGGGCGGCCATGGACTTACATTCGAAGAAATGCTTGATGCGAGGAAGCAGAGGGAAATGTCGCAAAACCTTTTGTGGAATTTTTGTCCCGTGGAGATCTACTCGATATCTTTCGGAATCACATTTCGGACACTTCTCCATGTCTATGTATTCCCCTCTGAAAAGAATGCAGTCATTAGGACAAGCGTGGATAGAATTGTAATCCATCCCCAAGTTTCGCAAAATCTTTCTTGCTTCATCTCGGGAATCTGGCATCACATTGTCAGCTGGTAGTATGTGCTCTTTAAGCAATCTACACAACATAAAAATACGATACAGTCGTGTAAAAATCTATCAGATCATTATACATTTAGAGTTTTATTAAAGTAAACTAATTGTAATAGATCACCTGAAAAGCGCTGTGACGCTAGTGTCACTCCATCCAAACTTTGCCTGTATGTTGAGAAGAACCAGGAGTGCTTTCAATCTAGACATACGTGCTCCATTATACAATGGCGTATCGGCTTCACTTTTCATATCATCATAGATAAGCCTTTCTGAATCCATGATCGTCTCGATCATTTCATCAATCTCGGGCTCAAACATTGCCTCGTTGGGAATGTGCTCTGCATGATCATCCCCCGAGCTGTCAGAGGCTACATCTTGTGGCCTCACATATGCTGCTTGACCAAAGCGCCTGCGAACACGTCTATTGGGTTGCAAGATTGCTGCTTGTTGGCCAGCGTCAGAGTCCGACGAGTTATAATTGGCAACAACTCGATCTATAATAGATGGATCGAACTTGCCAAATTCGCGAACGTACTGCAAAGAAACACGTCTTGTCCGTCGCACAACATGCTTGCATTGATTACAAGGACATAAGACCCTCGTTGAGAGATAGGTGTTTCGGTTGGAGGGTCCCACATCCTCGTCACTACTCATAATAAGGATAAAAATCTTATAACCTAGACAACAAATTTAATATTCTATTGGCATTCTTCGTCTTCTCTCTCTCTCTCTCTCTCTCTCTCTCTCTCTCTCTCTCTCTACCTCACATCCTCTAGTCATGTCCAATCCCCGCACACCTCGGTCTAGAGGTGCACGGAGATCAGAACCACCGGGTTATAATCTCGTCTTTATTGGTCAATACCTATATTTGTGGGTACAAGAAATCTACAGACCCACGTCTACATGATACTGCATGTAGTGGACAAAACCCCTTTGTCTCTTCTCTAGCTGTAGCACTTCACAGCATCTTAACATCTTTTCACAGTAGATCTTTTCACTGTTCGTCTAACTCTAAACCCTAAACCGTAAGTAATTCTTGCGTGGACTCGATCTAACGTAAATAAGCGTAAATCTAAATAAACCTAAATTTAACTAAAAATAAACTTAAATCTAATTTAACGTAAGTCTATATCTAACCTAATCTTTAACGTCTTTTGGGATAGTTTCCTATGACGTTCAAACTCTCTTCTTCTTGTGTGTGTGTGTGTGTGTGGGGGGGGGGGGGGGGGGGGGTAAACCTAAATAAACCTAAGTCTAATCTAATATAACATAAATCTAAATCTAACGTAAATTATGTTATATTAAAAACAAAGAACTAAACTAACAAGGATTATGAAAACCTTAAAACTGATTTAACACATAATTTTTCACATAACTCGGCAAGAGTTGGCATTCTCACCACTAAAGATGTGAGAGTTAACTTCCGGCGGTGACGCTGCCTCATCTCCATCCACATCTGACGACAGCAATTGGCCCTTTGGACCGTTCTTGCTCTTGTTACTAACTTTGAAGTTGCTGTTGAATGACTAGAGGTTGTCTAGATGGTCATTGTCGGGGATGTAGTGACTCTTGCCACCCTGAAGATCCACCTTCTTCCCTATCTTCTGAAGACATTTCACCAGTACTTTTGGATCGACAGAGCCCACCATGAGTGAAGGCAGCAATACCCTATATTCCATTGAGGGCTTTCTTCACCCACTTCATGCAGGCATCGCAGTGTATGGAGACCTAAATCTAATCTAATATAACGTAAATCTAAATCTAGAGTAAATAAACGTAAATCTAATCTAATCTAGCGTAAATATAACGTAAATCTAAATCTAGCGTAAATAAACGTAAATCTAATTAAAAATAAACCTAAATCTAATCTAATTTAACTTAAATAAACCTAAATCTAATTTAACGTAAGTCTACATCTAACCTAATCTTTAACGTCTTTTAGGATAGTTTCCTACGACGTTATAACTCTCTTCTTCTTGTGTGTGTGCGCGTGTGTGGATGTGTGTGCCAATAAAAAGAGATAAATGGTATAACCTTTCTATCACCCATGCCAAGTATGATAGATTGGTTATGCCATTTCTCTCTTGAATAATAGGTCTTGAGTTCAACTCCTCGTCGGCTAGATCTTTAGGTCTTTTAATTTTAATTAGTTTCCTACGACGTTAAATTAGTTTCTCTCTTTTTCTCTCTCAATGTGTGTGCGTTTTTTTGTTTATGCATGTTTTCTCTCTCTTTTCCTCTCTCAATGTGTGTGTGTTTTTTTTTATGCATGTTCTCTCTCTCTTTTCCTCTCTCAATGTGTGCGTTTTTTGTTTATGCATGCTCTCTCTCTCTCTCTCTTTTCCTCTCTCAATGTGTGTGTGCATTCTTTGTTTATGTATGTGTGTGTGCGTTTTTGTTTATGTTTGTACTCTTTCTCTTTCTCTCTCTCTCTCTCTCTCTCTCAAAAACACTATGTGTGTGTGTGTGTGTGTGTGTGTGTGTGAGAGAGAGAGAGAGAGAGAGGGAGAGAGAAAGAGGGGAAGGGAACATGAGAGTGAGGAGAGGGAAGGAGCATACCTAGCTCTCCTTCCTCTCCTCGTGTGTGTGTGTGTGTGTGTGTGGAGAAGAAAGAGAGAGAGAGAGAGAGAGAGAGAGAGAGAGAGAGAGAGAGAGAGGGAGAGCGTTACCTGCTCTTTGCTTGAGGGCGCCGAAAAACTCAGATCTGAGATCTGAGTTTTTGGGCGCTCTCTGTTATTTTTTTAGCCCAGCCGGCGTCGCTATGAGCGTCGCAAATTTACTCGTAAATTTGCCACACTCATAGCAACGCCGGGATTTATTTTTTTTAGCGTCGCTGTGTGAGCGTCGCTAATATGAATAGCCTCTTGTAGTGGTACTCTATCTACTGTTTGGGAATTGTATGTCCATCAATGCCTCATAGCAATTCAAATGGATGGTAGTCTAGCATTGCACATGCATCTGTCCTCTTGCAAGATGATGTGGCCCAAGCATCGATCCCTAGCACCCCATAAGGTAACCCCCTCCAAGGGGTAACTGGGAGGTTGGTTGTGCTACAACAAACAACATTGTGCCACACTGAGACAACTGTCTTGGCTAGGAAAGGTACAACAAAGAACATTGTGCCACATTTCCTAGACAACTGGGTTGGCTAGGAAAGGTAAATCTCAGGGTCCCTAATCATTGAAAAATTTGGTTTTGAAGGAATAGGAAACTCACAATAGATGAGGCAAGAAGATATAAACAAAAGCCTTTTTAAAAATCTCTTTGAAAGAGACGCGAACTCTTTCATGTACGGGTAGGGACTAGTGTTCGAAAATACTTTGTTCTAAAAACTTGACAAACGTACCTATGAGACTAAATTTGAAGGTTTTTACACCAAATGACGCTAAATTTCTCTAAATTTTGTAGGTTTTCTCACTTTCAAATTTAAAATTTAGAGGTAAATTTCAAAATTTGTAGATGTGATTACACTAAACCTAGGTTTTCTTTTTCAACCCCTCCCCCTCTCTCTCAATCTCTTTAAAAAAAAGTCTCTGAAAGAGCTCGCGCTAGTGTGGACGAGTAGAGGCAGCAAAAGGAGACCTTCGGAGAGGCGCACAACTGCTAAATCGCACCTCTCTCTCCTTGTCGGCGGCTAGATCTTTAAGATCTCTTGGGATAGTTTCTTCCGACGTTAGACATCTCTTCTTCTTTTTCTTTTTCCCATTAAAAACAACATAAAAGACATAGTAACAGTCTTAGCAACAATAACCAATAGTCAAAGAAAGAGATGGGGGAAAATTGCAAAATGCAAACCCTTTTAGGCTTGCAATAGTCATGCTTTCAAGAGTAAAGCAAAAAGTGTATCTCATTACACAAGCTAAAAGGTCCAAGGTTTCTATTTAAGTACTATCGAGTCACAGCTCTTAGCTAAATCTTGCTATGCCGCTCACTTCTTAGACTTCTTGATGGCCTTAGGGGCAGCTGCAGGGATGCTTCAATACTCAATCCCTGTGCCAAGCGCTCTTCCCTCCTGGTAATTTTTCACTCCCTGATTGCTTTTCCCTTAACTCTACGGATTCGAACTGATTAGACAGTGTCTTGTCATGAGCCTTCTCAGCTTTAAACTTGTGAATACTCTCCATGAGCACGTGCTTATTTTTGAACACGTTACCCTTGAACTTCATATACATACCATGGTACATATGCTTGTCAATCTTCTTAGCCTCCCAGTACTTTCTTAGCAACCAGTGAAGCACTCGCATCCACCTCAACCAGAGAACTTTAGAAGGTAGCATGGCCTCCCTAGTACCCCGCCTCTTACCATATCTTAAATGATGGCCTTTCGTTTTAGCCTCCAAAGCACGCTTTGCTGGTCAGTTTCCAAATCACAAAGCCATCCTTGACCAACTTTTTGATATTTTGCCCTAAATTGGCCATATGAGAGATTTTGTTGACCTCATTGGGATCGAGCCAGACATTGATACCCACCTCCGCATGACAAACCACCAAGAAACATTCTTAGCAACTCCATGTGAGCATCCAACCAACCTGGGCCTCCTTTCTCCTTGCACCTTGCATGGAGTAGTCCTCCGAGCAGAGTGCTCCCTCACAGCTCTTGCTTATGTCACCAACAAGCTAAGTGCAATTTGATAACAAGGCCGATAGTGAAGGTCTAAAATGGCCTCCCAATACACGTGGGACTCAAGGCTAATAAATAGAAAAGCTACACAAAATAAATAGAAAAGGCACATCTTATATATCTATATTAAAATGAGAGGGTATGCTGCCATGTGGCAGCAAATCTTTGCAAGGGCTAAGCCAACTCCCGAAAGCCATAGAGGTGGAATCGAGTGAGCAACCGACGTGGAATCCAGTGAGCAGTGCTAGGGTAGCAATCGTGTCAGACCGCGGGCAAGAAGACCACTACCTCAACACTCACGAATGGCTTGCCACATGGGCATTGGCGTGCAACAGCAACAAGCTTTCTTGAGGTAATATTTCGTAAATTGCTGGCGTGCACATGGTAGTCAGGAGCGAACCCCCGCGGATAAAGAGCTCAGATGCTTCAAATTCCTCCAACTCCCTTTCCTCTATTCAGGATCTCTTCAATCGATTATGCTCCAACCCAAGGTTCGCAAACGCTTAAGCCTCTCAAGTTATAAGGAATGCAGCTAACACACCTTTCTCCATGGTGCCTTTTTCTTAGACGCGGCCATTGAATCCTGCCACGATGCCCAAGACGTCCAACAACACTACAAAAAGTGGGTCAATAATTAGATTGCCACCATGGCCACTATCTGAGCCGCTCAGCTCAGTGCCATGGAAGCTAGTGGCAGTCGACTGCAAGTGCGTCAAGTTATCCATGGCCGCTTGCCAAGTCTACTGATTGCTAAGCGGGCCCTGAGCCTGTGCGCGCACTAAAATGTGTGTGTGTGTGTGTGTGTGTGTGTGTGTGTGTGTGTGTGAGTGAGAGAGAGAGATCAAGCCTGCAGTTCCACCTACGCCCTCAGCAGCTCCCTTTCTCTAACAATGTTACGGGCTATACTGGCAGTGCTGCTCAGCCAGGTCGACAGCAAGCAACCAGGAGAAAGAAGTGATCAAGCCTGTAGTTTCACCTACGCCGTTAGCCAGCTCCCTTTCTCTAACAACATTGTGGGCTATCCTGATGATGCTTCTCATCACCCGCCTCCAATGCCCACTCTCACGAAACCCTAATGTGACGAAGGGTACGGTCTTCTTCTTCTTCTTCTCCTCCCTCTCATGAAACAAACTCACATACCATTTCCTTCTAGGCTTGCCTGTCGATTGCCTCCTCACTTCCGCATCCATAGAGATCTCCTCTCTGCACAACTCGCTCCATTCCAACGCCACCTGACCAGCATCCAGTTGGGGTGCTATTGGAGCCCACGACCAGTCTAGCGCTACTCCTCCATCGCCGCCGCCAGACTTCATCTCTTTCAGCTCATACATTGCAATTATGGGCACTTATACGCCCTTACGCCAATATATCTCCACCACCCACCAGTATCTTTTGTATCGATCGAAGCGGCACTACCTTGAAAGATGAGTGTCCTGCTAAAAGTGCTGCAGGTGGTGCACCCATCCACGCCGTCACCCACTCATCTTCCCTCGCTTTGTAAACATGCTTAAGAAGAAAAACTCTCCCGTGGCAAGCAACTGAAGGATGACGTTATCATGCTCCAAGGTTGCAGCGCCAGCTATCTTATGCCAAAATCCCTGCGCAAGCTTCCATTGCCTCGTTGAAGAGTTGTAGACTTGTAATAGCGATAGAGGACCTGGGATGAAGGCCTGCAGCTGCATTAAGAGGTCCTGGCGATGAAGTTGCCATTGTGGAAGTTCCAATCGCTCCATACATGTTGATCAGTAGTAGGGCTCCAGCACCAGCCGGATGCGCAATCCTGGTCCTTTGAAAGCATGTGCAGGGCCAATCTGCAAGGTAATGATGACGGCGATGCGACGTGGCTCTCTCTCTTAGTAAAACAGAAACTCTCTGAAAGAGCGCGCGCCGGCGCGTGCTCTTTGAGAGAGTTTCTTTTTCACTAAGAGAGAGAGTTTTGACAGACAGACAGACACAGAGACAGAGAGAGAGAGAGAGAGAGAGAGAGAGAGAGAGAGAAGATGTGCTGCTGCAATGATAACTGTGGGTGTGGCGCAAACTGTCAATGTGGCAGCGGCTGCAAGGGGTGTAGCAGAACTGACAGCCTTGTGCTGTCGAAAAAGGGGCAGCTCTCGTTCTCAGTGCCACTGCCTTCGTCTGCCCCAGATATGAAAGGGCTCTAGTTTTCAAAGTCGAGAACATCTTTGGGTATCATGGCTCTCCTACTTCTTGTTTCTTTCTCAACTAAGCTTAAGGTAGCCTAGTGCAAGGGGTTGCCTTAATAGCACCAAGAATAATGTATTTATCTTTAGTTAATAGCCAATCGCGTAGTTACCATCTATGGATCGCTTGTACACGGTGTGCTCACCTTTGTAATCATACTCACCTTTGTAATCTTGGAATTTGGTAATGATAATGATAATGTCTTAAGCCAAAAAAAAAAAAAGAGGTCCAGAGTGGTACTGAGAAATCACCATCATGCTATCAGGCTGTTGGTGATGCAGATGGCAGAGGGCAAAGAAATAAACGTCAAAGTCGACATGAGGGTAGAAAAGCAGAGGACAAAGAAATAAACGTCAAAGTGGACATGAGGGTAGAAAAGCTTATGATAGTTATAATCCTCAAGTAATTAAGCCTGCGGCTTCAGTGCAGCTTATAGCTGCTTGCACTTTTAGCAGTGTGTGTGAGGGATTACTGGCAAACAGCTCAATGTAGAGGGAAAGGCATTGGGGAATATTGCCACTAGTGCAAGTCATGGTCTGATGAGCCTTCAGTCACACTCCTCGTCCCAACTCTGTTGATAACCTATTTGAAAATTTGATGAGGCAAGCATTTCAGAACGATTTGCAGACAAACAAAACATCTCTCATGACCGATGCAATGCAAAGTACGGTGTCTGCAAGAGTTGGTTAACGTGACGTAGCTCCAAGGAGATGCAACAGCATTGCAGCGAAAGTCAAGTAGCTGTAAGTCATGCAGGTGCAATTAGGAAGCGAGAGCTAATTGGCCATCCGATATTGGAAGAAGCAGGAGGCATGAGTAGCAACTTCCACTACTATGATATGATTCCTGCAGCCGCCAATATCTCAACTGACTACAAGTAGTAGTACTAGCACCAACGTGCAACATTTTAAGAGCATAATAATACATTGCTTATTAGATATGATGCTAATCACTACACTGCAAAATTGCAAAAAACTCTCTTCTAAAAGATCTTCCCACAATCAATCGGCCACAAAGCGTATGATAAGGCCTATGATAGAATTGAACGGGAGTTCATACTTCAAAGTCTATATGATATGGGTTTGGACAGATTCGTTTTCACATTCTTTTTGGGAATGCATCAGCTAGAATTTCAATTAATGGTACTCTTACAGATGTTTTTCCATTGCATAAATCCATAAGACAGAGGTGCCCACCTTCTCCTTTTCTCTATTCTATCTCATCTGATGCCTTGGATTGGCTTGTTAAAGATGTTATGCAGTAGGGAAAACTCACTGTCATAGACGTACCAGGCTCTATGAAGCAATTGTGCCTCCGAAAATTTGTTCATCATACCAAAGCAATTGTGAGGAATGATGTATATGCAATGGAGAATTTTAGGTCTTGCCTCACTGTCTTGCAAGTGGATCGATTATTAACCATGCTAAAACTCTCTTTTGATGGGGATGTCTGCTTTGTCGAAGCCAATTTTCACCAAAAGACTTAAACAGCTGCGTGGGGGGGGGGGGGGGGGGGGGGGGGGGGGGGGGGGGAATGCCCATGTTGCCTGCTGATTGGTGTTTTAGGCTGAGCAATTATATGATGGTTTATAGTTTAGCTTCTCTTTTATGTGCCATATACGTACGACAAGCTAGTTATCAGCATTGATGGAGTCATGCTATAACTATCCACTTTCTAGTAAGACAATTTAAATGATTAGGAGATCAAGACCAATTAAAATTGTGAGTGGAGATCTAAATACTGAAACAGTTAATAGGAGTTTTGGTTATGACCTGAAAAGTAATGGTATTCGAAGGATCTTCTATCCGAGAGAGAGAGAGAGAGAGAGAGAGAGAGAGAGAGAGAGAGAGAGAGAGATCCTGCGAGGAAGTGTTCACCAAAACCTTTTGTATGAACCAATGGGAAAAAGAACATTGAATATCTTAACCAAAAAAATAGGATTTTATTGAGTTTTACACCAAAATCCTCCAAATTTAGCCAGTTTCCTTCAATGCCAACCTCAAAACTAGCTTGGAATTTTTTATTATAGCCCTTAAAAATACACTTAAGTCCTGGTTTTTAATGAAGTTTTGCCAATGATAGTGATATTGTTTCTCATTTTAGACAGACAAAGAGAGAGAGAGAGAGAGAGAGAGAGAGAGAGAGAGAGAGAGAGAGATCTAAGCATCTTCTCTCACTTAGCATTGTTCTTTCTGATGGATACGACCTTATCTCGAGCTTAAAAGAGACTGAATTTGCTGCAAACAAATTAGTATGTTAAGTCATTGCAGCGACCTTCCCTCTTGTTGAAACTATCGTTCCAGATTTGAAGAAGGCTCTAGTACCACCTTTCACTACAAGAGGCTATTCATATTAGCGACGCTCACACAGCGACGCTCAAAAAAAAAATTCCCGGCGTCGCTATGAGCGTCGCAAATTTACAAAGAAATTTGCGACGCTCATAGCGACGTCGGCTGGACTAAAAAAATAACCGAGCGCGCCCAAAAACTCAGATCTCATATCTGAGTTTTTCGGCGCCCTCAAGCAAGGAGCAGGTAACGCTCTCCCTCACTCTCTCTCTCTCTCTCTCTCTCTCTCTCTCTCTTTTTTCTCCACACACACACAACAACACACAACACGAGGAGAGGAAGGAGAGCCAGGTATGCTCCTTCCCTCTCCTCATTCTCATGTTCCCTTCCCCTCTTTCTCTCTCCCTCTCTCTCTCTCTCTCTTTTTCTTCTCCACACACACACACACACACACACACACGAGGAGAGGAAGGAGAGCCAGGTATGCTCCTTCCCTCTCCTCATTCTCATGTTCCCTTCCCCTCTTTCTCTCTCCCTCTCTCTCTCTCTCTCACACACACACACATAGTGTTTTTGAGAGAGAGAGAGAGAGAGAGAGAGAGAGAGAGAGAGAGAGAGAGTACAAACAAAAACAAAAACGCACACACACATACATAAACAAAGAATGCACACACACATTGAGAGAGAAAAAGAGAGAGAGAGCATGCATAAACAAAAAACGCACGCATTGAGAGAGGAAAAGAGAGAGAGAACATGCATAAACAAAAAACGCACACATTGAGAGAGGAAAAGAGAGAGAAAACATGCATACGATCCAAAAAAACGCACACACATTGAGAGAGAAAGAGAGAGAAACTAATTTAACGTCATAGGAAACTAATTAAAATTAAAAGAACTAAAGATCTAGCCGACGAGGAGTTGAACTCAAGACCTATTATTCAAGAGGGAAATGGCATAATCAATCTATCATACTTGGCATGGGTGATAGAAAGGTTATACCATTTATCTCTTTTTATTGGCACACACATCCACACACGCGCACACACACAAGAAGAAGAGAGTTATAACGTCGTAGAAAACTATCTTAAAAGACGTTAAAGATTAGGTTATATGTAGACTTACATTAAATTAGATTTAGGTTTATTTTTAACTAGATTTACGTTTATTTACGCTAGATTTAGATTTACGTTATATTAGATTAGATTTAGGTCTCCATAGACTGCGATGCCTGCATGAAGCGGGTGAAGAAAGCCCTCAATGGAATATAGGGTATTGCTGCCTTCACTCATGGTGGGCTCCGTCGATCCAAAAGTACTGGTGAAATGTCTTCAGAAGATAGGGAAGAAGGTGGATCTTCAGGGCGGCAAGAGTCACTACATCCCCGACACAATGACCATCTAGACAACCTCTAGTCATTCAACAGCAACTTCAAAGTTAGTAACAAGAGCAAGAACGGTCTAAAGGGCCAATTGCTGTCGTCAGATGTGGATGGAGATGAGGCAGCGTCACCGCCGGAAGTTAACTCTCACATCTTTAGTGATGAGAATGCCAACTCTTGCCGAGTTATGTGAAAAATTATGTGTTAAATCAGTTTTAAGGTTCTTATAATCCCTGTTAGTTTAGTTCTTTGTTTTTAATATAACATAATTTACGTTAGATTTAGATTTATGTTATATTAGATTAGACTTAGGTTTATTTAGGTTTACCACACACACACACACACACACACAAAAGAAGAAGAGAGTTTTAACGTCGTAGGAAACTATCCCAAAAGACGTTAAAGATTAGGTTAGATGTAGACTTACGTTAAATTAGATTTAGGTTTATTTTTAGTTAGATTTACGTTTATTTAGATTTACGCTTATTTACGTTAGATCGAGTCCACGCAAGAATTACTTACGGTTTAGGGTTTAGAGTTAGACGAACAGTGAAAAGATCTACTGTGAAAAGATGTTAAGATGCTGTGAAGTGCTACAGCTAGAGAAGAGGCAAAGGGGTTTTGTCCACTACATGCAGTATCATGTAGACGTGGGTGTGTAGATTTCTTGTACCCACAAATATAGGTATTGACCAATAAAGACGAGATTATAACCCGGTGGTTCTGATCTCCGTGCACCTCTAGACCGAGGTGTGCGGGGATTGGACATGACTAGAGAATGTGAGGTAAAGAGAGAGAGAGAGAGAGAGAGAGAGAGAGAGAGAGAGAGAGAGAGAGATAAGACGAAGAATGCCAATAGAATATTAAATTTGTTGTCCAGGTTATAAGTTTTTTATCCTCATTATGAGTAGCGACGAGGATGTGGGACCGTCCAACCGAAACACCTATCTCTCAACGAGGGTCTTATGTCCTTGTAATCAATGCAAGCATGCTGTGCGACGGACAAGACGTGTTTCTTTGCAGCACGTTCGCGAATTTGGCGAGTTCGATCCATCTATTATAGATCGAGTTGTTGCCAATTATAACTCGTCGGACTCTGACGCTGGCCAACAAGCAGCAATCTTGCAACCCAATAGACGTGTTCGCAGGCGCTTTGGTCAAGCAGCATATGTGAGGCCACAAGATGTAGCCTCTGACAGCTCGGGGGATGATCATGCAGAGCACATTCCCAACGAGGCAATGTTTGAGCCCGAGATTGATGAAATGATCGAGACGATCATGGATTCAGAAAGGCTTATCTATGATGATATGAAAAGTGAAGCCGATACGCCATTGTATAATGGAGCACGTATGTCTAGATTGAAAGCACTCCTGGTTCTTCTCAACATGCAGGCAAAGTTTGGATGGAGTGACACTAGCGTCACAGCGCTTTTCAGGTGATCTATTACAATTAGTTTACTTTAATAAAACTCTAAATGTATAATGATCTGATAGATTTTTACACGACTGTATCATATTTTTATGTTGTGTAGATTGCTGAAAGAGCACATACTACCAGCTGACAATGTGATGCCAGATTCCCGAGATGAAGCAAGAAAGATTTTGCGAAACTTGGGGATGGATTACAATTCTATCCACGCTTGTCCTAATGACTGCATTCTTTTCAGAGGGGAATACATAGACATGGAGAAGTGTCCGAAATGTGATTCCGAAAGATATCGAGTAGATCTCCACGGGACAAAAATTCCACAAAAGGTTTTGCGACATTTCCTCTGCTTCCTCGCATCAAGCATTTCTTCGAATGTAAGTCCATGGCCGCCCTAGCATCATGGCATGAGGAGAATAAATCTTCGGATGGTGTGCTACGAATTCCTGCAGATTGCGTAGCGTGGAAACATATAGATGGAACATGGTCGGATTTTGCCAGGGAAGCTCGAAATTTGCGCTTAGGCCTGGCTATGGATGGCGTAAATCCATTTGGTCAAAGATCAACATCTTACAGTGTATGGCCCGTTGTCATCGTCAACTACAACATTCCCCGTGGTTGACTACGAAGAAGGGGCACCTATGGCTAAGCTTGATTGTGCCAGGGCGATATAAAGTGGGGAATATGGATGTGTATCTTCGTCCACTATTGGAAGAGCTACAACAATTGTGGATTGGCATAGAGGTGGTGGATATGAGCCGACACACAGGACGACGGAATGCTTTGATCAGAGGCATTCTAATGTGGACCATGCATGACTATCCCGGGCTAACAGAATGCTCAGGTGATCTATTGACACTCCTCACTCAGACACTGTAAATCTTGTTTTTTCCCATAGTTGATCTATTATCATGTGTATACATGCAGGGCTTCAAACAAGCGGATACAGAGCATGTGTCACATGTGGACCTAGACTGAATGCACGTAGGGCACCCTCACTGAAGAAGCAAATCTACGAAGGTCATCAAGCGTATCTTCCAGAGAATCATGTGTTACGCGACGGCTTTTTGGGAAGAGAGCCACCAAGGATGTCTGCACAAGCATGGTTAGAGCAGAAGGAGATGTGCGATGACGGATTGCCTCCAGGGATGAAGAGACTATCTCTATGGTACGAGTTACCATACTGGCCCCGACTCATGATCAATCACTTGCTCGATCCAATGCACATATTCAAGAATGTGGGTAATCTACTATGGGACCATCTGACCGGCAAGAAAGATACTTTGGGAGCCAGAGTTGACCTTAGAAATGTGGATCGTATGGAGCAATATTGGCCGCAAACAGCGTCTGATGGATCGATAAAACTCCCTAAAGCACCATGGATTTTCACAGGAGCCCAAGAACGCAAAGTAAAAGAGACCATTCGATCTTTGCGGACCCCCACTGGCGTAATGCACTCGCTCCGAACGTGTTTTACTAAAGAAGGAAAGCTTACCGGTTTGAAGTCACACGATTGGCATAAAATGTGTCAGGTACGTTCATAGTGGACTTTAATATCATTGCATAAAATGTGGACTTTAATATCATTGCTGCACATACTTTACAGTTTATTTTACCGGTTGCCATTGAGGGATGTTTGTCTCTCGACATCCGTAACACAATCTACAAACTTGCAAAGCTGGTGCAATGGATCTCACAAAAGGAGATCAACGTAGACTCCATACCATTCGCCAAACTAAATGCTGCGGAGCTTGTGTGCATGTTTGAGAAACATTTTCCTACTACAATGCTAACCATTCAGGTGCATCTTCTTGTTCACATAGTTGATGAGGTGGAAATAGCTGGCACAGTTCATTCCAGATGGATGTTCTTCTTAGAGCGTTTCATGAAAACGCTTAAGGGATATGTGCGTCAAAAGGCACGTCCGGAGGGTAGCATGGCAGAAGGTTGGTTGGTATCAGAGTCCCTAGTGTACATTGGAGAGTGGCTAGACGGATTTGATAAATCCCGGGACACGCTATGGCGAACCATAGATGATGAGCGCATATCTGGGATTGTCATGTGCAATCTCGGTGTTGAGAAGAAGATGACGGAAGATCTAGAGGCTAAAATCAACCGATTTTGCATGCTTCACAATCCAGTGATGCAAAAGTGGATTTCACAATATGAGGATGCAAAGCAAGAGCGACAAAGGGCACGAATCGAGTGGAGACGGGGAAGACGACCACCGATGCACTATCCAGCGGTTCTGGAGAGCCTACCAACCTTCATGAGCTTAAGATGGTTGCACAACCAATTGAAAAGCGCACAACAATGCGGTGACGAAGTGACTGAAGAAGAGTGGGAGTACTCTCGGGGTTGCGCGACCAAGGTAAGTTTGCAATGTACGACTAGCAAGTGACTTTATTTATAAACGTTTGAACGGCCACTCATAATCTTTGTTCGTTGTAGTATAAGTCATACACAGCAGCATGGTGTAAAGGTCGACATTTTAGGGTGGAACGAATCGACAAAAAGCGTTTTACTCAAGATTGTGGAATCATGGCAAAATTTGAACAGTCTAGTCGACGACGTTCCTCTGATGCAGATCCTGTGGTGGCGGAACTCACTTACTTCGGCACGCTGCAAGAGATTTTGAGGATCGATTACAGAGGATTTTTTGTCGACTTGTTCGACGTGCAATGGTTCAAGATAATCATGGAGGGTCGCAACGCTACTGTGCGTAGAGGAGAGTCTGGTTTTCTTGAGGTGGATTCTACTAAGAAATGGACTGACCTAAGAGACACTTTCGTACTACCCGAGCATTGTGAACAAGTAAGTATGTAAATAGTTAACATCCCCCTTTTACAAGTTATGTGCTTGAAAGCTCTCATGTAAGTTATGTGGCTCTGGCAGGTAATATTTCATCCTACAAAGTCTACATCAAACTGGTGGTACGTCATAGAGGTAGCCCCTCGTAGTGCAAGGACGTATGAAGGCTACCATGTGCCAATCACAACGACATCAATGGAGGAGATCAGAGAAGATGCTCAATCAGAAGCCGCTGCGGTGGTGCCAGACGAGCATCAAGATGCTACTACTCTATATGGGGTGCATGCAGAGGAGCTACAAAATGAAACAGAGGATATGTGTTTAAACGGAGAGCTCTATATAGATATAGGAAGTTATGCTGAGTTATGCGAGGATGAGAGAGAGATCTCTTAAAGCCACAAATATTGTATTTGAACAATTTTGCTCCGTGTTGTAAAAGCTCTGGCTCTCTAAGTACCTTCCATGGTGTATAACGCTCTTTTCTACTCGCGCTCACATCTTTTGATTGAAAATTCTGAGTTTTCGACTTGCCTCTTCTATCACTCAATTCATTGCGTCATTGTATTTATATGCGTCATTACGTCATTGTATTTAATGGTCTTTGCGTCATTGTCTACTCTATTCATTCAATATTAAGTTTAAATATTCGTGTGTTTAATGCAGGTATGGATGATGAGGAGTTTCTTTCTTCTTTGTCACCGCAGCAGAGACAGTGGTACGTGGAGCGTCATCGCTCTGGCGCATCATCGCGCGTTCCTACTCCATCCGCATCTCCCTCTCTTTCGGAGCATTCGGCGCGCTCCGAAGCTTCGGCGTCGACGAGACGAGCTTCACACTCGTCTAGACACCGGCGCTCTAGTGGTGGCGGTGGCGGTTGTTGTGGGGATTCCGCCACCGATGCCTCCACACCGCCTCGTGTTCGACGAGGCTCTTTACCCTCCCCTTCTTTGCCCGCCCCCACACCAGCCACAGCATCGCCATCTACGCCAGGTTTTGCACGGCTGACTGTTCCTAGAAGCTACACACCTCTACCTACTCCGCCAGGAGCCACCCCACTCGACACTCCTCGCTTCGGGGCCCAGACGCCGGTGGAGACACCTGACGTCCGTACCCCCATCGACACGCCGCTAGAGACCCCTGCCGGGACACCCAGGTTCACGCGTCACCGGCCAGAGGGCTTGCCTTACTCCGTCGACATCAGCGGCGGCATCATCATGGATGATGACGGCAAGAAGGTGATCTCGCGCATGCGTGGTCTTTGCTCTCAGCTGTTTAGACACTACATACTAAACAAATGGAGTGAAGTACCAAGTGATTTAAAAAACAGAGTCATCAGCATACTTCATGATGAGTTTCCCGTTCCAACACGGGATCAGCGCTTCAATGAAGACCTGATGAAGATTCGAATGCGCGAATACTGCAAACACAAGCGTTCCGAAGTGCAAAAAGCAATCAAGAATGGGTGGAACAGGCCAGATTGGCTGGCCAAAGAAGATTGGAAGAATGCGAAGAAAGCAGCGCGCGAGAATCCCGACAAGTGGAAGCAACAAAAGGATGCAGCCAAGCGCGAGTAGAGGCAGGGAGCTCGCACCACTTGGGGAGCGGTGGATGGGCATCATTTGAGGCCGATTTTGTAAGTGTTTTCACATTGCTCTTTATGTTCGATAGTTTAGGGTTTATGAGTTTTTTAATTCTAACATAATGAAATCTTTGTATGTTTTGACAGTGGTCGATGACAGGACGTGATCCCACACCGTACGAGCGCGAGTACGCAGGCAGGAAGGGCTTAAACGCCCTGATGGACATTCTCAGTTCTCGCGGCGGCATGGTTAGTATTAGGGTTTACTCTTTTTTATTTTTTGTATTGTTTTATAAATGTCGTTATATGTTTATACTTACTGAAAGCTGTCTTATTGTCTTTTTTTGCAGAATCCGACAGATACGCCGCTTGGACGCGATGAGACGTCTGACTAGACGACGTCAGTTTAGCCGTAGCTAGATAGCATTAGTTTAGGGTTTCTCATAGCTTATGTATCATGAGACGGATTTTATACGTCTTTTTGAACCATGTATATTATTACATTTGTCACCGCAGTTCCTTTTGCCAATCAATTCTTTATGCCTATGATGTTGTACAATTGTCATTATTACATTTGCCAATCAATTCATTTTGCCTATGATGTGTACAATTGTCAATTTTGCAAACAATGCGTCTTGTGGGTGACTATTTTGGGTCTATTATCTACCCTTGCACTTTTTTTTAAAAGTGAATCAAGTACAATATGGTTGATGGGTGGCAGGGCATTCAATGCCCTGCCACCAAAAAAAAATTCTCTCGGGCGTCGCTATAAGCGTCGCTATTTATGGCTCTGTAGCGTCGTTATGAGCGTCGCTATAGTCTTCTGTGTAAATGTCGCTATAATCGTCGCTATGAGCGTCGCTATGTGCGTCGCTATATAGCGACGCATATAGCGACGCTCTCGTAGCGACGCTCGTAGCGACGGTTTTAGCGACGCCGGGGGTTATAAAAACCCAGTGTATTTCCGTCGCTAACAGCGTCACAAGAGCACACAACCTCTTGTAGTGTTTTAGGGTATGGCATGGCTTTGATCTTCATAGATTGAAGTCGAATTTGCCTCTTATAATTGGTGGCAGCATGAATATTCCACATGACCAAAGATGTAAAGCATATTCCGATGATGATGTGCCCATTGTGTGGTGGATGTTATGTGCCTTCTTGACATCTGTCATATTTTTTCAAACAATGATTCAAAATGGAAAGAACTAGCATCTTCAATCTTTTTGAAAGAAGTTGTTCAATTGAAGCTTTGAAGTTGTCACATTGTATGGTAAAAAGATCCTCAATATTTTTTTTTGTTTCCAACTAACTTTTTTTCAATTATGATGATGTCTTTCTAGAAAATTTTAGGCATAGAACTCTATTAATTTTGATTGTTGTTTTTGTAAATTGATAAAATAGGGTATATATTGGTTAATTAAAGAAAAATATGATTTTATTGTAACAAAAGAAGTCTTTCATAATTAATGGTGTTTGTCGAATATGTGTCATGTAAAAAGAATGCCCTTGTATGAAGATCACAACCTTGTAGTATGGACAGGGCAAGAAGACATGGAAGGGATGATTGGTGTATAAATGAACTAATGAGGTGCAATAAATTGCTATGAAATTGATGTGGTCAAGAGGAAGAAGGATGCACATGCTCTCAAGTATAAATGACAATCAAGAACCAAAGTACTAGACAAGGGAGCACTTACCTTAGAGAAAGAAACATAGGATGACTTAAGCATTAAGTAAAGGCCTAGAGCTCTTATTAGTCTATCTAGCTTACTTCATGCTCAAACATGTGAAGCCCAAGCGAGAAAAATCCAAGCCAAAGAATAGTAGAAGTAGAGGAGATTATAATTTGATAAATAGAGATTGAGCCAGAAGATAATATTTTCAAATATTGTGTTACTTTTTTTAAAAGTAAAATTTGATCTTTTGGAATTTAGGAGGTAGTCTATCCATTGAAAACTCTTTTTGTTGCAGTGCATCAATATATAACAAACAATAAATATTTTGTTGATGATAAAATTTAGTATATAGCGTACAAACACTTGCTCGGGTTTGTCTTTGCTCGGAAAAACTCGCTCGGTGCGTGGTAAGACTCAATGAGGGCAGTAGCGACATCCAAGGACTGCCCAAGTGGCAAAATAGGTTGAGAGTGTCCATGGTTGTAGCTTTAAGAGTGGAATCCCCGAAAAGACACTAGGGATGGTGAGTTTCCATGACAGCAGGTCTTAAGCTTGAGGTGTGGGAGCTCGCAATCGTGCAGCAAACTCGAGCAGTTGTGTGCAAGACCCAAGTTGGTATGGTAGGTTGTAATTGACTTTGTGCATGTACGTAGTATTGCTGTGGTGAAAAGTTAAAAAGTAAACGGCTCTCTGATCCAACAAAAGGCGGGGAAGTTGAAAGGATCCGACCATGGTGGCAGAATCTCTCCCCCTCTCAAATGACATCATGGCAGTCCCTCTCAGTGAGCCGGAGGATGTGTTGTCGGAGGCTTATATAAGCTATGGTTGCAATAGTCGTGGAGGCCTTTTCAAAAGGCTATGTTGAAGGGAGGACTTTTTTTGGTCATTCTACCCACGAAGAGTACCATAGCACCTCTTTTGTAGCTGAATCTCTATGCAAAATGGGCACGACTTTGCACCGCATACCTATGTACTCTCTCTTCTCTTAGCACCTTGGAGGGAGCTCCTACAAGTTACTAGCCTTTTTTATCATGGAGGAGGGGGCGCTCCTGCGAGCTGGAGAGAGAGAGAGAGAGAGAGAGAGAGAGAGAGAGAGAGAGAGAGAGAGAGAGAGAGAGAGAGAGAGAGAGAGAGAATCCGCCTTGGTCGATATGTATGCTAAATGTGGTGCACTTCATAAAGCACAAAAAGTGCTTGAGGAGCTTCCTCTCTGGGATGTTGACATCATGGCAGTCCCTCTCAGTGAGCCGGAGAATGTGTTGTCAGAGGCTTATATAAGCTATGGTTGCAATAGTCGTGGAGGCCTTTTCAAAAGGCTATGTTGAAGGGAGGAGTTTTTTGGTCATTCTACCCACGAAGAGTACCATAGCACCTCTTTTGTAGATGAATCTCTATGCAAAATGAGCACGACTTTGCACCGCATACCTATGTACTCTCTCTTCTCTTAGCACCTTGGAGGGAGCTCCTACAAGTTACTAGCCTTTTTTATCATGGAGGAGGGGGCGCTCCTGTGACCTGGAGGGAGAGAGAGAGAGAGAGAGAGAGAGAGAGAGAGAGAGAGAGAGAGAGAGAGAATCCGCCTTGGTCGATATGTATGCTAAATGTGGTGCACTTCATAAAGCACAAAAAGTACTTGAGGAGCTTCCTCTCTGGGATGTTGTCTCTTGGAATGCACTAATTGTGGGACACCCTTAACTAAGCCAAGATGATTTGGGCTATTTTCGACGGTTGGCAAGAGAGGGTGTCCCTCTAGATGCAATCAGCAGAGCAGTGCCAAGAAGAAGCAATATCCGATACACAAGAAAACATGTAGGGGAAGACCGCACTGCCTTGGTCGATAAAGCACAACAAGTGCTTGAGGAGCTTCCTGTCCGGGATGTCGTCTCTTGGAATGCACTGATTGTGGCATACGCTTAACTTGGCCAAGATGATTTGGGCTGTTTTTGGCGGATGCCAAGAGAGGGTGTCCCTCTAGATGCAATCAGCATAGAAGCGCCAAGAAATAAGAAATACCCCCTACAGAAGCAAACATGGACGGGAAGAGCGTGTATACCAAATGTAGTGCACTTCATAATGCGCAAAGAGTGCTTGAGGAGCTTCCTGTCCGAGATGTCGTCTCTTGGAATGCACTCATTGTACGAGACCCCAACTTGGCCATGAAATTCTGGATTGTTTTCAACTGATGATGCCAAGCGAGGGTATCTCTCTCTAAAGATGCAATGAGCAAGGCAGTGCCAAGAAAGCGCAATATCTGCTCCACAAGAAAACATTTTAGCTTCCTCTCCAGGATTTCCTCTCTTGGAATGCACTGATTGTGGGATATGCCCAACTTGGCCAAAAGTTCTTGGCTCTAGAGGGCGGATGTCGAGCGAGGGTCTCTCTCTAGATGCAATTAGCAAAGCGGCACCAAGAAAGAAGCAATATCCGGTACAGAAGAAAACATAGATGGAAGAGTGCACTCCCTTGGTCAACATGTATGCAAAATCCGATGCACTTCATAAAGCACAAAAAGTGCTTGAGGAGCTTCCTGTCCGGGATGTCGTCTCTTGGAATGCACTCATTGTGCGATACCCCAACTTGGCCAGGAAATTCTGGGTTGTTTTCCACTAACGATGCTAATCAAGAGTATCTCTCTCTAGAGATGCAATCAGCAGGGTAGTGCCAAGAAAGCGCAATATCTGCTCCACAAGAAAACATTGAGGGGAAGAGCGCATTGCCTTGATCGACATGTATGACAAACGGGCTGCACCTCATAAAGCACAAAAAGTGCTTGAGGAGCTTCCTGTCTAGGATGTCGTCTCTTGGAATGCACTGATTGTGGGATACGCCAAACATGGCCAAAAGTTATTGGCTCTTTTGGACGGACGTCGAACAAGGGTCTCTCTCTAGATGCAATTAGCAAAGCAGCACCAAGAGAGAAGCAATATCTGATACATGAATCCTTGCAAATGGTGAATCTGATATAGTATCTGTGTAAAAGAGTAAGAACCTGAAACTAAACTGATCTAAAGTGAAATGGGATGAAATGAAATGCTGAGATGCTGGAATCAAGATCCTAACCTATGATATCCACCATCGGTCTTTGGTTCAGCTCATCAATGTCCTCCTCTGTGAGTACTCTGACTAGGCGTCTCCCATGTTGTGCTAGAACAGTCGAGACCCTTTGATGCAGCTTCTACCGATGTCTCGATGACCCTCATCATAGTCATGGGCGTCTAGATCTCCCAAGATCAGCGGCCCTATCAATCAGTGTACCTCTGGTACAGGTGGACTCTGAGGGTCTGCTGTGATGCTTGCTCATATGAATGCCACATATGTAGTCTAAAGAAATCAGTGATCTCCCTCTGTAAGTGTCTCCTACTGTCTGGTCTCCTCGAGAGGCTCTCCCTACATCTATGCAGCTCCAATAAAAATAGGCTAAGACATCTCTGATCGTGGTATCTCATAACTTTGTTTAGTGGTCCAAAACCCTCTCTGAATAGGCGGTCGAAGCAAGGGGTTTGAGGGTAAGAGGGACCATGCCGCCGCCGAAGGCGGCGCCGTTTTACTAGTGTTTGCTAAATATTTTCTATGGTAAATGGTAACAACTATTTAAGGATGTCTGTTTATTGTGACCTAGTAATTGTAAATCCCAAGTAAGAAAGCTCTTCAAACCAAGAATCTAAATCTACATCTCTACATAAAATTGGTTTTATTTTTAAAATTTTGTCTTGAATGGCCACTCAAGGGAGCTGAAAAAAACATGTCTTTTTAAGTGTTTTCACCTATATTTAAACAATATATTAGCCACTTAACATTTTGGACTTTTGTTGTCTTAATGAATACACAATTCAATAAAATGCAATCATATATATGTATATTTATTTATTGGAGAGAGAGAGAGAGAGAGAGAGAGAGAGAAAGGGGGGGGGGGGGGGGGTTCTCTCTAGTGGGCATAATCTCAAAAACTCAACCTTTTGTTCGAGTTTAAAAGTTGAGAAAAAGCGAGCATGCAACAAAGTGAAGTCTTGCTTTAGAGTAACTATTTCTATTTGGATTCTTGTAAAAGCGCCCCTTCCAACCTTATCACAACAATTTTGGCTTGCTCAAGCAAGCCTTATGCAAGCTACAAAAAAACCTCAAGAAGGTTCCTAGTGACATGACATATGTCCAGTGTTCGGGAAAAATGTGTCTCGGCTTAATATCGTGCCGTTTTCAATTTCCAAAATGTTGGCTGAAGGCAAGGGAAAAAGAAGAAATCCCGTCCCAAAATAGAGAAAAATAGTGGTAAAACTTGAAAAAACAACCTAATTTTTTAAAATTTCCTCTTGGCAAATTCAAGGAAAGGAATTTTGTATATTTGGAAAAATGATTTTTCCCGAACACTGCACATGTCCCTCAAGTGGAGTGGCCAACAACTCATTTTTGCAAGTTTATGGTCTTCACTTTAAAAGCTACCTTCCAAGGTACCACTTACTTTATTGACTCCCTTCACGCACACCTCTTTTTAAGGCTTCTTCATACTCTAGGTACAAAATTGGGTACTTTTGATCATGCTCTTTGTAAGTATTCACTACGTAGCTTTCAAAGACCAAAATTGTAAGGTAATACGCACTTTGAGACGCATGGGCTCCATCATGCCTATGTGCTCTTCCTTGCTTTTACTTTCCAAAACTGACAATGGTTTAGCTTCAATTGAAGGAGGCTGAATGATTTAGGCAATGATCACGCGAGGCTCAGTTATCAATTATTTAAACAGATAACTGAGCCTGTGCTATGGTCACGTGCATGTAATTGTGCCGGCTATGCTTGCAAATTTGCTACCATGCCTATATTGGCGCAGTTACATTTGGTGAGGCTCAATTACAAGTTATTGATAATTGAGCCTCGCGTGACCACGCCAAATCAATCTAGCTTTTCACTTCAACTTTCAATGAGGCTATTACATACATGGCTATGTGTCACTAAAGCAATTTTCTTCCCATAGACTAGATAGGAGAGATACATTATCTCTATCAAGCAGAAAGTAGGATCCTACTTTAGCCCCCCCCCCACCCCACACACACACACACACAGACACACACACACACACACACACAGACTTTGTGACCAATGACAACAATTCTAAAAGCTCAAATTTTTAGTTGGTGTTTAAAGCTAAAAGAAAGCAACTGTCCAAGCCAAAAAAACTAGAAAACCAAGAGAACCCATGGTATTCTGAATGTGACCCTTCACCTTGTTTTCTCATGCTTTGTGACACCTCATCTACCTTCTCTTTACTTGTTAATTTTTTTGTTTTTATTTTTGTTTTGTTAGCATGCTCTTTGGAAAGTGAAAAATTATCTCAAATTATCGTTTGGTGGTACAAAAAACAAACCAATTTTTTCTCTACCAATGAGAAAGTGAGGACCTGTAAAAAAGTTGTAGTTTGAGTTAAAACTTGTCATACATTCTTCTAGGTTTCTTTCATAGTTCTATCCATTAGTACCAAATGATATCTAATACAATCGGTAGTTTCTCATGTGACCTGGATAAAGTGTATCACAAAAATTTGTTTAAGCTACTGTAAAGGACCCTTTTTTTGTACCACCAAATCATATTTTTACAAATTGTATTCCCATCAAGATTTCACAGATAATCACTTTGTACGTTTAAGATGATTGGCATGTACGCATCCTTTCACCTCTTGGAATTTAGCAAGATGTGGTGGCATGCTTGCATGAACTACTTCTGTCTACTTTTTCAGTGAATATTTCACCTCTCTTTCTTTTTGTCCTGCAGTGTGGCAAAGGCCTTAGCATTCTTTTTGGTTTTTTTAGCTTCAGAGATAAGATTATCATGACTTTAGGTGATGTGTGAGCTACCTTGGATTAGATTGGTGCCCCCAAGAAGTAAAATTCATCATCAAATACTAGACCAACTTTAACCAAGTCATATCAAGTAAAAGTGATGATGACTCTTAAGAGAAGATGTTCCTTCATAGCTACCTTTGAAATTTAATAGTTACCTTTGAAGCATAGAAACTTGCTCACTACAATTTGATTAGAAGATCTTCAAAGGTTTACTTTGACAAACTATTCTCACATATTTCATTGAGGGATACTCAAATATTTTGAGCTCCCTCTAATTGGCATGGAGGATACATTCTTTTTTTTTCCAAAACTCACAATTGTGAGTGAATTATATTGATCAACCCAAAAAATTACAAGGTCTTGTCATGCTCGTGTTGACCATCCAAGGACCAAAATTACATCGGCTATCTTAAATGATTAAATGTTTCTCATGCTTATTAGGAATAGGTGCTAGGATCAAGAATCATCTCTTAACTAGGTGCTCTTAGTTATATAGGATTCTACAAGCCTACAAGTGATATAATATTTTCCCTTTTGTGAAGATAAAGTATCCAATATATAAAAATTAGGTGCTTCATTTGGAACCCCATGCTTCAACTCTAGCCAAACTCTAACAAGTCTCCAAGGACCCAGTGCTTATATTCTAGCCAAATCCTAACAAGTCTCAAGCTTCTTAATGTCTTACAAAGGCTAGAACTATAAATATTCGAGATAAAAAAGCATCATTGTGTGCAATTTTCTCTATAATTGCTATTCAATATCCGTGATATTGCTCACTTCTCCCTAACATTGACAACTTTATGGAGTACATGCAAAATATGTATCTTTGATGTCTACAAGCTACCCATGGAAGAGAAAAATATTAAGGGTGCATGGTAATAATTGTATCATGTGAATTTATCAAGAGAAAGTATTAACATTTAAGAGAATAGATGCATCACTTTTATAAAAAACAACAAAGACTAATCATTCTTGTTCTTTTAGGAAAATAAAATGAAAAATATTTAAAAGCAATACCTTTGTGATGGGACATAAACAAAAATAACATGAATGAGTAGACATTGTTGGAAATAAAATTCGATGCATAGTTTTATAGGATATTTGCCTTGGTGGAAGGATTGACTAGTGAGTAGGTAATTTTCCATGACTCATGGATGTGATGATCTACAATCTTGGCAATGAAGTGGGACCGTCCCATGAAGATAGGCGCTAAGATTGACCATGCAAATTTTGGGGTAAATGACCATACTAGAATAAAATCCTAATGCTTATGCTAAGAATCATCCCCTTAAGCCGAGGGGTAGGGTATGGTAGATAACAATGACAATGAGACTCTAGATAAGGTGATTACATGAAGTCCTATATTTGAACAAAGAGTAAAACAAGATAATATCAGGCACAACAATGGCCCCAAGAGCCTAGTGAAGTTCTTACTAGAGCTCGAAGAGTATCCCTAGTGTTAAACCCCTAAACTCTCTTGGGAGGGACTCTGCAATATGTATCCCCTCCTCTGAACCCAACGTCACCGTACTACTCAAGCACTACAAAAACCCTTCAAAAAATTGGCTTTGATCAACCTATGCCTTTTATTCAAGATGTGATTAGTATATGCTATCTGTCATTAGTATATACCTTTATGGTTTGGAAAACACATTGTACACAATATTTTCTTAATGCATCTAGGACTTTATGCATCCATATAAATGTCACACCATTAGGCCATGAGTTGGCCAAACTGTGCATATTATAAAGAAGCTCAATTTTCTAGTTGTTTGAAGATGTTTATATCAATATTTATTCTTGCTTGCAAACCTCTCTTAAGAAGCAAGTATTTTGATTGGCTTTTTCGAGAGCACTGGATGTGAGGACAAATGAACAAACGAGCATGTGTGTGCGCATACACATGCACGTGCACCTAATGGTGTGCACGTGTACACATCATCTAAGATGGGAACTATACAACAACATGGTTTACTGTAGTAAATATGCAATAAAAGCTGTGAATAGAAATTGTATGCTCATAGGTGTAATGCATACTTAACTCTTGCCTCTACTTTACATCAACATCACCATGCTATGAAATGATCACTTCAAATTTCATATTGCGAAAATAAAGGTCTATAGGTGATTATGTTGCTCTCATTTAGAATATTTGCAACATTATAGCAAACACATATTTTGTAGCATGCTACTCAAAATTGATATTGCTTTGTATACTCTACATGAATTTGAATCCTCAAATATATCAAAAAAAAAATTGACCATACATTGAATAAGTTGTATCGCAACGTTTTATGTGTGATGATTTTGTCTTCACCACCAATTAGCCTTTCCAAAACACCTCATGAGACATAAAATATGTGTACCAATGCTCGCTATTAAGTCAAACATGGAGGCAAAAATGAGCTAAATTGGTTAAAGTAATTGCAACAAAATATGTGCGCCAATGCTTGCTTGCTAAGGCATTGCAACACTCATTTTGAGCATGTATGTTGAATCATTGAGCTCTATGTTAAAAAAGTTTGCATTTATCTCCATTAATGCTCATAACTTTTAAAATAGGAAGAACTAGGGGTGGGCATGCCACCTCACTAAGTCCCCACGGGGTATTCAATGAAGCTGGAGAGATGGGATCAACAGTTTACAGCCAAGCCACCTGCTTGTTGAGAGGCTGCAAAAGTAAACTCGGGCAAAATCTGATGGTGCACGTTGTGTTTTATTTTCGAGCCCAGCTTGCGCGTCGTTGATCACATGGCTTGGGGTTCATGAAAGACCCCGTGGGTTTTGGGTGGGCATTTGACACTCTCTCTCTCTCTCTCTCTCTCTCTCTCTCTCTCTCTCTCTCACCTAGATTGGTTATGCCATTCCCCTCTTGAATAACAAGTCTTGAGTTCAACTCCCCTCGTCAAATAGATCTTTAAGGTCTCTAAACATCTTTAAGGTTTCCTACGATGTTAAAATTCTCTTCTTCTTCTTCTTCTTCTTCTTCTTCCTCTCTCTCTCTCTCTCTCTCTCTCTCTCTCTCTCTCTCTCTCTCTCTCCTAGATAAAAGGACACAAATGTACATGTTTCTATCTCTTAGGCTGACTTCAACCTGTGTGTGTGTGTGTGTGTGTGTGTGTGTGTGTGTGTGTGGAGTCTTCAGCTGAAGCCTCGTCGGATAGATTTTTTGAGGTCTCTTGAGAATTTTCCTACGACATTAAAATTTCTCTCATATTTCACCTCCCAAGCAGATAGCTGGTAAGGTTCCATGAGTGCATGCTCTCAAGCAACCCAAGTAACACAGGTGCAAAGAATGCCGCAACCCCTCAGCCTCATGGACTTCCTACACCAAGAACTTTTGGGTGCAGTAAAGCTAGAGCTACAGCATCTTCATTGGGCTGCAGGATTTGCAGATTATAACAAATTTGAGAGAGAAATAGGTTGTTGTGCAATCTGGTGATGGTGCTGATGATATGCAATACAATCGAGAAGGGGGGAGGGGGGGGATTGCCCGTGTGTTTGACCAAGTACCTTCTAAAAGGCCAATGTTAAGAAGCTGTGAAACTGGATAAGATTCTATAGCAGGCATGTGCCACGGCCTCAAAGGCTTACATCTTTCTATAGGATATGTTGCTTCTTCCCTGTGCACCATTTTCCAATTGTTTTGATGTCATATGTTGCATATCCTCCTGCATTTTAGTTGGGTTTATGTTGTACTCCTTTTGTGCATGCCGTGCCACTTGTGAGAGAAGGAAGAGGGGGGAGAGGTGCACGTTTTAATACAATATGACATGCCACACGAGCGTTGTGGGGGGGGGGGGGGGGGGGGGGGAGTAGAGAGAGGAGGATAAAGAAGCTCTTGGTCTTTTAATTAGATGCAAAGCAATGGCATCCCTTGTAATGCAATCATGCACATCCTGACAATGCGATAGTAGGTTATCATCTTATCTGAGAAGAATGCCTATTTAGGGAGCACGTTAATCAATATACACAAAATCCTCTAAAGAAAGGATTATATTCGGAGGCAGGTATCGTACTGACATTGGCAAATGCCTGCAAGAGGCGACCGTGGCAGGGCCTGTGTTGCAAAGAGGCTACTCCTCTTGTTATGTCCTGGCGGAGCAAGGAGAGGAGATGGCAGCCCTTATTATTTAACTTGGGAGCTCATTAGCCACTGCATGTCTGCACATGGAAGCATTCCGCATTCAGCGTTCAGCATCCTTGCTGCCTCCTCTATGCCCGCGTGCTTGAAGATTGATATTGTTTTATCAATTTATGAAATTCCTTTCTTTGAAGTAATAAGCAAGAGAACGTTTTTTGCCACAGTGCTTCTACTTTCTTTCAGCCACTACTAGGCTCTAATATCCTAAAAAGTTTTCAACAAGATTGCCACTGAGCAAGCCACTTTGCTTTTAATCTCTGAATCAAGAGCACGAGTCTTTCAGACAAACGAGTGTCATCAATGCACGCACCTATGAGAAAAAATCAAACTGTCGTCTCACAACAAAAGATCTGGCACTGTGGTTAAAAAGAATGAGTAATCACCCGTGGTAAGATATTAGGGTGGAAGAAGCGCAATAAACATGGAATAAAATACACAAATTTTAGCAGGATGAACTCCAAACTTGAGCTTTGTATACAATGACAAGACAACAATGACCTTCTGAGAAATCTTGACAAGATTAGCTATTTTCTGATGCACCCATCCAAAATTATTTCCCATGGAAACTTCTTTCACAACACTTCCCTCAAAAGCAGAGAAAAGGTTCACAACCCGCCTCTTTGATCAGGAGGTCTGGAATTTCCTTTTCCTTCTTTCACCGCCAGGGGGTCTAGCACTACTTTCACTTTTGGCAGGTACTGAGGTGAGAGACAGCGTTGGAGCTTGAGCAGACACTTGTGGTGGTTGAGGGGGCGGTGGAGCCTCCTCGACTGGCATTGGCCGAGGTAGTATGTTCTTCAACCGGTTACTTCTATGATGTTTCCAGTAATAAAACTGCTGCCGGTGTGCCAATTCCTATTAGAGTTGCAAACAATGGATCAAAAACCTCGATTCCACAATGGCATGCAAATTATGCCTTCCTGTACAGCAGTTATGAATTACTGAATAAAGGACACGTGATAAGAGAGCACACATTAGAAACTCCTGGTTGACAACCATAGGATTTGAAAATTATTGGCTCCATAATCTTTTAAATGAAGACACCAACTACATACGACATACCACTACCTCTATTGCTATGCCTAAATTCATAGTTCCCAACAAAACACAGGAAAACACCACTCAAAACAGCTTCTAAGGCTATTTGGCAAGCACTCCCCAACCAAACGAAGGCAAGCTCCACTTGACACATCCTTTCTTGGACAACCCAGAAGTTCCAAAGTGCTCACTCTGCAACTGACGGGAGGAGGTTCGAAGCTGTCCTGACACATCGAAGCCTGTGCTAAGGTTTTTCTCAATGTATCTCAGCCATACAATAATTCCATCCTCAGCAATGCGAGAGAGAGAGAGAGAGAGAGAGAGAGAGAGAGACCAGCAAGTCACCTTGACAAAGGGGTAAACAATACACCGAACTGAACCAAAACAGCTAAAACTTGAAGTTGCAAAGAGAGAGAGCACAGCAGGCAAGAGGGACACAGTGGAGTTTCACTCCCACAAGCATTGGCCCCTCAACTACGCACCCTAGCAGTATTTTTTTATTCCATGAGACCAAAGTCGAAGTTTACAACTCGGAGAGCCACGCTCTCCCTCTGAGTCATCCACAAAGTTGCAGTCCACTTGACAGATCTCCTCTAATGGAACCCCTGGCCTCTCTTTTATAGGCACGGGTCCAAAAGCAACCCCCAAAAGCGACTCTAAAACTCTCAGTTATTTTGACAAGTGCTAAAAAGCACCAAAGTCAACTACTATCAAAAGCTGATGCTCAATAGCACCAAAAGTCGACACTTTCCACAAGTAGCGCCCAAAAGCTCTCCAGCATCCCAAGTGCAGCATCCATGCGGTACAGACTTCTGCGTCAGCAAGAATCTCGCCGCATTTCACGGCGCAAATATTACCGCATTCCTGAGCAAACTGGTCAAGTCTTCGCCCAGTTCTACTCTTCTGGTCCGGTGCCAGCATGCCACATCATCACTCTGAGTGAGAGAGAGAGAGAGAGAGAGAGATGAAATGAAATGCTATATGAACATCCTCAAAAGGTCAAAATGACCTATGAGACCAAACTGATACAATCTTGATGGACCTAATAGAGTGTCTACGTACAAAATAAAATGAAATAAACTGAGAAACTAAAATCATCATCATCATCATTATCAATGCCCGAGGATGCCCGGCATCGGGCGCTGTCCGATAAAGTATTGCATCGGTCGCTGAAGAGCATCGTCAATGTCCGCCACTGTAAAAAGTCGTACTGGACGTCTCCCATTTCGTGCTAGAATAGGCCTGATTCTTTGATGGAGCCTCCGTCAATGTCGTGGTCGCCCAGACATGGGCATCTAGCTCTCCCAAGCTCAATGGCTGTGTCAACTAATATAAAATGGGCTTTGAAGTCTGCTGTGAAGCTTGCTCATCTGACTGCCGAGTCCCTGCTCTAAAGAAGGCAGTGATCTCCCTCTGTGAATGTCTCCCACTGCCTGATCTCCTCAAGAGACTCTTCTTGTGTCTGCACACCTCTAGCAAAAACAACTAGAGGCATCTCTGATCTTGATATCTCACGACTCTAGCCAACAGTCCAAAGCCCTCTCTGAATAGACAATGAAAGCGGCCTCGTATCTCATAGTATACCGGACAACGATAAATGTGATGTAACTTTGTCTCTGGCTCTATGTGACACAACTGGCAAATCCTGGCCTCTGCTGGTACTCTCCTAAATCTGCCAGTCTCAATCTCTAACGGATGCGATGATGTGCGCATCTGACCAATAGCACATCATATCCCATGGGATAAATGAGTGTCCATATAGGCCGGTCTGATCACATATCCATCTTCTCTTGGTTGGAGAAGATGCTCTCTATAGAAAGCCATCTTCGTGCCCAACTCCTGTGTGGGCTGTATCCATCTGCTCCTGGTATCTAGCTGAATCAGATCCTGACGTTGTGTCTAGTGATCTCTGTCCGTGTGACAGATAGGGATGGTGCATCCAAGGAGTACTGGAACGGAGGCAGTCTATTCATGGCGAAACCATGTGACTGAAACCATGATGTCATCTGCCTATACCAGCATGTTGCATCCCCCTGTAGCGCTAGCTGTCAAGATGACTCGAGGGCTAGCCGAGCATATATGTCTCTAGGGAGGTCCCATAAATTGTGCATGAAGGATACTGATCTAGTAAGTGACTCGACCAAGAGAGGGGGAGCAGCTAGCTCGGCTCGAATAATCTCATGTGGCACTGAGGCCTTAGCCCGAATCATCCGAGAGATCATAGAGACTAAAGGCCTCTCCATCCATTAGTGCTACCATATCTGCCATGATGGTTCACTGAGGGTCCCCAAATCTCAACTCCGTAAAGTAAAGCTGAAGCCACTACAGTGTCAAAAAGCCTGAGCTTTGTTCAAGGTTCCTGAAACTGAACCTGCAAACACATACTCTCCAATCCTCCCAAGGCTGAAATAAGCTCTCGTCGGTCTAGTCTCTGCTGCTCTCCTCAAAGAAAACACCGGTCCACTGAAGACTACCAAAGACAGGTGTATGCATCAACCATACGTAAAATGTGGGTGTTGACCTCCTGGTCCACTTTGGTGTGGTGTTTTAACACCATAACCTTGGTTTTCCCTAGGTTAACAGACAATCCACTATCATGAGCAAATGTGTACAACGCATCTAAGTGACGCTGTATTCCCTTCGGGGAGTCAAAAATCAACACCATATAACAATAGTGGGATCCATGTCCCTGCCAACTGTGCTCCTCAATGTAGTCGGAAACCTCATCCACATACATATCGAATAGTGCAGGAGATAGCGGGCAGCCCTGTTGCACCCCAATAGTGGAGTGAACCAAATCAGAAATCCCCTCTAGAGTGCGTACATGCCCCACCACTGACCTGTAAAGAGCCATGGTCCTCCAAACCAACTCTGTGGATACCCCCATCTCCTACAGTCTGTGCATCAATCTAGCCTTGGGCACTGGATTGAAGGCTTTGTGGAAATCCACAAAGCAACAATAGAGGCTAGTAGAGGCTGAAGTCTGCCTATGAGACAAATCCATGATGAAAATATCGACATCCTCGAGGCATCTAGGCCGTAAACATAAAAATGATAATTACAAGCTGAACAAAAAAACAAACTCAAATGATGGAGCTTAAAGCTATCAAGGGATGGCTAAAGCTTTCTCGATCTCTAAAGTCTAACAATGCTAGAGAGAGAGAGAGAGAGAGAGAGAGAGAGAGAGAGAGAGAGAGAGAGAGAGAGAGAGATGCCATAAATGGCATACAAACAAGAAAAAAGAGGAAACTATAGCTCCAAAAGTCTATAGATAATGACCTATCCCCATAAAAAGTTATCAAAACCCACATCCTTAAGAGCTTGTCACACGCACACTGGCTCTGTGTGCCATGTGGACATGCTAAACCAATTGCTAGAGGCAACAATGTCAAGCTTAGGGGATTTAGTACCAGCAACTTTGTGAGCCTGTTCGCGAAACAAGCATGCCCAAGTCCATTGGATTACCTTTTTTGTCAATTAAGACCCTCTTTGCATAAATGGTTTGTACATGTGTTTTGCAATTGTTGTTACACTTCAGTGGGCATCCGGCAACACCAGCATTGGCGCCAAAAGCAAGCTGCCACGTCAGCCTCTGCGTAATTCGCAAGGTGTTTTACGAATGGCCATATGGCCCGCCACATCATCACTTGTCCCTCTTTAGTGGAGTTGCCAATCATACTTTTGTGACATACCCTCCTTTTAAAGAAAAAGCAATCGCCCGCGATTACACTTACAAAATTCAATAGCAAACACTACCTTCCTGCAAACGTGCCAATGACCATCATCACCAGACAACGCATTCATTAGCATCCATTACACCATTAAGTTCCACAATTAGATTTCTGCCCAATCTTCTCATCCTCATCAAAACTCTTGATATTCAGGTGTAGCAATATTAGCCATCACACCCAGATCACGCTAATCTCTAAGGGGTGTCTCAATTTACTAAGACTATACCCATTCTATCTCATCCAAATTGGAACTATTGATGCACGAGATTCTATGCTTCAGAAAATGCTATGCAACTGACACACAAGCACGTATGCAGTCACCAAACATAAAGACATCGAGATACAACCAAACGCTCCCCAGACCGCAAATTGCATTGTTCAGAGGGTTCCATTTATAACCAAATGCTCCTCAAATCATCGTTTGCATTGTTCAGAGGGTTCCGTTTACAACCAAACTCTGCCCAAACCCTCATCGGTATCATTCATAGGTTTTCAAGTACAACTAAACAATCCCCAGACCGCAGTATGCACCGTTGAGATGCTTCCATTTACAATTAAACGATCTCCAGACCGTAGTCTATACGGCTTAAAGGTGTATCAAACAACATTGGAACTGGCACTCCAACCAATATCAAACAATTTCCAACCGGTACCAAAACAAGATCAAACAAGTTTAAACAAGATTTAATCTAGATCGAACAATTCCAAAACACTATTCTCAAACAGTATTCAAATCTCAAATGTTAGATTTACACCACTCTGCTGCTTCACTCAGGTCTAGGGCATACATGTACGGCTAGTATGTCTCCAGGCTGCTGGCCACCCACTGCATTGTCCAGCCGCCCACTTCTGGGCCGGCCGCATGTCTTTTGTCCGAGCGCCCTACATATATTTTTTCCTTGCTGGGTTGTGGGGTTTTCTCTGCATTGCCCTACCCGTAACACATTAAAATATTACAATGGCTTGAAATAAATCGGGAATTTACAATACGTGACCATTTTGGAAAAACGTGAAAAATGTGTAACTCCAATCTTTACTGCTTCTTCGTATTCATCCTCGATGTGCATCCGTACGTCTTCGGTCTTTAGCAGCTTCTGTTAACTGACGTTGACTCAGTTAACATTCCCCCCTTCCTATTATAGTGCCCGTCCTCAGGCACTGTTGAAAAGTGTCTGTGGAGGCTGTGAAAGGTATTTGATTGGTGGTTGATGGGCTGATTATCTTCATTGGTCGTTGAATTTTTTGATGAGGTTCAATCTACTGCAACATCTTCATTGGTTCGAATATGTCTGATGTGAGAGATGATGTTGCATTTGTCCGTTGTAATAGCATAATGATAAGGCTATTGTTTATTTATGAAAAGTATGTACAAGGGAAGTAGAATGATGAGGTTTTAAATTAGGGTCTAATACCTGGATGACCAAAGGGAAAAAACCCAGTGGGAAAAAAGTGCCTTTGGGATAAGCGCATCATCTCCATGGGACCAACGCTTCACCATCAGCATGAGGTTCTCCTCCCAAGGGATCAGGTCAGCAGTATTTTCTACAATCTGCCAACGTTTTGCAAAAGCCAGGCAAGCGATGGAACTTGGTGAGTTTTCATCGCCAAGGACCTTCTCCATCTGCGGTTTTTGCTCCTACACCTGGCGATCACTTCCTAGCTGCCCGCACTACACTTCTGAAACATTTCGTCGCCAGAAAATCCTCTACTCCACCTGCGTTTTCAGGACAGCAGGGCAGTGTTTTCAGCAGAGGGGGGCAGCGCTAGCCTTGGCCATCTACAGATCTTGCCTTCCTACCAGGCTTGGCATTCGGTGCCTTGCCGGCGCAATTCCTCTTCATCTGCTACAGTTTTCAGCCATAAACGCCTGCTGTTTTCTCTGTTTTCAGCCCACCTGGGGTTATGACATTGATTCCCCACCCTCCCCAGACCCTTTGCACCGCTCCGGACCATGCCGGGAGCGTACGAGCACGATGAAAATCGCTGGGCAACAGCGTTTTCATCACCTCGCAGTTGTGTGTTTGGGTGGACAGCAACCACATGGTTTGAGTTTTTCACAGAAGATGAAGTTACCTCCTACCAGGACACCATTCGATGGTGGTCCTTGCAGTCTCTCAGTAACTGCTGCACTACACGGTACCTTCAACATCGGCTTGATCATCTAAAGGCGTACGATCTTTGGGAGATCCATTCATTCCAACCATCATTCGGCAGTTGCACACTCAAGAGGGGGTGGTGACTTGTGGTTTTCTATGGACACACCTATGCACTCATCAGAGGAGTTCACACGAGATATGGTCTTGCTCATGGCAGATGGGATTCCGACATTCCCAGAGAGGACACCACCATCTTGGGTGGACAGACACTTACCACTTGACCTCAACACATCAGATCACTTGCTTACACAGGAGCATCTAGATGGACTCGGGGAGAGGATCTGGGATCTCTTCTTGGACAGGTTCATTGCTTGGATCTACAAACTGGAGTGGGACTTCAATGCTTTGGACTCTCTTGGAGAGTTTACACGCGAGATGCTGGAGATCAGGCATTCCGCGACTAAATTTGGAGTCACCCGGAGCTTGGCTTGGATGGTAGTGCAGTTGCTCTTCTACACTCCTTCAGAGTTGCTTACACTCACCCTTGGTAACCTTACAACAGACTTATCCCCCGACCTGGGCAGCAGGCCACTCCCAGCTCATTCACATTGAGAGCCACACTGAATCGCGGTTTGGTGGCGTTGTTGGACAGATTCTGTTTTGGTTGACACCGGAGGATTGGAGGCAGGAGATAAAGGCAAGACAGCACAGACAAATTGGTCTAGCCTTTCCTCTTCTCAGAGATATTCACAACGCAGACTGCTCAATCTGGCTTGTCTTCTTCATGGAGGATGATTACGGTGCAGACAGCTTGGTCTGACCACCTATTCTCAGAGGCTCTTCACAAGCAGACTGTTGAGTCTGGCTTTCCCCTCACCTTGGATTACCCTACCCACTAACACGACACCATCCGGTGGTGGTCCGTGTGATCTCCCGGTCACTGCTGCAGCTTACGGTAGCTTCTACAATGCAGACTCTTTAGTCTGGCTTTCCTTGTTTCGGAGGACATTTACGGTGCAGATTGCTACATCTGGCCTTCCTGAAGTTTTTCACAGCTTAGCCACCTGGCCACACTGGGTTATAGGTTCATGCATTGACAGGCTTCCGATCATTCTCATGATGGTTCTTGGGCTTCCTCATTTTCTGACGGTTTGACTACAGACATCACAGATCCTATTGGGCAGGACATTTGCAGGTCTATTGGCACTTCGTTTACAACAAGTAGTTTTCACACTCAGTTCGGCACGCAGTATCTTCACCCTGTATCGGCGAAGTACAACACTTTGCTACACTGCTCGTGACGACATTTACCATGGAGATTTCTAGGCGGTTGGGACACCCCAGACTGCTGTAGAGGGTGTTAGATTTACATTATTCTATTGCTTCACTCGGGTCTAGGGCATACATGTACGGCTAGTATGTCTCTGGGCCCGGCCACCCACTACATTGTCCAGCCGCCCACTTCTAGGGCGACCGCTTGTCTTTTGTTCGGGTGCCCCACCAGAACAAGAGAACCTGATACAATGTGCTAGATGAGATCTGTCATCCGTGGAAGTGGGTACCCCCCTGGCCCCATATATAGGTGCCCAAGGGGAGGTAGGGCAATGCAGAGAAAACCCCACGCAACAACAAGGAAAAAATATATGTTGGGAGCAAGGAAAAATATATGTTGGGGGGCTGATCGCCCCCTCTTCCACACACCGGCGTCTCTCTCTCTCTCTCTCTCTCTCTCTCTCTCTCTCTCTCTCTCTCTCTCTCTCTCTCTCTCTCTCTCTCTCTCTCTCTCTCTCTCTCTTCTGCACACGCGCGCACTCACATCAAACAAGTGATTCTTCTCGTTCCATAAGAGTGGATCTTCATCTCCCATGCTCCCAAATGCCTGTAAATCCATCCTCCTAGCTGTTGTTTGCAAAAGAGCATCCAAAACATAAATTTGACACATGTTGCAAAAACCCTAATTTGCTACTAAATACCCTAACTTTTTGAAATTGTTGGAATCAAAATCCGGTCACGTCAATGCGTAGGGCTCATGGAGAGGATCAACTTTGACTTCTACCGCATCCAAATCCTCATCCATTGAAGAGGTTTTAAGAGGTCTCTGCAAGTGAGAAAAATCATAATTTTAGAGCTTTTTAGGGCAAAAACGAACTCTTGTTTCCTCTTCTCCTCTATTGTCGTTTCTTTTCCTTCCAACTCCATAGCCTCCAATTGTAGGTTCATGTAGGACCGGTTTGCTTGTCTAAACAACAAACAACTGCTAACACTCTGATACCACTGTAACGGACGGCATCACGTGCCAATTCAAAAGAATAGAATTAGAACAGACTTTTAGCACTTCAACACAACTTGAAACTCAGAGAGAGAGAGAGAATCCACACAGTAGACATGAAATGGTGGAGTTTCACTCCTAGATGCAATGGCCCGAAACCCTAGCGTCCCTTTTGGTATTTCTTTATATTGATCTTCAAAAGGTACAGCTACTAGAAAGATCCCACCTTAATTGAGTGTGTTGTAATAACTCTCCCTAGGCATTCTTCTATAAGCCCTAGGCCCTTGCTTTTATAATCTCTCTGCTTACATAATCTAAAATCTGATGTCAAACTTGGTGCCGAGAATCTTTCATGCATACATGCCAATGACTATCATCACCAGACAGTGCATTCTCTAGTACGCATTACACCATACAGTTCCACAATAAGATTTCTACCCAATCATCTCATTCTCATCAGAACTCTTGATATTCGGGGATAGCAATACAGTATACTAGTCATCACACCCAAATCACGTTGATCTCTCAAGGGCGTCTCGCTGCACTAAGACCACATACCCAATCTATCTAATCCAAATTAAAACTATTGATGCACCAGATATGCTACACAATTGACATACATGGACATATGCAGTCGCCAAACATAAGACATCCAAATACAACCAAACACTCCCCAAACCGCAACCTTCATCTTTCAAAGGGTTCCATTATAACCAAACGCTCCCCAAACCGTAATCTACATCATTCAGAGGGTTCCATTTACAACCACACGCTCCCCAAACCATAGTTTGTATTGTTCACAAGTTCCAAGTACAACTAAACAATCCCTAGGCCTCAACCTATGCCGTTGAGAGACTTCCATTTATAACTAAATGATCCCCAAACCGTAGTCTATGCCGCTTAGAGGTTCATCAAGCAGCATTGAAACCAGTATTCTAACCACTGACCAATATCAGACAACTTTCAATCGGCATCAAAACAAGATCAAACAAGATTTATTCTAGTTCAAACCATAGTTACCCGGAACGCGGAACAGGAACAGCGACGTGGACCCCCGTGGAACGAGGGAACGGCCAAGGATCCGGAACAAGAACGGCGTGGAACGGGAGGCATAAAAAACACCCAAATAATGCAATTTTTAGCTCTACATGTTTGAAATTTGAATACAAGTAGTATTAGAGTCCTTTGACTCAAACTCACAAAAAACTCGATTTGAAGACCCCTAGGCCATGGATGATGCGAGAGAGAGAGGGAGAGACTCGAGAGGGAGCGAGAGGGAGAGAGCTTGAGAGAGAGAGAGAGAGAGAGAGAGAGAGAGATTAAGGCTTAAGCCTTAGACCTTGAGGGCATGTGGATTTGCTTGAGAAGGGAATGGGTGTGAGGGGGTGCATTTTGAGTCCTTGCACACTTTAAAAAACACCTGATGTTCACTACAAATTTGCAAAAAACTGACCATTTCTCCCCATTTTGAGAGTTGGCCCTTCCGAGGCCGTTCCGAGCCGTTTCGGCCGGTCGTTCCAGTATCAAGTGGTCACCCGGAACAGCAAAACGTTATGGGATGTTCCGGCCTTGCAGGGGGGAAGGGAACGGCGTTCCAGCATTCTAGGACCTAGGGAACGCATTCCCCGGTAACTATGGTTCAAACGACTCCCAAATATTATTCTCGAATGGTATTCAAATCTCAAACAAAATCTCAAACAAGTGACTATTCTCATTGCATAAGAGTGAATCTTCATGTCCCATGCTCTCAAATGCTTGTAAATCTATCCCACTGTCTGTTGTATGCAAAAGAGCATCCAAAGCAAAAATTTGACACATGTTGTGAACACCCTAATTTGATGTTGAAAACCCTAATTTTTTGGAATTGTCGAAATCAAAATTGGTTCGCAACAACGTGTAGGGCTTGTCGAGAGGATCAACTTTGACTTCTAATGTACATCCAAATTCTCATCCGTTGAGGAGATTTTTAGAGGTCTCTGAAACATAGAAAAGGGTCAAAAAGCATGTTCTTAAAGCATAAATGAACTCATGTTTCTTCATCTACTTTTTTTGTTGTCATTTCTTCATCTGACAACTCCATAGCTTCCCATTGTAGGTTCATGTAGGACTAGTTTGCTTGTAGGTTCATCTGACAACTCCATAGCTTCCCATTGTAGGTTCATGTAGGACTAGTTTGCTTGTCAGAACAGCAAATGCCTGATGCTATGATACCACTATAACGTATTGGCACCACATGCAAACTAAAAAGAACAAAACTGGAACAAACTTAAGCATTTCAACACAACTTGAAATTGAGAGAGAGAAAATCTACACAGTAGACACAGAGTGCCAGAGTTTCACTCGCAGACCATTTCGATATTTCTTTATATTGATCTTCAGAAGGTACAACTACCGGAGAGAGCCCATCTCAACTGAGTGTGTTGTAATAACTCTTCCTAGGCATTCTTTTATAAGCCCGAGGCCCTCGCTTGTAATAACGAAAAGCTGTTTGCTTTTGATAGTCTAAATCTGCAACCAAACTTAGCATCAATTGTATGAGCAAGCTGCCACGTCAGCCTAAGTATTTGCAATGCAGATAGCCATACAACCTGCCACATCATCACTTGCGCGCCCCCTTCACTGGAGTTGCCATGTCATCACTTTTGTGACACCGTGGTGGCTCTCGTATCTTCCACTAGCAGATTAGGGAGTGAGGGTTGTTTTGTGGTTGTGCCTGCTCGTGCCTGAGGTAGACATACCTTCTCGACGGTGACAACAGACACGTGTTGTGCCCACCCGATAGACTAGCATGAAGTGGGAACCCCATTCCTAGGGTTTCTTGCCATTGGAGTCTCTATTCATCTACAATTTTCCCTTTATGCACATCCAGGACCAGATTTGGTCCCCCTAGGCTAGTTTATTCTCTTTGTTGAGATGAGGTGGTGTTATCTCAAGGCGCCCCCCGTTATTGGGTCGTGGGATTTTGTAGGAAAGTAGGTAGGGCAAACTGGGAACCCCCTATAATGGGACCCCACCCCTTTGTACTTTCAAGCATGTTATCATTTGCGTATTATAGCCATCGTTTTGCTTTGTAGCATTTTTTCTCTCCTCTCTCTACTGTTAGCACTTGCAATCGCTCTCTACTTACGTTTTCACTTGCGATCTCTGTTATCGCTCCACTCTCTGCCACCCCAAAGCCTACGGGTGTTGCACCCAAGGTCCATTAGGTGGACGACCAACACATGGTGGACGTTACATCGCAGTAGATTCGAGATCCAAAGGCTGCCCGGTCCCGAGAGGAGGTTTGCTCACTGTATCAAACTTGATCTTCGTCCGATTCACCTTTTCCCCTACACCTTGACATGGTATCACAGCCAAGGCGTACCTTGAGTCGGATTGGTGATCTATGTGAGTTTAATGGTGCGACGAAAGGAGGCATATTGCTGGTTTTTGCTGTTTTCACCCACTTGAGCAAGGTGGACAGGTACGTAAGGTACGGTACGGATACAATATGTAAGGTACATACCTTTGTATTGATTAAATATTAAGGTACGTCACAGCACGTGTGGAGAACACTTGTTAGAGTTTGGGCATGTCTCTGCATTTGTCCATTCAGTCTCGGTGTCTCCTAGGGACAAGTGATAGCAAGTGAGGATTGTATTGTGGCTGTGCTTGGCTTGACTGAGGTACCCACCCAGCAAACCACCACAAAACAAAACACGCCCAAAATTAATGGTACTGTACAAATCGGTATGTACAATTCCATGCCGTACCGATCTACCGTACTGTACAAATGTACCGTACAATACAGAATTGTACCGATCAGTACGTATGTTCAGATGCAACCTTGCTATGAAGTCTACTTCCGAGCTATTGTGGATTCATTTGAAGGTCCTTCATCCCATCCCGTCCTAGCTTTTTTCCATGCCCACGTATGCATCGATGATGTCAAGGGGTGACGATTCTGACTCGATAAGAAGGTTCACGATGGAGTAACAAGTAGGGAGATTGGTCCCAATTCTACTCCGGCGTAGGTAATCAACCAATCAAGAAGCCTACCCTTCCTACCTTTCCCTCAGATCAGCAATTGAATGGTGACAACTATGCCATTTGGAAAGCGACCATGACGGCAGTCAGGAGGAGCAGTTTACCATTGCCATCTCTCTTGGAGATGTATCTCATGTCTCTAGCTCTTATGCCCAGGATCAGCTGCCTGTGTCGATGTGGTGGTCCATAACCAAGGGCTCTCCGTTGTTGACATGCTATGATCTCCTCTAATCTAGCTAGTATGACTCCCTGATGTGTTGTAGCACCCTGATGAGATGTTGTAGGGTGGAAAGTTCTGTAAGCCTAGTCTGTCTTATATGGTCTCTCCCACTCCCTGATGCTTGAGATGGCCAGCACAGCGTAAGATTGCACCAATAACTCTAACTTGATGGATACAAAAATGACATTCATAGGGCACTTAGATATATATATAGTGAGTTAGCCCCACCCAACTTAAAAAATAAAAGACAAGTAAATTTAGAAATTGATACGTCTATGTCCAATAAGTGGGCTTTCACATAAGATGCGCAACTTTCACCACCTCAACTCTCAATCTCACCACCCTGCCAAAATCTCGACAAATTAACTCCAAACAATAACAAGATAGTGAAACTCTAGAAAAAACTTTTGGGCATCAAGACGCGACATGAAGACTTGCTAGAAAATGTTATCACCATCATCACTGCTCCACACACATTTTTAAATATATTATATAAATAAAATAATATCAAGACATTTGATTTAACGAGGTTCTCTTACCTTGTTGGCAGGATGTGCCATCGCACTCCGAAAGTGAGGATTTTGAAGCAGCTCTAGAAAGAACAATGCATGAGGATAACTAGAAAGACATCATGAAGATTCGATAAGTGCTTGAGCACAAAAGCATAAAGATCTAATGCACCAAACATTAAGTTGAAGACAACACAAAGACAATTACAAATGCGATTGGTTTAAAACTTACACTATGAACTTGGCGTATTCAGGTCGTTGCCAATACTCCAGGTACTTTAGATAGCCAACGAAAGAATCATCCTCAAAATACCGGTTCTGTGCCAAATCTGAGTGAATTCATTTCTATCAGCATTCCCATGCAGCAAAAAAACAAGGATGCGATTTCCAAAACATCAAAAAACAGAACAAATTAGTTCCTTTTCTTACTTGAACCGAAATGAAAAAACAAAAGTATTGCCCATTAAAAATAATGACACGGTATAAATGAGAGGGTTTTCTTGCTTTATCTAAATTAGCTTTTATCTGAACGAAATATAATTCTAAATGAATTATTGAATTTATAAGTGAGGGTTTTCTCGCTTTATCTAAATTAGCTTTTTCTGAACGAAATATAAATCTAAATGAATTATTGAATTTATAAGTGAGAGGGTTTTCACGCTTGAGACATCCAAGTGACAGGAGCATTGTGAACGGGAATATCTGTAGGACCACCATGAACGGGTACTTCTGATGTCACATTGGATGGTGACAGAGAGCATTGAGCAGTATTCGACCATACGGAACGGACATCTCTTATGCGTCATGGGATGGGTAACATAGAGCAACGCGAAAGAGGTTCAGTGAGAAAGGACTAAGTGATGGGTATTCTTGGTGCGTCACATGGTGGCTGACGGGAGCATCGGAAAGGGAATATTCCATGGTTGGGAAGAATACCGAACTGAGTTAGAGTTGAGCACAAGAGATGAGACAAGCACGGTTTTACTGAGTTTTGGGAAACTTCATACCATTTTTTAAATTGCACAGCCGCCCACTTGATAAATCGGTAGCCAATTGCAGATATAGAGCCCAAAAAGCTGGCACCCCCTCTTCCTTGCATTATTTGGCAATAGGCGATCTCTCTCTCCCTCCTTTCTGGCTTGGTCAGCAAGCCAAGGGCCATTCTCTCTCTAGGCACCCTCTCCCTCTCTATTCCTGGCAAGTTCTCTCTCTCTATTCCTGCCAAGTACCTACATTTATAAAAGCATCTACTAGCGCCCGAGTTCAGGGGTTGGCGGAAGGAGAAAGAAAACAAAGCGCTGGAGGAATTCACATGCTGCTGCAGATTTCAGCCGCTGAGATGATACCACCGCCGACTCCCATGGCTGCCCCAAGTGCACCAAATGCCGCCAAGACCATGTACGCGAGTTCTATCGCGAAGAATTGCCCTCAGAGATTGTTTCCATCACGACAAGCTGCCGTTTTTCTCTGTTTTCCAGCCCATAAACGTCGTAGGCGGGGTTGATTTACGTGAAGGAACCCAAGAATACACCTCTTCTGTGTGTAGGATTGGAAGAGAGGCTTCTCTCCATAGAGATCTCTTCTAGAGAGTTGCTTTCCGAGTTTCAAGTCTTAATAGGTGATGTTTTTTTCATGTTTGGATCTATAGAGTGTTCGTTTGCAGGTGCACTTCCTCTGCACGAGGAAGTAGGAGCACAGGAAGGCATGAGCCTCTGCGGGAGAAAAGTGCTATGTGGGAACACAGCCAAATCAGCCCAAGGATTTCGCGTTGTAGGTTTGGGAGTAGATCAACACATCCGAGAGTGATAAGACTTGATCAGGGACTAAGATTCTTAAGGAGGGACTTTGTGTCCAAGATAGCAGAGTTGATGCTAAGATCTCGGCGGATGAGGACTCTAGGAATCGAGTTTATCAAATGCCATGCCCTGAATCAAGAAGGTGAGTTCCAAAGGCAAGAGGATTCCGAGTAACGACGAACGTACAAAGGTTCCTAGGAATAGGATTTTGCCCTGAGAATAGGAAGTCGAGGCTTCTGAGTACCATCAAGTCAGATCTAGAACGGACATGGTAATACACTTGGTTCAAGTGCTTGTATAAAGACTTCTCCCCATTGGTAAAGATACTCTTTACGGCGAGGGGGACCAGCCCATCTTATGGTCCCGAACACTGTGTCGGTCTTCTTTCTCTCTATATCAATTAGCTTCAAAAGTAAGTGATAAATTCTATTTATTCAAGTATATTTGATATTGTTATGCACTCCAGTCTGTGACACAGATTGTCACTTTCCGACTTGGCCAAGGGAACATCCAGCGTCCAGGACAACGCTTGTAACAACACAAAAGTAATTAAGTACTTTTGAAGAGTAAAAAGCCAAACACATTAGTCTGCCTCAAGCTCGTTGCTGCCATACGCCCATCTTCAAATCTCCTCCTTCGCGCACACTGCCCTATTTGCAGGTGGCATCCCTGTCCCAGGCATTCTCCTCAGCCTTGGTGCGGCTGTGGAACCAGCCTCTCGCGTCATCTATCCCCTGCACTGCCTCCCACTACATCAGCCCTTTATAGCTTTTCCCACATACCCTCAGTTCCCCCAAGCATTTTCCGCTTGCCCCCAATCACCACATCATCAAGTATCAGCCCAACATAATTACCAAGCTGCCGCAACAGCCCCGCCATCAGCATTTTGGACAGCAGCGTTTTCAGCCAGCAGCACTCCATCGGCGTACCGCCACAAAACCCCATCCGATCCAACTTTTCCTCGTCGCAATCGGTCATTCCATCGTGGCCAAGACGACGGGAACAGATTTCAGCCCACAGATCAGTCAGCGTTTTTCAGTTTTCAGCCATCCTTGGCATCATCGGCAACAGATTAGCCCATTAGCTTTGCCGCACGACTCCGACCTCATCAGCATCCCTAGCGTTTTCAGATTTCAGCAGTTTCAGCCCTTAGCCTCGACCTCCTCATCAACATCGTCGTCGTCATCAAGTACCAGCATTTAAAACCATTGTACCAAACTTTGTGCAATCTAAAGCAAATACCTCTCTAGCAACAGAGGGGAGGGTCCGAACCCCATCTGCTCTCTCTCTCTCTCTCTCTCTCTCTCTCTCTCTCTCTCTCTCATGCACTATTCACTTGTAGTTTTCCACTCTTGTTTTGATCATTGCACATTCTCTCTCTTAAGTAAGAAAGGCTCTCCCTTCCTCTAAGTAAAAGGAACCTTGAGCACTCATTGATCACTTATCCTGAGCTTACACCATCATTCAATTCCGCTGCACTTAACACTGCTAGATGACTGAAAAATATACCTTCATAAGTTCAAAATAGTCTGAACTCACGAATTATAAGAGGGGATTAAGGTCGATAGTTTTTGGGGTATGCACACCCTCCCAATATATCTCCACGAAGCTCAACAGTTGGTCACCACTCGGAGGAAATTCAAAAGATTTGCCTGCCCGCTAGATGACTGAAAAATATACCTTTGTAAGTTCAGAATAGTCTGAACTCACAAATTATAAGAGGGGATTAAGATCGGTAGTTGTTGGGGTATGCACACCCTCCCAATATATCTCCATGAAGCTCAATAGTTGGTCACCACTCGGACAAGAATCAAAAAGATTTTCATGTATGCTAGATGACTTAAAAATATACCTTCATAAGTTCAAGATAGTCTTAACTCACGAATTATAAGAGGGGATTACAATCGGTATGCACACCCTCCCAATATATCTCCATGAAGCTCATCACTTGGACGAAAATCAAAAAAAATTTGCATGTCCGCCAAATGATTGAAAAATATACCTTCATAAGTTCAGAATAGTCGGAACTCACGAATCATGAGAGGGAATTAAGATCGGTAGCTATTAGGGTATGCATAGCCTCCCAATCTATCTACATGAAGCTCAACAATTGGTCACCACTCGGATGAAAATCAAAAAGATTTGCATGTTTGCTAGATGACTGAAAAATATACCTTCATAAGTTCAGAATAGTCTTAACTCACGAGTTATAAGAGGGGATTACGATCGATAGATGTTGGGGTATGCACACCCTCTCAATATATCTCCATGAAGCTCAACAGTTAGTCACCAGTCGGACGAAAATCAAATAGATTTGCATGTGCCCTAGATGACTGAAAAATATACCTTCATAAGTTCAAAATAGTCTGAACTCACAAACTATAAGAGGAGATTATGATTGATAATTGTTGGGGTATATATATGTGTACGTATAGGGGGTTCTAATCACCAAGCGAAAACAAATTCCGAGCAAATCTGGGGGCAAATTGATAAAAGAGAAACAATGGTGAAAGAAAATATTCATGCCATTCATGTTACTATATATAAGTAAATCAATTTTAAAAAATAGATTTTTGAATCATTATGAAAATTGGATACTCAAGACACGGGTACTCTCTTCATATTAGAGACATAACGCAATTCCATAGGCAGCAGAGTCCAAATCCAAGACTCTAAAAAACACATAGTAGATGTGCTTGCAAGGCACGTATGTAACACGTTTGCTATCGCGCCTTTGAAAATCCTTACATGAGCACCAAGAGAAGTCAGTAAGTGTGACAGCATACGTAACCCCTGCAATGTGCAACAGAAGTGAATGATGGTGTATGGCTCAGGATGAGTGATCAGTGAGTGCTCAAGGTTCCTTTTACTGACAGGAAGGAAGAGGGAGAGCGTTCCTTGACTTAATGAGAGAATGTGCAATGACCAAAACATGAGAGTGGAATGCAAACTGTGAATGAGTGTGCAAGAGAGTGCTAGAGAGAGAGAGAGAGAAGAGACGACACCAAATGGGGTCCCAACCCCCCCCCCCCCCCAATTGCTAGAGGAGTGTTTGCTTTAGATTGCACAAAGGTTTGGTACAATTCTTCTAGATGTTGTGGTACTTGACGATGCCGAAGTCGACAACGACGATGGTGACTATGACGATGACGACGATGGTGTCGTCATTAAGGTCCGGGATCTGCGATGACGATGACGATGACGATGTCGACAACGACGATGGTGTCGACGACGGCGGTGTCAGGGCTGAAAACTGAAAACACTGCGGCGGTACTGCGGGGCTGATCTACAACTGCCGAGTCGTGCAAGGGCTGAGAATGCAAAACGCTGGCTGATCTGGGCTGGAATTGCAAAACGCTGGCTGTCTTATCTGGAAACTGAAAACGCCAGGCTGATCTACTGCTGGTTGGTCGATGCGGCGAGGAACTGCAACGGGGAGTTGCGGTCGGCGAAACTAAGGGCTGAAAATGGAAAACGCTGGTGGCTGTGGCTGAAAACGCAGAATTTCTGATGCTGAAAACATTGGGCTGAACTACTGAGAAAATGCTGGGAGGGTCTGTGCATCTGATGCATGTGCTCTCCTTTTGTCATCTACTCTTCTCTAGCGCTTGGGCCTTCCTTATATACTAGCCAAGAAGTGGGTCGAGCAGTTCTCTTCTAGCTTCCACGATTTGGAATGTGTAAAGTCACTTTATTGATAAAGTGGCTATAAGAGGTGGTTCATATGCAGTTTGGGAAAATGAGTTCCTGCAGTGGAAAATGCTCATGTTGGGTACTCGGTCATGATGCTATTGATCTTGGGTTGTGCAGTCAGAGGGTATGCAGCTACTCTAAGTGTCTGGACATGCACGGCCTGCGCACAGGCTCACAAAGGTGCAAGAACACTTCCTAGGCTTCCTAAACCCTAGAAGTAGGAACAGCTTGTCCACGTACACATGTGCACGTGACATCCCCCTCTTTTCAAAGTGAGATACTAGTATCGAGCAATATGGCGTCCGTAGAGTTCGCCAACAACTCCTAGGGTCCCGCGAAGTGCTCCTCGCCGGCCCACTCTGCTGTGTGGGTCGAGCGGTACTTGAACTTCATGAAAGTGTGCAATGCTTGCTTCTTTGGGCTGCGCTGAAAGCGACATAGAATGAAGTGTTGCAGCTCCAATGCTCCAACTTCGTTTGTGGTCGTGGGTCCACCTTCTTCAAGAATCTCCAATGAGAAACATTTATGAAACCACTTTCAACACAAAACCATAAATATACTCATTCCATGTAGAGTGACTCGAAAATACTCTTCTCTCTAAATGATGTGCATGCATGCAACCTAAACCTACCAACTGTGGCAAATCACAACGGAAATGCTAATGCTTATGGACAATCGTGCTCGTGCTCGTGCTCGTGCTCGTGCTCATTCTGGGACTCTGTCATGCCAGGGAATAACCATGGGGAATCGACTGACAAAATGGACAATCGGGAAACAATGTGAATTCCTTGAAAACAAATCTTCTTTCTTTTTGAGTGATCCGCATACATCCATGGTCATCCATGAGTGAATCATGTGCATCGTGCAATACAGCATGCCTGTGAAAAGGGAACACATAAAGACGGTGACGAAAATACAAGAGACCATTACGAATGAGAAACTCGAACAATGTGTGCTAACTAATCATGCGAAGACAAAATACTTCCTAAATGGGTTCTTTGGACCTCGACTCGAGAGTCAAGATCGGCCTTGCGGGACGGATCGTATCTGCAGTGAGGTTAGCTTTTCTAGAAACATCATCATCCAAACCATCACATTGCTCCTGACGAACAATCACATCCCTATCATGCAACAAATGCGTGTCGTGCTTCGGAGAAGATATGGCAGCAAAAGAGTTATGTTCATGCAATGACTCATGCTTTTCTAGACTATGGGACTATGTACTAAGAGAAACAATGATACTACGTGTTTAAACCTCCTTCGAATCATGAGGGTGAGAAACTAATGGCAAAGATGGAATGTTCGTGTCACAACGAAGGACCACGGGAGGTGCTTCATCAACTGTGAGAGAGTGTGTTTTCTTTCCAATCAATGCCTTTAAACCACTTAATGCCAAAAATCAAATCACATCCTTTGAGAGAAGAAACCACAAAACGACGATGAAAATCGACATTTTGAACTAACACTGTCACATCAAGACGTTCATGCGTAAACGAAGAGTGCATGTCAAGAGCAAATCCAGAGATCACAATGGGATCTATCGGGAGAGCTTCTAAACATGCGCTCTTCACGAGAGAGTCACTAATCACATCATGCATACTACCCGAATCAAACAAGATCACAATGCGTGTACTATTCACATGACTATAACACAACATGAGAGACTCGTCTACATGATCAGAGAAACTTCAAACACATTAATGTGCTCACTTAGTGCATGCGCAGACAATATGGATGTTGTGAGTTCTTTTGCGGGTTCTTAAAGGTCTTCTTTTGTAACAGACTTGGACACTCCAAGTCAAGAATCAACCGCGACAGCACCAAATAACCACTTCAAAACAATTCACAGATCACAATAGATTTGCACTGGCCCGGCGCAGTTCCGTGCCTAGAGATATTGGCCCCAAAGACTGGCGCCCCTTTCGGTATTTCTTTTTATATTAATCAATCATCAAAGTACAAGAGAGCGGTTAGGGTTTCACTCTCAGACTCTGCGTCCAGATGCTCTGAGAAGTGAGGCCCTCACCACTAATTTAAAGGTTACAAGGGATGCCCAAGAGCAGAGCCCCAAAAGCTTTTAAAATCAAAAGCATCAGTTCTCTCTCTCTTAGAGAGTCTTTTCTCTTTTTTTTTTTTTAAAGCAAAAGCAAAATTCGCGTCGCTCATCATTTTCCAAAAAAATAATAATAATAATAATAATAATAATCCGCCTCCGCGATTTCCGGAATTTAGGGTTTCTGGCAAAAATTAGGGTTTGCAGGAATTTTACGGTTTCTGGCAGAACTTAGGGTTTTTGTTGTCCGCCACGTCATCACTTTGTGACATCTTTCTTAGGACAATCTCGTTTCATGTGACCTTTAGTGTGACACTCAAAACATCTTTTGTCTCGTGCATATTCGGCTCATTCTTCAAGAGTTAACCAACCTCCTAAAATTCCTTGAGCAGCATTTTCATCGGGCGTCAACTTAGGGGTGTCCTAAGTTTTAGCCTTTCCTTTATCATCGTGTGAGACTTCTGTGCTCTAGGTATAGAAGAAGATTGAGAAGAAGAATTACCGTCATTCTTACCAATAGTCTTTCCAATCTTACCATTCGGTTGGTCTAGTGAAGTACTCGACTTGTTCTCCTTCGGCTTGCCTTTGTTGTGCTTCACTTCTTGTGCTAAGGCAATTCTGATGGCGTCATTATAGTCCGTAGGGCTCAAAACTTGCACATCGAACTTGATGTACTCGTCCAACCCAAAGAGGAAAGCCTCCTTGCGACCCTCATCCAACTTATGCACCTGTGCGCCAATCTGTAAAATACGGTTAGAAAAGGACATAACAGGGGATCCATTTTGCTTAAGACCACGCCAATCTTCTTTTAATCGATCAAAGTACTGTGGTGGCATGAAGCAAGCCTTTTGGAAGTCGACCCAACTGAAAGAGAGGGGTACGCCTTCCTCGGCACGCTCAAGATGCTCAGCCGTCTCTGACTCTTGCGAAGCTTGTTACCAATTAATGGCATCTCCTACTAGGTACATGGCAGCAGTCAAAACTTTATTGTTACTTGTTTTCTTCACAGTCGCAAAGTAAGCATTAAATTGATGCAACCAAGAATGAATCAAAAAAGCATCCATCTTACCGTCATACTTACTAAACGTCAACTTCTCAGTGAAAGGATTGTTGGAATCTGTGTCTCTACCTGTGCTACCTAATGAATAGCCCACCTCCTTGAGTGGCTCGGACTTCGAGGAGAATACATGTAGGATCAACTCCTTCTGTTAGAGTTCATATTCCCGTCCGGTGGTAGCTCCGGTATCTCCCAAGAGCAGATTAGGAGTGAGGGCTGTTTTGTGGCTTTCTTGGTGGGTATTAAGACTTCCAAATTGACAAGGGGGAGGTTGAGGAAGCTGTTGCCTCTTAGACCTCTGAAGGATCCTCTTGCACAAGGAAAGGATCAATAAATCTTCGACTTGACCACCATCAGATAAGAAAGACTTAAATGTAGGGCATGGCTTGCAAGGGGAAACTTGTCCAGCGTCGCGGAGTTCACGACCGAGTACTCGACTAGGGTCGGATATCTGTGCCACTAAGTAAGCCCATCTTGATATTGTTGGTGATCCTTTGGAAGCTTCATATTGCTGCTTTTGTTGTTGATGATTCCGATAAGAAGTTGGTTGCTTAGAACTGTGGCATTTCCAAGAATATTCATGCTGAGACTTTTACTGCTCGCAAAAAGGTACTTTGTGTCTAGTTGTCTCTGAGAAACCATGCTTTGGGTGAGAAAATTTGAGTTCCGAGGGCTAATGTTTGAGTGGTTCTTCCTGGTCGACCACTGAAACGTTGGAAGATGGCAAAGAAATTGTATGTGTAGTCCGGGAAGCAGTTGGGTTACTCCGAAAAGAAGGTTGCATCTGCATTTGATCCAAGCGAGTGTGAATCAATACGAGGCTTGTTGAAAGTGTGGCCATCTGCTACTTAATAAGAGCAAGGGCATCTTCTAATTGACCACCTCCGTTGTCACCAGCGTGTGACTACTATCTATCCTTTTTGTTGATTTCTTTCTTATTATCTATTTACTTTCACTTTTTGGAAACACCCCTCGGGAAATCTAACTGCCCTGCATTGCATAGCTAGTGTGGAACTGTCCAGAGGGAGTCTAGGCCTGAGGGCAAGAGAGCACTAGGATTGGACAAAGACTATGGTTAGCCAAAGTGGGGTCATTGACTAGCCAAAGTGGAATCCTTTGCTACAGAGCCTATATTTCAGTTCTGGGTGTGGCTGCAGTGTACAAAGAGGGTCAGATGACCTAGAAAGATACAATGGCAGCATCTCCTAAAATTTAGGGAACTGCTATTTTGGGACTTGAAAATGTGTTTGCGTCATTACCTCCGGAATGACAAGGGGAACATTTTCTTACTCTGCCGTAAAGTCAATTGGGCAACCGGTTGGGAGATTTTTAGGCGGTAGCCCCGAAACGGGAAAATGCTTATAAATGTGCCAAGTGGCACCTTCTGATGCACTTTCCTCATGCAAGAGAAGGGGGCGCTGATTTTAGAGAGGAGAAGGGCTCATTTTCAGTCTGTCACAGGTTAAGAGCTATGGAGTGCTTGCTTTCCCTCCTATGTACAGTGCGGTGCCAGGAGTGATGCCCTGCACGCTACGCACTGCCCTCTCTCTCCCCTATGGCAGTATGTTATGCCCCTCTAGTGGGCTTTTCATTTGACCAATGTACAGTTGTGTGGGTTCATGCGCGATTGCCGAGGCAAGAGCCTCTTGCACAAGTACTGGATTAGCTAGCGGCTAATCCCCCGCAGGTACAGGTGAATTCGGAGAGGTTTCACGCCAAAAATCTCGTCCGATTCAAAGGGCAAGTAGCCCTACAGGTGCAGGAGCTCGAGGACTTGCTACGAATGCGACCGGCACACAAAACGGAGCCCGAAACAGTAAATTACAGCCTGCTGTGTATTTTTGCAGGTTTAGGGTTTTGGCCCTAAAACGGTCCCTAATACCCCCAGGAGGTTTGGGGACGCGAGGGGACAGCTATACAGGTGATCTGGCGCATTTTCGGGGCAGAAAACAGAGAATTCAGCATGCTGCAGATTCTCACCAGGTTCTGTAAAGTGCCCGTATGCATCGGGAAAGTCAGTCAATGCGTGGGAATACTGACTGTGAAGGGTCCTAGTACCGTTATGCTGCCGAAATCAGGCCGGAACAGTTGAAATTCAGCCAAGTTTGTGCGGGGCAGCTTGTAGGGAACCACAGCGTTTATTCCCTCTTTTGAACAATAAAGAAATACCGAAAGGGGCACCTAAGTTAGGGGCCAATCTGGTGTCGGTCTACTCATACAGGTGCAATCTAGCAGCCTGTATCCCTCTCCCCTTTGTTGTGTCTTGAAAGTACAGGTAAAGTGGACGACAAATTAAATGGGTGAAAGCAAATAAGGTTTAAGTTTAAAATCTACCGCCCTTTTTGGATTGAACAAGCTGGTTTCATCCGTCCTGAGAATTCAGCATGGTTACGCCTCAAAGGGAACTCGAACATGTGAAGGAGCAGCTTTTGCCACGGGTAGGCAAAAGCAAGAACGGCTTCGGAAGCGGGTTCCGGCTCTGGCAAATCGGGAATCTCAATAACTTCAGGTTTTGGAGTATCCAAAATAATTATGACTTCCGACTCTGAGCGGGAGAATCTGGAATCATGAACACTTCGTGTGTAGGAAAAATTCACCCACAAAATTTCATCAAGGAATCCCGTATACTGGTTCGCATCGGCCATGTGTGCGAAATGCCTTGCACAGAGAAGGTGCACACAGAGCAGAGCAAGGGAAGGCAGCGTAAGTTTTGTTTTTTTACTTTTTTTAACATAGGCTCATGGGAGTTTTTGTAAAATTATAAGGTGTGTTCACATTGGCTTTTAAAATTTTTGGGTTTTTTTTTTTTGGCCGGTCACCCAAGTTTGGGGCGGGCGGGCAGGTCACTTCACTTAATATATTTGAAGGGGTAATGATAAGGTGGAGCGAGCGTAAGAAACTAGCCAACGTAACAATTCAGCCAATCTCAGCCAACGATTAATCCAGCCAGCACATAAAATTCAGCCAGCCAGCGCGTCCAAATCAGCCAGCGTTTCAACATGGGCAGCCCGGCGTTTTCAGAAATTTGGCCTCCAATGTGCGTAACTCTTAGGGAAGGGGTGCGATCTTTGGGAAGGTGGCTTCCTTGGTGCCTTCTCGCGAAGAGGTGCTCTTTGGATATGCAGCAGCCAACAAAGGGAATTCGGCCCCTTGCCGAGTGAATGGGCACACAAGCGAAGCGACACACCCGTATGCGAAAGGGTGCCAGCAAGGTGAAGAGGTATCCTCCTTTCACATGAAGAGGTGCAAGCGCAATCCTGAAGGGACACCACCCAATGAAGAGGCCGAGTACGTGGCACTCCCGCACACCCACATCTGCATCTCTGTCCTTTATGTTTATAATTGGAACAGAATAAATTTAAGTTACCTCATATGCTCGTATGCACATGCGTACCACCTTTCTTCTGTTTCCATGCAACTCCGGGAAGGGGGGAGAGGTTAGCGGCGAGGGTGAGGCTCACAACCTTTGGGTCCCGAGAAAAAATTTTCTTTGATACCACTGTAAGGATTCTAGGTACTAACCTTAATTAAGTACTTAAATTCATGATTAAGACTTAAGAAACTTGAACTGAACTCAGAAACACGACTCTGTGTTTGATTAATCCAATGACTGCCTGAAACTGAGTACAATAGGCTCCTTATATAGGAGAGGAAGAGACACAAATGAAAAGATACGTCTCCTGGTGAAGAGACAGTACTTCAGATGTAAAGACACATCCTTTCGACGAAGAGCTGCAACCATTGGGCGAAGAGTCGCACCCGTAGAGCGAAGGGGTGTGACCAGTCGTCGAAGGAGTGTGGCTTTTGGCGAAGAGACACGTCTTTTGGGCAAAGGGGTGTGACCATCCAAGCGTAAGGATCCTCCTTGGCATGGCACTTCGCGTATCTACAACTAGGAGTAGATGTAATACTGTTAACATAGTCACAATCGTCACAACCAGTTGTCTTGCAAGCTGTGAATAGCATTCCCCAGCCCTGACATATTTTTCCCCGTGAGCCTATGTGCATCCAGTGCACTTTCCAATCTAATCCCTATTTTCCCCCATTTACCAAGGTCGTGGGGCTGGAGGAGTGGTTCGGGTAGGCTGAGGTCAGCCCTATATAGGCAGCCAGGGGGGGATCACTTCTTGGCAATACAGATCAGCCCCAATCACGGGTGCCCTCCCTTGGGCACCCCACAGGGCAGCCCTTATGAGGCCAGGCATTCAATGGGCAGAGGGGAGGCAGCCAGCGTTTTTGGGCAGCCCCCAAATCTGCGTTTTTGGTGCAGCTCACAGCCTGCAGAGGAGGCAGCCTAGCGTTTTCACCATCAGGCAACCCAGCGTTTTCATCAGCTTACACCAACGTTTTCCTTGGCAGCCCTCAGCGTTTTTGGTGGCAACCCAGGAGATGTTTACAGATGATGGAAGTAGCCTTTTGGTGGCAATCCCTTGCTAGGACAGACATGGGCAGCAGATCCTTTGTAACAAACTGCTGACATATCGACCTACTGAAGAACGGAGCTACCTGCCGAGGGGCCTAAACCCTAAGAAGAACTAGTAACAGAAGAAGAAATCCTACCAACTTATGGGGACCCCGTCCGATGGGGCCCCAAGTGACATAAAGGAAATAAAGCAAGACCCCACCCCCCCACAACAGACGCACGCACACACACACACACACACAGAGGAAAAGTTGTACGGCAGGTTTCCGAAAATTGCGTTGGTATGATGACGTGGCAAGCTGTACGGATTTCCGCGTTTTGCGCTGGCTAACGACGTGGCAAGCTGTACGGATTTCCGTGATTTACGCTGGCAGCTTTTTGGCTTTGCTTTTGCACGAGATGCTTTTGAGTTTGAAGGCTTTTTATTGTAAACTGCTTTTGGGGCCTAGGGCCTTTAAGTATGAGGTTAGGGCTCATCCTCTGGCATGCTTCCTGGAGAAGGTGCAGAGTTTCGAGTACCGGCTTGTACTGTGTTGATGCGATATAAAGAAATACCGAAAGGGCGCCAAGGTTTGGGGCCAATAGTCTCTGGGGTGGAATTCTGCCACTCCGTGTCGCGTGTCGTCTCTCTCAGTTCAGTTGTTATTGAAGTGCTAAAAGTCTGTTCAGTCTGTTCTTTTCTATTGGCACGTGGTGCCTGTCTTGTGACATCCTCTTCTCCTTGTGATCATCTCACGGCAGCCCATCCCGTGGGCATCTGAGTTCTTCCCTTTGCCAAGAGATGGATCAGTAGTGGAGAACCCAACCCATGCTATGGCCGTGTTAGTGGTCTCGTGTGCAGGAGTGGTTGGCAGTGTCAGTAGCAGTCTCAGTTGTGTGTGTCCTCGGGTCTATCCATTATTAATAAGTGACTTTGTTGGGAAATTGGGTAGGGCAAATTTGCTAAGTTAATATAAAAGAAAGCTGGCAGTCACTCAGTAGAGCAGAAGAGACCAAGAGAGTACATGCAGAACCTGCAGGAGCAGGCCCTCTATAGTTTCTCCTCAAGCAAGAACCCTCAACAAGGCCTGGCGTTTTCAGCAAGTACCATCGGTGTTCAGCACCAGCGTTTTCAGCCTTGCTCCATCAGCGTTTGCATCATAGTTACCAGGAACGGGAAACCGGAACGGGAACGCGGAACGGGAACACAGAACAAAATGCCATTCCCTGTTACGGGTACTCACGTTTGAAACACGGAACGGGGATTCGGAACGGGAACTTGGAATGGGAACGGGGAACAGAGACCTGAAAATGGCCATTCCCTGTTACTATGGTTTGCATACCTGCTGGATCAGCGTTTTCAGACCAGCATCAACAGCGTTTTTCAGACCTGCTGGACAGCGTTTTTCAGCAGCGTTTTCAGCCAGCCATCGTCGCCGTCGTCACCAACTTAGATCCTCTTTGCATCATAGCATCCAGAACTTGCATCAACACCTTGTATTAGATTTGTGCAATCAATAGCATAGACTTCTCTCGCCATCAAGAGAGGGGTTCCTGGAGGAGGGTTTGACAACTTTTAGGGTTAGATGTGCACGTGACAAGGGCAGCTTTGGGTATGTGGAGGTCTTGGATCTTCGTCTACGACTTCCCCGCCTTTACCCTTGATCACCCCGACCTCTCGTCACAGAGGGGAACCCGATGGGAGACTCCAAGATGTGTAGCAGTGCTGGATTGCCTTAATTATCCCAGATGGAGTCATGTTACCGTGCTTTCTCGCAAGGAGAGCAAGCATGCGGTTGTTGGATCCAGAGGGGGAGCTACTCATTTCCGGCTTCTTCTTCAGAGAGAAGTGTTTGGACAACAGTAAGATCTTCTTCATCCCTTTTGGAGGAGCTTTCTATGGCTGTGTTTTCTTCGAGAAGATGGATTGGCAGATTTGCTTTGACTTTTGCAAATGCACTTCTTTCTTGTAATTGTCGACGGAGCTTCCTATCCTTTGGGTAGCAGTTTGATGATTCAATTGCACTTTTGTTCCAGATTGTGGATTATGGATGACAGAGGGGGGTTTCTTCCCGACCTAAAGTAGGGGATGTTCCATGATGTTTCATTTTCCATCTATGGATGGAAGTTCCAGTCCCGGCTTCAATAGACTCTTGTTTATCCGGTATGCAACAGTTCAGGTACATGTTCCAATGCATGTATTGGAGTTGGCTTTGACAGGCAGAGGGGATACTTCTACCTCCAAAACCACTTCTTGTTTGATCATCTGACTTCCTTGGATGAGGTTTAGAGGTGGAGCATGTGGTGCCAGACCCTTAGCCAACAATGACAACAATACGAGGAGGTTATGTTGGAGTATGGACCCTTCCTTGCTGGTTGGTTGATGCGGCGAGGGAGGAAGTTGGAACTACAACGGGGAGTTGCAGTCCGGAGAAGCTAAGGGCTGAAAATGGAAAACGCTAGTGGCTGTGGCTGAAAACGCTGAATTGCTGATGTTGAAGACATTGGGCTGAACTCTTGAGAAAACGTTGGGAGGGCTTGTGCATCGGATGCCTGTGCTCTCCTTTTGTCATCTGCTCTTCTCTAGCGCCTGGGCCTTCCTTATATACTAGCCAAGAAGTGGATCTAGCAGTTCTCTTCCAGCTTCCACGATTTGGAATGTGTAAAGTCACTTTATTATTATAGTGGCTATAAGAGGTGGTTCATATGCAGTTTGGGAAAATGAGTTCCTGCCGTGGAAAATGCTCATGTTAGGTACTGGGTCATGATGCTAATGATCCTGGGTTGTGCAATCAAAGGGTATGTAGCTACTCTAAGTGCCTGGACATGCACGGCCTACGCACAGGCTCACAAAGGTGCCAGAACACTTCCTAGGTTTCCTAAACCCTAGAAGTAGGAACGGCTTGTCCACGTACACATAGGGTTGTATGTGCACATGAACACCTTTCTCTACTGACCAAGTTGTACTAACATGAAACACATGTGATGCGTTGAGAACCAGGTTACCTCCCTTAACAATCTGACTGCCATAGTTCTTCCCTGTGCAATCCTATCTTGAAAATCTCTTGTAAGTTTTGATCTCCATCTCACAAGCTTACCATCTCCAAATTTTCGACGAAATGAACTCAGTTCGATACCACATGTTCTACCACACGTCCTGGAGGACCGACAATCATGTCATCCACTTTCCAGGTATGTGTGTTACTACTGTTGCAGAACCATACAAACCCCTCCACAATGCCTCCGGGATTGGATCCTCTTGTAGGGTACTTTCTCCTTCCCTGGAAACTTGGTGCAAGAACCCCATGTTTCATGGAAGGTGTCATCTCATTAATGTTAAGAGTTACACCACCATTGCTTCGCCATTTTATACGGCTAAGGATTGTCCCAGGCTGGCCACCCATTGCACACCACGTAGGTTGCACAGGCAGACACTTTAGCACGTGTCTGACCGGTCATTTTTTAGCCTGGCTAGGTGCACACACATTTTGAGTCATTTTTTGGCTTTTATTTTTTTTGCACCAATTACACAGTTTTGCCCTACCTCAACCCAACATTCTACAAAAGCAATGCTTGGGGTCTTGTAGTCATTCATTGTGCTATTGAGAGCATTTGTGCATCTAGCATTTTCTCTCTCTCTCTCTCTCTCTCTCTCTCTCTCTCTCTCTCTCTCTCTCTCTCTCTCTCTCTCTCTCTCCCTCCAACGTTTTCGGCACGCGTGGCTCTCACCCTCTCTGCTGCTCACTCTCACGATTAATAAACCTCCCACACCTTGTAGTATGATCTACAAGAACACCGAAGCCTGTCATTTTTCTCATAGGCTCGGTACGCCTAATCGCCCCCATAGTCCGAGAAACTTTCTGCTCCAAACACATAAGGGGAGTAGTGGAATCCTTTTGCTGGCTACTCCCCGACACCCAAGACGTCATTGTGACTATTACATACTCTGGTCTATGACTGTCATCATCCAATATTTCATCGAGGTTCACCAATATAGGTCTAGATCTTCGAACAATCTTTTCCCTCAATGATTCTCTATTCGTTTCAGGACTTGGCATGCGCATCCCCTGCAATGACGAATGAGCCACGTCTATGAGCTTCTTACCCGAACCAACAGTAGCTTGATGACTCATAAACCTTGCAGCCAAATCTACCACTGCCGGTCCAGTGCATGTGCTAACCCCTTCCAGGTATGCATTGCACTCTGCAACAAGAAAGCTATATCCCCGCACGTTGCGGTCAGAGTTCAAATTCCTGTTCGGTGGTCGCTCCAGTATCTCCCCGGAAGAGATTAGGAAGTGAGGGTTGTTTGTGGCTGTGCCCGATCGTATCTGAGGTAGACATACCTTTTCTCGGCGATGCACTCCACGGTGTTGCTCACCCGGTAGGCTGGCATGAAGCGGGACCCCTGTTCCTAGGGTTTCTCGGGGGCAGAGTCTCTGGTTCTCTACAGTTCTACTAAATATGTGTCAGGTCACTTTTAGTGAGTTTACATATTTATTAGCGTTTTACCAATTATTAGAGTCATGGGTTTTTTTGCCAGCAGGTAGGGCAATTTATCAATTGCCCTATATGCCCCCCCCCCCCTCTCGTACTTTTGGCATGTTGTGATCATCGCAAAGTTCCAACATTTGGACACTCTCTCTCTCTCTCTCTCTCTCTCTCTCTCTCTCTCTCTCTCTCTCTCTCTCTCTCTCTCTTTTTTTGGGAAAATCAGGGCTGTATATTACTGAGTACAATATAATCCCCAGCAGATGCCAAAATAGCCTATCACGTGGGGTGTACAAGCTGAATGTAAGGTTGAGAGCCACTATAGTGACAACTCGACTAGAACAATGTCATGGTGGTCTGTATGATGAGTGGAGGAGAAACCACTGAGGAGGTGCATAATGCCATGTAATCTGTCCACCTGTAAGTGTGAAGAAGAGTGGAGATCGGGCCCAACGCCGAAGAAAGTCAAATCAACGAGCCTCGGCTGCTCTAGATGTACCTGAGGAAGAATCCCACTGCCAAATGAGGGTGTGAATGATGTCCAGCCAAATGGCAGTGAGGGTATCCGGTAGGAGCTGTGGAGCCGCACTGAGAATGTGAAGACAACGAGCTCTCCAAACATTCCATTGTGCAATGCTAGTGATGACTGAGAAGATTTCATCACGTGTCTGAGGATTCCCCTGCCAAGCAATCTGTGGTAACATAGCCAAAGTCCCTCGCTGATAACCAGTCGGGTTAAGCATAAGAGTTGGATCTGTGTCTGAGCCCTCGTAGAAAAGATGCGGTCCGGGCATCGGCATCAACCAGGAGACAGATCCCCAAGTGAGAAATCCATGCTGAACACCAGCTCTGCTAAGTAAAAAGCAAACTGCTAGCCACACTACATCAAAAGCTCTGTGTGTGTGCAGCGTTTTTCCCTTGTGATCCCTCTCCCTCTTGCTAGCGCTCCCTTCCCTCGCCGCGTACACGCCCTCTTTGGTGTGTCACTGCTTGCAAATTGTTCCCGTGCCCGTACGGTGGGTGGTTCGCGCTAGGAGCTTGATGTCACGTGCACATCTAACCCTATGTGTACGTGGACAAGCAAGCTACATGGGTTCATTTCAGTTCAGTTAGCTTAGGAAGTGATCTGGCACTTTTGTGAGTCTGTTCGCAGACCGTGCATGTACAGACACTTAGATTAGATGCACTCTGGTCGCACACAACATGATCATCAGCATTACCATCAGAATCCATCAGGAGCATTTTCCAGTGCACAGAACCTATTTTCCCTATTTTTGACATTTTTCACTTATTATTTTTAAGTGACTTTTGTTGGAAACTGGGCAGGGCAATTTCACTAAGCAAGTATACATAGAAACCTAGTGCTAGCACTTTCTAGTAGAGGCAACAGGAGCTCCTTTGTTCAACAGGCACCTTCTCAGTAGAACCCCCACCAGGACCCTAGTGTTTTGCACTTGTTAAGGTACAAGTACTGCTAAACAACATTACAGATGGTTGTTTATACATATAGCAAGGCTATAAGTTGTAAATGAAAAAGTTCCATTGTCTGTACCTAGAAGTGATCAATGTTTTACCTTCTATTGCCATTCAGACATTTCAACAAGGCTTGCAAAAGATTGCAACTGAAAGTATTTAGTTTCTTTTCAAAACTATTTACATTCTTTTCTAATGTGTGCTACGCGCACCACATTTTGTCATAAGTATTGGCAAGGCTCATTATGGATATATAGGTTCGGGTTAGTTTTTTGCTAAATGCATGCACACTAGGTGTTATGGGCCCTGGTGTTTAGCAAAGGCTAATTTGGAATGGCATGAATATTCCTCAGGTTGTTGCTTATGAAGCATTTTGCACTCTATGTGCACTATCTCTATGAGATTACTTTTGGATCCACTAATTACTAATAGAGGTCATGGCTCAGCTTGGGCGTTTGAGGATTTTTTCGAGTTAACCACGATGGTTATTTCGAACATTGTTGATTCTTCACCAATGTCAAACACTGCTGTGATTCCCCGTTTACTAGTCATCTGGGACGACTGTCTGTAAACCGTGAGGAAAACACACCTCAATACTATCAGTTATCCAAGGGGATAGGCAGATTACAAAGAGTAATCTTGTGCTAAAGGATCTGCTAAGAGCATAGGTTAGCACAACGCATTTCGGAATAGATGATTTTCTCCCTATTCTAGAATTTGTTTAAGTAGGATTTTCAACTTTGAACACCTCTTGTGGTGGGGTTGGATTTTTGCACTTGCACATTCCCGGTGACAATAGAACAACAGATCAGCCCAGCGTTTTGCATTTACAAGACAACCGGCGACAGCCGAACCAACAAAAGCCCTAGCGTTTTTGCAAGGAGACAGTTTTCAGCCCTAGCGTTTTTGCATCAGCATAACACTTCAGCGTTTTGCAGATTCACCGCGACGGAACCTCAAGAAGCATCAGCGTTTTCAGTTTTCAGCAGTCAAACTCCGCACTCGAACCCCCGAACCTCGCAGATCTTACCTTCCCAGAGCAGATCCTCGCCGCACGGTCAGATCCAGCGCAGTTTGCAGTTTCAGCCCAGAAAACGCAGATTTCAACATCTGTGTTTTCAGTGCGTCGTCATCGCATTGTCGCCATTGACATCGTCACTGACATAGAGTCAGAATTCAGCAGATAAAGATTTGCAGATTTCAGCCATTAGCATTTGCAGATTTCAGCCCGTCTCGTCATCGTCGTCGTCGTCGTCGGCTAGTCCAAAACATTGTAGAGATTTGTGCAATCAATAGTAGACTGCTCTCACCATAGAGAGTGGGGCCTTCGGAGGAGAGTTTGACAACATTCTGGTGTCGTATTCTTCTCTCTCTATCTCTCAGTCTTAGCACCTTCATTCACAGTGTTATCTTTATCCACTTAGTTTGTGATCACTTGCACTCTCTCACTAAAGGAACTGAAGGCTCTCCCTTTCGTAAGTAAAAGGAACCTTGAGCACAGTTCAGAGCACTCATCTTGAGCAAAGTTCAACATTCACATCCGCTGCACCTTAAACTTGAGTACAAGGAGAACTATCGCAATAGATCCAAGATCTATTGGCTGCCCTGTCCGGAGAGGAGATTTGCTCGCAGTTGCAGACAAGTTCATCACCCGATTCACCCTTTTTTGTTGTTCAATTGACATGGTATCAAAGCCACGACGTGCTCTCGAATCGGATCGGTGATTGTGCGAGTTTTTGATGCTAAAATTTCCACAACAAAAAGAGAGAGTTTGCTGTTTTTCTGCGTTTTTCACTCATTTGGGACTGGTTTCGGCTGTAGTGGGCAAATTTGCAGATTTTCTCTCTTCTGCCTCAACCTAACCTCGTCACATGCCCAAGTTCTCCAACACCATGGAGAGGAGTGATGATTCTAACACAAATCCAGCCCGTGATGACGAAGTACATCATGGGGATGAGACTGGCAATGGTGGTGAACCACCCTTAACGAGGAGTGGGGAAGTTGGTCCCAGTTCTACTCCGAAGTAGGTGATCGACCAATCCAGATACTTACCCTCCCTACCTTTCCCTCTAATCGGTAATTGAATGGAGAGAACTATGCCATTTGGAAAGCAACCATGTTGGCGGTCTTCGACTTTTATGAGCTTGGAGTATACTAACATGGAATGGCCATTTCCATGTCCCCGTTCCCATCCCAATTTCCCGTTCCGTGCTTCAAAAATTCAAAGAGAGTATCCGAAACAGGGAATGGCATTTCATGCATGTTGCTGTTCCCCGTTCCAATTTCCGTTCCGCTTAACTATGGCTTGGAGGCTTTGTTTAAGCAACTTTCAAAAGCCAAAGTACCTTGCAGGAGCGAAGTTATGGGAGCATGTCAATGCTCGAATCTGGTCTTTCATTATCCTCTAATGAAAGACACGAAGTTGATTTGAGATCGGCTTTCTTCAATTTATGATCGAGTTTCTCCAATGGAGCGGATAGCCCTCGAGGTGCAGTTGAGGACCTTGGATGCGAAGAACTCTTCCATGCGGGATCACATCAACAAGATGTAGGAGCTTCAATAAGAGATACTTCATATGGGAAAGCTTATCAGTTCAGAGGATATGGCCATCCAGCTTTTGGCCCAATTGCCTCCTTAGTATACTGACACGAGTGGCCGGCTAAATACTATCTCTTGGGACGAGATTGTTCCAATGCTATTGGACCAAGAGGAGCGGTTCAATACGGGGAAGAAGTCAGGCTCCGAAGCCTTGGTCAGTTGTTCCAACAACAACAGGAAACAGAAGGGTAAGAAGAAAAGCAACAATATCAAAGACAAGAGAAGTGATGTCGAATGGGAAGCCTTGAAGGCGGAATGGTATTGCAACAATTGTGGTGAGAAGGGCCATCATTGGAGGAAGTGTCCAAAACGAGTCGGAGATGCTTCGACTTCTTCGGGGGCAGTGGTGCAGTCACCAGGCTTCGTTCACTTGGAGATTCTCCCCTCACATGACTCTCAAGGGACATCGGAGGTTGTGTCAACTCTTGCGGTTCGAGATGATCGTGAATGGATTCTGGATAGTGGTGCCTCGTGGCACTTGACACCTTCGAAGGATCTTTTATCCAACATGCGGAGACACTCTGGTATCATCTTTATTGGCGACAAATCTGTGATTCCTATACACAATGAGGAATCTATGGAGTTGATTCCCGACGGCAGAGGGGGTATGCATACCTCCAAGGTACTTTATGCACCGAAGGTGGGATTTCATCTTATGTCTATACACAAGGTGTGCAAGCTTGGCATGGAGGTGATTTTTACAACGGGCAGTATCCATTCGGGATCGTGAATCCGGCAAGGAGGTCAGAGGGAGCTCAATGGAGAATGGCTCCATGCTCTTTCTTCAGCAACACGGATACCTACAGGTGATCTCTGGCATTACAGAATTGGTCATTTGAATAATGATGCACTTCGGCTTGCTTTTCGTGAGCATATGGTTACAGGCTTGCCACATGTTGGAAGTAAGCATGGCAAATGCATTACTTGCATTGGGAAGCAACATCGAAGGAGGTCAGAGGGAGCTCAATGGAGAATGGCTCCATGCTCTTTCTTCAGCAACACGGATACCTACAAGTGATCTCTAGCATTACAGATTTGGTCATTTGAATAATGATGCACTTCGGCTTGCTTTTCATGAGCATATGCTTACGCGCTTACCACATGTTGGAAGTAAGCATGGCAACTGCATTACTTGCATTGGGAAGCAACATCGAGAATCTATTCAGAGGCTTGCTATTGCTGTTTTTGTTAGAGTTACACCGCCGTTGCTTCGCCATTTTGTATGGCTAGAGAAAGGTAAAGGTAAGAAGAAGAAGATGAACAAGGACATCGAATGTTACCTGTTAGGTGCAGCGGAATGAATGTTTGCGCTTTGGTCAAGATGAGTGCTCCGAATTGTGCTCAAGGTTCCTTTTGTTCTTATGGAAGGTAGATCCTTCCGTTCTTAATGAGAGAATGCTATGATCACAAACAAAGTGAATGGACATTGTGCGTGCAAGTGTATGAAACAGAGATAAAGAGAGAAGAGAGATACGACAGCAAAGACGTAAAACCCTCCTCCAAAGGCCCCACTCTCGTCGGCGAGAGTGGTCTACTATTGATTGCACAATCTGGTACAATGGTGATGCATGGGACTAATGCAAGTCTAGGCTATGTCGATGATGACGACGGGGACGACGAGGCCGACACTAGGGCTGAAATCTGCAATCTTTCTACTGCTGTCCAAAAACGCTATGGGCTGAAATCTGCGACTAGTCGTAAAACGCTGATTTTGGGGGCTGTTTCTGTGGGTCTTTGACGCTGAAAATCTACAGGTTTAGTGTTGAAAACAGAGGTTCTTAAGGGCTGAAAACTGAGGTTCTTTCCAGGCTGAATCTGCTACTCTTTAGGGCTGATCTTGATGGTCTTCTAATGCTGAAAATCGCTGCATTTCTGTGGCTGAAAAACGCTGCAATTCTACATATGCTGGGATCCAGAAACGCTAGGGAAAGCTTGTCCAAAAACGCTAGCTATTGGAGAAGACGCTAGGGTTGTTGAACTTCCAAAACGCTAGGTGCTGTGATATGCTTGCGGGAGGATCTGATGCAAAAACACTATGCTTGGGACTTGCTTGGCGATGTGTAACAAACTTGGACACTCCAAGTTAAGAATCAACCGCGACAGCACCAAATAACCACTTCAAAACAATTCACAGATCACAATAGATTTGCACTGGCCCGGCGGAGTTCCGTGCCTAGAGATATTGGCCCCAAAGACTGGCGCCCCTTTCGGTATTTCTTTTTGTATTAATCAATCATCAAAGTAGAGCGGTTAGGGTTTCACTCTCAGACTCTGCGTCCAGATGCCCTGAGAAGTGAGGCCCTCACCACTAATTTAAAGGTTACAAGGGATGCCCAAAAGCAGAGCCCCAAAAGCTTTTAAAATCAAAAGCATCAGTTCTCTCTCTCTCTTAGAGAGTCTTTTCTCTTTTTTTTTTAATAAAAAAAAAAGCAAAAGCAAAATTCGCGTCGCTCATCATTTTCCAAAAAAAAAAAAAAAAAAAAAAAAAATTTAAATAATCCGCCTCCGCGATTTCCGGAATTTAGGGTTTTTGGCAAAAATTAGGGTTTGCAGGAATTTTAGGGTTTCTGGCAGAAATTAGGGTTTTTGCTGTCCGCCACGTCATCACTTTGTGACATACCCCCCTCTTGAAAGCATTGTAATCGACCGCGATTACGCCTGCAAAACCGACAAAAGCCATAAACCGTCTTAGCAGACACTGACTGTTAGTACCTACGTACTAGGAACACACATCTAGCACATGTACAAAATCGACAGTCACATCACATGACATCACAGGACATCACCAGACATCACAGGACATCACATGACATTCAACATTCATTCGGATCTTAGACCATGATTTATCGGCAATGTAGCTAGCAATCACATCTAGGTCCAATCGGGACCTCATCGATGTCCGATTGACTAACCCCTATTGCAACCATGTCTATTCGAGATCAATCAGACCAAAATGCTGCAGTCATTTCGTCTATCAGTTCCTGTACTCACAAGAAGTCAAGAACAAATCAGTATCATAATCAGGAATTCCATTTCATAAAGTCATCCAGCAGAATACTGTCAGCTCTCAGTATCCCTGAAGCTCAAAGAGACATCAGTGACTTTAGTATCAAAATCGAGGCATCTGTTGACAAAGGAGTGGAGTAACTCCCCTCTTGTGCATCCCACTGCACCAGATCTTCGGCCAAGCTGAATTCAGGGTTCCATTTGGAGTAGACTATGCTAAACCAAAAGCATCGAGGTAAAGTTTCACAATCTGAGGAGTATCTGCTAGGTCCTCCTCCTCCATCCACTTCGCATCAAGTGCAGGATAATTCTTGAACTTAACCAAGAACCGCCTTCGAACTTTACCCTTATTCTTCGTATCCTTATGTGCCAAAATCTGTTCAGGAACAAGGATCTCCTCGTTTTCTTCCACTTCGGGTTGCTCATCAGGCTTCCCATCATCAGGCACATCACCTTTAAAAGGTTTCAAGAGATTCACATGAAATGCATTGTGAATCCTCCAAGTATCTGGCAGTTTCAATCGGAAGGAGGCTTCATTTATCTTTTCAGTAATCTGGAAAGGGCCGTAGTATCGCATACTAAGCTTTGGAAAAAGCCTCTCCTTTCCCTTGTTCTTTCGTAGGCGTGCCTTCTCAAAACAAGAGCACCCAATCATCCTCCTTCAATTTCATGTCGCGACGACGGCGATCCGCTGCCTTTTTCTGTCGTTCTTGAGACTTCTGCAAAGTCTCGCGAACCTTGGCAAAAGCCGTATCCAGATCTCGCGTATATTTATCCGCTTCAAAGATCTTATCTTTCGTGCTCAGGAAGGGTGGAACCTTCGCAGCACCTTCAACAATCTCAAATGGCGCCTTACCCGTCGACGAGTGTATCGTGTTATTGTAGGCAAATTCCACCAGAGGTAAATATCTTTCCCATTGAGTCTTCTGATCTGAGATATAAGACTTCAATAAATCTAGAACCACTGAATTGGCAATCTCGGATTGCCCATCAGTCTGCGGGTGGAACGATGACGAGAACTGTAACCGCGTGCCAATGTTCTCCCAAATTGCCTTCCAAAACAAACTCGTAAATCTGGGGTCTCTGTCGGAGACAATTGTCTCAGGCATGCCATGTAATCTGAAAATCTGGGCCACAAACAGTCTCGCTAAGTGATCCGGCTTGACTGTTTTCTTCACTGGAATGAAATGAGCCTGTTTGCTAAATCTGTCAATAACAGTCCAGATACCATCGTGACCACTCTGTGTTCTCGGGAGAACAAAAATGAAATCCATCGCTATACTTTCCCAGGGGCGGGTGGGTATGGGTAAAGGCTGTAACAATCCCTGTGCTTTATGCCTATTAAACTTAACCTTCTGGCATACCAAGCAACTGCGCACAAACTCTTCCACATCTTTCTTGAGTCTCGGCCAAAAGAAATATCTCTCTACCCCTTTCATGGTGGTAGCAATGCCGCGGTGACCCGTAAAAGGTGGACAATGGCATTCAGTCATAACCTTTTCCCTCAACGGCTGTGTAACGCACAACATAGTCTTTTTCATCAAGTAGCCTTCCCGAAGGGAGTATCCAGCTACTATCTCCCCCTCCCGTATCCGTGTGAAAATATCTGCAAAATCTGTATCTGTGGCATACTGATCGACCATATCCTCGAAGCTCCTATGATGTATCGCGGAAATAGCCAGAACCAACGGTTTCCGAGACAAAGCATCTGCCACCACATTCTTCTGTCCCTGCACATGGACAATCTGGAAGTGGAACTGTGACAAGATGTTCGCCCACCGCATCTGTTTTTCCGAAAGCTGCTTCTGTGACAAGAAGTAGCGCAAACTCTGATGGTCTGTAAAGACAGTAAAATCCGTGCCGAGTAGGTAATGCCGCCACTGAGTAAGAGCATGGATAACCGCCAAAAGCTCTTTCTCATAGATCTGTGCTGTCATCTCCGGCCTAGAGAACAAACGGCTCTCGTAAGCTATGACATGGCCTTCTTGCATCAAGACCGCACCCAGACTACGACCACAAGCATCACAATATACTTCGAATGACTTCTGCAAGTCCGGCAAAGTCAAAATAGGTCCCGTAGTCAATTTCTCTTTCAATGTCTGAAAGGCAGTCACCTCTGTGGGTCATTCACGATCAAATTCTGTCATTCTTTCTGCATTTCTTGCTTCGTGTTCTAACTTCCTTTCCATAAACATCTGATCCAAAGCCTCCATAGGAGTTAGTGCAATCCTTGATGTAGATGGAAAAGGGAGAGGGTCGGAAAAACCTCCTGGTGGGGAAAATTCTTCTTCGCCTCTCTGATGCTCATTACCTCCAAGCGAAGTATCCATTTCGCTTCGAGTGATGACCATTCTGAAGTCGTGGGTTCTTGTGGATTCTTGTGGTCTTGGGTTCTTAAGTTCACGAGGAACTTGGGTTCTTGTGGGTCTTGGGTTCTTGGGTTCTTGAGGGTCTTGAGGTTTTCTTTCGCTTGCAATCTGTGTTTGAGAAGGATCTTCTCTTCACCCGAGTTCTACTCCTTTCTGCGGGCGCACCCCTTGGCGGCCTTGCGCTCACACCAAGGTTGCTTTTTCCTACCTCACGTCGATTGGCCGGCCGCTAAGTGCACGGTCCGCTCTCAATGAGTGAAACGAGGCACAAGGGGAGGTTAGACAAGCCCTTCTTTCTTGGGATTCCTGTCACTCTTCAAAAACACGATTAGGAATCGACAGGCCCAAGCGAACTTGGGTTCGTGCAACCGCAACAAGCAAAAAATAATTCTTGTGATTCTTGTGGTTCTTTCCTTGAGCGACACAGAACACTGCCAAAGCTCTGATACCAATGTTAGGTGCAACGGAATGAATGTTTGCACTTTGCTCAAGATGAGTGCTCCGAACTGTGCTCAAGGTTCCTTTTGTTCTTATGGAAGGTAGAGCCTTCCGTTCTTAATGAGAGAATGCTATGATCACAAACAAAGTGAATGGACACTGTGCGTGCAAGTGTATGAGACTAAGAGATAGAGAGAGAAGAGAGATACGACACCAAAGACGTAAAACCCTCCTCCGAAGGCCCCACTCTCGTTGGCGAGAGTGGTCTACTATTGATTGCACCATCTGGTACAATGGTGATGCATGGGACTGATGCATGTCTAGGCTATGTCGACGATGACGATGGGGACGACGGGGCCGACACTAGGGCTGAAATCTGCAATCTTTCTACTGCTGTCCAAAAACGCTACGGGCTGAAATCTGCGACTAGTCGTAAAACGCTGATTTTGGGGGCTGTTTCTGTGGGTCTTTGACGCTGAAAATCTGCAGGTTTAGGGCTGAAAACAGAGGTTCTTAAGGGCTGAAAACTGAGGTTCTTTCCGGGCTGTGAATCTGCTACTCTTTAGGGCTGATCTTGATGGTCTTCTAATGCTGAAAATCGTTGCATTGCTGTGGCTAAAAAACGCTGCAATTCTACATATGCTGGGATCCAGAAACGCTAGGGAAAGCTTGTCCAAAAACGCTAGCTGTTGGAGAAGACGCTAGGGTTGTTGAATTTCCAAAACGCTAGGTGCTGTGATATGCTTGCGGGAGGATCTGATGCAAAAACACTATGCTTGGGACTTGCTTGGCAATGAGGATCTGCCGATGGAAAAACGCTAGGCTTGGCCTGTGGAAGGAAAACGCTAGGGGCTGAAGTTCTTCTTGCTTGGTGGGGGAAACCGCCAAGGTCTTGTTGAGAAGTTGCCTGCTGAGCTTGGCTCCTGTTGCCTCTTCTGCCATTTAGTGCTAGTCTAGGTTTGCTTATATACAAACTTACTCAATTTGCCCTACCACTTGCCAACAAAAGTCACTTAAATAATAAGTGAAAAATGTCAAAAATAGGTAAAATAGGCTAAATGCACTGGAAAATTCCCCTGAAGGATTTTGATGGGAATGCTCATGATCATGTTGTGTGCAACCAGAGGATATGCATCTACACTAAGTGATTGGGCATGCACGGTCTACGAATAGACTCACAAAAGTGCCAAATCACTTCTAAATCTAGACTGACTGGATTGACTGAACCCTTGTCGTGCTGTAGCTTGTCCACGGACACATAGGGTTGGATGCGGCACGTGACATCACCATTGCCAAGAAAGGGCACAGAGAATCAGAATGCAGAAAGAAGAAGCGAGACGAGGCAAACAGGGAGAAACAAACAACCTCGACTGCAATAGCAGCCTCTCACGAGATGGCGGGGACGACTCTTGTCGCGACGACGGACCACGCTCTTGCTACATCGCAGTCAGGTACTTGGGTTGTTGACAATGGAGCCACCACTCACATGACTCCTTAACAGTGGTTTAGCTCTCTCAGGGAGACTCGCGGGCAGACTGTCACTATGGGTGACAACCATGAGATTCGAGTGTCTGGCACACGCCAAATTACCCTCTTTTGTTCTACCTCAGACCCGAAGTTCAGTTTAGTGGAGGCACTTTACGTTCCGGACATGGCCTTCACCCTCCTCTCTGTGTCGAGTTTAGACTCTCAGGGAGCTGACATACACGGAGTGGCACAGTCACCATTTCTGATTCTACAACATGTACTATCCTTGCACGTGGACCTCTATGGTGGAGGGTTTACCAGTGATACGCTCCTCATCAAGCGTATGCGAGGCTTGCCAGAAGGGCAAGCAACACAGGGTTGCCTTTCCGAAGCACGCATCCAACACAGCTTCAGCACCACTTGCACTCGTTCACATTGATCTTTGTGGCCCGATGAGAACTCCTCCATTTTCTAGCTCACAGTTTTTGCTTGTGCTTGCGATGATTTCATACACTTGGGCTTGGTTCCTAAAGCTCAAGTCGGAGGCTTTCAATTTCGTTCGAAATTGGAAGACGATGGTTGAAAAGGAGAAGGACTTGCACGTCAAATGTATTCGCTCAGACAGAGGTGGTGGGTTCACCTCGAAGGACTTTGCATAGTGGTGCAAGTCAGAGGGCATCCAGCGCTAGCTGACTACTCCTTACACTCCTTCCCAGAACGGAGTTGTTGAGCGGAAGAATCGGACTATCATGGAGATGGCTCGTGCAATGCTTGCGCATGCTTCTTTGCCCCAGGTTTACTAGGCAAAGGCGTACAGCACGGCGGTTTACATTCAGAACCGTTCTCCTACCCATGCTTTGCAAGACATGACTACTTAACAGGCTTACTACGGGCACAAGCCCTCGGTCTCACACTTTCGAGTTTTTGGGTGTCCGGACTTTGTCCATGTGCCAAAGGAGAAGCGACAAAAGTTAGACTTCAAGGCGAAGAAGCTCATCTTCCTGTGCTATTCACGAGAGTCTGACGGATACCGGCTTTATGATCCTGACACCAAGACCACCACAGTTAGCCGTGATGCGACTTTCATGGAGCTCTTCAGCACACCTCCAGAGGGGCAGCATCCAAGCCTATCCCTTCCCTACCTCCTCCTCGTCCACCTCCTACACCTGATCCTGTTCTTGTTCCCTCTACACCGCAGCCGGTTACTTCACCCGATCATGCCATGTCAGATTCCGATTCTGATGTGGATGACGGTTCTCCTTCGGTGGAGGCGGTCCCACCTCGCAAGGAGAAGTTAGTTCCTGGTTGGCTCTACTCTACGGTTTCTTCCTCTAGAGTCACGAAGTTACCAGACTCGCAAGACCCTGGACAACCTCGACGTTCTGCACGCCTCAAGGACAAGCAAGTTTGTGATGGCGTAGAGTTCGTGAACTTTGCACTCATTTCTCAGATTCAGGCTTCACCAGTTGAGCCTTCCTTAGTGGAGGAAGCACTCCAGCATGATTGCTGGAAGCGTGCCATGCAATCAGAGATGGACGCTATCGAGTGGAATAAAACGTAGACTTTGGTTCCCAGGCCTAACCAGCGGAAGGTGGTTTCTACGAAATGGATTTTCAAGACAAAGTACAAGGACAATGGTTCCCTCGACAAACACAAGGCGAGACTTGTTGCTCGAGGTTTCACACAACGACCAAGCTTGGACTTTGATGAGACCTTTGCTCCCATCGCTCGAATGGCTACCGTACGCACAGTGTTTGCTCTCGCAGCCAACTTTGGTTGGTCTATCTTCCAGATGGATGTCAAAAGTACATTTCTGAATGGAGGTTTGGATAAAGAAGTTTATGTGGAGCAACCTCCTGGGTTTCGTATACCATTCAAGGAGGATTGGGTCTATCAGTTGTGGAAAGCATAGTATGGACTGAAGCATGCTGGACTACTGTGGTACCTCACACTTGACCAGTTTCTCGTGAAGCTGGGGTTACGACGTACCTCATCAAATTCCAACTGTTATGTTGTCTCTGATGGCTCTTTGGTTGCGATCGTGATTGTCTATGTGGACGATCTCATTTTCACAGGCTCTTGGACCAGCAGGATCAAGTTGATCATAAAAGCTATGGAGACGCGTTTCGAGATGACTGATCTTGGGCTTCTTCACTATTTTCTTGGATTCCAGATTTTTCAGACACCAGACGGCATCTTCTTTTCTCAACGGAAGTATGCGAATGCTATCCTGGAGAGATTTAAGATGACAGGCTGCAGACCGATTGACACTCCTCTTGAGCACGGAGAGAACGTATCGCTTCACGATCCTTCCCCACGGATTGACTTGGAGCAGTACAGGAATGTTGTTGGCTGCCTTGTATGGCTGACTTATTCCCGACCAGACATCTATTACACAGTTTCTGTCCTCGGTTCCTTCAACACCCGACCTCGTCAGCGACATTGGCAGTGTGTCCAACGTACTTTGCGTTACATCAACGGCACCTTGGACCATGGTGTTTTCTATGGTCGCTCCAAGGGTTGCACCTTACTTGGTTGGTGCCATTCAGATTGGGCAGAAGATCCAGATACTCGGCGCTCTACTATAGGAGTAGTTTTCACACTCGGCTCGCGACCCATTTCATGGAGCAGTAAGCGACAACCCACCGTTGCGCTATCTTCTACACAGGTGGAGTACAGAGCAGCTTGCTATGCTATTTATGAGGCCATATGGCTACGGAGATTACTGGGAGAGTTGTGTTTTCCCCAGACCGCTACGACTCGCCTTTTGTGCGACAATCAGAGTTGCATTGCTATTGCCAAGAACCCCTATCTTTCACGCTCGGACTAAGCACATTAAGGTGCAGTACCACTATTCGGGAGCGGGTTTTGGCTGGAGATCTTCATTTGGAGTATGTTCCTACAGCGGACAATGCAACAGACATCTTCACGAAGGCTGTACCTCAGCAAACTTTGGCTTCTCACCTTCGACTCCTCTGTGTTGTCTCAACATCCGGTGCTGAGAGGGGGTGTTAGAGTTACACCACCGTTGCTTCGCCATTTTGTACGGCTAGTGATTGTCCCGGGTTGGCCACCCATCGCACATCATGTAGATTGCATGGGCGGACACTTTTAGCACATGTTCGGCCGGTCATTTTCTGAGCCTAGCTGGGTGCACACATTTTTAGCCATTTTTGGGCTTTTATGTTTTTTGCAACAGTTACATATTTTTGCCCTACCTCAACCTAAGATTCTATAAATAGAATGCTTAGGGTCTTGTAGTCATACACATTGTGTATTGAGAGCATCATTTGCAGAGCACTTGTGTTCTCTCTCTCTCTCTCTCTCTCTCTCTCTCTCTCTCTCTCTCTCTCTCTCTCTCTCTCTCTCTCTCTCTCCAGTTTTAGGCGCGCGTGGCTCACACTCTTTCTGCTGCTCACTCTCACAGTTTTGGAGTTGGTTCACACCGACCTTTGTGGACCTATGCAAACCTCTTTCCTCAGCAAGGCTCTCTATTTCATGTTGTTGGTGAACGATTTCAACCGCTTTACTTGGGTATACTTTCTACAACACAAGTATGAGGCATTTGGCCTCTTCAAGAATTGGCGTTCTCTCGTGGAGAAGAAAAGCAATTAAATGTTGAAGACTATTCGATCAGACAAAGGTGGGGAGTTCACCTCCAAAGCAGTTTTGTGTGGACCATGGCATCGAACGAGAGCTTGCAAATACCGGATCGCCTTCAGAGAATGGAATTGTGGAGCGGAAGAATAGGACAGTGGCAGAAATGGCACGAACCATGCATGAGCATTGAGACTTGCCAAAGTCTTTATGGGAAGAGGCAATTGCCACTGCAGTTCATACCATAAACTGATCTTCAACCTCTTCAGTTCCTAGACAGACCCTGTAAGAAGCTTATTTTGGTAAGAAGCCAGATCTCTCCCATTTTCGGATCTTTGGGAGCGATGCTTATGTCCATGTAACGAAGGGAAGTTTGCCCCCAAGTCCAAGAGAATGTTTTTTGTCGGTTACAACTGTCTTTCAAAGGGATATCGACTTTATGATCAAGAGAAGAAGGATGTTGTACTCAGTCGTGATGTTGTCTTCGACGAATTTTTACCTTCAGAGGAGGCTTCCGCTCCCGACTCTTCCACGACGACCCCCGATTTGCCGATACTTGGAGACCCAGATTCTATTTTGCCCCTTGATGAACCCTCTTCTCCTACCCCTGTCCCTCATGTGTAATGTGCAGCGAAATTGAATGATGGTGTATGGTCAGGATGGGTGCTCAGTTTGTGCCCAAGGTTCCTTTTATTGAAGGGGAGAGAGAGCCCCCCTTTACTTTATGAGAGATTGTGCAATGACCAAAACAAAAGAGTGAAAATTGTGAGTGAAAGTACTATGAGAGAGAGAGAGAGAAGAAGAAGAAGAGAGTTTGAACGTCGTAGGAAACTATTCCAAGAGACCTTGAAGATCTAGCCGACGAGGAGTTGAAAGTATTGGGTGAGAGAGAGAGAGAGAATAAGAGAGACAGACAACAGATGGGGTCCCAAACCCCCCTCCAAGGGCCCCCCTCTCTATTGCTAGAGAGGTATTTGCTTTAATTTGCACAAAGTCTGGTACAATGGTTCTAAATGCTACGATGCTTGATGACGACGACGACGACGATGATGACAACGTGCTTGGGAGTCTAAGGTACTGCGAGGCTAAAGGGCTGAAATCTGAAAACACTAGGGATACTGCTAGGGATCTGAGAATGCGGCAACGCTATGGGCGGATCTGCTATCACTGGTGGCGGCGATAGGCTGAAAACTGAAAACGCTTGAGTAGGTGCTGGCTGAAAACTGAAAACGTTGATGTGATGCTAACTCCCTTGGACTTCTTTCCCGTCCAGGAGCTGAGAAGGAGAGTTCGAGTTCAGATTCCTTCCACCGATGGTGGCTCCAGTATCTCCCAAGAGCAAATTAGGGAGTAAGGGTTGTTTTGTGGCCGTGATCGACCGTATTTGAGGTAGACCTACCTTTTCTCAACGACGCACTCTCAGAGTGTTGCCCACCCGGTAGGCTTGCATGAGGCAGGACCCCCGTTCCTAGGTTTTCCTCAGGTCTAAGTCTCCAATTCTACAATTCTGCTACTAAATATATGTGTCAGGTCACTTTTAGTGAGTTTACTTATTTATTAGCATGTTTCCCATTATTAGGGTCGTGGGGTTTTTTGCCAGAAGGTGGGCAATTGATAAATTGCCCTATGTAGGAAGCCCTCCCCCCTTGTACTTTTGGCATGTCGTGATCATTGCATAGTTCCAACACTTGGGCACACTCTCTCTCTAGCCTTTCCTCTTGCTAGCGTTTTTTGTTGTGTGCGGCTACACTGTAATAGACTAGTCAAGAATCAACCGCGATAGCACCAAATAACCACTTGAAAACAATTCACAGATCACAATAGATTTGCACTGGCCCGGTGGAGTTCCGTGCCTAGAGATATTGGCCCCAAAGACTGGCGCCCCTTTCGGTATTTCTTTTTGTATTAATCAATCATCAAAGTACAAGAGAGCGGTTAGGGTTTCACTCTCAGACTCTGCGTCCAAATGCTCTGAGAAGTGAAGCCCTCACCACTTATTTAAAGATACAAGGGATGCCCAAAAGCAAAGCCCCAAAAGCTTGTAAAATAAAAAGCATCAGTTCTCTCTCAAAATTTGCGTCCCTCATCATTTTTACAAAAAAAAAAAAATCTTCCTCCGCGATTTTCTGAAATTAGGGTTTGCAGGAATTTTAGGGTTTCTGGCAAAAATTAGGGTTTCTGATGTCCGCCATGTCATCACTTTGTGACATACCCCCCTCTTGAAAGCATTGTAATCGACCGCGATTACGCCTGCAAAACCGACAAAAGCCATAAACCGTCTTAGCAGACACTGACTACTAGTACCTACGTACTAGGAACACACATCTAGCACATGTACAAAATCGACAGTCACATCACACAACATCACAGGACATCACATGACATTCAACATTCATTCGGATCTTAGACCATGATTTATCGGCAATGTAGCTAGCAATCACATCTAGGTCCAATCGGGACCTCAACGATGTCCGATTGACTAACCCCTATTGCAACCATGTCTATTCGAGATCAATCAGACCAAAATGCTACAATCATTTCGTCTATCAGTTCCTGCACTCACAAGAAGTCAAGAACAAATCAGTATCATTATAAGGAATTCCATTTCATAAAGTCATCCAACAGAATACTGTCAGCTATCAGTATCCCTGAAGCTCAAAGAGACATCAGTGACTTTAGTATCAAAATCGAGGCATCTGTTGACAAGGGAGCGGAGTGACTCCCCTCTTGTGCATCCCACTGCACCAGATCTCCGACCAAGCTGAATTCTGGGTTCCGTTTGGAGTAGACTATGCTAAACCAAAACATCGAGGTAAAGTTTCACAATCCGAGGAGTATCTGCTAGGTCCTTCTCCTCCATCCACTTCGCATCAAATGCAGGAAAGTTCTTGAACTTAACCAAGAACCGCCTTCGGACTTTACCTTTCTTCGTATCCTTATGTGCCAAAATCTGTTCAGGAACAAGGATCTCCTCGTTTTCTTCCTCTTCGAGTTGCTCATCAGACTCCCCATCATCAGGCACATCACTCTTAACAAGTTTCAAGAGACTCACATGCAATGCATTGTGAATCCTCCAAGTATCTGGCAGTTTCAATCGGAAGGAGACATCATTTATCTTGTCAGTGATCTGGAAAGGTCCGTAGTATCGCATACTAAGCTTTGGAAAAAGCCTCTCCTTTCCCTTTTTCTTTCGTAGGCGTGCCTTCTCAAAACGTAAGAGCACCCAATCATCCTCCTTCAATTTCAAGTCGCGACGATGGCGATCCGCTGCCTTTTTCTGTCGTTCTTGAGACTTCTGCAAAGTCTTGCGAACCTTGGCAAAAGCAGTATCCAAATCCCAAATCTCGCGAATATTCATCCGCTTCAAATATCTAATCTTCGTGCTCAGGAAGGATGGAACCTTTGCAGCACTTTCAACAATCTCACATGGCGTCTTCCCCGTCGAAGAGTGTATCGTGTTATTGTAGGCAAATTCCACCAAAGGTAAGTTCTTTTTCCATTGAGTCTTCTGATCCGAGATACAAGACTTCAATAAATCTAAAATCACTGAATTGGCAATCTCAAATTGCCCGTCAGTCTGCAAGTGGAACGATGACGAGAACTGCAACTCCGTGCCAAGGTTCTCCCAAATTGCCTTCCAAAACAAACTCATAAATCTGGGGTCTCTGTCGGAGACAATCGTCTCACACGCGCCATGTAATCGGAAAATCATCGTGATCATTCTGTGTTCTTGGGAGATCAAAAATGAAATCCATTTCAATACTTTTCGAGGGGCGGGTGGGTATGGGTAAAGGCTTTAACAATCCCTGTGCCTTGTGCCTGTCAAAATTGACCTTCTGGCATACTAAGCAACTGCGCACAAACTCTTCCACATCCTTTTTGAGTCTCGGCCCAAAGAAGTATATCTCTACCCCCTTCATGGTGGTAGCAATGCCGCGGTGACTCATAAAAGGTGGACAGTGGCATTCAGTCATAACCTTTTCCCTCAACGGTTGTGTAACGCACAACATAGTCTTTTTCATCAAGTAGCCTTCCCGAAGGGAGTATCCAGCTACTGTCTCCCCATCCTGTATCCGTGTGAAAATATCTCCAAAATCTGTATTTGTGGCATATTGATCGACCATATCCTCGAAGCTCCTATGATGTATCGCGGAAATAGCCAGATCCAACGGCTTCCGAGACAAAGCATCTGCCACCACATTCTTCTGTCCCTGATCATGGACAATCTGGAAGTGAAACTGTGACAAGATGTTTGCCCACCGCATCTGCTTTTCCGAAAGCTGCTTCTGTGACAAGAATTAGCGCAAACTCTGATGGTAAAATCCGCTCCGAGTAGGTTGTGCCGCCACTGAGTAAGAGCATGGATCACTGCCAAAAGCTCTTTCTCATATATCTGTGCTGTCATCTTCGGCCTAGAGAACAATCGGCTCTCGTAAGCAATGACATGGCCTTCTTGCATCAAGACCGCACCCAGACTACGACCACAAGCATCACAAAATACTTCAAATGACTTCTGCAAGTCCGGCAAAGTCAAATCTGGTCCTGTAGTCAATTTCTCTTTCAATGTTTGAAAGGCAGTCACCTCTGTGGGTCCCCACGAGAAAGGTATGCTTTCTGTGTCAAGATATGCAAAGGGGAAGCAACCTCTGCAAACTTTCGTATGAACCGCCTGTAGTACGAACACAGTCCCAAGAAGCTTCTAACTTCATGGACATTCCTCAAATCGGGCCAATCATAGATAGTCTCTATCTTGGCCGGTTCCATTTGCACTCCTGCTGCTTGCTGACACAATGTGTCCCAAAAAGTGTATTTCTGGTAGGAAAAATTCACTTTTCTTTGCATTAATCACTAACGTGTGATCTCGTAATGCCTGAAAGACTTGAAGCAGATGATCTCTGTGTTCTGCCTCATTCTTGGGGAAAACAATGATGTCGTCAAAGAAAAGTGCCAACAAATAGCCTGTACTCTCAAAAAATCCTGTCCATCATCCGGTTAAATATCGCAGGAGCATTGGTTAAGCCAAAAGGCATCACCAAAAACTCAAATAACCCAAAAGTCGTCCGAAAAGCTGTCTTGTAGACATCTCCTGGCGCTATCCTAATCTGATGATATCCACTCTTCAAGTCAATCCTGCTAAAGCACGAGGATCCCTGTAACCTGTCGAGTATATCATCGATCCTAGGAATCTGAAATCTGTTCTTGATGGTGATTTCGTTGAGAGTGCTATAATCGATGCACATTCTCCAAGATCCGTCTTTCTTCAAAACCAACAACACTGGAGAGCAATACGGTGAAGTACTAGGCTGGACAAGACCCTTTTCCAAGAGGTCTTTCACTGGGTTCATAATCTTTTCATTCTGTACTCGGCTCACATGGTAAGGTGGCCGATTCGGTGACGTGCTTCCAGGTATCAGATCAATGGTATGATCTTCAGGCCCTCTAAAAAGCAATCGACATGAGTGTGGAGAAAAATCTTGGCGTTCTTTTGATCAGGTCAAAACATATTTAACCTTTATCCATCATTCAGTTCTCTCCCAAAAGAATGAGTAAGAAACTGAAGTTCATCAAGTACAATCTCTAAGCCCTTCATTTATCAAAGTCGCTTTCTCGGCCCGGTAGTCAACCACGGCGTAGTTCTTGTGGTACCAAGGGATCCTGAGTAGAACGTCACTTGCGTGCCCTGAACACCCCTGTCATTGCAAACGAAGTTTGCCAATGCTCGGTGTAATGGCAACATCCCATCCGGGTGCCAGTCGAACTACCTCCGCCTGTGGCGCCAATATATCGAGCGTAATTCCAAATCGAGCTGCCAATTCCAAGTGAAAAGAAGTTGGCCTTGGCTCCTTCAAAAGAGCTTCCCGATCCTTCACTTTGCCCCAAAAGCGGCAAAGTTTGTACTTTCATTCATTAGATTCGGTACAGGTCCCACGCCATGTGGTACCAGTTCTGCTTTTCTATCTACCTTTTCTGCCACGTTCCTTAGCTGCTCTCGAACTCTCAGGCCTGTCGTCGTCTTTATCATTCTGTTCAATCTGTGCCTTTTTAGGGCACTTCGCGGAGATATGTCCCTGTTCCCCGCATCCAAAGCACTTCCCCTCTCTGATGAAGCGAGCTCTCTCCTCAGAAGTAAGCTTGGGTCGTGCATCCTTTTTCTCTGGGTTGCTCTTTTTCTTTCTACTTTCATTCCCAGAAGTCTGTTCAGCTCGTTGTGTCATGGCCTCATCTGTGGGGTAGGTCAGACTGCCAGAGTGAATGGCAAAGCTCCGCTTCGCATGACTCATCAACTCTTGAATAGAAGCTGACTTCTGTTCCAAGCAGCGATCTCGGATCTCTGTAGGTAGACCCAAGGTAAACCGCTTAATCTGTTCTTTGAACGAGATCTTCTTGAATGAAGAGGCGGGTAGAAAAGAGCTCCAGAATCTTTCACAATAAACATTGATTGTATCTTTCTTGGTCATCCGAAGATGGTTCCAAGCAGCTCGTATATCTCGTTCATATTCTTGCGTCAACTAAGAAGAAATAAAAAGCTTCTTAAATTTCAGTCATTTAACTGGCGCAGTCTTGTTTAAAAGAAGCGTGGACCACCAAGTACGAGCATTCCTCTTAAAGTAAGAGGCAGCTCTCCGAATCTTGGAGTGCTCTGAATGGCGTCCTCCCGCGAAAGCGATGTCAAACTGTTGTATAAAAGACAAAGCCTTCGAAGCATCTGAGTATCCTAAAAAAGTATCAAACTTGATCGAGTGGCCACCTTCCTTAAACTCTCGGACTTTCTTGCTTTTATCTTTGAGAAAGTCATACTGGTTAGCTTTGTAAAAATTCTTCTTGTTCGCATAAAAGTTTCCGTTGTCAAAGTCTGAACTGTCCGTAGACGAGTCCTCTGTAGAAGTGTCACTCACTGGGCGAGACTTAGACTTCCTTGCCTTTTTCTTGCCCTTTCCGAAGCGTTGTTTCTTGCTTCGCTTTTTGCTTTTCCTGTCTTCTTTGCTCGAGTGTGAAGAGCTAGAAGAACTGTCAGAAGAAGAAGAAGAAGAAGAACTGGGTAGGCCTTCAAACTTGACGCGCTTCTTCAGTTTCTTTGCCTTGTCGAATGTTGACCGACGACCCAAATATCCCGGGAAGTCAGTGCCTTTCTTCTGCTTTTTGCCGTGCTTTTTGTCTTTCTTTTGCACGTCGAAAAGCTGAGCAATCCGTGCATCAACCACGTTCTCCAGTTCCTTCTCCGTATATTTCTTGGAGGCAGAAGGTTTCTTGAGAGCGGGTTTCGGGAGTGTTGTTGTGGTTCTCTGCCACTCCGTCTGTACCTCTTCCAAAGAGGTCTGGTTCATATAATTTTTCCATCTTAGAGTCCTTGGCAAAATTGAGCATCATCTTTGTTGCATCATCAATCAATTTTCGACGCTCCATCTCTTACTGCTCCGCTAGAGTAGGCCTAGGCGGGCCATACTCCGTGCCGGAATCTTCGTTGTGATCCCTGCCCGCATCTCCAGATGCAGAGGGAGTCGACTGATCATTGCCTGAAGCCATAGGTGCCGCGGAAAAAAAATTCAGGGATCGGATTTCCCGTAGAAGAGAAATCGTCCGTGCTCTGATACCACTGTAACAGCCTTGGACACTCCAAGTCAAGAATCAACCGCGACAGCACCAAATAACCACTTGAAAACAATTCACAGATCACAATAGATTTGCACTTGCCCGGCGGAGTTCCGTGCCTAGAGATATTGGCCCCAAAGACTAACGCCCCTTTCGGTATTTCTTTTTGTATTAATCAATCATCAAAGTACAAGAGAGCAGTTAGGGTTTCACTCTCAGACTCTGCGTCCAGATGCTCTGAGAAGTGAAGCCCTCACCACTTATTTAAAGATACAAGGGATGCCCAAAAGCAGAGCCCCAAAAGCTTTTAAAATAAAAAGCATCAGTTCTCTCTCAAAATTTGCGTCCCTCATCATTTTTCCAAAAAAAAAAAAATCAGCCTCCGCGATTTCCGAAAATTAGGGTTTCTGTTGTCCGCCACGTCATCACTTTGTGACATACACCCTCTTTGTAGCGTTTTCTCTCACCATCAATCTCTCTCTGCAGCATTTTTCCCTTGCAATCCCTCTCCCCCTTGCTAGCGCTCCCTTCCCTCGCCGTGTACACACCCTCCTCGGTGTGTCACTACTGCTTGCAGATTGTTCCTGTGCCCGTACGGTGGGCGGTTAAAGTTGGAGCTTGAGTACGAAGAGATCTATCACCCACTCCGGAGAGGAGGTTTGCTCGCGGGTGCAGACAAGTCCATCACCAAATTCACTCTTTTCCGCTACACCTTTGACAAAATGGACGGCCAGACAACTGTATCTCCTTCATACCACTTCTTTACCTCCAAATGCAGGTCTACACTCCATCAAAATGACTGCTCCAAATCTGAAATCTACTGCAGCCAATAGGCAACCTCTTTGTACTTGTAAAACTCATACCAAATCCTCGAAAACTCTCACCAGATGTGATAATACCAGATTTGAATCTGAAAAAACAGCAAGCTAGCTCCTCTTTGAAAACTCCAAAAAAGCACCGGAACGCAAAAATGCTTCAAGGTCGGATCTCAACACCGGAGCCCTGATACCATGTGGGGAGTGGCACCGGAAGATGGACAGATGTGGCTTAAAACAGTGGCAATAGGTGCAAGACCCCTCATGGCGGACAATACATGTGGGGAGAGGCACCGGAAGATGGACAGATGTGGCTGAAAACAGCGGCAATAGGTGCAAGACCCCTCATGGCGGACAACAGCAACCTCCTAGTGTGTAACCTCCGAGATCGCGGTGATCTCCTACATCTGCAAGGTATGCACTATTGGAGAGTTGCTTGGGGCATGAGAAGGCAGAAAAGGGGAGGGATCTCCAATTACGCAAAGGCAGGTGATCTTCATGAGGACATTTACATGCAACAGCCACAGGATTTTGTTGAGAATGGGAAAGATAAGGTGGTGTGTAAGCTTAAGAGAAGCTTAAGGAGAAGCCATTATGGTTTGAAGCAAGCAAAACGGGAATGGTGTCATGATTTTGATGCTTTAATGAAGTTTCAAGGATAAAGGTGGAGCGAAATTGATCGTTGCCTCTACACGAAGAAAGCTACAGATGGCGGCCTTCTAATTTTGATATTTTATGTGGATGATATGCTCATTGCAAGGAAGAATAGTTCTGACATAGATGCATTAGAGTCGACATTGCATGAGGACTTTGACGTGATGAAAGATTTGGATGAAGCAAACCATATTCTTGGCATGCGCATTAAGTGAGCAAGTTAAAAAGAATCCTCTAGTTGTCAGAGCAAGAGTACACTTTGCCATGTACTAAAGCTTTCCAATATGGAGAGAGGGAAGCCGTTATCTACTCCATTGCTTCCATATATGAAATTGAGCCAAGAGGATTGTCCCAAACCTCTAAGGAAAAGGCTAAGATGGCTATCCTTATGCATCTGCCGTTGGTTCTTTGATATGTGCCATGATTGGGACTCGTCCACACATTGCATTTGCAATGGGAGTAGTGAGCAGATTTATGGCGAATCCTAGGAAGAAATAGTGGGAGGCAATGAAGGGTATGATGAGATACTTGAATGGTACAAAAAAGTTGTGCATTTGCTTTGGAGGCAAAGACGCATGTGTAGTTGGTTATACAAATGCAGATTAGGCAGGGAATGTGGACAACACAAGGTCTACTACAAGTTATGTCTTTACACATTTATCGATGGTGCAATTTCATGGCGATCTTGTCTGCAAGTTTTTACGTCTCAATCCACCACGAAAGCACAATATGTTGCCATGTCAAATGTTGGCATATTGCCACGTCAAATGCCAGCAAACAAGCTACACCATTCCATGCAAAAACAAAGCATATTGATGTGAGGTATCACTTCGTTCGTAAGGTGCTTGAGGACAAGGACATAGAGCTTGTCAAGATTCACACAGATGATAACCCTATTGATCTATCAACCAAAGGTCTACACGCTAAGAAGTTTGCACATTGTCGTGTTGGTACAGATTTAGAGTCTACCTACCTTGTACATATATCCATAGCTTGCTTAAAGACACATTGGCCACTGTGGCCAACCGCCCACTAACCCTTTACTACCTCACTTACTCTTATATATACTATGAATGAATAAGGAGTTGCACATTATGCCCTTGGTGCAAGAGGTCCACCCCACTCACACCGTGTACTCCTCTCACCCTCGCTCTCCGTGTGCGTAGTCCCAACCTTCAACACCTACTCAAGCCTAGTGCACCACCTCAAGGACTGGCCTCCCATACCACCAGCCCATACTCTAGCTTGGGTGTCTCACCAAGCACTACCGAGGGCCTGCAGTGCAAGTGTGCAAATCACACCAAATAGCTCTCAAAAGAGCCGAGGGTCCTATTCACAAGATTCCTTAACCACCCTGCTTTACCTCCCTTCAATTAAGGGTTTGTTCACACACACAGCCGGTTCACACAAGCCAGAGTCGAACACTGTTCAAGCACCCATCCTCAAGACTAGGGACATAACATGAGGTTGTCCAAGGCGGCAACCACAATCAGGGTGGTCTCGTACGGTCACGTGCGTTTTGTCACGTACGAAGACGTACGGTACTCATCGAACTAGAAAATTTTATGTCGTACGACATGGTTACGTACGTTCAAAAATAAAAACATGCAATTCTTAACCCTAGATTTTACACTTGGGACAATTAGAGAATTGATTATCACATTGGACAAGAAGGCAACTTGCAAGTCCGCTCTTTGTCGAGCTTCTTGGTGCGCATGACCGCATAGGATGGACCCGCCCACCCCTCATGGACCGACAGCCGCAATAGCTTTCACGATCCTCTTCCACCCTGTTTACGAGACCACCATGAAAAGTCCGTCCGAGATCAATGTTTTTTAAGCCGGTCAAACGGACTTTTTTTTTAAAGGCCGGACGAAACGGACGAGACGACACCGGACAGGACAGGACGGGACGAGCCGTACGACGGACGAGAACAACCCTGACCACAATATACACTCTTTTGCTAAGGGTAAAACCCAGCCAAGCAATCCTCCCAACCACTCCACTTCTGCCAACAAACAGAGCCACATGTTTCAAAGGCTTATTTGTTGCACTCAAAGTTGTACACCATCATTGGCCGCTTATGTTACCACCTCTCTCTAACAATGGCCGCTCAAGGCTACATTCTTTTGGTGAGCACTCTAGCTCAAAATGCCATACCCTTCTATTTGTGTTCAGGTTTAAAAGAAGTTTGCAGTTATTTGTTGGATTTGACTCGTCTTCCACTGCACTCTTACTGTCAAAGACATTTTGCAAACTAGCTAGTGGTAAAGTGACTCGGCTTTGTAATAATCAAAAGATCAATAACCATCATGGCTCAAATGCCAAATAAAAAGAAGCTTACAGTTAATATAGGCAGGATTTGCAAGACAATGGACAAACTCTAGCTCCAACAAAAACCGTTGTCGACCACCATCGGTCTCCTTGAAGCGATCTTTCAAGCTGTGAAAGGAAAAAACATGTTTTCCTTAAATCCTATGAAATGCCTACGCTTAAGTTCATATGGCAAAAACGCTCTTTCAAGGACTCTCCAAGAAGCTCTTACACAAGAATCCTAACTGCAAAAAAAGGAACGCTTCTTACGGTGTGTAACTTGATGATCCTTCCGCGGCCGCCATGGCTGAAGCAGGTGCTTAACCCAATGCCATCCGCTTGACCTTAGACTTCATGATCTGCTAGTCCAGTACGTAGACACCCGTGCCCAAAATCTCCTCTCTCTCTCTCTCTCTCTCTCTCTCTCTCTCTGTGCCGTGCCAGCGTTCGAATCTCTCCCACTAGACAAGTAGAAAATTCTTGTTGTGCCGCGGAGTAGAGTGTAAATTGAAAATGCAAAAATCTTCTGTTTTGTTTTTACAAAACTCACAATTGTGAGTGAATTATATTAGCATAACCAAAAAATTACAAGTTCTAGTCATGCTTGTGCCGAGTCATGACGTCTCACAGCAACCAATCATGACGTAAAAGAAGTCATCATGCCTACACCTCAAGAGCGCAATAGCGTGCGAGCTGCAAAACAATTGGCCAGATCAGGGGGGCAATTGAATTGCGAGGGACCTTCAAAGCGTTTACAAATCATTCAAGGATTTTGTGAACGCAACGAAGCTATCCAACAAGAGAGCAGAAACTTCTTACAAAAGGTTTGTAGACAAGTTCAAGGTGAAGAAGACCACATCACCTTTCGAGAGGAGGTGATTTTAGTATTGCAGGGTATCAAGGATGAAACTGCACATTTGGAAATCAACCAACATGAGCTCTATACATTCATGGAAAATTTCTAGAATGAGGTTGTGCAACAATTGTCTTTGTGCTTCAAAGAGCACAAGGACCAAGTTGAAGCCTTGAAAGCACATGTAGTAGGTTTGGGGTTTGAGATCAGAACCTTTAACACTAGGTTGGTAACCTAACAGGACATAAAAGTGTCCTTTCAGGGTTTTGAAAAAAAACTCCAAAACCATAGTAGATCCACTCATTTTGTAAAATCCTTTCATGAGGTTATAGTTCAAGGCCTACTACACATGGAAAAAATAAGAAACTTGTAAAATTTCTCATCTTTTGGTCACACCAAGCCTCCAAAGTTGATGGACCAGTGCATTTTCATCAAAACAATCATTTCTTACGTTTTGTTGCATAAAAATAAGATTAGGGATTTTTGTAGGACTTGAGATAAATTCCCTAGTTAACTTCAATGGGTTGGTAATCAGAACATATGATTGCTTCTCACTCACTATTTTTTGTTTTGCCAAAATAATTAGGTACAAAAAAGTTGAATTTTTACCATTCTGCAAACCTATCATCAAATTTTCTATAGCCACGCTCAATACAAATAATATACGCATGTTTTCTTAGTTCCCTATTGTCTTTTATGTTCATAAAGAGCCATGGACCATGTCAAAAGAATAATACATCTCTTACCAAGGGGAATCTTGGAGACAAAGATGGAGTGCTAAAAACAGCAAACATGAAAAAACTGGGTTCAACATTATGAGTTGTAGAATCCCATAGAAACTATTCAATATCTAGCCAAATTTGATCCTTATGATTAGATATGGTTACTACCTACAAAATTCATGTAGTTCTCACAAGAAGCTAACAATATTGAAAAAGCTATACTTGATATACTAGAATGTTTCGTTTTCTTCTATAATTGAAAACATCAAGCATCGTTGTGTACTATGCAAAATAGGGTATTAGGTGCCCCAAAACTCAAGGAATATTAGATTTATGTTACAATATGCGACATAGAATATAAAAAATGCATTTGGATATCATGAAATCCACCAAAAAAATCATAGAAGAGTTAAAATTGGCTAAAAAATAGGATTTGACAATTTTTGTAATTTGGTCATAACTTACAACTTTATTATTTATTTCTCCCTAGAAACATCAGGACATGTTGAGGACTACTAAAGATAGTTCTCTAGCATTATAGACCTCATAAAAATGAATTCTAGAGTGGTATAGTTGCAAAAAGTTGAAAAAAGCCAAAAACAGGACCCGTTTTTTCACAGAGTTTAGGTTGTGAAATGTTGTGCAAGGACAAGGTTAAAGATGGAATTGGTATTCCAAAAAAATGTCGAGTTTTTTTCAGCTCACGAGACAACTTTCTAGATAGATAGCACCTCAAAATCCATTTTGAAACTCTTGACATAATTCAAGGAAAATGGTCACTTAACAGGACATAAAAGTGTCCCAGGACATGAAAGTGTCCCATTACCAACCCAGTGTTAAAGAACTCAAGGAGCAAGTTGAAGCTCTAAAAGCACATGTAATAGATTTAGGGTTTGAGATGAAGACCTTAAAAATTACAATTAATCGCTTGAATGCCATCGATAAGAGACTTAGTCGTATTGTCATGCCTAATGCACAGGGGGATGTTACGGCATCTTATCCTAAAATGTAATGTTTGTTGGACTAATGAGATGTAGCAAAACTTCAATTTGTCATTGTAGCAATTCCTTCTCTCTCTCTCTCTCTCTCTCTCTCTCTCTCTCTCTCTCTCTCTCTCCCCCCCCCCCCATGAACACATGCATGAAAAGCACAATATGAGAGAGAGAGAGAGAGAGAGAGAGAGAGAGAGAGAAAGAGAGAGAGAGGATGTGAGGAAGAAGGTAATAGGGGTAAGAGATATACGTCATAGAAAGACAAAGAGAGAGGTAGCGAGAGGAGGGAGGAAAGGGAGATAGATGCAAGTGATCTTCGTATTGACAACCTTTTGGATGTTGTTAAATCAGCCTCCCTAAGTGATTAGTCTTTAACATTTTGTATTCCACACAGATGGTGTCCGGACCACAGGTTTTTTCCCCAGGACACGCACATCGAGCTAGACTGTGCAATGTCACTCGAAAAGCTAGGCGAGAAACAGCATGGGCTAGGACTCAACGATCTTTGCAATGGACCCCATTGGGTATATTAGGAGATTGTGTGAATATCATGCATTTAAGCCATGACGGTCAACAAATGGATGCAATGGCTATGCATATTGAAAATTGTACTACAAATGCTCAAAGTACTAGACCTTTAGAAGTACCTTCCATTATTGGAAGTGTCAACAATTGGGAGGGTCAACAACATTCTTGCATTGTTTTTGACGAAGGAGGATTCTCTAAAATTGAGCATTATTGTCTATCTATTCGTTGCATTTATCCAAATGCAACAATCTTGAAGCATGACTCTACACTTGCCCTCTATCATGGAAAATTCTTGGTCCACAACTTGGGTGGCTTAAATTTTATGTGCTCCTTTTGTGGTGCATGTGCTTGGAAGGTTGAAGGTAAGTCTATACGCACATTTATAGGTAAGTATTGTTGCTTATCAGGAAAAGTCAAATTGCTTCCTTTGAGTGATCCGCCAATGGAGCTCAAAGAATTGATGCAAGGTGCTACTACCAAGAGCAAAAAAATTCTTAAACACATCAGATCATATAATAATGTATTGGCTTTTGCTTCTTTGGGTGCTCATGTTGATGAGCAACTTACGCGAGGAAGAGGTGTATACACATTTAAAGTTCATGGTGCCATCTACCATAATATTGGGCCCATGACACCTAACGAAAGAGTGGATCAGATCCCTCGCTTTGCACAATTGTACTTTTTTGATACAGAGAATGAACGTAACAATAGATTGCATCATGTCCAAGATTTAGATAGAGATGCCTTGCAAAGTTTGCAAAGTATGATGCATCGTGTTAACCCATATGGAAATGCCTTTCGGTCTGCTGCTACAACAGTGGGGAATGAAGGAATCCCAAACATGAAGATGGTCATTACTGAAAAGCGTACAAACGGTTGGCAATATTTAGCCCCCGTGGATCTGAGATTGCAGCAATTATGCCAGGGCAAGGAGACGAGAGCAACATTGGCCATCGTGATATTGTATTGCAGTATCGTGATGGGGGGCTTAAAAGGATCTCCAACCTACATCGATCATATATGCCTTTACTATATGTTCTATTGTTTCCTAATGGAGACGATGGGTGGCATCCATATATACCGCAAACTCACAATGAGCAGCAATTTGTTACACAAAAACAATACTACACTTTTAGGTTACAGATTAGGAGTGACACCACAGACTGCCTTTTACATGGAGGACGATTGTTGCAGCAGTACATTGTGGTGATGCCTACAATACTATGGAGGAGTCAAGGTTATTATGGTTTAGAAACAATCAGAGATCAATTCGTGCAGAAGTGTATCAAGGCCTTGCAGACATGGTTGCTTCCAATGATAGTGCGCAAGGGGTCATGGGTGTTAATGTTGGAAGAAGAATTGTATTGCCTTCATCTTTTGTGGGGGGACCTCGATACATGCATCAACTCTATCAAGATTCCATGGCAATTGTACGTAAGAGAGGAAAGCCTGATCTATTCATAACTTTCACATGCAACCCAAGGTGGAAAATAGAAGATGCGTTATTGTCAGGACAGACTGCTTCTGATCGTCCTGACTTGACTACACGTGTTTTTTATCATAAATTCAAAGATTTGATGGACTTGCTTCTTAAAAGGGCTATCTTTGAAAGGTTGTTGGACATGTTTGTGTGATAGAATTTCAGAAGAGAGGTCTTCCCCATGCTCATATCTTATTGATTCTTGCATTCGAATATAAGCCGATGGAGATGTGGCATTATGATAGAATGGTTTGTGCTGAGCTTCCAGATAAAAATTTATTTCCTGATTTGTATGATGTTGTGAGTCGTTGCAATGTTCATGGTCCGTGTGGTGCATTGGATCCAAATGCTCCATGCATGGTAGATCGAAGATGTAGATTCAAATACCCACGCGAGTTTTGTGAATCTACTTCTGTTGATGGTGATGGATATCCAAGGTATATGCGGCGAGATGATGGCCAATATGTGGTTCAAAAGCAAGAGAGACTTGATAATAGATGGATTGTTCCCTATAATCCATTTTTGTCTCTAAGGTATAAAGCTCACATCAATGTAGAGATATGCTCGACCATATCGATAGTGAAGTATCTCTATAAATATGTGTACAAAGGACATGATAGGGCAACAATTGTGCTCCAAGATGGAGAAGGTGTTCTTGATGAAATCAAGAGTTATTTAGATACACGTTATGTATCCGCATCGGAGGCAATTTGGAGAATATTTGGATTCTCATTGCATGAGGAAAAGCCTGATATATTGCATTTGCAAGTGCATCTCCCGCAACAGAATATGGTTTCTTTTGGAGACTCTACTAACATATCTAATCTGGTGAATAATGATGATAATAGGAAGACAACACTTACCAAGTGGTTTGTGGTGAATCAACAATATTCAGAAGCAAATGATTTATTATATATAGATTTCCCTCTGAATGGGTTTGGAACCCCACTAATAAAGTGTGGTCACATAGGCAAAGAGGTGATACTATCGGGAGAATGTACAATGTTGTTCCCAGTGCTGGCGATGTTTATTATTTGCGTATGCTGCTTACCATATGCAAGGGTTGTAAATCATTTGAGGAGCTTCGGACTTTCAATGGACAAACCTATGCCACTTTCAAGGAAGCTTGCAGTGCCAGGGGTTTGCTACAAAATGATGATGAATGGTTTATCTGTTTGCAAGAGGCATCATGTACAAGTACTGACTTGCAATTACGACAACTATTTGTTGTGATCTTGGTATTTTGTGAGCCATTATGTCCAGGTACATTGTGGCACCGATTCTCCATGGAGCTTTCTGAGGATTATGTTTATGCTATGCATGAATGTACAAGTGATGAGGGTGTATGTCATGAGATAGCTAAGAATCAAGCATTATGTAACTTGGAGTCTTTGCTTCAATCATATGGAAAACGAATTTTTGACTACTCTGGGATGCCCGAAGTAGACCGTTCTGTATTATCTGGATGTGTGAGTGGTTTGATAGCAGAAGAGAGGATGTTCAATGCAAATGAGCAAATGAATTTAGCCATTCGTATGGAAGCATCTTTGAATTGTGGACAAAGAGCTGCTTATAATGAAATCATGCAAGCAGTTGACTCATCAAATGGGACAGTTTTTTTCTTGGATGGACCCGGTGGGGCTGGGAAGACTTATCTCTATAATGCACTACTTTGTCGTGTACGTGGTCAACAGAATGTGTCTTTGGCATGTGCATCTTAGGAATTGCAGCTTTACTTCTTAGCAATGGACGTACAACACATTCGAGATTTAAGATACCAATAGAAGTGCATTCCGAATCAGCATGCAACATCAAAGTAAATAGTCAACTTGCAGAGATTTTGAGATTAGCATCATTGATCATCTGGGATGAGGCCCCCATGGTCCATCGTTATGCTTTTGAGGCCTTGGACAGGACATTGAGAGATGTTATGCAAAGTGATGCATTGTTTGGGGGAAAGGTGTTTCTCCTTGGGGGTGATTTTAGACAAATTTTACCAGTTGTGCCTAAAGGAAGTCGAGCAGATATTGTGGATGCCTCCCTGTGCCGATCTTATGTATGGAAACGTGTGAAGACTCTGAAGCTAATAGAGAATATGTGTGTACTTCATTGTTCCAATGACTTGGTTGAGAGAGACTTTGCAAAATGGGTACTAGACATTGGCAATGGGAATGTATGTCATGGGGATTTACTTAATACTGTAGCATTTCCAAGTAGTATGATACTCGAAGATAACAACGTTCAAGGCCTAATTCATAGTATATATGGTGACTTACAAAATGTCCAAAGACATGCAAGCTTCTTTAGGAACAGAGGTATTCTTGCACCACGCAATAAGGATGTTGCTATAATCAATGACTTGGCTATGTGTAAAATGAGAGGACTTGACAAAAAATACTTGAGTGCAGATTCTCTTTGTACATCAGATTGTGATGGTGGATTATATCCGATAGAGTTTTTAAACTCATTGGATCTTGGTGGTGGCTTCCCACCACACTGCTTGCACCTGAAAGAGAATGCTCCAATCATACTCCTTCGCAACCTGGATCCAAAGCGTGGTTTATGCAATGGGACAAGATTGATATGCAAGCATTTTTATCACAGGGTCATTGAGGCGGAAGTAATCACAGGTTCTCATGTTGGAGACAATGTGTTCATACCAAGGATCGACTTTATCATAGGAGGTTCTCAAGGATTACCTTTTGAAATGAAGCGCATACAATTTCCTGTGAGACTTGCATTCGGAATGACCATCAACAAGGCACAAGGACAAACACTTGGATTCGTGGGTTTATACCTTGCTACACCTGTTTTTACTCATGGTCAGCTCTATGTAGCAATGTCCCGCGTGCGTTCTTCTACTGCCATAAAGATTTTAATAGATAGTAGTCAAACATCGATAGCAAATTCAAATGCAAATCCAATGGCTTGCAGCCCAAACATTGTCTACAAAGAAGTGCTAGAGGTCAGAAATGTTTAAGGTATCATATTATCTTTCATCCATGCATTCCTCTTTGTATTAACTTTTTGTTAAGTGAAGATTTATATTAATCCTACTTTTTGTTATTGTTTATAGATGGCCAGCCGATCTACAGTCAAATACACAATGGATAGGGTATCAGAATATATTCGAGGTAATTTGTTGAAACTTTACAAAAAAATTGAGTTTCACATATTTTCAATGTTTGAATGAGTAAAGCATACTAACCATGTTGTATAAAGCATAGATCCACTTTTTTGGAGGGGACCTATAACTGCAAATGATGTTGTCCATATCTTAGAAGACTTTGATGTCATAAGGTATGGCTTTTGAATCAATATTTGTAATGTCTTGCAATAGGTTTGGATTTTTCTTAACATACTCTTTCTTCTTTGTAGAAAAAACTATTATCCAACCCATCTCTTGGTGGGTCTATATGAGTCCACGTGCTATTTAGGACTCATAGGATACTATCATGTTGCATTAGAGTTGGACGAGGCAGCAGGACGGGGTCATGTCTCTCTTAGAGAGATAGGGTATCAACGGCCCATAAATGCACTACCTTCCTTTGGATTTGAAGCAGAGAATTGGAAAGTGAGAATGTATGTTGTCGATGATACTCCTAGGCGGCTTGGACGAAGTGTGCGATACATTGGGCCTTGGGTGTTACGGGTGCGAACCCGTGTCTATCGCAAGCTTCACTTTAAACCTAAATGATGCCTTTCTACAATGGATATCCATCCCTTATGTTTTATCCATCATGTTTTTGATGATTACTCTTTTATCAAGAAGCCTTTAATTTTTTGTAACGGAAATGTTGGCTCCTATTTGGAATGAAAACCATGTCTGTCTGTGTGCGCGCACGTGCGTGTGTGTGTGTGTGTGTGTGTGTGTGTGTACCATGAAAGCAATTTATTATGATCATACAAGCACAACTTAAATTTTTTTTTTTAACACCTTATGAATACCATGTGTGTCATGATAAGAGTGAGCAAGACCCACCGGTAGGCGGGTCGCGCTAGCTAGTGCTTCTCAAAGATGGAAAGCCTATGTATAAGCTAAGGCCCATTCATTTAAAAACAAGGTAGAGTTTTGACGGTGGCTCAAGAAGGCAATATTTTAGTTTCAATAAATTGTGTGTGTGTGTGTGTGACATCAAAGTTCAAGAAAAATCATTTTGAAAAACATACAAAATTTTCTTTGGGTAGATTCAAAGAAGAAATTTTATAAAATAATCGGTATTTTTTGTAATTTTACTCTATTTTTATTTAAAAATTTTGAACATTGGTGTGTGTGCATGCGTACGTGTGTGTGTGTGTGTGTGTGTGAGAGCGAGAGAGAGAGGGAGGGAGGTAGTATTGGAAAAAAATCGGGGTCCAATGCATTTTAATCGGCTATAATTGTAAAATCTCAGTTATATTTTGAGCTTGTTTATAAAAAATCGAGAAATTTACACAAGTTTTAGTGTTATTATTGGCAAAAGCTTCAAATTTTGACCTAAAAATCATAAGAATTTCAAGTTTACCCTTATTTTCATCAGTTAGAGAGAGGGAGCGGATCTTCTTTATACATTTTTAATACCTCACATCAACACCAATATAGACACCTTTTAAAAACACTAAAATGAAGAAAAAATCATACGGTATGTAATCACATGGTGATGAAAAGACTAAAGTGCAAACATGTGATATCAAAGTTCGAGAAAAATCACTTTGTAAAACATACAAAATTTCCTTTGGGTAGATTCAAAAAAAAAAAATCGGTATTTTTTGTAATTTACTCTATTTTTATAAAAAATTCGAACATTGGTGTGTGTGCATGTGTGTGTGTGTGTGAGTATGAGAGAGAGAGAGAGAGAGAGAGAGAGAGTGTGTGTGAGAGAGAGAGAGAGGGAGGGAGGTAGTATTGGAAAAAAATCGGGGTCCAATGTATTTTAATCGACTAAAATTGTAAAATCTCAGTTATATTTTGAACTTGCTTTTTAAAAAATCAAGAAATTTACACAAGTTTTAATGTTATTACCGGCAAAAGCTTCAAATTTTGACCTAAAAATCATAAGAATTTCAAGTTTACCCTTATTTTCATTAGTTAGAGAGAGGGAGAGGATCTTCTTTATACATTTTTAATGCCTCACATCAACACCAATATAGACACCTTTTAAAAACACTAAAATGAAGAAAAAATCATACTGTATGTAATCAAATGGTGATGAACAGACTAAAGTGCAAACATGTGACTTCGAGAAAAATCATTTTGAAAAACATACAAAATTTCCTTTGGGTAGATTCAAAGAAGAAATTTTACAAAATAATCGGTATTTTTTGTAATTTTACTCTATTTTTATATTAAAAAATCGAACATTGGTGTGTGTGCATGCGTGCATGTGAGAGAGAGAGAGAGAGAGAGAGAGAGAGTGAGTGAGTGAGAGAGAGAGAGGGAGGGAGGTAGTATTGGAAAAAATCGGGGTCCAATGTATTTTAATCGGCTAAAATTGTAAAATCTCAGTTATATTTTAAGCTTGCTTTTATAAAAATCAAGAAATTTACACAAGTTTGTGTTTTTACCGGCAAAAGCTTCAAATTTTGACCTAAAAATCAAAAGAATTTCAAGTTTACCCTTATTTTCACCAATTAGAGAGAGCTTCTTTATACATTTTTAATGCTTCACATCAACACCAATATAGAGACACCTTTTAAAAACACTAAAATGAAGAAAAAATAATATTGTATGTAATAAAATGGTGATGAAAACACTAAAGTGCAAACAAAGGTACATACATTTAATGTGATAGTGAAACTTCTGATGGTGAGAGATTTGCATGTTTTCTCTACCAACTCCTCTATGTGGCCTTCTTAGGCCAAAATTTCTATGTGCTGATTTGGTGGTAAAATTCACATTTTGATGAATATTTTGGAAGTGTTGTGTAATCAAAATGTAATTTTGAGTGTATTTATGGAGTTGTCACTACGTGATTTTTCTTCCTTGAGTTTTGGGACACCTAATGCCCTAGATAGCAAACAACACAAGGACGGGAGTGATTTGTCATTTTACCAGAATGACACTCATTTTGACTTATTACTATGTTGTCTTCAAATTGCTAAATCTCACACACCAAATATGGTACATTTCAAGCTAAGGTCCAAATGTAAGCATACAATTTCAATTCGGTGCCAACTTGATAGGTTTATATGTCATACAGAATGCCACATTGTTGAAGTTAGTTTTTTCATCCGCCTAGTTCTTGTAATTCATAGGTATATTCCAAATTACCTTAGGAAGACATATTTTGATGCTTTTGACACCAATTGTGCTTGAACGTGAAAGTAAAGGATGGAAGGGTGGAAAGTGGAAGCATGTATAAAGGCCATAAAGGTGATGATAAGTGTATACATAGAAACTCAACATATTGTAAAAATACACTTTTTTGTACTTAATGCTATATTCAAACGAAAATATTTGGGCCTATAGAAACCATAGACTTTGGTCAGTTCACATAGCAAATATTTAATGTTTTGGGTTAAATTGAGCACTCCTTTGGCATTCAAAACTCATTGACATTTATGGGACTATTGGAAATAGGGTTGCAAGAAAACACACACAACTCGGAGAAGATGAAGAAGCTCAAGGCATACAACAAAGAGTAGTATACCTTAGTGTGCAATGGAAAGATAAGTTAGCCCTAGAGTGATGAGCATATATACAATGCACAAGGGGGGAAACCTCCTAGTGAGGGAAAAAATACCACGGTGGTCCTAAGTGTGTTCACACACATCACTACCACATATGTATGTCAACAAATCTCCCCTGAGAGTGATGCGGTGACAAGAGCTTGCCACATAGAGTGTAGGGAAGTGACATTCCTTGAGGACATGATCGGTCCACAAAGGGGAGTAAGCCCAAAGCTTTGCAAAAAGCTTTGAACTTCTCACAAGACAATCCCTTTGTAAAAATATATGCAAGGTTGTCTTGTGTCTGCACATAAGCCAAGTTGATCTCTCCTACTAAGAGTCTCTCTCTGACATAGTGGTAATGCACCTCAATGTGCTTTGTGCGAACATGAAAAACCTCACAACTGCCAATGCACTCTGACTTGTTAGTGTAGATAATGTTGGCACTGTCATGTCCAACACCCAAGTCACCCATAAGGTGTCTAAGTCATACACACTCAACCGTAGTTGTGAAGACTGCCATGTACTTATCCTCACAACTAGAAGTGGCCACAATAGGTTGCTTCTTGCTCAACCATGATATACATAAACTATCGAGTATAAAACAGAAACAACTTGTGGACACTCTCTTGTCATAACAACTAGCCCAATTTGAGTCCGAAAAGGCAAGTAAATATGGCAGCAATGATCCCCACTTGGGATACAACAAGCCAAGATGCAAAGTACCACTCAAGTAGCGAAAAATCCTTTTGACAATCTACCAATGCTTAGACCTTAAGCTATGCATAAATCTGATGAGTTGTGAGACTGCAAACTAAAAATTAGGCATCATGTTGCATACATAAATAAGGAATCCAACAGCATTTTGGTAAAGAGTGACATCGGTAAGATCACCAGCATTATGAAGACTCAATTTCAAACCTGTTTCCATGGGAGTAGCAATATGTTTGCAGTCCTCAAGTCTAAACTTACATAGCAATGTCTTAATATAACTTGTTTGACACAAAGCAATACCATTATGACACTACTTAAACTGTATGTCCAAGTGTTGATGCAACACTTCCAAATATTTCATCCTGAAATGGTAAGCCTTAAATTCAGCAATATGTGTCTCATTGGATCTATTGATCAACAAATCATCTCAACATAAAGAACGACGATGAGAAATACATCACCTCACGCTTTACATACAAAGCGCTTTTTGTTGAACTGTTATGAAAGCCTCGTTTAACCAAATGAGTGTCAGATTTCTCATACCAAAAGCACGAGAAGATTGCTTTAACCCATACAAAGCTTTCTTACATTTGCATACTTTATCTTCCTACCCTTTAATGACAAAACCGCGAGGCTATGTTACATAAACTTCCTCAAATATATCACCATTCAAGAAAGCAGTAACAATATTTGTTCGATGTACATCCCATCCAAAATGAGTTGCCAATGCACATAGAAAATGCACAATAGTCATATGACAAGTGGGAGCAAAAGTCTCTTCATAATCTATTCCTTTCTGTTGTGCATAACCTTTTGCAACAAGTCAAGCCTTATAGAGATCAATCTCACCATCCGCTTGCGTTTCAACTTGTAAACCCACTTCGTACCAATGGCCTTTTTGTCATGAGGCAAATCACATAAAGTCCATGTGTCATTTTCTATAAGTGCATCATATCCTAATTACATGGTAGCCGTCCAATTTTTTGAATTTTGTGCTTCATCAAAAGACAGAGGTTTCTCTACATCACATAAACCAAAAATAGCCAAAGCATGATAATCTGATGCATAAGATGCATGGCAAGAACCTAACGGGTACGACTAGACAAAGGTGCATCCAATTTATTGTCACGCAAGGCATACCTCTAGCCTGCTCATTCTCAGGTAGGATTGCAAGAAAGCACACACATCTTGGAGAAGATGAAGAAGTTCAAGGCACACAATAGAGAGTAGTATAACTTAGTGTGCAATGGAAAGATAAGTTAGCCCTAGAGTGATGGATGTATATGCAATGCACGGGGGGGAAAACCTCCTAGTGAGAAAAAAATGCCACAACGGTCCTAAGTGTGTTCACACACATCACAACCAGATATATATGGTAACAGGGACAAATAGGCTTGTTGTCTCGATATTTTTGTACCTTGTGTAAAGTTAGCTTCACATAGCAAATATGATGTTTTGGGTTAAGTTGAGCACTCCTTTGGTTTTCAGAGCTCTTCATGACAGTCAAGAGTTGTGAGTGTTTCTTATTTTTTCCACATGAAGTGTGATGTTTGCTTGGAGATGAAGTAAGAACTTCTGCAAACACATGTGATGGGAGTATTTGATTTTTTTCCAAAGCCCTGAAAGGACGCTTTTGTGTCCTATTGGGTTACCAAACTAGTGTGAAAGCCCTATTCCATCTAGCACATGATGCAGGGACTTGATGCTCTCTAAGCTCACCATTGTGTGGTCCTGCTGATGTTTTTCAATGCCTACAGGAGTCAATGCTTCCCTTATAACCCCTGCAAAGATTGGTTCAAAACAAAAATTTTACAGAGCCCTACAAAGATCATTCTAGTTCAATACCGAAATTCTTTTTGAGCATCGTATGTAGCACTATCAAAAATGGAAATTTCAAAACTGTACACTAGTAGCATGTAGCCACGTAACTAATAAAGTTATCCGAGGAAAGAAAATGCAGAAGTTAGTGGGACTACTTCAAACGCCTAGAGCACATGACAATCAGGCCCCACAAGCACCAGGGAGGATGGGGCTCTTACTTTGGAATTCACGACTCATATAGCAGGCAAGCCTAGCTTATTGCGGTGAACTTTAAGATCACTGAGTTTTGCATACGTCAAGGGCATGGGCAAACAATTGTTTTTGCTTCCTCCACTTCGTGATATTGTACTTAACGAAGCTTCATTCAACTCGACCAAAAATGGTGGAGTTGGCTCCCAAGGGTTGCATTTTGCTAAAGTGGTATAGTTGACACTAAGGTAAGCGTGCATTTTGCATTGTGAGAAAGCCCTTTTTAAAGATGCAAATTTTTCTCTTGGGATAGTTTGCTACGACGTTAAAACAATTTTCTTCTTCTTCTGCCTTACCCAAAGCACTTTAAGTCATAGCTTTCACCTGCAGTGGACCCTTGGAGGATTGGCTTTGCTCGTCTATTTTGTCTCCCACCCTCTTGGTTCACGCCAAGCAATAGCAGGTCATCAAAAAATTGACAAGTTTCTAGTTTCTAAATGAGTTTGACATATATCTATACTAATAGATAATGGGGGAGGGAATTCCGGCTCCCCCCCCCCCCCCCCCCCCCCCCCCCTGCCACACGTCAAAAGCACCTTACTCCGGGAGTGCCCTCTGCAGTCACAGGCGCGCACAGGCGGACAACAAGAGAGAGAGAGAGAGAGAGAGAGAGAGAGAGAGAGACTGCACGCGGCGACCCTTTGCTGCTCCAGCGCACGTGACCTCGGACGGCGGCGGCTCAGTTTGGGCCAGCGTTCGGGAAAAATCATTTTTCCAAACTTCAAAACTCCTTTCCTTGATTTTTTCAGGAGGAGAGCAAAGGCAGCAGAAGGCGATCCAGAGTTCCTTTGCTATTCGTGTGAGGTCAGCTCCCTTTCTCAACTGCCATCCTTTTCTCTGGATGGATTTGCGCCTATGCATTGCATACCTACATGTGTATGTATGATGATGACAATGATAAATGGCTTCTATCCAATCTTAGAGCTCCTCCCCATAGCTACCTAGCCCTTTCACTATTGCCAACTTTTCCTTTTGGCATTGCGTTTTTCTAGGGTTTTTAACACTATTTTTCTTTATTTTGGGGCGGAATTTCTCCTTTTCCCCTTGCCTTGAACGGGCATTTTCGAAATTGAAAACGGCACGATATTAAGCTGAGACACATTTTTCTCAAACACTAGTGTGGGCCCAGGGGTGCTTTAGTCAACACGTATGCCGAAGGGGATGCTTGCAGCTCTCAGCTCTTTTATGAGTTGCTTATCTTGATGTGGCTATGGCAATTTGTGGCCTTCTCTTGAAACCATAGAAAGTTCTTGCGAGCTTTTGCCCGAAATGTGGTGGTCACTACAGCGTCGGCAGCACAGGGGGCATCTCGACGCACACAACCCGCTATTTGGGGGGGGGGGGGGGAAGAGAGAGAGAGAGAGAGAGAGAGAGAGAGAGAGAGAGAGAGAGTTCGGGAAAAATCATTTTTTCAAACATAAAAGCTTCCTTTCCTTAATTTTGTCAAGGGGAAATTTCAAAAAATTGGGTGATCTTTTAAAGCTTTTACACTATTTTTGTCTATTTTGGGGCAGAATTTATCCTTTCCCCTTGCCCTCAACCGGCATTTTTGAAATTGAAAACGGCAACACAAGGGGATAGCCCACGACGCACGCAACCCGGTATTGGAGAGAGAGAGAGAGAGATTCCCTACTCACCGGCTAGAAGAGTGTTCGAGAAAAATCATTTCCTTAATTTTGTCAAGGGGAAATTTTAAAAAATTGGGTGGTTTTTTTTAATTTTTACACTATTTTTGTCTCTTTTTGAAATTGAAAACGACACGATATTACGTTGAGACACATTTTTCCCGAACACTGGTCTGGGCCCAGGGGTGCTTTAGTCAACACGTATGCCAAAGGGGATGCTCGCAGCTCTCAGCTCTTTTATGAGTTGCTTATCTTGATGTGGCTGTGGCAATTTGTGCCCTTCTCTTGAAACCATAGAAAGTTCTTGGGAGCTTTTGCCCGAAATGTGGTGGTCACTACAGCGCCGGCAGCACAAGGGGCATCTCGACGCACGCAACCCGCTAGTGGGGGGGGGGGAGGGAAGAGAGAGAGAGAGAGAGAGAGAGAGAGAGAGAGAGAGAGAGAGAGAGAGAGAGAGAGAGAGAGAGAGAGAGAGAGAGAGAGAGAGAGAGAGATTCCCTACTCACCGGCTAGAAGAGTGTTCAGGAAAAATCATTTTTTCAAACATAAAAAATTCCTTTCCTTAATTTTGTCAAGGGGAAATTTCAAAAAATTGGGTGATTTTTTAAAGCTTTTACACTATTTGTGTCTATTTTGGGGCGGAATTTCTCCTTTCCCCTTGTACTCAACCGGCATTTTTGAAATTGAAAATGGCAGCACAAGGGGATAGCCCACGACGCACGCAACCCGGTATTGGAGAGAGAGAGAGAGAGAGAGAGAGAGAGAGAGAGAGAGAGAGAGAGAGAGATTCCCTACTCACCCGCTAGAAGAGTGTTCGAGAAAAATCATTTTTTCAAACATACAAAAATCCTTTCCTTAATTTTGTCAAGGGGAAATTTTTAAAAATTGGGTGATTTTTTTAAGTTTTTACACTATTTTTGTCTCTTTTTGAAATTGAAAACGGCACGATATTAAGCTGAGACACATTTTTCCCGAACACTGGTCTGGGCCCAGGGGTGCTTCAGTCAACACGTATGCCGAAGGGGATGCTCGCAGCTCTGAGCTCTTTTATGAGTTGCTTATCTTGATGTGGCTGTGGCAATTTGTGGCCTTCTCTTGAAACCATAGAAATTTCTTGCGAGATTTTGCCCAAAATGTGGTGGTCATTGCAGCGCCGACAGCACAGGGGGCATCTCGACGCACGCAACCCGCTATTGGGGGGGAGAGAGAGAGAGAGAGAGAGAGAGAGAGAGAGAGAGAGAGAGAGAGAGAGAGAGAGAGAGAGAGAGAGAGAGAGAGAGAGAGAGAGAGAGAGAGAGAGAGATTCCCTACTCACCGGCTAGAAGCGTGTTCGGGAAAGATCATTTTTTCAAGCATAAAAGCTTCCTTTCCTTAATTTTGTCAAGGGGAAATTTCAAAAACTTGGGTGATTTTTTTAAGCTTTTACCGAACACTAGAGAGAGACAGCCATTGAGGGATAGAGAAATAGATTTTCCCTAGCCGAAGAAAATAAAAGGCAAGCTTGAGAGAGACCATCCAGCAGTAGTAGTCAGAGGCTTAGAGCTCGAGTAGGAGACTGTTGAGCTTTTGGGATAGGTGCCATCTTTGTCAAGGCAAGGCATGTGCAGAGCATCGAAGTTTGCTAAAAATATCCCCAATATTTAGTCATAAATTTCCAAAATGCGTAAATTGCCTACTTTTGCGGGGTATTTTGTCACAAGTGACAAATCACATGCTAAGCACTCAAAAAAGGATCTCAATTGTCAAAAAGGAGAATATTAGAAAATCTTGAACAATCCAACAAAAATAGATGCAAGGGTATTTTGGGAAGTTTTGAAATTTGAGGGGTATTTTGGGAATTTCCACAAATTAGAGGGGTAGTCTAAAGAAATCAGTGACCTCCCTTTGTGAGTGTCTCCTACTGTCTGGTCTCCTCAAGGGGCTCTCCCTATGTCTGTGCAGCTTTAATGAGAATAGCCCAAGGCATCTCTGATCTTGGTATCTCATAACTTTGGCCAGTGGTCCCAACTATTGAGGGGAAGAGAGAGAGAGAGAGAGAGTTTCCCTACTGACTGGCCAGAGTGTTTGGGAAAAATCGTTAAAATTTCTTTCCTTAATTTTGTCAAGAGGAAATTTGAAAACATGATTGGGTTTTTTTAAAAAGGTTTTTACACTAATTTTTGCTTATTTTGGGGCGGAATTTCTCCTTTCCGCTTGACCTCAACCGGCATTTTTGAAATTGAAAACGACACGATATTAAGCCGTCGAGCACGGGCAGGGCTAGAAAAATAGATTTTCCCTAACCGAAGAAAATAAAGGCAAAACTTGAGAGAGGCTATCAAGCAGTACAGTCAGAGGCTCAGAGCTCGAGTAGGAGACTATCAAGATTTTAGGATAGTGCCGTCTCTGTCAAGTCAAGGCATGTGCAGAGCATCGAAGTTTGCTCAAAATACCCCCAATATTCAATCATAAATTCCCAAAATGCTTAAATTGCCTTCTTTTGCTAGGTATTTTGTGACAAATCACATGCTAAGCACTCAAAAAAGGATCTCAATTGTCAAAAAGGAGAAGATTAGAAAATCTTGAACAATCCAACAAAAATAGATACAAAGGGTATTTTGGGAATTTCCACAAATAAGAGGGGAAGTCTAAAGAAATCACTGATCTCCCTCTGTGAGCGTCTCCTATTGTCTGGTCTCCTCAAGAGGCTCTCCCTATGTCTGTGCAGATACAATAAAAAATAGCCCAAGGCATCTCTGATCTTGGTATCTCATAACTTTGGCCAGTGATCCCAAACCCTCTCTGAATAGGCAGTGAAGGCAAGGGGTTTGAGGGTAATAGGGGCCACCGTTTTACTCAGATAATAGGGGAGGGGATTCCGGCTCCCCCCCTGACACGTGGCAGAAGCAGGATGATTCGGCGGGTGTTCCCTGGTGCGCGCCAGCGGACAGACACTGCACGAAGAGAGAGAAAGAGAGAGAGAGAGAGAGAGAGAGAGAGAGAGAGAGAGAGAGAGAGAGAGAGAGAGAGAGAGAGAGAGAGAGAGAGAGAGACGGAGCTCTGTGGCGTGTGCCTTGCGTGAGTCACACACACACACACACAGACGCTGCCCCTCGCGCGTGAGTCAGAGTGAGTCACACACAGAGAGAGAGAGAGAGAGAGAGAGAGAGAGAGAGAGAGAGAGAGAGAGAGAGAGAGAGAGAGAGAGAGAGAGAGAGAGAGAGAGAGAGAGAGAGAGAGAGAGAGAGAGAGAGAGAGAGAGAGATGGAGCTCTGTGGCGTGTGCCCTGCGTGAGTCACACACACACACACACACGCACACACACACACACACACACACACACACACACACACACAGACGCTGCCCCTCGCGCGTGAGTCAGAGTGAGTCACACAGAGAGAGAGAGAGAGAGAGAGAGAGAGAGAGAGAGAGAGAGAGAGAGAGAGAGAGAGAGAGAGAGAGAGAGAGAGAGAGAGAGAGAGAGAGAGAGATAGATAGATAGTTCTATTATCGTCCTGGGAGGTCAAATATGACCTATGGGACCAAATGAACATGTCACGTGGTGTGAGTGGAGTTCATAAGTGACTCTCGATGCTCAAAAATGGCTGAAATGAGCGTCGCAATAGAGAGTCCACATCGTGGTTGGGAGAGGAAGGTATGTAGGGAGAGCTCATGGCTGAATATATGGGGAAAAGAGGACCTAATGTGGTCAAAAGCTGAGCACTCAAGTAGTGTGTGGTACTCACTCTCTCGCACTTGACGAGGGCATAAGGTGCAAAGTCGATGACACTCCTCGCCAGTGCCCCAACGTCCTGTCTCGCAGCGTAGAGAATGGGAGCTAAGACGAATGGAGGCAATGGTGCGGATCGCACTCAACGGGATGGGCTCAAGGATGTAGGAATGGGTTCGGTTACCTCGTTCCGAGAAGAAGAGAGATTTGTAGTTTGGGGCAACGTGTGTGGTGTAATGGCTGAAGCGAGAACCTCCGGATTTCTCCCAAGCCATGATACATTGGCGTTGTAAGAAGGCCTCATTAACTTGGGAGTCGATCGACGCATCCTTGACCAAGTGACATGCATCCCATCTTCCAAACCATTTCTTGATATCAAGCATCCACCCCGAACTTAGTATTTTGCTCTTGCATGTCTTTTGAACCTTTTGACTTGCTTCATATGCGATTCTAGGAAGTCGATGCAAAGGGCTACGTTGTGTCTTACGCATGTACTCCACAACCCTTTCCATGCCCAAGACCTCAATGGGAAGCGATCCGGACTCAAGAAGTAAGAGCATGTAGGGTGTTTGTGTCTTGACTTGGAGAAAGTTGGTGAGAAAGCGCTTTTGGACATTCTCAAACTCTTTCCAAGTAGACTTCCCGATGCTTCCACCCCACACCTCCACTCCATAAAGAAGCACCGGTGTCACCAATGTGTCAAAGAGGTACTTTTTGAGAGCCCAACACTTGATCTCTCCTGCATTGCACATGTTCTCAAATGCATAATAAGCCCTCTTTCCGGCTTCCAAGCGACGCATTGCACAATCCTTCCATTTATGATTGGATGGAACCTCAAGGCCAAGGTACTTGAAGTGATCTACCACTTCAAGTTTCTCATTGTTGTATACAATGCATGGATTTTCGTCATTGAGGGTCTTTACAAGCATAACCTTGGTTTTGGATCCATTCACGATCAGCCCGCTATGTAGGCAAAAGCGTTCCAAGACACTCATAAGCTTTTGTGCATCTTCTAAGGTATGTGCCAAGAGCACTACATCATCGGCATAAAGCAAAAGCATGATCACCACATTTCCAATCTTAACCTCTTCTATGCCTTCTTGCTGCATAAAATCAAGAACCATGTATTCCAATTCATCAATGAGTAGCCCAAAGAGGGTTGGGGAAAGTGGGCATCCTTGTTTGACACCAATAGTGCTTGCAAAAAATTCTGAAATTCCATCTCCCATACGTAATCGACATATCACTTTTTGGTAGATGCGAAAGACTGCATGCATAAATTCTCTCGGCACTTGAAGGCTTTGCATACGTCTCCAAAGATTTCCTCGCGGTACCATGTCAAAAGCTTTCTTGAAATCCACAAAGCAACAATACAACTTTTTTCCTTTCAATCGAGACGCTTCCATAAGAACTCGAAGAGTGACAAGGTGATCAATAGTGCTATGATGCTTTCGAAAACCTGCTTGGCCAAGCGCACGTTTGCCATTCTTTTCAGCCCATTCACTTATCTTCATCTCCATGATACATCCAAATAACTTTGCCATCAAAGAACCAACCATTATAGTGCGATAGTTGTTCACATTGTTTACATCTCCTCCTTTGTGCAAAGGTTTGATCCAATTTGCACTCCAATCATGAGGCATGCCATACTGAAGTGCAAGGTTAAACATATCGCATATCCAATATCGTGTTTTCTTGCTTGTCCATTTAATCATTTCAGCCTTAACACCTTGAAGGTCACCTGCCTTGCGAGTAGCAAGTTTCTCAAGCGCGCGGCATACATCTTCAATGGTAAAGAAGGGAGACATAAATGGAAGGGAGCTACAACCCTCCATCTTATCAACATTGGGTTGCTCATAGAGGTTCTTACAATGCATATACATATCCTCAAGAGTCAAGTCACCAAAGCTCTCAACGCGCTTGCCTTTTAGATTTTGCCAAAACTTGCCACATGCATGTGCTTTCTCTTGTGCTAAAAGAAGTTGTTTTTCGACTTCCCACCTTCTCCTCTTCTTTTGAACAAGTGCTTTGTATGTGTGTGAACATTCCAAGTAAACTTCCTTGTCTTTGATTGCATCCAATCTTAGCAAGTGTTTTCGGGCTTGACTACATTCCATGTCAAACCATTTCTTCTTGGTGCTACCCTTCTTAGACCTTTTGCAAGACATGTGTTTCACCGAAAAGCATTCCTTCGCACAAGAGAAAATTACTTCTTTGAAAACTTTCCACTTGCATTCTAATGTTGGGCTCCCTTGATGCTCTATCATGCTTAACATTTGGTCCACCATATCAGCATATATAAGTGCTCGTTTGAAGTCTAGACGTAGGTACAAATGATTTACATCATGATTGGAGGCTACATGCTCGGGCCGTTTACCACACTTGAGGTCAATACATAACATCCTATGATCCGATTCCGGATTCCATTCACCAAGTGTAAAGCTTTGTATGCATTCTAGAGTGGCTTCTGAGAACAACATATAGTCAATCACGGTAGCACCATTGTGCTTTCTACATGTAAAGTCATTGGTGCCTTGCCATAGAGATACACCATTTGCAATGAGCATTCCGGTACTATTGCACATATGTAGAAGTGACTTTCCATAGTGATCCACTTCTTTTGCATCATTAGAACTTCGATTATACATGTATGAGTCATCCACTCTTCTTGATACATGCGGCATGTCGACTTGTTGTGTGTCGTGTTGTAACATATTTGTGCGAGCATTCATGTCTCCAAAAACAATGACTTCACCTTGATCCTTGTAATGAGCAATGTCTTCCTCTAGTTCAACAAAGGGCTGATCTCTATCCATATTCAAGCCAGCATAAAAGTTGGAGTCATAGTGAGGAATGTAGCAGCCGGCCACAAACATGACTTGACCATTTGGTGGGTTGATTTTCAGCCATAAGTAGCGTTTATACTTATCTTCTTTGACAATGGAAACATCTTTCAAACCCTTTTTGGTCATACATGCTACGCCTCCTTGGCCTCTTCGTTGCTTTGCATTTTTGGCCCACACCAAAGAATGTACATCGTATTTGTCAAATCCAAGAATTCGTTGCGCATCATGCTCCCATGTTTCGACAAGAAGTATCACATCGGAGTCATTGGTAAGCTCATCAATGCCAATTCCCGCATTCCATGGATACCCGTTACAATTCCAAAAGCTTATTCGCAAGCGTGAGTTGGTCTCATAGATCATGTGTCCCTATTTGTTGGGTGGACTTGCATCCTCCTCAAGTGACTTTTCTTCTTGAGATGATACCTTAACCTTCTTGCTTCTTTCCTCGTATGCTTTGCGACGTACATTTTGTTGCATAAGAGTGCGATCCTCATATACATTACAACCCGTTCCTTTGAGGTAGATCCAACCATTGTCAAGGATGATCTTTCTCTTTACCTCATCAGCCATGGTACATACAATAGGTCTTTCTCCCGAGCGAGGGACTCCTTGTTTTCCAACTCGATGTGCACCATAAGCCATGATTCCTGACATGCCAAAGTGTGTAGCAAAAAACTCTTCAATAGCAACCGCAAGAGATTGGGGTGTTTCCATGCTTTCCTCCTTGATTCCACGAATGACGATGTTCTTTGAGCGTTTTTGTCGTTCTTGCAATTCTTGAGTGTCCACATTCTCTACATTCTTTGCTTGGACAACGGCTTGCGTGATAGGAGATGTAGAAACCACATTATCCTTACATATATCAACCCATGATTTGGATGCATTTCTCATCTCACATACATCATGTCGTATTGTATCTATCGTTTCCTCTTTCAATACATGATCACTCTCAACTTTGCTCAAGCGCTCTTTCACTACATTCATGTCCACAAGAGAGCGTTTACATTCTTGAACTTCATTCTCAAGATGCATCAAGCGTGTTGTTTGCATTTCAAGAACCTTCTTGAGGTGCTCATTCTCCACAACGAGAACTCTTAAAGTACCATTCTCCATTGCAAGTGCGCGCAACTCTTCACCTTGCTTGTTGACGGTTTCTTGTAACGAGATCAAGTAAGCCATGATCATTGCTTCCGTTGTTGTAGACGATGTGGTTGGATTAGCATCCAAATTCCTTGGAGATTTTGCATCATTCTCCATGGCGAGTGTGGCTTTTCCACCCTTGCGAGTTTTGTCTGACATTGCCTTCAAGTCGGCAACAAAAACGCAAAGTTTTGACAGTTTTTTCAGTTCTGAGATGCTGTTACAGCAAAGCCTTCCATTACACAGAAAAATTCTGTTTTTACATCAATGCGTAGAGGGCTTCGTGCTCTTCGATTGAGGCTATAGATCACCTAAATCGGAGTTCGGATGAGCAAGTTATGGTCAAAAGAGTGAACTGCTGCCTACTAGGTCAAAAAACGGCTGAGAGAGAGAGAGAGAGAGAGAGAGAGAGAGTGAGTCTGCCCCCGACCACCGGCTGCATGATAGAGAGAGAAAGAGAGAGAGTCTAAGAGAGAGAGAGAGCCTGCACTGGCCGTCGACTGCGTGATAGAGAGAGAAAGAGAGAGAGTCTGAGAGAGAGAGAGAAAAAGAGAGAGTCTGAGAGAGAGAGAGAGCGCCTGTGCCAGTGCTCGAAAAAAACCTAGGTTCAGTGTAATCCCACCTACAAATTTTAAAATTTACCTCTAAATTTTATATTTGAAGGTGACAAAACCTACAAAATAATGAAAAAATTAGTGTAATTTGGTGTAAAAACCTTCAAATTTTGTCAATTTACCTCTGTTGTTTCAAATATGTAGGGTTGCCAAGTTTTAGAAAAAACTTTTTTCGAGCACTGGCCTGCGCGCACGTGCAGTAGGAGAGAGAGAGAGAGCCTCCCTCTCTGTCGCGTCACAGATGCGCGTTGCATACGTGTAGTAGGGGCAGCAGCTTAATACGGTGCCGTTTTCAATTTCCTGGAGTGACGAGTCCTTGACTCCTTGGGTTTCGTGAAAAATGCGTCTTAGCCTAATACCGTGCCCGTTTTCCTACCCGAAGAAAATAAGGGCCAACTTGAAATACTCCCGGTTTTTCTGTCGAAATTTAATGCTTTTGCCGGTAATTACACTAAAACTTCTGAAAATTGCTCGGTTTTCTTCAAGGCAAGCTCAAAATCTAATCGGGATTTTAGGATTTCAACCGGTTAAAATACACTAGACCCCGGTTTTTTTCTAACACTGTTGGAGTCCTTGACTCCTTGGGTTTCGTGAAAAATGTGTCTCAGCCTAATATATACCGTGCCCGTTTCAGTTGCCAGAAGGATCATCGATACTTTGGGTTCATTAGCTTTCAAGCTGGGGGTTTCATAGGAATGGAGGCATGAACGATCGATGGTGTAGGGGGCATTTCGCAAAGAGAGAGAGAGAGAGAGAGAGAGAGAGAGAGAGAGAGAGAGAGAGAGAGAGAGAGAGGCTCAGGGCCTGCAATCGACGAGGACAAGGGGAAAAGAAAAAATCCCGTCCTAATTTTGTACGTTTGGAGAAAAAAATTCCCGAATTCACCCACAAAGAGAGAGAGAGAGAGAGAGAGAGAGAGAGAGAGAGAGAGAGAGAGAGAGAGAGAGAGAGAGAGAGAGAGAGAGAGAGAGATGTACGGGTCGGGACAATGGCACGGCCTCAGGCTCGAGCTCCTGGGGTCAATCGTTGCAGCGTCGTATCAGGTTGTTGGGGCGCCATCTATGGTGTGGTGAACCAGGGTAGGCCAACGAATCAGTGGCAACAAGCCAAGGTGCACGAGAGAGAGAGAGAGAGAGAGAGAGAGAGAGAGAGAGAGAGAGAGAGAGAGAGAGAGAGAGAGAGAGAGAGAGAGAGAGAAGAACACACATTGCTACGCCGTGTTCGAAAAAAATGTGTTTGAGCTTAATATCGTGTCTAAAACGTTTTTAAATTCAAAAATACCGTTTGAGGATAAGGGTAAAAGAAAAAATTCCATCCCAAAATAAAGAAAAGTAAACTTTTTGAATATCCTCTTCGCAAATTCAAGCAAAGGATTTTTGTAAGATTGGGAAAATGATTTTTCTCGAATTGACGCACAGAGAGAGAGATGTATGGGCCGGGGCAATCTCACGGCCTCACGCCCGGGCTCTTGGGATCAATCGTCGCAGCATCGTAGTAGGTTGTGGGGGCGCCAGTTATGGCGTGGTGAACCAGGGTAGGCCAACGAATCTACGGAAACGAGACAAGGTGCACAAACCAGAGAGAGAGAGAGAGAGAGAGAGAGAGAGAGAGAGAGAGAGAGAGAGAGAGAGAGAGAGAGAGAGAAGAAGAACACACATTGGCTGTGCTCGGAAAAAATGTGTCTCAGCTTAATATCACGTCGTTTTCAATTTCAAATATGGCGTCGGGAAAAGGAAAAATTCCGTCCCAAAATAAAGAAAGTAACCCAACTTTTTGAAATCTCCTCTTTGCAAATTCAAGCAAAGGAATTTTGTATGTTTCGGAAAATGATTTTTCCCGAACTGAGACACACACACACACACACACACACACACACACACACACACACACACACACACAGAAGAAGAAGAAGAAGAAGAAGAAGAAAAAAAAACATTGCCGCATCGTGTTCGGGAAAAATGTGTCTCAACTTAATATCTTGCCATTTTCAATTTCAAAAATGCGGATCGAGGACAAGGGGAAAAGAAAAAATTCCGTCCCAAAATAAAGAAAACTAAACTTTTTGAAATCTCCTCTTGGCAAATTCGAGCAAAGAAATTTGTACGTTTGGGAAAAAAAAATTCTCGAATTCACCCAGAGAGAGAGAGAGAGAGAGAGAGAGAGAGAGAGAGAGAGAGAGAGAGAGAGAGAGAGAGAGAGAGAGAGAGAGAGAGAGAGAGAGAGAGAGATGTACGGGTCATGACAATGGCACGGCCTCAGGCTCGGGCTCGTGGGGTCAATCGTTGCAGCGTGGTAGTAGGTTGTGGGGGCGCCAGCTATGGCGTGGTGAACCAGGGTAGGCCAACAAATCAGTGGCAACAAGCTAAGGTGCACGAACGAGAGAGATAGATAGATAGATAGATAGATTTTATTATCGTCCTCGGAGGTCAAATATGACCTATGGGACCAAAGTTACATGTGATGTAGTATGTGTATGGCTGATGAGTGACTCTCGATGCTCCAAAATTGTAGTGATGAGAGTCGCAATGGAGAGCCCACACTTTGGCTGGGAGAGGAAAGTGTGTAGGTCTAAGTTATGGCTGAAAATGTGAGAGAAGCAAGTTCGGATGTGATCAAAAGCTGAGCACTCTAGTAGTGTGTGGTACTCAGACTCTCGAACTTGCAGTGAGCATAATGTGCACAATCGATTTGACTCTTCTCCATTGCCCCAACGCCCTATCTCGCATCGAAGGAAATGGGAGCTAAGCCGAATTGCTGCGATAGTGCGTATCGCGGACAAGGGAATAGGCTCAAGCATGTAAGTGTGAGTACGGTTTCCTCTCTCAGCGAAGAACATGGTTTTGTAGTTGGGGGCAATATAGGTGGTGTAATGTATGAAGCGTGACCCACCGGATTTCTCCCAAGCCATAATACATTGGCGTTGTAGAAAAGCTTCATTCACTTGAGAGTCAATTGAAGCATCATGTAGCAAGTGTAATGCATCCCATCTCCCAAACCACTTCTTTATGTCTTGCATCCATCCCGTGCTCAAGATCTTGCTTTTATGCGTCTTTTGAACTTTTTTGCTTGCTTCCCATGCAATTGTAGGAAGTCGATGTGAGGGGTTTTGACGCATCTTTATCATGTACTCCACAACCCTTTCCATGCCCATAACCTCAATTGGAAGAGATCCCGACTCAAGAAGTAGGAGCATATATGGTGTTTGTGTCTTAACTTGGAGAAAGTTTGTAAGAAAACGCTTTTGGACATTCTCAAACTCTTTCCAAGTAGACTTTGAGATGCTCCCACCCCACACTTCAACTCCATAAAGAAGAACCGGTGTCACCAATGCATCAAAAAGATACTTCTTGAGAACCCAACACTTGATGTTTCCCGCATTACACATGTTCTCAAATGCATAATATGCTCTCTTTCCCGCTTCCAAACGACGCATAGCACATTCATGCCACTTGTGATTGGATGGAACCTCAAGGCCAAGGTACTTAAAGCTCTCAACAACTTCAAGTGTCTCGTTGTTGTACACAATGCATGGCTTCTCCTTATGGTTGGTTTTCACAAGCATAACCTTTGTTTTGGATTCATTTACAATCAGCCCACTATGCAAGCAAAAGTTCTCAAGGACAACCATAAGCTTTTATGCATCTTCTAAAGTGTGTGCTAGAAGCACTACATCATCCGCATACAACAAAAGCATGATTACCGCATTGCAAATAGTGACCTCTTCAATGCCTTCTTCTTGCATAAAGTCAAGTACCATTTGTTCCAATTGATCGATGCATAGACCAAAGAGAGTTGGTGACAATGGACATCCTTGTTTAACCCCAATAGTGCTTACAAAAATTTCTGAAATTTCTCTTCCCATGCGCAATTGACAAATCACCTTCTCATAGATTCGAGAAACCGCAAGCATAAACTCACTTGGCACTTGGAGTTCTTCCATCCTTCTCCACAAATTGTTACGTGGAATCATATCAAAGGCTTTCTTAAAGTCCACAAAACAACAATACAATCGCTTGCCTTTCAACCGACTTTCCTCCATGAGAACACGAAGAGTGACAAGATGATCAATGGTGCTATGGCATCGACGAAAACCCGCTTGTCCCTTTGGACGCTTGTCATTCTCTTCAGCCCAATCACTCAATTTCATCTCCATTATGCACCCAAATAACTTTGCCATAAGAGACCCAATCATTATAGTCCGGTAGTTGCTTACATTCTTTACATCCCCTCCTTTATGCAAAGGCTTAACCCAATTAGTACTCCAATCATAAGGCATACCATGTTGAAGTGCAAGGTTGAACATATCACACATCCACTCATGGGTAAAATCTCCCGTCCATTTGATCATCTCCGGCTTGATACCTTGAAGATCTCCCGCTTTGCGAGTGGCCAACTTTTCAAGCCCACCGCATACATCCTCAATAGTAAAAAAAGACGGCATACATGGGAGTGAACCATAAAATGGCATTTTTTCAGTATTTTCTTGCTCATATAATTGCCTACAATGTGTGTACATATCCACTAGACTCAAGTTACCAAAATTCTCAACCCGCTTGCCTCTCAAGTTTCTCCAAAATCTTCCACATGCATGTGCCTTTTCTTGGACTTGAAATTCTTGTTGCTTTACTTCCCATCTTCTTCTCTTCTTTTGAATCAATGCCTTGTATGTATGCAAATGATTTTGATAGTTGTCTTTGTCCATAGTTGCATCAAGCTTTATCAAGGACTTTCGAGCATCTTGACATTCTTTATCAAACCACCTTTTGCGTGATCTATCTTTGTTGATACCATGGAGATGCTTTATGGCAAAGCATTCTTCCGCACAAGAACAAATAGCTTTCTTGAAGGCTTCCCATTTAGTTTCCAATGGTGCATCACATTGAAGCTTTGTCATCCATAATTTTTGCTCAACCATTTCAATGTACATTGGTGCCCATTTGAAATCCATACATAGTGATAACTTCTCTTTCCTTTGGCTGAGATTATCATGCTTAGTTGCTTCTCCACATGAAAGGTCAATACATAAGGTGCGATGGTCGGATTCCGGGGTCCATTGACCAAACATAAAACTCTTTATGCGATACATGATGGCTTCAGAGAGTAGCATATAGTCAATCACACTATCCCCATTATGTCTTCTACATGTAAATCCATTGGTTCCACTCCACAAAGATACACCATTGGCAATGAGCATACCCGTGCTATTACACATGTGTAAAAGTAACTTTCCATAGTGATCCGGCTCTTTCTCATCCATTGAAGTACGATCATACAAGTGAACTTCCTCCAACTCCCTTGAAATGTATGGCATATCAAATTGTTGAGTATCATGTTGCAATGTTTTTGTGCGAGCATTCATATCCCCAAATACAATAACATCACCTTCACCTTTGAAATAAGCAATGTCCTCTTCCAAATCAGAAAATGGTTGATCTCTATCCATGCAAGCATAAAAGGGAGAATCATGATGAGGAATGTAGCAACCGGCTACAAAAATGGGTGCTCTTTTTGGTGTCATAATTTTCAGCCATACATAACGTTTGTACTTGTCATCTTTCACAATTGATACAAAATCTTCCAATCCTTTCTTAACCATACATGCTAACCCTCCTTGTCCTCTTCGTTGCTTGAGATTCTTTGACCACATCAATGAATGTACATTGTAATCCTCCAAGCCGTTAATCCTTTGTGTGTCATGCTCCCAAGTTTCAACAAGAAGTACAACATCGGCTTTGCTTGTTAGTTCATCAATGCCAACCCCCGCATTCCATGGGTATCCATTACAATTCCAAAAGCATATTTTCAATTGTAGACCAAGCGAAAGATTATCCTTGATAATAGTTGGATCTATTTGACGAATACAAAATGTTTTGTATGTGAAGATCGCACTATTAAGCAACAAAATATGCGTCGCAAGGCATATGAGGAAAAGAATAATAAAAACAAGGAAATCTCTCATGAAGAAAATGTGCCCAAGGAGGAGGCAAGTCTCTCAAGCAAATAGGGATGCGTGACCTATGAGACCGAGGCATGGTGCATACAATTGGCCGTTCTCCCGAGCGAGGAGCTCCTTGCTTCCCCACTCTATGTGCTCCATAGACCATAACTCCGGAAATGCCAAAGTGGGTTTTGAAGAAATCTTCAATAACAATGGCAAGAGAAGGAGGTGTCTCTAACTTCTCTTCGGGAATTCCACGAATAACAATGTTCTTGGAACGTCGCTCCC